>NW_020194436.1:0-600000 GCF_003013735.1 Candidozyma pseudohaemuli | reverse complement strand
AGAATGAAACTGGCGAGCAATAGAGATCATTCCAAAAGCCACGGCCTTTCCTCCCAAAATGTGTCCTTGATAATGTCGACATGAAGTGTCTTGACTTGGGCCTTCTTGCGAGCTTTGGATACCCTCTGTTTCTGTCTCTCTGAAAGATCAGTCGTTGGTTGCAGCTCTTGGTATTCTCTCACAATCACTGTACCCTTCTTGAAGATTTCAGGCTCATTGTTGTAGTTGATCCCACACTTCGAGAAAAGTATCTCATTCTTATCGCTGGAAACAGTGCCCAGGAGGAAGTTCTCGGCCTCTTGTCCCGTCATGCCACATTTCTCGATCAAGCTCCAAAATGAGGTGTTATATAGGTTGTTGATATGGCAGTCAACCTGACGCCAGGAGAAGTAATCTCGTACTGTTTGTGCATTGGGATAAACAACAGCCCGAGCATCGAAAGTAGGGAGTCTCTCCATCACAATCGGCTTGTCAGCAAACTCTAAATTCCATTCCATCACATAGTAAACCAGCATAAACAGAGCAAATGTGGAGACCAACTTCATCTCTCTCCGCTCAAACAAGTCACAAGTTCGCCTTAGAAGGAACAGATACTCGTCTGAATCACCATAGGCCATTTGGATATCGGGAAATTGCTTCACAATGGCCAAAGCTGCACGGTTCATCACATTGAGTGCCCTAATATCATTAGGCTTCTCAAATTCATAGTGGGAGCTGAATTTGTGAAAACCTTTTCCATCGACACGAATCACAATGTGTGTCTGCGGTAGGAGAAAGTTTTCCCTTTCGAATTGCTTAACATATTCGAATCTGGAGTTAGCCATAGTTAGAGTTATGTAAGGAATAATAAGCGGTTAACAGCGATGGAGGTCACGTGCAGAAGTCCCCATAGTATAGATGGTCTAGCAGGGAGGTAAACTTCCAGGGTAGATGTATATGATGTATTTTAGCCACATTCTCCTTTTAAACCGAGTAATTGACTCCTACCACCCTAAAGAACTGTATGGTCTCTACATTATTTCGCTCACGTATGCATTATGTATGGTATAAAATCTAGTGTATAATTAAGGTTAGCGCATCAGTGCTTCTTGGACTTGGAAGACTTTGGAACTCTCGCAAGCCAGTAGAAGAAAATGGTAGCAAGCATGTTGATGGCAATGAAAGAAATGAAAATACCAAAGTTTCTCCATCTCTCAGAGTAACGCGCCTCAACGGACTCCAAGAAGGTGTTAGTCGAGGACATGAGGCAGAAGCGGCACTGTTCAGTAGCACTCTCGTCAACCAAATAGCCACCGGCGGCTTGAATGTATGGCTGCATGTACTCACCACAGGTTTGTCCCAGTGGAGGCTCAAACACACTGTATTCTCTCTCGGCACAAGTGATTTTGTTGTTGGCAAGACCACTAGTCAACATACCCTGAACCAAGTATGTGAATGGGTTACATCTGTACATGAAAATCCAGAAACCAGGCAAAGCGTCTGGGCCGGCAAGAACACCACAGAAGTTCAAACACATAATGAACATCAAGTTAGCCAAGTTAGCAGCATTGTCAGCGATCTCCTGGAAGGAAATCACAAATTGACCCAAAGTGATAGCATAAACATAGAAGGCAGACATCAACAACCACATAAGAGCACCACGCTCATTCACGGTGTCAGTTGGCTCAGCGTTGGTGTACATACCAGTTGGGTAGTACCAACAGAAGAAAGCGACAGTACCAAGAATAGCCTGGAAAGGAACCTCTGCAGTGATCTGAGAGGCAATGAAAGCAAACCAACTGAAAGTTCTTGATGGCTGCTCTCTCACCTCGTAAATTTCTCTCTGCATAACATAGTATGGCATCATCTGTTGAATCAAGGTCTGCAATGGAATGAAGGACATGAAAATCGAGAACATCTGGTTCTGCAAGCCCTGTTGAGAGTTGCTGTTTTTGAAGAAAGCAAAACCGTTGAACAAAGACGAGGTGATAACCAAAAAGAACTTGGAGTAGATGTAGCCAGGGGTTCTCCAGTATTGCTGGAAGGTTCTCCAAGTGACAATGAAGTACTGGTAAACAACTGGAGCAGCATACTTCTTCTTAGATTCAGGATCTTCATCTTGAGGCAACTTGCTCAATTCAGTCTCCATGTGGGCCAATTCCTTCTGGACCTCCTGGTAGTGTTGCGAGTTTCTCCAGACTTCGAAGTAGTCCTGAGCTGCCTTGGAACCGGGAGCAGCACCGACAACCTCCAACATCCATTCAGCAGGGTTTGCATCCTTAGGACAAGGGTGAGCTCCGTGGCTTTCAAAGTAGTCAATCAAGCCCTGACAGTTCTCGCCCAAATCACCGAAGTAAACGGTCTTACCACCCTTTTGCAAAAACAACAAACGGTCAAACTCCTGAAGCAAAATGGCCGAAGGCTGGTGAATAGTACACAAAATAGCCTGGCCGTGATCAGCCAACTTTCTCATCAACTTACAGATAGACCAAGCAGTTTGGGAGTCCAAACCGGAAGTGGGCTCATCCAAGAAAAGCAACAACTTAGGCTTAGCAACCAACTCGACACCAATAGTCAATCTCTTACGCTGCTCGACGTTCAAACCTTCACCGGCAACACCGACCAAAGCATCAGAATAGTTGGTCATTTCCAACAAGTCAATGACGTAGTCAACATAAGCATCCTTGTCCTTCTTTGAGACGTGCGATGGTTGTCTCAAGTAGGCAGAGAATGTCAAAGCCTCACGCACAGTAGAAGTAGCCAAGTGAATATCTTGCTGTTGCACGTAACCAATGGATCTTTGGAAAGAAGAGTCCAAACCGTGACCATTCACCATTCTGGTACCATCAGTGACTGTACCGGTGGTAACACGCTCGGACAAACAGTTCAACAAAGTAGTCTTACCAGCACCAGATGCACCCATCAAGGCGGTAATCTGGCCAGGCTTGACCCATCCGTCGACATGGTTCAAAATAACACGTTGTTCAGACTTGATCTTGACCTGGTAAGTCAAATCCTTCCAGTGGAAGATTTGTTTCTGGCTTGGGACCTTATCGTCGTAAGCAGAAGAGTTACCAGAACCATCCTTCTCCATAGCATCAGAGTAGGAAATCTTCTCATTTGGCAAGTTGTTCTCAATATCGTTCGAAACAGCCTTCAGCTGCTCCTTTTGCTTTCTGACCTTCTTCAAGGAGCCCTTCAAGAAAAGAATAATCTCACCCTTCTGCATAGCACCCTTGTTGAATTCAGTCAAGGCAATGTAAACAAACAAGAAAACGACAATGTAAGCAATAACAATACCCATGTTTCTCCACTTGTGGCTGTTGAAGTACTCGAAAGAAACAGCCAAGTATTCAGTACCACTTACAGTGGCTCTACCAGCTTCAGCACCTTGAGTAGTGCAGACACGGTTGACAAATGGAAGACTGTCATAATCACCACCGGTTGGAACGAACTGAGAGCACTCAAATTCACGGTCGTAGAATTCGTTAACCATCAAAGACTCGAAGACGTAGGACACAGGGTTGATGTACTGAATCCATCTGCACCAGCCCAACATCGATGGAATTGGGATAACGAAACCAGTGAAAATAATCATGGCCAACAAAATGGAGGTAGCAGGAGTCATGGCACCAGCAAGGGAAGTCGAAACAGCACCCAAGGATCTGAACATGTGCGACATACACAAGGTACAGAGACTACAGAACAACCAGTAGAAGAAGAATCTTCCGGGGTCACGTCTGAAGTGAACCATAAAGTAGAAGGAAAAGTTGAAACAGACGGACATACAAGCTTTGACTGGGAGTTCTGAAATGATGGATGCAAGGGCGTCGGCAGAAGGTCTGTACATGGCGTACTTCTTGTGCTTCTCGACAATAGGACGGGCTTCGAACAAGGACATGATCTCCAACAAGGAGGCAAAGGCATTAAACAAGACAGCGAAGAACATAGCAGCTCCACGGTAGTAGAAAGAGCCGGTCGTCGGCTGTAAATTGTAAAAGACGGACGATAGAATCAAACCCATCACACCCTGACCGAAGACCGAAAATATGACAATCGACGGATCTCCCTTCATACGAAGGAAATTTCGGCCCACAATGTACCTCGTTTGCATAAAGAAGGAAACAGTGTATGGAGAGCTTGGGGAAATGTGCTTGGATTGTTTGGCAACGTGTGCCTCGCGGTAGGTCTCCCTCTGGGAGCCATCAGCAGTGTCAGCGAGATACTGGTCGATCTTGCCCACGAGAGCAGTGTATTGTGGGGAGCTGCGCCAGTAGTCGGAAAACTCCTTGGCGGTACGAGGAACCTTGTTTTCAAAACCTGGTCTGACGATACGCTCTTCTGGGTTGGTCAAAGAGGTCAAGTAGTCAGCAGTGGTTTGACGCTGAGGACAGTCGTAACCCATGTCCAAGAAGAACTGCTTAGCCTCGCTGGCCTTACCGAAGAAGATCTGGTAACCCTCGTACAAGACAACGACGTTGTCGAACAAGTCGTAAGCGTCCTGAGAACACTGGTAAATAGCAATCAATGGAGTAGCGTCCAAGATGGCAGCAGAGGTCTTCAAGGCACGGATAAACTCCAAAGCGGTGGCAGCATCCAAACCTCTGGTGGCGTTATCCCAACACTGGATGTTGGCACCAGACAAGGAAACCTCAGCAATGGAAACACGCTTACGCTCACCACCCGAGACACCACGGACGAAATCGTTACCGACAGCGGTGTTTCTGGTATGGGACAAACCGTAGGTGGCCATCATGACGGAGGCCATGTGTCTGGCGTGGTCCTCTCTGGAAACCTCACCTCTGTTTTGTGGGGTTCTCAATCTTGCAGCAAACTCTAAAGTGTGGCCCACACTCAAGTGAGGGAAATGCACATCGGTCTCAGCCGAGTAGATCACGTCACCACGGTGGTGTTTTTCAATTTCGGCTGGGGACATACCGTCGTAAGAGATTTGCAGCTCCTGGCCGATTTCAAAACCGTAAGTGTTGGCGGCGATGGTTTTTAGCAAAGTCGAACAACCGGAACCGGGACGGCCCAAAACGACCGTGACTTCACCGGGGCGGTAGTAACCGTCCATGGACTTCAAGATATCGAAACAACGGCTCTCGTCCATTTTACGCGAGTTGTGCCAGAAGTCGGTGGCCATCTTCCACAAACCATTGGTCACTGTGGGCTGGTAGTCAGAGTCTGCTGCCACACCGTATGCACGCAAGTTACGGTAGGCCACACCCAACTTCAGCGGCTTGTAGTATTCAGGGTCGCTGTCGAACAATTTACGCATGTTCTTGACCCAGAACTTGGCGTTAAAGTTCTCGCTGTCTGGGTTCAACAGCTCGTTGATCTGTTCGGGGTTGAAAGGCTCCACACCGGGCACCTCAGACATGTGGGAAAGATATTTCAACAAATCGGCAGAAGAGCCTCTTCTGGCAAGCTCACCGCTGCCCTGGGAAATGTTTGTAAGGGTTCTGGCCAACTCTCTAATCTGGCCCTCTTGGTTTTCGCCAAAGCCAGTGTACTCATTGACGGAGTCCACCTCATCGTCGAGGGTAGTCCTGACGGGAGGAGGCGCCACCGATGGGTCCGCTGGCGGAGCGTCATGGAATTGCTGTTTTTCGTCGGGAGCAGACATGACGATGACGAAAAAACAGGGAACTCTGGGCGTTAAATACTGAAAAGAAAATAGAGCAAATGCCGCAGCCAAAGCAGAGAAATGGGTGCAGGCGCAGCGCATGAGATAGGAAGCACGGGCATGGGACGGGTGGCGGAACCTGGATGTTCCGAACAATAACAAAAGCCGCCGCGAGTTATACGAAGAAGAAGGGCGGCATAGGGGAGACAATATCTAGAGAAATCAGAATTCTCAATTGATTAAGGGGCCGTTCCGCTTTGTGGTGGAGCCTTTTTGGGGTGGGATCTTGTTTCTTCAGTTGCGTAATTTCACCTTACCGTTTCTTCACGGCGCTAGTGTTATGGCTTGAGCGAGGCTGTTGCGGTCAAAGTCAAATTCGCACAAATTCCAAGCGCACACTTGCACTACCCTATGGCTCAGAATTACTCATCGCGCAAAAAACGGTTCCGGGATGCCAATGTTCGTGGCACCCGGGCCCCGCTTATTAATAGTGGGAGGTTGTTTTTTTTTCTTGATGCGCTCTTGCAAGCATCGGTGCATTCAGGATTCGCAAGAATTCTGGTTTCCACTTGCTGGCATGGTGGCGTTTGCGTGTGCTTTTTTAGCCCGTTTTGCACCCAATCTCTCCACCAACCCTCCTCAATCCCACAACCCCGCTGGCCCCGCCGCCAACAAATTATCCGTTGCTGTCAAAACGATATTTTTTATTGCCTTTTGAAGTCTATATAATTTCTACCTTTTTTTCTTCAAAACTGGTCTTCGGCTTCGGCCATTTGGCGGACCCGGAAGTGGAGCGTCTCCGAGAACCCGTAATAGCCCTCCCTACAGCAGGCTCAGCCGTCTAGATTGTCCGGGCTCGCCAACACATTTGGACCCAGGGCACCCGTGCTTGCCGGCCGCCACCTATTGTTCAAATAGCGAAATTCGTAAAAAACGGTTCCGGTTCTCCCGTTCGGTGCTACCCCCAAAATTTACCCCAGCCCAAACAGCGCCATTCCGTTCACGCATGGGTTTCGCAGCCAGCGGCAAACGCTCGTTTAGAGACAGACGGCTTGCAATGAGGCGGTGTGATAACGTTTGGTGCCAGGGGGTTAGCGAAGCAAGCGTGGTTGTTTCTTTTTGAGAGTGTCAGTTCTTTTCAATTTCTGTCCTTCTTTTTTGTAGACGAGTATTGTGCTCGGAAAATGGCCCCATTGGGGGCACGGCTGAAAGCAATCATTCCGTAACTACTGCGGCCGGCTCCCATTGACCCAAACAGGCAACGTTGAGGCTTTGCGGGGGCCGAAATGTTCCGGAAAATGACATATTGTTTATGTTTTTCGGGGCTAAAAAACATCCGGAACTTTTGGATGCTGGTCACTGCTTGAGCGCCGCTGGCCCGGATGGTCCATGGCTGCGAAATTATCCGACCTCCCGGGTTGTGGCTGGTACCACTTGCAGGTCCAATACAACCTTTCCTTTTTTTTTCAATGGCCTCTAAAGAAGGCGTAGCTTTTCGGGTGTAGCTTCTACAAATTATGTGCTACACCTTGTGCTGCAGTGGCTTGATGAAAATTAAGGTTTGGTGTTACGAGATCGTACCGTAAAGCTTATGTTGTCTGCGTGGATGGTGAGATCCATGAATGAGGTCTCAGGGGTCTTCGGGTGGGGCGCTTTCAGAGAGGCTCTAGCCTGGGGAAAACGGTGAGACTAGATGTGGTGATTAACACTGCCGATCTTTCGTGATAAGGGAAGCCGTGAGTGGCAGTGAATGGCCTTGAATGATTAGGCATGGATGAGGGCCGCATTGACTGGATTGGAGTTTCTTGAGTCAGATCGATCACTAGAGGATTCAACCAAGGGATTTACATTTCCTGAGTATTTAGCCGGATTGCTTCTGTTGACAGCATCCTGTGGATGTGAGCATAGGGTGCAATCCTCAATGTAGCACACGAGCACTATAGACTTGGAATCATGTTTTGCCGAACATTGCAATTGCACAAGACGGTTTGACAAGACCCACTGGCGAAATAGTGTTCATTTCATTTCTTTTCTTGTATCAATTGTAAAAGCTGACGGCGTATACCAACGATAAGATGTCCACATAGCACAGCTACTTGACAGAGTTCGAAATGTTACTCGAATAATTCAATTTATGAATTATGATAAGTTCGTTGTCTACATTGATGAAGGCTTTGTGGTACTTCCCAAAGGTGGATGATAGCTCAATGACACCTCTGTGCAAGTGGACGTGTTATCATTTCCTTTATAATCTGAAACGACCAGTGAGTTTACTGAAATGCAGTTGCAAATATAACCATTTATCACTTCAAAGACCACTACGTCACTCCTGATTTTTCAACCGGCTGGTGGTTGCAAATGTTTTGCGTGTACTGCACCTTTCTCTAAGACTCTCACTACCAAATCTAGTGTTCACCACAAAGCCATATCGCAATGCAAGTTAAGGTGAAAACATTGACAGGCAGAGACATCCCAGTGGATGTTGAGGCCAGCGACAAGGTCATCCGTATCAAGGAGATGATGGAGGAGAAAGAAGGCATCCCTCCAGCACAGCAACGATTGATTTTCAATGGTTCTCAGTTGAACGACGAGATCACCATCGAAGAATCTGGCATCCAGGCTGGTGCCTCATTGCATTTGGTCTTGACCCTTAGAGGCGGCCACTAGGGACGTTGGGTTTGAATATCGACCCGATCCGTGCGTCTGACATAGTTTAATGGAAATGAATCATCTGACACACAAAACGTCTAGGATCCGTCAGAGTCTGCTTTCGATGCCCATTTCTTAGCGTTGGCGAGGAACTTATTGATGTTTGGAGCCTCTTGAGGAAAGACCCACTCCACATAAGCTTCTTCGCCGTGTTCGGTGGGTCTCCGTTTGGTGACCGCAGTGGGGAATCGCTTCTGGACTTTTTCGACGGATTCTGGATCGCCATGCGCCTCCTCGTAGCGTTTCCAAGCCTCAAGAACCGTGCTGCAGTTTGCGCCTTCGTTAAGGTCCTTGAAGTGGTTAGCTGCTTCGGTAAAGATTGCGCGTGTCTGGTTCTTTTGGTGATCCTCGAGCCCGAACTCGACTCTGTCTGAATTCTCGAGACTTTCGAGCTGCTCAGGTGAAAGGATACTCAGCTCAAAATTAGCGAACTCGATCCAAAGCAGTGGTGAGGATTTTTCACTAATCTGTCGCCTGAACACATCTCTCGCACGGTCATATAGAAACTCATCTTTGAGAAGATCAATGTAAGACGTAAAAAGCTCATTGTAAGGGTTGAACTGTGCAAGTTTTTCGGTACTTTGCGTATGAGTATTCAAGGCCATCTCATATAAAGCAATGCATCTGTCTAGTTCTGCAAATTCGAGTTCCTTTTGAACAAAGTCCTTCAACACTTTTAGGGCACTGTGACTCTCAGGGTTCTCAGAATCAATCATAAGAGCCACCTCTATCCACTTTGAGTAAAGTGAGCGAACCCTTTGCCATTCGTTAAGCTTAGTCTCTAATTCAATGTAGAATTTGAAGATCTTGTTCTTCAAGGTCGTGTTGCTAGTCAAGCCAATTGCCTTACCTAAAAGCTTCCTAGCAACTGCCAAACCACTCTCCTCATTGTTTCGGATTTCGAATTGCGCAGCCATAATCCATATCTTGGAAAATGTGAATGATTTGTGCGGTATGATTGCAATCACATTATCCCAGCATTTACGGGCCCTCTCGTTGTCTTTATTGCTGAATTCTTCCCACAATGCAAACTTTATCCAAAGAAAAACATAGCGCCTCCATTGAAGCAGCTTATATTGTTCTTCGGGGTGGGTGGATACACTTCTCTCGAATAGACTTCTCAATGTCTCCACAGACAGATCTCCCTCTAGTTTGATGTAATCCCACCACGCAGAGTAGTCTTTGGGGTTTTTAAAAAGCTCCAGCTCACGTTGGGCTTTTCGCTTCATGGTCGCCGATCTGTCAGCCAGTGACCTATCACTATACCTGGATTGAAACTCGAAGAGTAGCTTCGACATTCTTTGTTCACCTTCCGTCAGAGGAAGAAACTCGGAAATCATCGAGATTATCTGCTTACCTCTATCAACCTCACCCTGAGAGGCCTCCCAGGCTGCCCAGCGCAGAATAAGCTGATCAACGCTTTCGTCGGTGTAAATTGATCCATCTTCAGCCATGCTATCTAGAGCGGACTCAAAAACTCCACGTATGCGTGCCGCCAGATGCTCGTTCAATGGAACCTGGAGACGCTCAAATTCGGCCCACTCTAACCAAGTTTCTCCCTCGCGGTATTCGGCCAAATATCTCGGGAATAATGCTCTGGCATTGTCGTACTCGTCGTATCTCCTCTCGAATCCTATATAGGATTGCCATACAGGTTTGGCAGGCTTCCAGGAGACCCATCTTTCAAAAAGAGATCGAACTGAGTTGTAATTGCTGAGAGCTTCCTCAGTTTGAACGTACATGTACCAAAGCTTATCGGTGTAAGGAAGGGTAGTCACAGCACGATCTAGAAGATTTCTGGCATGATTGACATTTCGATGAAGGAGTTCCATTTCCACGTAACGGACCCAGAATGGAATGTGTTGGACATTGACTTGAAGAGCCCTCTCCATAATAGACCTGAATCTCTTAAAGTCATGATTGTGATCTATCTCCCATTTGGCATACCTTATCCATTGGCCATAATTTAGACGATTTTTGTTCAAATGCTGTTCATACTCCCTGCGTTTCGCTTGTTGAAACAGATGTAGCTCCTCAAGATCTTGTATGGTCTGCTTGGACGCTTTGAATGGGGTCAGTTTTAGCTGATGAGCCTCCAGAAGAATGTCAGCAGAAGAAACTTGAACTTCGGCGGCCTTTCCGGTCGGCTGTTGTGTTGCATCAGTAGCTAGATTGGGCGGTAGTTGGAGCTCCATGGAATATCTGTGATAAAATGAATGTAATGTGATGAGATGATGAATTTAGATGGAGTGCAAAAAATATGGACTGTATAGTGCCTTCAGCCAGATTCGAACTGACGATCTCCTCATTACTAGTGAGGTGCCTTACCAACTTGGCCATAAAGGCTTACAATTGAGAATTTGGTGTACAGGTCCAATAAATCAAGTGGACGTGCGGGCTCAAAACGATCGCTGAAATTTTTAATTTCGCCCAGTTTTTACTTTTCACTTTAAATAAACGTTTTATGACTATTCTGAGGCCTAAAAACGTGAACTCAGGATTTTATGGGCAATGCAAAATTGTACTTCGTGGTACCATCAATTCATTGAAATCAACATAAATCCCACCCACACGTACATGACGTTTTCATGGAATCTGCTTCCCAAATCTGCTACAGATCTACAGTATAGAAGGTTTCTCTATATCATGCATTCGTAATAAATAAGCCCATAAATTATGCCCATACCTGAAGCTGCTCGTAATAATCCACCCGTACTTTGCTGCTATCGATAGCCTGAACCACCTCATGTCTAAGGTCATCAACCATTATTGGGTGTCCACAGGTCACAAAGCAGCAGCTACCCTGACTAGAATCCACATTCTCCAGTACTATCTTTTCCACGTCAGGTCTTCCTTCGTGAAATTGTATATGCCCCAAATCTTCCTTTAGCTTGCCAATTGGATCCTTGATATGATGTGTCATGCTGTAGTGAGCATATGTATTTTCAAGTAGTGGCAGCTTATCATCAGGATTTGTTAACGTGGCCAGTGGCCTCGTGACATAGATTTCCGTCTCGATCGGGAACTGCTTCAAAGAAGCAAGTTCCTCGAAAAACCACAAAATCGACTGATACTCTCTCACTACCCAAATAAGCTTCACTCTTCTCTTGCTAAACTGTGGATGTTTCTCAATCACCTCAACAGCCTCAGCTAAAATTCCTGGTATACCGTTGCCTCCAGCCAAGAACACGCTCGTATCATGCTTATAAGCTGGGGTGGCCTCTCCGTAAGAGCCCTCGACAGCAACCCTAATCTTGGCTGACTTGTCCGGATGTTCCTCAAGCCAGGTAGCCAAGTCACGAGTAACGCCAGTCTTCACCTTCACGTAGAAGATGATGTTATCACCCACAAGGGTATAAGTGAATGGGTGAGACTGCCAGAAACACGAAGGACGAAGAAAGTGAACAAAGCAATGGCCACCGCCCTCCGCATTGAAATTCTTTGGAAGCGGGACACTCACCTTGAGCGTCTCGTCCTCGTAAAGTTTCACATCTGCCATGGGGAATCCAAAATAAGCGAGTCTTTGGATCCTGAGTAGACGATCTGTTGCCCAGAGCCATGCGGAGAAGTAGTAGTACCAAAGAAAGTAAAGATCATCCACATGGAACCAAGCACCAAGTGCAAACACAAAGGCCAAGACAATGTGAAGAAGGAGGAATGTTTCGTACCACCTACGCCTCAACACCAAGAGGCCTTGAACCAAAATACCAATACCGCATGTGTATGCTGCGGCTCCCCATATCAAGTATGGCTCAATCTTAAAATTTGGCTTCTCCCTGATCACATAAGCGTAGCCAACGGCGTGGATGATCAATAAGACCATCATGATTCTGGATATCCACCGGTGTAACGTAACGAAAGCGGCGTATTCCCAGCGGGTGAGCCACTGGAGAATGTTGTTACGACCGGCGAACAATATGGAGAAAGGGAATAAATAACTTGCTAGAACACCCGATCTCACGGCGTAGTACCGACCAAGTGCACGGTCCTTTCTCTTGAAGATCGGGTCATTTTCAACATACCTGATCTCAGCAAAGAAATAGTAGGTTGTCAAGGCCGTGAAAGCAACTAGCGTGATGGTCTCTAGTCTTGTTGGTGAAAGGAAATCAAGAAACTTGAGGAATTGCTTCTCATTCGTCTTGTACCTACTGAACGTGGCAGGAAGAGTGATCTTCTTTCTAATCCAGTTGACAGCAGGAGTGTTGGCTTTCTGACTGAGTTTTGGGAACCAGATCTTCAGCCAATTTGCAAGACCAATCATGACGAAGAAGACTGCCCAGAACCCCACCAAGTAGAAGCCGAAACTGATAGAGCGGTTGTAATTGCCCAAGAACTGGTCGTAGGATGCCTTGAACTTAAAGATCACTCGATCGTCAAGCTTCACGGGATGATCAATGTTCTGAGGAGCCTTGGAGTCCCCCACGGATTCACCTTGTGCCTCCCTCTCGTATAGCAAGTTAGCCTCGTCGAACTGCTGTCGCGTGAGATTGACATTCATTTGCGTGTTACACTTTTCCACGAATGAGTCGGCAAATTCAGGATATGCTGTGAAGTAACAGTGGGACATGGTTGCCAAAGCGTTTATGTTGGTACACATGCAAAGGTCGTTCTCTGGCGTATAGATCTCATCAAGATCACAAAAGTTGATAGAACGCACGTGTGTGCTGCAACTGATGTACGCAATCTCTGTTGTGGAGTATCTGTGGAACGGAGCACTCTGAAGAGCCTTTTCTGGGGTCATGGTCACAAAAAGGGCCGTGAGACATGTTAGTAGGAGAGCCATGGCGGTTCTTGTGTAGATCGGCAGCTTCCCCCTTGGATATAGAAAGAAGGCCGCCAAGGCGAACAACAGGAGGTTTACCCAAAACATGGGAGGTTGTGGATTAGGGAATGGGCAGGGGGAATGGAGCGGTTTATATGAGAAAAAATTATCTTTTCCATCAATGAGTTCCGAGGGCTCGTTGTGAGACCAAACCGAGGGCGCCAAGTGCCCCCCACCGAGGGCTAACCGAGCTCGGTCAGATTATCTAGATAATCATGAGAAGGAGCAGGTAGAGTGAGGGGTTTCTCGTATTTGTTTTTGCCCAAGAACGTTGATTTTTTGGAAGTAAGTCACCTCTTTTTGGCGTTTAGATATCTCTGGGTGTTAGTTATCTACATTTCGATGTGCTCTAGAGCCTGATTTCGTGAACGGAATGCAGGCTCGACAGGCGGAAAAACGGCGGAAGAGCCAGAAAAACGGAGTGAAGCTCGCAAGACTCCATCTAGTTCGTGAGGCTTCAGGGGCTTTGAACGATCTGTTGGGAAAACAGGCATAAAACTGGGCGACATCCGAGGGTGACTATCTTTTAAAGGGACGGATCTCGATTTACGGCTGCAAACCTTGTGGATTGCCTCACCATGTGCTTAGGACCGCATCCACACTCAGGATATATGGCCGTTTGTAGCAACTGTATGGAGGTAGGAAGCATCTTTTGTGTGGCTTTCTGGGGAATGGGTCTTTGTATGAGCTGATACACGCTAGTGCATTCTGATCAAGCAGAGACTAAATCGACTGACATGGATGATTTCCCAGAATGACTGCAGATCAATCAAGCTTTCTGAACCTCTTGACCTGATCTGAGTTCAATCTGATCTGGGTTCAATCATTTCTCTGGGTTTCGTCATTGCTCTGGGTTTCGTCATTGCTCTGGGTTTCGTTATTTGTTGATAGCTGTGAGCTCATGGCTTGCAAGTTGATGTACCACACAATGTGAGAAGCTTCGTACCAATCATCATGTCACCTAGTTGGTGATAGATAAAGGCATGAGTGTGGCATAGTCTTGAATCAGTTTTTGCTCTGTATGGAGAAGTCTAGGCCACTCTTCCTGGATACCCCAAACTAGGTTTCGAAGACATGACTGATTGCAAAAACACTTTTCACAACCTTCACAAAATGACATGAGAAACTTTTTGTTAATCTCCTGATAAGTAATCAGCTCAGTGTTCCATTCACAAGCACGAGAAGCTTAGTTGACCAATGATTGCCCCAATCAATCTGTTTGCAGCCATTCCGCTTAACGGTCACTGGCATCAAAAATATGTGAAAATATATTCAGTGAGTTACAATGTGTTTTCAGCTCTCTTTGAAAAATAAATGTTTTTTTTCGAGGCCGGTACAAAGTCTAAAAGTGAATGGCCATTCGCTTAGTCGATTGCCTACTCCGAGGCGGATTCGCAGCATTGCTTTAGGATCTTCACACCAGCAACAATGACTAGAAAAGCTCCACCTGCAATATGATTTTCTCTCGTTCGACCTTCTCTTACATTTGAGAAGTTCTTCTCATAACAATTTAGTGATGGCCTCGATTCGGGGATCTTAATAATTCGGCTCGCTTGCGCTTAGTCAGACATATAGGGCCGTCAAGTCTATAGATCAGCGCTTCTCGAAAGGCTGCCGCATATATAAAGCCGTTTTCGCACCCACCTAATCAGCAAGATATGTCGCTTCAATCATCTAACCTAAAAGAAGAATTCGTCCCATTGGACCAGATCAGAAGACCCATTCCTCCAGTGCTAGATCACCAGAAAATTGACGCCATGGTGTCTACTCTTCAGGGTAATCCAATGGCCTCAGCCACCTGCGGTATTGAAGATATCACTGCTGGAGAATTGCCCCCAATTGATGTTTTTTTAGTACGTGAACAAGGCAAGAACTACTACTTTGCATTTGGAGGCTGTCACAGGTTTCAGGCTTACGATAAGTTGAACAAGGACGGTGAGAAGGTGCCCATGGTGAAGGCCAGAATCTTACCTGCTACCAGGAAAACGCTCAAGGTCTACTTGGGTGGGTCCGTGGATGAGATGTTCGACTAATATTAATATCTATTTTTTAGAATTCATGAGTGACGTTATGCTGCTTGTAGGGGTGTCTGCGAATTGACCAGCTCTCCGCTCTGGCGGCCTTGCTGCTGCTGGGGTACCGTGAAGTAGAGTCTCTTTCTGATACGCTTTTGCTGCCACTTGACTGGGATCAAGGGCAACTTGCCGTGCTTGTCCTCGTAAAGCAAGCTCCAGAACATCAGTACCACCGCTATCCAGTACACATTGTAGCCAATAACACTGCCATAGGTTGCGGAGTTGGTCCAGCCAAAGATCGCCGTGAACAACATCCACTGCACTCCGTCCTCGGGCATTTCACCGTTACAGCAATTGACATGCCAGACGCTGTTTTTGATGTCGTACGAGCCTGGACCGTGGCCTGTCTCACTGACATCCATACCGCCGCACTTATCGATGAACAGCTGGAGCTCAAACTGCCAGATACCCTTGGAGAATAAGCCGGCAGCGACAAGATAAAGGAAACATGTGGAGACGATCAAAAACCACTGGAGGGAAAGCGTGTTACCTGATCTGTACAACACGAAACCGACGATGGTACCAATAATCATGGCCAAGATAGCCGAGTTGACTATGGATGCAACAGTGGTGTTCTCGTTGATACCGATACCGCCAACGAACACAATCGCCTCTAAGCCCTCACGCAAGGTCGTGACAAAAGGCAAGATGAACATAGCGTTACGCTCTGACCAAGAAGCCGTGTTCTTCGCAGCCTCCATCAACTGAGAGTTCCCGTTGATGATCGAGCCCAACTTGTGGTGCCATTTCTGCTGCATTCTATTGACACGAAGGATTTGAACACCCATGGCTGAAATGATCACCGAGGCCACCACGGAGAAGGTGGCTTCCCAGTAGTGCTCAGTACCAGACCATAAGTCAGCACCAATGGTGTAGAAGGCCACCAAGATAACGGCACCAACTACCAAGCATCCCAAAAAGCCACAAAGACCTCCGACCCAGATCTGCCATCTGAGGCTGCGGACGAGCTTTTCATTGAGCGCAAGCCTTTCGTTCAGTGAAGAGCAATTTTCACTTTCCTCTTCGGTGTGATTGTCTTGCAGTTCCTTGGAATCTTGCAGGAGACTCTTATTGACAAACGCCAAAAGCACCGAGATGATGATCGCCAGCTCGATCGTCTCACGAAGCACGATAAAGAAGACTTGCACGGAGAAGTAGTCTTCTAGAGCGACCGCCATGTTGGATAATGAGGAAGGATAATTTTGGCGCTGGCACTGAATATATAGGTCTCGCAGCCGGTCGTTCAGATCTGCGGGCCGTAAGAACCGGGGCTCGGAGGACGGCACACAGGGTGTCTGTGCGCGCTTGTAGGGAGGATTTACCCTCGAATATCGGTCAGGGCTACTGCAGGCAAGGACCCGTTTGGCTCGTTCCGCGTCATGGTCGCAGCTCCCATCCCCTAGTTATCTATTCTATCAGTGGGCTGTGAATACGCTGGGAGGGTAATTTTTGAAGACTTTGATGGCTTTTGGCGATGTTTAACTTTTGTGTTTTCGGTGTGCCTAAAAACACGAATTTTGCTCTTCATTCCGTCGGACATCCGCGTCCGTCTGTAGGCCTATATAGCGTTCACGACAATAGAGAAACTCGGACACCATTACATGACTCCATCTACTTGATCTAGCCCGTTTTAGACCTTCGGAGGACCGAGAGTCTATAAAAAATCCAAATCAACTTTATATGTGTCTCTGTAAAATGTCTATTTGTCTTGAAAGTTCGGGTCATCAGATGCTACACTGACCTATGCGGTATGCACGATGTCACCCAGGCACTGTGAAATGGAGGGGCCGTATCGACACCTCCTTTACATTGTATATTTATTATCTTTCATTGACTACCAAGTCAATTCGTGATTCCAAACGTAACTTTAAATGTTATTTCGGGGTCTTTTAGTTGAATGATTAATCACTGCAAAAGGCCCAGACCAGCGTATCTTTAGATTAGCAGCCATGGTAGCTAGCTTAATACCTTGGCTTAACAGGCTTTGTACGAATGCCAGTAATTCCAGGCCTCGTCAGCCGGCTCACGTAAGTGTCTGGTTTTGGTTTCTTTTCCTGTGGCTCCAATTCGGGGCCCTCTGTCCGCTGTCTCTTGAACCGTTCTCTATCTATCTCATGACTCTCTTCAAAAGCTGGCATTTTCTCAGGCGTTAATGGCTTGGGGTCAGCCTCAAAGTATTCGTGGTCCAAGGCGTCCTGAGCGTTCCAGCGCTTTTCAGGATCCAATGTAAGAAATTTGTCAAGAAGCAGAACTCCAACCTCACCCATCAATGGCACGAAACGCTGCTCCAAAGACCGCTTGCACGTAAGCCCAATATTAAGGTCTTGCTTGTTAGGAAGTTGTGATGCAGAAGCCCAGTTCTCGCGAGATGGTGGGCCAACCATGTCGAATATAAGTTGCGCCTGATTGGAATCAGAAGACCCAACCAATATAGGTTTCTTGGTGAAAAGCTCCCCAAACACACACCCAACTCCCCACATGTCCACGGCGGTTCCGTATTTGCGTTCTCCTAAGAGCAACTCGGGTGACCTATACCATCTAGTCACTACCAATGCTGTGTATGCTCTCTCGCCTCCGCCTGGTCCTAATCCCTTAATAGGGGTCTTACCATGATATATTCTGGCAAGCCCAAAATCTGCTATTTTCACCACCCCGTGCGGATCTATCAAAATGTTGGCGGCCTTGATGTCTCGATGAAGGTAGTGCTGTTGGTGAATATAGTCAACTCCACGAAGAAGCTGTTGCATGATACATTTCACCATGGCCTCTGTAAGCTTGATTTGTGGGTTTTCCAAGAGTCCCACTAAGTCCAAAGACATGTACGGCGATATTGTGTAGAAACACCCTCTCTGACGCACAGCATCCTCTGGAGTACTGGCTTTTACCTCTTCATAGATCATGCCTGTGATCTTAAGAACATTCTTATGACTTAGACTCTTGAGAATGGTGATCTCTCTCATTGCTGTGATGGGGAAGCCTTCTTTGGCCGAGTGATTTATTAATTGTTTCAATGCAACCAACTCTCTTGTTCTTTTATTCTTCGCCTTTTGCACAACACCAAAGGTACCCTGACCAATCTTTTTTATAATGTCAAACTCGGCGATTTTGGACATGGTTTCAAACTTATTATACGGCTGCCGTGGCCGCTTCTGACGAACAATTCCCATGATGTCTCTATAACTGATTGTGTCGAGATGCGATGATAGTGTTTTAAGTGCGCGCACTATACAAACGTTGGTCGATTAATATATATATGCTTTCCTCATAAAATGAAGTGAATAGATGCTATTGATTAATTTTCGTAACTGTTTCGTTATACCTCTGTACTCTCCGAATCCTGGGCGAGTCTCGCAAGCTTTTTTCTTTCCTTGGACAATTTTCTTGCAGCTCTCACATTGAAACCACCTTCGAGAAGCTTGGTGGTGTCCTCCAACTTCAAACCAGCAACCTCTGGAAGTAAGAAGAAGACAAAGATGAAGGAGACAAAACACAAAGCCGCGAAGAAGGCAAATGTTCCGGGTGGCGTGATTCTTTCAAGCATCGTCAAGAAAGTAGATGCAATCACCAAGGAGCCGGCCCAATTGGTAGCTGCAGCGTACATGCCTCCCACTGATCTCACATTCACATCCGAGAAAAGCTCGACACCAGTCCAGGCACTGTTACCGATACCAATGGCGTACGAAGCCACGTAGAATACCATACCCAAAATGATGACAATTCCCCAGCCTGTGATGCCGGTGGTTTCAACAACCACCTCTTCGTTATCACCAAACTTGACTCCCAAGAAATGGAATGCAATAGCGCAAAGCACAAGAGCAGCACACATGCCGGGAATGGCAAAAAGGAGAATACGACGACGGCCGACAAAGTCAATGATACATAGAGCAATGAGTGTAAACACGAAGTTAGTGGCTGCAATGATGATAGACACGGCTGTAGCATTCTCGAAACCAATGGTTTTGAAAATGGTAGCACTGAAATACATCAAGGAGTTGAAACCAGTGAATTGCTGAATACCCTGTAAACCACACGCCAAGATAAGCGCACGGAAGTTGGCTGGCTTCGAGTGAATGACTTTGATGGAGTTCCAGATTTGCGAGATGGGGCCACCTGGGACGGTAGAGTTGGAGTGAATCATGTCATCCAAAATAGCATCAATGTGAGCTTCGGATGAATCGCTGTGAGTCTTCTTCAAGACCTCTCTTGCTCTTTCGTAGTTTCCGTTGATGACGTAGTATCTAGGGGTGTCTGGCAAGAACAAAAAGAGTGCCAGCTGGATGACAGCTGGTGGCATGCACAAACCCACAGACACTCTCCAACCACCGTTAACGTCAGTCAAGCCCCAGTTGATGAAGTATGCCACTAACTGACCGCCTGTAATAAAAATACAGTTTGTAACGATCAAACGACCTCTATACTTGGAAGGTGCCAACTCACTCAACATAAGTGGTGCTATAAGGGAAGCAATACCGACACCAAGTCCCAAGACAAATCTACCAGCAATCATGGTCCAGACGTGTCTGGCCACGAGCTGGATGACGGTGCCCACGACGAAGATAACATTTGAGCCCATGAGCACACGCTTTCTACCCACCAAGTTGGCGCCCACACCACCCAAGATAGCGCCGATCAAAGCACCCAAGGAGGTGGCCGATGTGATAAGTTCTTTTTCCTGCGAGTTCAAGATCTTGTTTGACAAGTCGGTACCCACATTAACCAAAGCAGCTGAGATGTAACCTGTGTCGTAACCGAACATGAAACCTGAGATGGACGAGGCCAACGTCAAGATCATGACAAGCTTGGTGGGGTGTTCTCCCTTTGTGGAGTCACCATTTGCCCTTGCTCCTGCTGTGTTGGCTGATGCCATCAGCATCGAGGTGGAGTCCTCCTGAGAGGTGAACTTGATGACATTGGCGCCATCTTTGCGATGTGTCAGTTCTCGTAGTAAGTTTTCCAGAGAGTTCTCTGTGGAATGTGTGGCTGACCTGGCGTCCATGGCAATAAAGTTGTTGGGAAAAAACGAGGAAAAAGGACTGCTTTTAAAGTGGAGAGGAGCCGTGCATGAATTCGGCGAGTACAGGCGCGACAAAATAGGAGAAAAAACACCGCTCGGCGAAATCTAAGCAACTTCTCGGCGAATGCCTTAGAATGTGCAGGTTAACAAACGCCCAAACTCACGATCAAGAGCAAGGAGGGATCAAAAATTAAACTTTTTTGAGATGTTTGACTTGCTGGTTTTCAGGCAGAGTATTCATCAATCTCGTTTTATGCTTTCAAGGACACACAGAACGCATGTGATGGGAAGATATAGGATAGGTTGGATTGTCGAAAACGGATGGCTGCGAAAGACAAGAATCTGGGACATTGTCCTGTTCGGCGAGATTTTGAAGGTATTGTGAAAGTAGCCAAGACGAACATGATTTTTTTGAAATCATCGAAAGATTCTTCGCTAGAGCCGCGGATGTCATTCTTCGTAGACCTTTGTAGTTCACATTCAAGATCATATCTCAAAGTTGGACAGGGTCTAGGTGGCTGAGATGAGATCTCGCCGGACTTGAGGTAGTGATGCAGTCACCGTTATGCAATATGGCCGCAAATCAGTTTGAGACTTTGCCCTAGCGTTTTTATTACCCCATTGCATTACACCGTTGATGCATGTAAGATTGCAATGAATTATACCCTGAAGATCTTTTAGATTAAAAGCGTGCCCAATGTACTGATCAGCATGTTGAATCGATGGCTTAGATCACAACGGTTTTTTTTTTGCTTAGCTTCGAGTTGTACGTCGAAGTAACTTATCTACTTTAGAATAACTTCAGACCACATGATGCAAAATAGGTCCACCATTACGGCATAACTGATAACTTAATCGAATGCTTTTGTTAAAATAAATCAAATTCGACTCGACAAGCCAATTAAGTTGGGCGCTACCGTCGTGGAACACGAATGATAAAAGTGCTTTAGGGTGCAATTAATTTAAATAGCTTGCCTCGCTACCTTAAACACCCGGGTCAGCTGGAAGCGCCCTTCTCTACTCGATCGAACCCCTTGGGACTCTCAGTCTACATCGTCGTTTCAATGTGTGTCTAGTCTACTTTTTACATGCTCAAGGACTTGCTTAAAGAGACACCCTCAGCCAGGGCGGATCGTCAGCATTAGAAGTCGCTTTTGATTTAGCGCCTCTTTGGTGGGTTGAAAGTGATCTTTCTGTTCTTGATTGGCTGCCACTTGAACTTCTTGACCCAGACAGACAACAAGTAGAGAGAAGAGGTGATGATGAGTGCTTTGAGACCCCATCTCTTTCTGTCGTCATGCTCAGGCTCAGAAGCCCAGTTCAAGAAATGAGAAACGTCCTTGGCCATCTGCGAGGTGGTGGCAGGAGTGCCGTCCTCGTACTCAACCAAGTCGTCGAACAACACTCTACCCATGGCAATAGCACCACCTGGGAAGTATGGGTTGTAGTTAGATCCTGGAGGCAAGGTGACACCAGCTGGTGGCTCCTCTGGGTAACCAGTCAAAAGGGAGAAGATGTAGTCGGCACCACCGTGTCTAGCCTTGACAATCAAGGACAAGTCAGGAGGCAAAGCACCCTGGTTAGCGGCTCTGGCGGCTTGCTCATTCTCGTATGGGCCTTGAAGGTAGTCGGCCAACTTACCGATTCTCTTTCTGGGCTTACCCTCATCATCGGGCTCGTCGTCGTATTCGAGCTCCTCGGCCATGGCCTTGGCCTCAGAGGTGGCATGGGAGACACCAACCAAGTTTCTCCAGGCAATTCTGTCCAAAGAGTGGCAGGCAGCGCAAACCTCTCTGTAGACCTGGAAACCTCTTCTGATGGAGGCGTGGTCGAATGTGGAGAACATACCGTTCGAGGGCCACTCGAAGGCAGGAGCATGGAGACCGTGCTCAGCAGCGGTCATGGCAGAGGCGGTCATGGAGTCCTGGTAAAGGATGTACGAGGCTCCAAGACCGGCACCAGCCACAGTCAGCATCACAACCTTGTTGGATGCAACTCTTGATGCCGTTCTGAACATGCTGGATGAATATGTGCAAAAATTAATGGGGGTTGTTGAAGGCTTTAGTGAGTGTGTTCTTGCTCGAGATCAATAGATGTTCTGAGCTTGGGATGGACCACACGGAAGCTGGGTTCTAGACTTGTGAAAAGCGCAGGGTAGCGATATAACGAGTCCACACAAAACCGAAAGAAGGTGAATTGGGGATTGAAGACCGTGCGTTTGGTGGTATCGGTGGGTTATTTTTTTTTTTTTCAACTATTGAGCACTGAGGAAATAGTGTAAAAGAAAGTCCCGCGATTGGCCAGAGCAATTTGATATATGCACGACACACCTAACTGGCTGTGCGAGCTAATCCTAAGCCTCTCAGGCCACACGTATCAAAGGATGTATATTGTATAGAAGGTACGGTGTCAGAGGGAACTTGTGTCAAAGCTAGAGATGATACAAGGCGTTCTAGAGGGTTTTACTATATGGTCACGTGGTTTCCAGCTACCATTGGAAGCCCCAGAATCCGTTCCTCACAAGCTTTTTTCACATTGAATATAAAATCACTCAATCTGTCAGATGCCATATATTTCGTAGAATTGGTGGTGTTCTTCTGACACTTCTGTGCGTCGCGTGGTTGCAAAATGAGCTCTTCTCCAATCAGGACAAGCTGATTAGTGTAGCCGGGTGAACCGAGGATGCCGCCTGAAAAATCATCCTAATTGAACGAATTTGCGATTAGATTTGGGTTTTGAAGATAAATTGTTATCTTTCCGGTATTCACGGCATTGTAGTCGCTGTGCTTATGATCGGCCTGTTCAGATCCGCGCCCAATGAGCACCAAGAAATGGTCTGAGGATTGCTCTACAAGCTGGAAGGGGTTTTAATGGTTCTGATTGTTTGGCAGTATTCACTTTTTCATCTTATACGCTTTTCTGTGTTTCTAAACGACATTTAGCAGCCATTCCCGTAGTACCAGATGCATGTCTCACCATGGACTACCATTGGCTACACTCCATCCACGGAACCTCACTTGTAGACCTACGTCACCCATTGACCCGTAGAAATAGCTCTAACTTGCATAAGTCGAGTTTACCTCACGATTCACAAAAAGGTCACTACGCTTCATGTCCATCCTAATTTATTAACGGCCGCATTGGCAAAAGTCTATACATTAAGCCTTGATCTTGGCCAAGGCCTGCTCAATGTCGGCCAACAAGTCATCGGTCTCCTCGATACCAACGGAAACTCTAATCAAATCGTCAAAGACACCAGCCTTCTCTCTCTCGGCCTGAGGAATACCACCGTGGGTCATGATAGCAGGGACCTCAATCAAGGACTCGATACCACCGAGGGACTCAGCCAAAGTGAAGAGCTTGGTGGAAGAGGTGAAGACAGAGGCAGCCTTGGCACCACCGGCGATTCTGAAAGAAATCATACCACCTCCAAGACCGTCACGGTGCTGCTGGAGAACAACAGAGTGTCTGGCGTGAGACTTGAGACCAGGGTAGTTGACAGCAATGACGGACTCGTGCTGGGACAAGTACTCGGCAATCTTCTGGGCGGTGAAAGCAGCCTGTCTGACTCTCAAGTGCAAGGTCTTGAGACCTCTGTGGGCCAACCAGGAGTCGAATGGAGAAGGCACAGAGCCAATGGCGTTCTGCAAGAAACGGTACTTCTCGTGCAACTCGTCGTTGTTGGTGGCCAAGACACCGCCAACCACGTCGGAGTGACCGTTGATGTACTTGGTGATGGAGTGGACAACAACGTCAGCACCGTGCACCAATGGGTTGGAAACGTATGGGGACAAGAAGGTGTTGTCGACGACCAAGATGGCGTTCTTGTTGTACTTCTTGTTGTGCTCCTTGACAATATCGGAGACAGCCGAGATGTCGGTCACAGACAAGGTAGGGTTGGATGGAGTCTCGAGCCACACAAGCTGAGTGCTCTCACGGAGAGAGGCCTCCAAGTCCTTTTGCAAATCGTGAACAAACTCAATGTCAAGGCCGTGGGTGTTGGCGACCTTGGTGAAGTAACGGTGAGTACCACCATACACATCACCACCGGAAACAACGTGGGAGCCAATAGGCAAGGACTGGAGGATCAAGGCAGTAGTGGCAGATCCGGAAGCAATGGCAACGGCATGCTTGGCCTTCTCCAAGGAAGCAATGGCAGCCTCGAAGTTGTCTCTGTTTGGGTTACCAGATCTGGAGTAGTCGTAGATACCAATGGGCTTAGAAGGCTCCAGCTGAGCGAAAGTGGTACTGAGGGAGATGGGCTCGATGACAGCTCCCGTGTTTGGGTCGATAGGGGCACCAGCGTGGATGGCTCTGGTGCCGAAGCCGTAGTTAGTGTTGGAGTCGACGGTCATTGTGTAGTATGTGATGAAGTAGTAAGTAGTTGGATTTGTCAGAGAATAAGTAGCGCCACGGTTTTTTCGCCGGAAGTTTCTTTTTGCCTTGTGGTACTGCAGGCAACCTCGATGCCCAGAGCGAGCCACAGTAAAGGCAAGCCGGAGCGGAGCTGGTGAGGGTATATGACACGGACTGCGAGGTCGAAAATGGCGATCGAACCGGGTTTGGTGGGTCGAATGTTGTTAAACTTTGCAATGGGGAGCAAATTCTTCGATTTTATGCTAATCACGTGACTTGTCAGATGATGGCATCTCTTCCCGGTTTCCGCTTTTGAGGACCGTGTCGCCATCAATGGGAGATTCGAAGTAGTAAAACGAAATCCATAGGGTGCCACCTTCCTCAAAACGAGACAATTCGTTTGCAAAGCTGTCAAAGCACCTGGAAACCCTTACACGTACGATCTAACGCATCGCTGCAAAAGCCGCGCGCTCGGAGTTTTGCAATGGTTCCGAGTCTGGTATCAAGGGGAAACTTCTGACCCTGTATTTTGAAATTGAGGTCCACAAAATACAACCAGTCACGATGAATTCTCGTCACACAGTGTTAATCTCCTGACAAGGGCCCAAGATCAAGCTACACCCCGATGTTACTTTAGGCTTTGTGGCAATTTCACGAAACAATACCACACCATACACTTCCATGCCAATGGCCCCGCAAGCCAATCCATCAACCCCTTGGATCACCAACATTGTCAGGATTGCCCAGACTGCCGAGCTCTGGAGAAGTCGGCCACCACATTCCTCGTTTCATATCCCTATTTGCATGGGTCTCGCCTCCTGGCTAGCCCAGTACCAAGCCTAGGTCGTCAATTCTGCCGGCGCAGTTAGTGTCAGTTCCATGCGTTGGAGCAACTGCCTTGGGGTCATCAGGTGTCACAGAGTCAAAAGTCCTCGTCACTGAAGTTTAGTAAAGGCTGCGTTGCAAGCGCACTAACCCATGTGAAGCGGAAGACCGATACACTTACACGTGCTGTGTGCGGACGGTCAAGCCCAGTGTTTGCCAAGGAAGGCAGGCTATGGCAGGCGGAGCACACAGCCAGATTGGAGTCTGGGGCCGTGGCAGTAAGTGGCCATCAACTAAGCATTTTCTCGATACGAGAGCAGGCTCAGGCCGGAAACGTCAATTTCTCCGTCTGTGAGAAATAGCCGCCCTGCGATAAGAGGGTGATCTCAAAAGGCAAGGTGTTTGAGGCGGCCGATGAGCATTGGAAAGCGAGCTGAGACGAGGGTGGCTTGGTGAAAAAGAAGCGCAGTCGATGATCATCGAAGGCGAGGGTTTAAGGTTGTGGGTGAATGACGGAGGCGCTTTCCGATACCCAGGGGGCCATCGTGGGAGGGAAGTACCTTAATGGTGCGTCAGCAGAACACAAAACTGAAAATCCCCCAAATTTGCTGAATCCGTGGAGGCTTTAGGGAAACCCGGGCTGCAAAGATGGAGCCGTACCATGCAAGTTGGCGCGGAAGGGCCTGTGAGCGATTTTACAATTCGGTTGGGACCGATTGCAATGTTGCTATCTAATCTAATGCAAGATTGCAAGGATCTTGAACGATTAATCGTACAGCACGGGCTCCTCCCAGTCCGCTCGTACGAAACCCACGCACCACCGCACTGTAACCGGGCAGATAACAACGAGGCGCAGCGTAGTTTCAGCTAGCCAGGTGACAGAAAAAAACGAGGTGACAGGTGCCAGAAGGCCTGCGAAACACCGAACCCGCCGCGCCAGTGCGACCGATGAAAAAAAATCTCATTCTAGGCACAAAGGGCAAAGAAAAATTTCTACGACACCACTGCCCTTGGCGCTGTCAATGACAGACAGTCAGCTCTCGAGACCTCAACCGCGGTCAACCAGCCTCTTTTTGTAAAATTCGCCCATCAATTGCCCATATTCGCTCGCCATTTTCTCCGTCCGTGCCAAGGGAGGCTGTGCGGAACGGCTTGCTGCCGGTCTGCCTACCTGCCTGCCTTCATCCTGCCCACCTGCTTTTTGCTCGCCTGCCTGGCGCCAGTGTGGCTCTGCAGTCGTTCTGCGCCTTATCAGCCTATATCTTATCCACGCTCGCCTTGGATCCAACAAACCCCATGTCTCTCCAAGTGCCCCAAGCTCACGACGATGAGCGATCGCTCACGTCAGTTCACTCGGACGAGCCTCTTCAGAATAGGCAGTTTCTGCTTTCGGTGGGAGACCTTTCCAGGCTCCATGATCCTAAGCTGTTGATCCATTTGCGCAGCTTGGGCGGCTCTCTGGCCCTAGCAGCGCTGCTCCACACAGATCTCAGTCGTGGTCTTGAAGCCTCAGACCTGACTTCTGCCAGACAAAATTTGTACGGTACCAATGTGCTCCCGACGCGTGCCGCCAAGGGCTTTTTCCAGCTCTGTTTCGAGGCCATGAAGGATAAGGTATTGATTGTCTTGACGGTCGCTGCTATTGTCTCCTTGGCTTTGGGCCTCTACGAGACGTTCGGTCATGAAACAATGTACGACGACGAGGGCATGCCATTGCCTAAGGTCGACTGGGTTGAGGGAGTGGCCATCATTGTCGCCGTGGTGATTGTGGTGGTTGTAGGCGCAGCCAATGACTACTCCAAAGAGCGCCAGTTCGCCAGACTCAACGCAAAGAAAGAGGACCGCGATGTTGTGGTTGTACGTGATGGTGTCCAGCGGATGGTTTCCATCTACGACCTTCTCGTGGGTGATCTTATCAGCTTGGCTACCGGAGACGTTGTCCCCGCTGATTCCTTACTTGTCTCAGGCGAGCTTGAATGTGACGAGCTGGCCCTCACAGGTGAACTGGAAACCGTCACTAAGAAACCCGCTGATGAATCTCTTGAATATTTTCAATCGGTACAGGCAGAATTCCCGGGTGAGGACATCGGCTCCACTGCAGTGAAGTTGAAAGATCCTTTCTTGATTTCCGGAAGCAAGATTCTCTCCGGCGTTGGCTACTCTATGGTCACCGCTGTGGGCAAGCACTCCATTCATGGCCGGACCATGGGCTCGCTCAACCAGGAGAACGGCGCCACGCCTTTGCAAGAGCGTTTGGACAACTTAGCTGAGGGAATTTCCAAATACGGTCTTTTGGCTGCTTTGGTTCTTTTTATCGTCTTATTTATCCGTTTTTGCGTCAACATTTCCGGTGACGGTCGTTTCAGTGACATCTCCAGTACTGAAAAGGGTAAAAAGTTTTTGGACATTCTCATCGTCGCTATCACCATTGTGGTGGTGGCGGTTCCTGAGGGTTTGCCTTTAGCAGTTACCCTTGCTTTGGCTTTTGCAACTACCAGAATGGCCCAGAACGGTAATCTTGTCCGTGTTTTGCGTTCGTGTGAAACCATGGGTGGAGCCACTACAGTTTGTTCCGACAAGACAGGTACTTTGACGGAAAACAAAATGAGAATCGTTACCGGTTACATTGACGAGGAGCATCGTTTCGACGACACTCATAATGCTGAGATGACCGCCATCGAGAGGTCGTCCGAAATGTTTGGAAAAGTTCCTCAACAAATCAAGGACGTCATCCTTCCAAACATCATTAGCAATTCTACTGCATTCGACAATCCTGACTATGACGAGGCTAAGGCCCTTAACGCTCGCATCAAGCCAAAGAAGCAAAACTTGATTGCACACCTCTTTTCCAACCAGAACGAGAAAAGACAAAGAGAGATCCAGCAAATGGGACTAGTGTCGGAGCCATACTTGGGTAACAAGACTGAGTCTGCTTTGTTGATCATGGCAAGGGAAAAATTGGATCAATTTACCAGTGTCCCACTAGACCAGCAGCGTGATATTAACTCGAAGGATATTGTGGATGTCATTCCATTCGAGAGTTCAAGGAAATGGTCGGGTATTGTAATGAAGACTCAGACCGGATACCGCCTTTACGCTAAGGGTGCAGCCGAAATTGTTTTCAAGAACTGTTCTCACCATTTGGATGCCGATGGCGCTTCAGAGGCAATGACCAGAACCGACAGAGACAATGTCCTCAACACTATCGATGGGTATGCGAACGATGCCTTGCGTGCCATTATCCTTGCTCACAAAGACTTTGTTGGCGTGGAGAGTTGGCCGCCTGTTGGAATGGAGGATCCCGAGCGTCAGAATCAGGCTAACCCTGAGATGCTCTTGGATATCAATGCTTCCCCACACGATTGCACCGATGCACTCACAATGGATATCTTGGTTGGTATTCAGGATCCACTTAAGGAGGGTGTTGGCGAGGCTGTCAAGCAGTGCAAGATCGCCGGTGTGAATGTCAAGATGGTCACCGGTGACAATTTGAACACCGCCAAGGCTATCTCCAGAGCTTGCAACATTCTCACCCCAGCTGATTCATCCAACCCCTACGCCTATATGGAGGGTCCAGCCTTCAGAGCTATGTCGGAGCAGGAAAGAACCAGAATTGCTCCGCACTTGCGTGTTTTGGCCAGATCTCAGCCTGAAGATAAAAGAATTCTCGTTGACACTTTGCGCAAGGCTGGTGAGGTTGTGGCTGTTACCGGTGATGGTACCAATGATGCTCCAGCTTTGAAATTGGCTGATATCGGTTTCTCCATGGGTATCAGTGGTACCGAGGTTGCTAGAGAGGCTTCCGATATTATTTTGATGACCGATGACTTCACAGATATTGTGCAAGCTATCAAATGGGGCCGTACTGTTGCTGAGTCTATCAAGAAGTTCATTCAGTTTCAATTGACAGTCAATATCACTGCTTGTGTTTTGACATTTGTCTCGGCTGTTGCTTCTTCGAATGGTGATTCTGTTTTGACGGCGGTGCAATTGTTGTGGGTCAATTTGATCATGGACACTTTAGCTGCTTTAGCTTTAGCGACTGACAAACCTGACGATGCCTTGCTCAACAGAAAGCCTGCGGGTAGAAGAATGCCATTGATTAGTGTCTCAATGTGGAAAATGATCATTGGGCAATCGATCAACCAGTTGGTCATTACCTTTATTTTACATTTTGCTGGTCATCAAATCTTCTTCGGCTCTCGTGATCTCACCAACCACGAGAACAAGCAATTGGATGCCATGACATTCAACACATTTGTTTGGTTACAGTTCTGGAAATTGTTTGTCACCAGAAAGTTGGATGAGTGTGATGACGTGAGAAACATCAGAGACAGAATCACAATGGAGAATTTGAACTTTTTCCAACACCTTTTCAGAAACTGGTACTTTGTTGTCATTGCACTTTTGATCGGAGGCTGTCAAGTTCTTATCATGTTTGTTGGTGGTGCAGCATTCAGTACCACTCATCAGACGCCTGCCATGTGGGCCACTGCAATCTTATGTGGTGTGCTCTCTATCCCAGTTGGTGCTGTTATCCGTATCATTCCAAATTATTGGATAGTCAAGATTTTCCCTACTCGCTTCGCCAAACAATTCTTTTACTACGCTGGATTCGAATGGATGAGCAAGAAGAATAGAAAGAAGCATGCTGAAAGAGATTTGGAAAAGGCTGAGGAAGATTCAAATGAAGACACCGAGCTTGGTGCCGAAGAGATAAAACAGGTTCCCGAAGACTCTGTGCAACAAGCAGGAGCTATTCAAGAAGGAACATCTTATCCAAAAGCCACTGATCTGACGACCCTAGACCCAAAGGCTGCTCCAGTTGAAACGACCGAAACCACGATCCGAAAGTAATCATTTTTGATGAAACTACCGCTCCTTTACTTCATTAACGACTTCATTTGCATGCTCGAGCATATCGAGCTCATGAGCTTCTGTATTATAGCATTTATACACGATAATTAACGTTCATTTTCTCTGAGTTTCTGAATCAAGTTTTGCGATAAATCTGCTGTAAGCTGGTCCAAATGCAGAGAATTGGTGGAAGACGGTGGCGAGCTTCCGAAGTTCCTCAATACTTGTCAAGGTTGCATCTAGCTCTTTCTGTGACTTTGAGCGTAGCTGGTTTTTGAGAGACTCGAACAATAAATTCAACAGGGTTTGGAACTGATCAATTGAAACCTGGGAAGGATCGTGGCCAAGCATGTCTCGAGCACTTTGAAGTACTTTCAATACCTGCTGTATGTTTCTTTTCACCTGTTTTAGTAGAATCAAAGACTCCACAGCCACCAGTTGTTCGCCAGAGTCCTTTTTTAGTTTTTCATTGGCGTCTGTAAGCTCTTCTTGTAGCGTGTCAACAGTATTATGTAAGGCAGACACGTAGTATTGTAGCCTAGTGTTGTCGTCAGTTGACTCCGTCTCAATCGCTGGTGCCAAATTCAGAGACAAAGTTTTGAGGTTATCGAACTTCAATGCCAAGTCGCGGGAGATCTCATTCGTTTGATAGTCTAGGTGAGTTATGACGTCCAGCAGCGTTGATGAAAGTCGAGCTAACAGCTGTTTGGAAAACTTGTTGTCTGAGCCAGTAATTGAGTGGAAAAGAGCATCCACATACGAAGTTGGATTGAAGTTGTCGTCGAAGAACATAGTGAGCGGGTCACTCTGGGCATCATTAGCCTCTCGTGATGCACTTTCAGATGCCATGGTCGATGTGATTGAGTTGTAGATCAGTATAGTGCGAACACTACAGCGAAGCTAGAAGTCTCTCTGCCTAATCTCTGCCAAATGCCAAAGATTTGATGCTGGTTTTGATAGAGGAATAAGACCTTAATTGTACTACCATTTCGGCTTCCCCTTACTGAAAAAATTGAAATTTTGATATTTATAAGTTCACAATTTGTTTCGGCATTCATCGATTTGGACAATTTTGCAGCAATTTGACAAATGCGCACATGAGTTTCAGAACCCAATAAATATGATTTACTGAAGATGGTGTTGAATCAAGAGGTTGTGATGTCATTTCATTCGAGGCTAGGCCACATGTTTTCAAATTCTGCAACAGCTTCTTAACTTAACATATCACTGTTCCCCGCGACTTCTCAGATCTAATCTTACCAATGCAACTCCTTACCGTTCAGAAGGAAGTTTTAGACATACTCAAGGAGGTTGAACTGGGTGAATCTCAGGAAGACAAGTTCTGGATAGCGACAAGGGAGTCATCAGATGAAGACCATCTGACCTACGGAGATGTTCAAGTTCTACAAGGATCAAAGGGGGCACTTCTAGAATGTGACAACTTCGCGGTGACAAAGAATGGCCTCAAATCGATCTTTATAGATCCACCAGGCAGGGTTTGTACTTTGCCCTCATTGAGCATTGACATCCGTCTGGTGCTGGCAGTGGCTCTAACCAAGTCCACACGAAACCTCATAGTTGGCACAGAACAGGGACATCTAAAAAGGTTTGATACTGAGAGCAAGAAAGAGACGAATGAGGTGAAAGATGCACATTTCTCGGCAATCAAGCTTTTGCGGACATTTCCATCCGATAAAGTGCTTCTTTCAGTGGGGGGCGACTTCCAGATCAAGCTTTGGGATATCGAACTTGCTGAGGATAAACCAGCAAGAACTTTCCGCCACCAACAAAAGGCGATCACTGATATTGCTCTCATAGGTTCCGGCAGGAATTTTGTCCTGACTTCTGAGGATGGTTCTACCGTCTTGTGGGAGTGTGGCTCTGGTCAAGTTGTGTCTACATTTTTAAGAATCGACAATCACAACGACCCTGCACTCTGTGTTGTTGTAAATGCCACCAAAGACCCCATCAATAGCTCCGATGTAGTCTCCGGTGAATGTCTATACGAGTGTGACGATAAGGTTATGTATGTGGGCTATCAATCGGGTATCATTCAAGAATTCCGCATAGCCAGTCATAGCCAGTCCAGTATCAAGTTCAAAGCAGACCATGCAGTGACAGCGTTGGTATCCGCCGATGAATCGACACTAGTGGCCGGGTATAGCGACGGAACAATTGTGGTGTGGGATATAGACGCACAGACTCCTATGCACAAGGAGGTTTTCAACCCCTCCTTCCTGATAAGTAACATGACGATCAAGAGCACCAAAACCTTAGTGTTCGACAATGGCCCTGAGCTGCTACTCACAATGGACTTGGAGAGCTACAAAGTGGGGCAGCTTGTCGGGCTCACAGAGGCCTTCGATGTGAAGCTGATCGCTGCCGTTGATCAAACGGTCGTCGTTGCCACAAGCGATGAAATCGCTCACTTTTAAATCCTACAGGATGTAATATAAGTTATCAAAACTTGATTCATATAAACTGAGTAGAACACCAGGCTCGCTTACAACTTGGACTTTGGTCTTGGGTCGATCTGCTTGAAGACGGACTCAATGGCGGTAGCCTTCATCATGTTACCCTTGACCTTCAACTTACCGTTCATGAAAAGCTTCTGGCCGTTAGCCTTACCGTTGGCCAACTTGACGAAGTCAGCGTCCTTCAACAACAACTGGACGTCAGACTTTGGAACAGAGTCAACCTTGGCGATGGTACCCTCCTTCTTGAGGTCCAAAACCCAGGATTGGTCCTTGCCCTCCTTGTTCTTCAAGGTGATGACAATGACAGCCTTGACACCGCCAATAGCCTTCTTCTTAAGCTCAGGGTCCTGCAAACCGTCGTACAATTCCTTGAGGAATGGGGAAGAGTTAAATCCATCAGCAGTAGGGTCAGACATTATGCAATAAATATAATATGTATTGGTTGTAGAAAAAGTAAGATTGAGGCCGCGGGGGTGGCCCACTATATATGCAATTTGTCCACCGTCTTTCACATGGTCCGGTGCCTCGGTTGCTATGTGCACTTTTCAAATGGGCTTCTCCACAAAAACCGTCACCGCGCCAGCACACCACAGCTCGTGCTCTAACTGGTAAATCTCTTTGCGCTATTTCCGGCCGTTGGCTTCACATGTCCGAAATGACATTTACGGTGCTTTACAATTTTGTAGTGATAGAGGTGCCCTTCATTTGGCATTACGCTGGATCTTGTGTTACTACTGATTGGCGAGAGCGCACATGACAGACAGCTATAGGGAGATAGGAATTAAGCGTGGGGACGTCAGCCAATTATCTCATACTAATTTTTCACATTGTTGGTGTTTCGGAAATCCTCAATGTCACCTGTCGCTTACGCCCGATATGATTTTTTCATGGCCTTAAAATCACACCGTTACTAAATCCAGCCTCACGCCCTCGCGCCTGGCGACCTCGGTGAAAGATAGCTTCTCCACTTTTTACAATTTTCACGCACTCGCACTTGAGCCCTCCGGGGCTCCTGGTGCACGGATGTGCCTGTAGTAGAGCCGCTCAGCTGATGAAGCCCTCCCTACTTCGAAATTGAAATTGAGCCTTGCGGGATCAAGGTATTTGTGAACGACTTGAAAAAGGCGATCTTTTGATGCCATTTTCAGTGGTTATTGTAAACCCGTACACCAACCAACATCGCCTCACCCTGCACTACTCATCGCTAAGTGCTCTGTGGACAGGACTAGCACTACCCATGTCCTTCAAATCCGCCAGTTCCAGAGCCAAGGCAAAGGCCACGGTTAATAAACTATTTGACGATGTTCTTCCTGGCGCCAGTATTGTGCCTCTGAAAAAAGTCCATACCTCGACTGCCAGCGATTTCGCCCTGGAGGCTAGAAAGAGCCGTCTCTCTAAAGGTGAGGTGAGAAAGCAGAACAAGGCAGAAAGAGCCAAACAGAATAAGGCGATCAATAAAAGACTAGAAAAGGACAAAAAGTTTCAGAAACTTGTGAAATATAATGTCATTAAGGGCCACAAGGGCGCAGCCGCTAGTATGACGCCAGAGGAAGAGAAATACTTGAAGAAGCTCGTCAAGAAGAACTCCAATGCCTTGAAACGTTCCGCCGATATCAATGATCCCGATGTTGAGGATGAGATCATGTCTCTTCAACGAGAGATCATCGCCATGCGTGACGAAAAGCACGACAGATCCAGGGATCGCAAGCTCGATGCTAAATTACTGGCTTTCAATGACAAAATTAAGTCTGGAACGCTCTCTTACCCTGGCCTCACCCCTGGTTTGGCGCCAGTGGGTTTGGAGGATGACTCAGATGAGTCTGATGACGAATAATGGTTATTTTTGGTGTATCTGGTCTATAATAGAATACTTATTGCATGGTTAGCTAACGACCCAATTCGTAGAGCACCTGGCGAACGTCGCATGCCTTTTTTCTAACACTTCTCTTTTTGTCGTCTAAGCAAACCCGAAGCTTGTCTCTCGTTGATGCTTGGTATTTCACGACTTGCGGAAGCTCCACGCTATTAAAAATACCTTCGAGACACTCAAGCGCGAGGTATCTGATCTGCTCGTCGTTCACTAGCTTCTTACCAGAGACGATCTTAGTAGTGCTCAAATCAACGAGCTTGGTGACAAGACTATCGATGTTTTCGGAAATGAGGTCTGGTGTCTCTGTAATGATGACTTTAAAAGTGTCCAACGAAGCTTTCAAGACCACCGCGCTTTCGATGCTCAACCCGTTGAGCACTAACGGGAACACATCTCTCAAGTGTGGCTTCAAAACCTTGGGTGATATATTGCTGATTATGATGGCCAACGTGCCCAACAAAACTTCCTTCTTTTCATCACCTTGTGTATCCTGGAACCTCTCAAGCACTCTTCCCAAGATGTTTTCGAATATTTGTTGCTTGTAAAGAAGCTTCACATTCAAATTGGAAACTCCAGACACAATCTTCAGCTTACTGTTCTCTGGGTTCATGAAAACATCCAAATCAGCCATTAGGATGCTGAAGCATCTAGATGTTTGTTTGCTGTGAGCTGTGTCATCTGAGCGGAAAACCTCGTCCAACAACTCATTGAGATATTTGGAGCCCACTTGGTCAGCTCTCATGATCAAGCCCTTGAGTATCCAGGTGGCAATCTCCAATGAATTCTCATTGCCCTGAAAGTTGGCGAACAACTTTTGAAGAATGCTGCCATTAGTTTCATCGTTCTGTGGAGTGAATTTGTTCACAAGGATTGCAATCAATTGTAAGTAACCCATTCTCACAAACTCATCAGCAGCCGATGAGGTGTTATGAATGCATTGATCAATCTTGTCATGTACATTAGAAGGAAGCTGGCAACTCTTGTCAATTTTTGCGAGGATATGCTTAAGGATGGAAACCTTTGGCGTTGGTTCTGTGAAAACATTTAAAAGACCACCTCCAACTTCTGCTTCTCCGCAAAATTTTTTCAAAATCTCATCAAGGACGTCTTGTTGCTTTGACTTCTCAGTGTAACGTGTCACAAGACCAAGGAGTTGACCACTCAATTCAAGAATGGCAGCATCATCACTTGACTTGGCTATGATGAGGTCTAAGAATCTCGGATTGAAATTCTTATTCCAAGTGTTTGACATGAAAGGCTTGACCGATTGCGTCTGATTGAACGAGCTAATGAGACAATCAATTATGCTGCCCAACTGCTCTTTGTCGCAATTATCGAACTCAATCTTATTAAGAAGTCTGATTGATAAGACTTCGAGTACTCTGTAGTTGACGCATAGCTTTCTGATAATTGTCAAAATATTCGAGTCCGAGATGTTGTCCAAGAGAGTTGGTAAAACTATCTCAATAACACAACCAACGTTGGCGTTGATCTTCTCATCTGAGCCTTCGGTCATAAGATGCACTATGCCGCTGACAATTTCTGTAAGGAAGATATCTTTTTCCCATCCGCTGTTCCCAGAATCCACAAAATCAATCAAATTATCGTTGAGCCAACCAAGAATGAGCTGCACCTCATTGATGGCAAGAAAATCATCGAGCAGAATCAACTTGACTAGTTGTTGTGTAATTTTGCATTTGAGTGTTTTGTCTAGTTTGGATGATGTTTGAAGAAGCTGACCCAAGAAGATCAACAAATGGTCTTTGTAATCCAATAGATGAGTTGGCTGATTGAGCTCCAAGTTCGCTGTAAAAACAAAACCGAGATTGTCAATAAGATCTCTCTGACGAGCGACAGTAAGTGAAATATCGATCTCCATATCATCATCAGCTTTTTCCTCGTCTTGAAGATCGCTTCTCACGTACTTACCCCATACACCGAAAGAGAAGAAGAAGTCAACGAAACTGTTGTACACCGGGACGGAGACACTTCCAAGGGCACATATAAGGAGAACTGACTGCTTGACAGTTTTAGTGTCCTCAGATTCAAGGTTTGACTTGAGATCGTTTTTGACGGTTTCCACCAAAGACTCAACAGACTCTTGTGAGCTAGATAATCTTTCAGCCACGACACTCAACGTCTTGAGTGTCAAAATGAGTGTTTTGTTGTCATCACTATCATCAATCATCTCGTATTGAGGTGGGATTATATTGGAAGCCTGGGGCTGGAATATCAGCACGTCATTATGCAATATTTCAAATTTGAGAGCGTCCCAAATTGTCACCCAATACTGCTCGACGGTCGCTGCTTCGTAATTCTGCACAGACAAAAGAAGAGTCTGGAGAACATCATTTCTGACAGATGGATTCGTTGAGGTAAGCTTCTCAAAGAGTGATGGGAATGTATCTTGTGCAAATTGACTTTGCGATGCTATCGTCTTCCGCAATTCTTTCTTCAAGTCAGCAGCAGTGATCTTATAAGGGTCATTAGCTGGGGGTGAGAAAGATATTGGGAAGTAGCAAAAGCAAACGTCGAACAAGTCTGTGAGTAGTTGATCATGAGTCAGGTTTGTAGTTCTATCCTGGAATTGAAACTTCTCATTGATGGCAACGTTGAGTCTGAATGACATGAGCAAATTCCTGGGATCTTTCTCTCCGGAAGCGACATGCACGAATGCTTTAGTGAAAGCTTCCAGGAACTCTGGATTAGTGAAGATGGTCTCGCTATGCAGATTGAATAAAGTCTGAAGAAGATTGAATCCTTCATAACGTACTTTGGCCAAATGTTTCCGAGGCTCATACGCATCTGTGATAGCTGTGGTTAAAGTGATTAGGTTGTCATTGACTCTAGGTAAGAACTTCTTAAACTGCACCAACGAAGTTAAGGCACCAAGGATGTGGACTGTAAGTTTTTCATCTTCAAACTTCTTCACCAAGAACTGTAACAAAACGTTCACGTCTTGGTTTGTCAAACGTACAGTGGTTTTCAGCAAATCAAGGGTCACGCTTAAACAGTTGAGTGCATAGCTTCTAGTAGTAGGATCATCTGAGGTAAGAGTGGGACCTAAAACCTGAATGAACTGAAGCAAAGTCAAGGTTCCCAGGGCGAGCCTTTCTGAAATTTTCTGAGGTGCTTCATTGGAAACTTCGCCAGAAGCAACCGATGCTATGAACTGGTGCACAAGCGTTGCAGTATCGTCAGAAGCAGCCATAGTGTGGTCTATCTAATCTTGACGGGCATTAGGCATGTCGATCTGGTGTGCGCACGTCCTATAGACTACTCAGTCAGAGCGAATGGAAAAGATAAGGGTAATATAGATTTTTGCAAGAATATGCAGAATGATCCTAATGGGAATATACAATTGTTGGGTCGGTTTTGCCATAATAGCCTGGTTCAACTAATTGTTGTGATTTGGGTTTATTAGAAACGAATATAACCTAATTTCGCCATTAGTGATTTGCTGCAGAGGCAAAATGCTAATTAGAAACCCTCATTTATCACACCTTGCATTATATGCCAATGTATTATGCTGTACAGCAGGAATGATGGCCGCGGGTATGTGAATGCACAATTGCACTATTTGCACAAGTCGGGTTAAGCCCCGATGTAGCATAGGCGTATGCTATAAGCCCAAGCCGGCAAAAAATTGGTCTGGATCGATCAATTTCCCTCTGGAAAGTTTGTTTGAAGAATACGAGTATCAATTGAATGTTCCTTGAGCCGAGGTATACAGGCTTTTCAAATTACGATGTCCACCCAAGGTCCATAAACTGGTCGGTTCACAAGTTTTAAATCCAGTGCTATCACATCTCGCTTTAGTAACCCATTGTGCCTAGGGCCGTCCCTTCAATTCGCGTAAAACAATAGTAAACGCTTGTTCTTCAAATCCTAGCTCCGCACTCCTTTTCGAACCAATACGCGTAGAAGCATTTTATGATTTCTTCTTTATTCGTGGAAAGCTCTATCTTCTCTCCATTTTGTCTTTTTGTCTTTAACTTATCAGGTGCGGCCGAGTGAACCTGCCTTGATTCAGTGCGACACCTCTGATCAGAACCAAACATCACCTACATAGCGAGGTAAAGACCTCACATTACACCACAACACGGTGAAAGCATGATTGAAATTCCAACGCTCGAAGAGCTGGGACATTCGAGACAAGAACTCAAACAGCTAGAGCAGCAGTACGATCGCTTGTCTCTCTCTGAGAGTTTGAGGCCTGATAATGGCACCCTTCGAGGGTCCATCCCTGAAGAAGAGATTCCTCAGACACCCAGTCAAGCAAATGGCGATTATCCCGAGACACCCAACCAGGGACATCTTCAGGCAGCCCCCGAATTGGACGAAAATATAGACAATGGGTTTCCAGAGCATATAGAAGCTAGTCATAGCTTTCAATTTGGGGTCGCCACCCCAACACCACTCGGGCCTGCTTTTGATTATGATCCGGAGCTGCCTGTGGTTTCTGCCCCACAGCTTGTCAATACGCAAATGTCCCCCTTGCCCTCAGATCAGTACTTCCTGAGTAAGTACCAAAAACAAGCCGAACAATTACATTCCGAAGATACCATATACGAGAACACTGATGCATTTATGATCCACCCCAGCTCACAAGCACCATTCGATGAAACTGAGGAGTCAGACACTTCCCTCGATAATCAGAATCATGAAGTGCAAACGTCCACGCTAGAGCGCACAGTTTCCCAAATGACGCCGATACGCCCGCCCAGAGGCAGAGCAGCATCTGCACTGGGTCCGCATCCTCTACGAAAGATGGTTGCATCGTCACCGGAAAATGACATCAATGCTGAAGCTCACATGGAAAGTGTGAGTGACTTTGAGGCGCTAGACGAGTTCGATACCTCGGGACAATTCAATCGATTACCCTCCTCCAACTCAATGGGATTGGCACACTCACAGCTGCAAACGCTACATACTCCACAACCACCTCAGGGACATAATTATGTTGAGCCATCTCCTCAGCTCCCACCTCCGCTTTCAGCAAAGTCACTGAAGCTTGCAATTTCCCAAAGAGAAGAGTTCTCTCAGATGCGCAGAATTATGGCCACAGAGCAAAAGACACCCGCGGAGTACACCCTTCATATCGTTTTCACTCAGTTCGTCCGTCACGCTGAGCGCAAGTTGAATTTGTGCCTTGAATACCCTCTCCTGGAGGAACCACCCATTCTAGAGCTCTTGGGCCAAGGCTCTGACGCCAACTTTGATAACATTGTTTCTGCGCTTGGTTATATTGCAAAGCGTAAATCGAAGCCTGTGATTGACTCTGTGATGTTCTGGAGGAAATCCAAGAGTGAAGTAGCTGCAATGGCAGCCTCAGAGGTGGAAAAGATTTACTCCGTGGCGCAAGGTGACTTGGCAAGAATTGCTTCATCAGTAAGCAACTCAAGTAAACCTTCTCAACCATCCGTTCTGCCGAAGGCATCGAAGCCTCGTGGCAAGCGAAGTCTTTCACTAATGCATACGAAAAGTTTGTCCAAGTTGACTCACAAGAGAAACAACTCCGCATCTGTGGTGTCAACCACATCTAACGACCGAAAAAAATCTCTTGATGTGCCGGACACAGAGTCACTGGAGTACTCCCGACAGCGAAAGTATTACGATGAGCAGATCTCCCAGGCTCGCGACACAGCTGTTCAAGCAGAAAGAAAATCGCTAGCATCCATCTACATTTTATGCCGGGTATTGATCGAAGTGGTCAAGCAGGCCTCCTATGAAGCGGTTGGCGACGATTTGGGTGGAAAGCTCGAGGAAATTGTCTACACCCAATTGCGTACCACAGACCCTGTAACCACAAGAGAATCATTTGTGCGTCTGGCAAACTGGAATTTGTTCGCCGAACTTTTGGGCTACATGTCCGAGAAGCGCTTTTTGAGTGTGAGTGACCGCTTCATTGCAGATTTGGAGAAGGTCCCAACTACTGTCAAGCAAGCGGACGAGCCTAATATCAAACTTCTCGTTCACGGCATGAAGCATCTCAAACTTTCCATCTACCCTCTAGAAAAGTTCGAGGAGAGCGCAGAATTTCTTCAATCGATCACCAAATTCTTTTCTGCATCTCAAAATCACGGTGTCCTTATCGCATACGCCAAGGTATTGAGCAACCTTTTACTTCCATTGGCAACGCTGCTCACAGCGGAAGCAAATCACCCACTATGGGTTGAGACGACCACGAAAATCTTCAACAAAGCCGTTTTGTTGTGCAATTATTCCTCATTAAGAGCAACAAATGGTGCACCACCCCTGATTCCGTCGACAGTATCGACAGAGGAGATCACTGCATCAACCAATGATTGGGCTACATCTGTCGAATTGATGACCTCTGCTTTATGTGTCTCTTCCAAGGAGCTCTTTGCCAAACACTGGTTCGAGGTCATAAAAACTAATGCCGCCAAACTTAAGCCGAAGAGCGACGTCGCAGACAAAACAAAGTTGATGATTTGCGCATCTAGACTCCTTTGGGTTTACATGAATCGTCTTCCCGACACACTCAATAACACTATTGAGCGTCTAGACAGCTTCTTTCAGTTCTTGTTTTTCGGCCCTCAAGTATCTGGCAAGAAGCAATGGATCGTCTTAGATAGTGGGTTGATTAACGCTTTGTCAGAGGTTATAAGAATTGTTGGCTTCCATCATTTTAATTATGTCTTGGATAACGTGATTTTGAAGTTATTGAATAGCAGTTTCAACGGTCTGAGCTTGGAGAATGCTTCATCAGAGAAGCTTATTTTGGTCATAGAGTCCTACATGCTTTGTTTGAAGGATTCAAAGCTGGGCGATAAACCCAGCTTTCCTACCGACAAAGTATTCCAAGAGGAATTTGCTTTGCAGTTTTCGTCTACCGATCATAGCAGAAAGAACAACAAGATTTCAATCTCTGACGAGCAGATGAGCGAGCTTCGGAGATGGAACAAATTCATGTTTGACTTCAAGAACATCAAAAATTTCGAGACTCACGAAGACATTTGTCGGACAATTGCTGTTTTGTTCAAACTTCTCGATAACCGCTGCGGAATGACCGGGTGGACTAGTTCACAAGGACCAGCATCGTTGGGTAACAGTGTTAAATCATCGTTTTCAAACTTGCCGTTTGGATTAGATTTCTCTTATCAAAGCTCCAGAGATGCTTTCAAAGATTTGTTTGCCGCAACCATTAACGCGTGTCCATGGTCGATCATCCCTCTTGCAAGCGAGAAGGGTGGCTCTGGCATTGGAATCACCTTCAAAGCTTGCGCCGAAATTCTCATCAGAAATAGCATCCACTACAATACTCAAATTGCCAATGCGTCAGTCAACGCATTATTGAAGCTAGCTTCACGGAAAAATGCTGGTGAATTGATTGCCACGTTTGGTAAAGTTGCATTCCGGCTTACCGAGAAGCCTGGCCCACTGTACGATTCTGACTACTTCAATTCCGAGGAATTCTTAAGATTATTGAGAATTTATGTTGAGCTTTTGAGGTGTTGGTCTATGCAATTTTCGCCAGAGACCGAACATTTTACAGCCCAAGAAAGCGGAGAGAACGAGCTTATGAACAATGACGTTCTCAATGATCTCTATCAAATCAACTACAAGGCACCAGACTTGACAAACTTGGACATCCCTACCACCAAATGGAAGCCTTCTGAGGAGCTTGAATGGAAGAATATCGTTACTGTTATAGAAGAGGTTGAAGGAAATGGTCTCTTTTTCCTATGTTCACAAGACAGCCATGTCAGGGCATTGTCTCTTTCAATTTTGAGAATTGTTGAACAGTTTGACCAATCGTTATACAATCTTACTGACAGAAAAAGAGAACCCACGCCTGGCTCCAACGGTTCCGTGAAGGGCCACTCTCGCAATTCCTCAAAGTATGTGGCAGACGAAGGAACAAGGTTGATCCATGTTCTCGAAGATGTGGATCTTATGAGTCTTTTGAAACCACTAAAGCGCGACTTGAGTGTACCCGAGCGCACTAGACTCTCAAAAATCAAGGCCAAGAAGGGACTATTAGCCAAATTCGCTTCTTCGGACCATGGTATCGATAGTACCATTTGGTTCAGAATTTATCCAAGATTGCTAGACATATTCTTTGAAAGGTGTCCTATGCCGGTTGCAATGTGTCGTTCGATAGTTTGCGTGAGACTCGTGCAAATGCATGAGTTGGTTCTTGACTTTTCGGATAACTTCAAAAACTACACATCGTCACTTTTTACCCGCAACTCAACGTCAACACCTCCAGAGATTCTCATCAATCAATGGAAGCTCTATCTTATTTTTGCGTGCTGCTCCTTGACAAGTACGAATGACCAAAAGATTTCGTTTCCATCCCAGCCAACCCATGGCCATAAAAAACTGATGACAATGTACATTCAGCACCAAAAGATAACTAGCGCAAAATCAGTCTTCCGTATGGTGCTACCACTACTCCGATCCCTACAACCAATGATCAGAGAAGCTGTTATTGCAGGCTTGAGCTCAATCAACATTAACATATTTAAGACACTCGCTGAGAACCTACCAGAATCAATGAATGACTGGAATTCTGACGTTTTAAGGAGAGATGTCGCGGAGGATCGGGTTCGAATTGAAACTGTTCATATTCTTAGCATCATTACCAGCAGATTCAAATCGAATAGTCTTCTTTATGATGATGAGAATACGGTTGAAAACCTTGTTTCGATTATCAAAAACGTGAAGGCATTCTTGTCACTTACCGCAGTTCAAACACTGCCTGAATATCAACGTTTGCGGTGTTACTTTGCTGCACTACTTGAAAATGTTTTTGTCGGATTGAATGAAAAGCTGGACCTCAATACCTGGCTTCCATTCGAGGCGCGTATCGGGTGCTTCAACTACCTCAAGGAATGGTGTGGGTTTGGCGATTCAAAAGATGTTCTTGAAGAAAGAACTCAAATAATGAAGCAAGCTGCACAGCAATCGAAAGAGCCCGCTACAGCTGTGGGTCTTCTTGAGATCGATATCAAAGCATTACAAATTTCTGCCTTGAGCTGCATGGCAACAATATGTTCTGGAGCGTTGAAGCAGTCACTCATAGTTCCTGGAAAGACAGCTGTTCTTTCATTTGATATCAAAAGTGTGATGAACTGGGTGCACGAGATAATTAATTCTCCTAACGAGCGTGTGCAAGAGATGGGCAAGTCGGCTCTCACGAACATCATGGATATCAACATCAATAGTGACGACATCTATGACGAGGTTTTGCGGCAGTGCTACAATCTGGAGAATTCTTCCAAGGTCAAAGAGGTGTACTATACAAATTTAGTGACTTCTTTCCTCAATCATCGTGATATTGACAAGATGCCATACGACTTGTTCTGTCTCTCAACTTTTTTGGTCGGTACAGAGAGCTACCAAACCCGTGTATCAGCGATTGAATGCTTGAAGTCCATTGAGAGTCGCTTCCTCAACACGACGACAGCAGACTATTTCACTGAGAGTGTGTGTTGTACGACTATGGTGGTCTACAAAAAGGTTCTTTTCGAGATTTCCGTGAAACTTGCGTCTCTCCATTCCAAAGACTCTTTCACTTACATCAGTTATTTGACTAAATATTTCAACTTGGTCGATAATTCTACCAGAAGAGACATTTTGGCTTGCTTACTTCCTTGGGTTCAAACCGTCGAACTCAAGTACAAAGTCAAAGAAGAAGATGCAGCTGAGTCAACGGGACCCCAGTCCTCATCTCAACCTTTCAACAATGAAATTGACGCTCCCTCTCTAATGGTCCTCAATAACTTGTTCGAAATCACCGTCAAGTTCAGCAAAAAGATCAGTAATGAAGTCGAGGCCTTGTGGGTTGCTTTAGGTACGAAGCAAAGTAATTTCGACATCATTGTGGAATATATCATGAGAAATTGTCTTGAGAGGAGAAATTCAAGCTTTGTTTCGTACTCGAGGCAAATCATTGCATATTTGGTTTATTCACAACCTGACTCTTCGGTCATCATTGGGAAAATGATTGACAACTTGCAACCGAAAGCAATGGTTCCACATCCATTATCCCAAGCAGCATCAAAGACAGCAGACCTTGTTGAAGGTTTCCCTTATACGGCGAACTTGACAGAATTGCTCTCTCACAATTCGAAGGAATCGGCATTTTCGCTCGGGCAATTGTCAATGGTGTTCTTGGTGGATTTGTTCAGATCCAATAACGAGATGATCATTCCACATTTACCTTTACTATTACATGTTTGCTTCTCCTTACTTGATCATTACTTTTATGTCGTGCAAGAACAGGCTGCTTCATTATTGATCCATTTGGTGCATTCGATTGCACCAACCAGTCCAAAATCAGCTCAAACTATTGATATCTTGAGACAGAAAGATCACTTGAAGTATCTTTGGGTATACGATGACCTCAACAACGATAAGAAAGGAGGAATCACACCTAGAAACATGGACACGCTTGTTAGAAAAATACTTGAGATATTTGCACCCTCCGTTCCTAACTTGCAGGCTGACTGGAGCCGTGTCTCACTAAAATGGGCTACCACTTGTGCTGTGCGTCATATTGCTTGTCGATCGTTCCAGATCTTTAGATCGCTTTTGACGTTTCTCGATCAAACGATGCTCAAAGATATGTTGCATAGATTATCTAACACAATTGCTGACGAATCTTGCGATATCCAGGGATTTGCCATGCAGATATTGATGACCTTGAACGCTATTACTGCGGAGCTAGATTCTGAGAACCTCATTGATTTCCCTCAACTTTTCTGGTCGAGTGTTGCATGTCTTTCCACGATACACGAGCACGAATTTATCGAGACAATATCAACCATGTCTAAGTTTGTATCGAAGATCGACCTTGATGCGCCAGACACCATTTCATGCCTCATCTCCACATTCCCACCGAAATGGGAGGGTAAGTTTGAAGGGTTGCAACAAATCGTCATGGTAGGGTTGAGATCGTCCGTCGCCTGGGAGCCTACGATAAAGTTTTTGGATAAACTCAACCATTTGAAAGATAGTGAAATTATTGGCTCTGGTGACCATCGTCTTTTTGTTGCAGTTATTGCCAACTTGCCGAGATTTCTTCATGCCCTAGGGGAGCAAAACATCACTCCTGAAATCGAGAAGGCTTGTAACCTCATTGGGGAGATGGCTGCGACATGCAACAAGCCGGCCCTAGCGAGGATATTGAATTCGCTTGCAAAGTCCAGGTTTAGGTCGAAGAAAGATTTCTTGGTGCAAACAATATCTACTTTGAAGGTTAGTTTCTTCCCGGAGTACGAAGCTCAAACATTGGTTCTTTTGCTCAGCTTGCTCTCGAACCAGATTCCATGGATGAAGCTCGAAACATTGAACATATTGAAGCACACCTTCCCGCTCGTCGACTTGCTGAAGGACGAGTTTGTTGGTGTAGGAGCAGACCTCATTTCTCCATTATTGAGACTTCTCCTTACAGAGTACGCTGAACCAGCGCTTGAGGTGCTTGATGAAGCCGTCGTGATTTCTGGATCGCAGCTTGATAAGGACATTTTGAGAATGAGTTTGGGTAACTCATCCATGAAGAAGGAATATGAGCAGACAGCTACGTTGTTTGGATTTCCAGACGAGAGTGGGTGGGCAATTCCCATGCCTGCGGTCACAGCTGCCAGTACAAGGAACAACATCCATGCTGTATTTGAAACCTGCAATGAGAGTATGACAGTTGACGAGAAGCAGAAAGATTTCGCCAACGAAGAGATCGAGTTCTTGATGGAAGACTACTACGAGCCGGAGCCCGATCATGCAGATGCTGCATCCACAGCCAACGAGGTACCTGGTGCCACACTTAGTAATATGTGGGCCGCTTTAGATGACTTCGATTCGTTCTTTACGAAAGACACGGAGCAAAGGGCTCAGATTGTTTCAAGCATGGCTACGAATGGCAGAAACTTCTCTGGCAAAAACGCGGCCTACCACGCTCACTCGGCATCCATTGACACCAAGGAAAGCAATAATAGTGACTTGACATCACCAATTGACTCAGCGCCACATGTCTATGACAAGAAGGCTCTTGTTATCTTGAACAGAAGTTTGGCAAGAACACAATCCAATACCTCATTCAAGAGCAGCTTGGCAGATACTTTCGGCAGTCCTAGTGCTTACGGACCACTGGAAAATCCTGGCACTCGTAAGTCTTACATTCCCTTCAGGAGCAGCAGAGTTGCTAAAAAGCAGGACTCTTTCACGACTCCCAAGATGAACCCAGGAACACCCTCGTTCGAGCAGCCAGGCCTGAGCTCTGCGAAGACTCTCAAAGGCAGTCCGTCCCTTTCACTCCATCACACAAAGACAGGAGGGTCTCTGGATGCTGTCAATGACATACCCAAGCTAGAGTCTACTACTCGGTTGGACAATCTTCTTGGTGGAGGTCGTAAAAGGAACAGAAAATAGGCGACCCAGCCCTTTTCTTAACTCTATAGCCAGTGTGTATGCAGAATTTTGCACCCATTATTCGAGCTCGTGACTGAACATTGTAGTTCCTGTGTCTATGGATCCATGCGAAAAGCAATAGCGGAAAGCATTACAGGAAAAAAAAACCTTGAAAAGATCGTAAATTGAAGTTTCTACAGTGAAAAATGCCCCCTAAGAAGCAACAAGGACCCGACAAGGCTAAACAAAAAGCCAAGGCGAAAGCTGCGGAGGATAAGGGCTTCGGCATGAAGAATAAGAATAAGTCGAAGAAGGTCCAGCAGCAAATCAACCAGATGAAAAGTGGAGTTGATGGTGGATTGGCAAAGAAGAAGGAAGCCGAGGCCAAAAGAAAAGCCGAAGAGAAGAAGGCTGCTGAACAGGCCAAGAAGGAGGCTGCTGCTTTGTTCGGAGTCCAACAACAGAAGGTTCCATTTGGCGTTGATCCAAAGTCCATCTTGTGTGAGTTTTTCAAGAATGGTGTGTGCAGCAAAGGAAACAAGTGTAAGTTTTCCCACGATATCAATGTTGGACGTAAGGATGCTAAGAAAGATTTGTATACCGATGCAAGAGCCGAGAAAGAGGCTGATACCATGGACAACTGGGATGAAGAGAAGTTACGAAAAGTCATTTTGTCGAAGCACGGCAACCCCAAGACAAGTACTGACAAGGTCTGCAAGTATTTTATCGACGCTGTCGAGAACGACAAGTACGGTTGGTTCTGGGTCTGTCCTAATGGTGGTACCGAGTGTATGTATAAGCATGCCTTACCTCCAGGATTCGTGTTGAAGACCAAGGAGCAGAAAAAGCTAGAAAGATTGGCGAAGGAGTCCGAACCAGAGATCACTTTGGAGGAGTTTATCGACTTGGAAAGAGGAAAGATGGACAAATCCAAGTTCACACCGATCACCTTGAAAACATTCACCGAGTGGAAGAAGAAGCAGTTGGAGAAGAAGGCCGAGAAGAACAAAGAACAAGGCAAGAGAGCTCAGACCGGAAGAGAGATTTTGCAAAAGAAATTTGCAGACAAATACTACACGGAAGAAGGTGGAGAGGAGAACGAGATGGACTTGTCTTCCTTCAAGCTGGCCTTGCCTGAAGATGACAAGTTTAAGGATTACGGTGATGGTACAAACGCCGACTTCAGCTAGTTCTGAAGCTCGGTTTGATAGAAGAGGAAGAATGGAACGCTGGCTCAGCGCGAGTGACGTTGTCATTTACATTATCATTACTTGATACGCATTGGGGAATTGTGCTGCCTTCACAGGACCCCACGACACATACATAATGGCCGTTTCGTTCAGATACGGTCTGGGCGAGTACATAATGGACGATCAAAAGTAATATTCTCTATTGTATTCCTTTACCGAGGAAGGTCAAGGTCTCTTGGAAGAACCTTTCGTCTTGGTCTTCGAAAAATGCAATATCGACTCCAGCGCCATCTAGTGTCTCAAGAGCTCTCGAGAGACGTTGTAGCCACATCCCGCCTTTCTTGTCGTATTCTTCGAGCTCATAGTAACTACTGACATCGTGGATTCGAAGGAGACTCAACTGCTCGTCGACGTCATATTCTTTAACAGGAGGTGATGTTCTTCTTCTTGGAAGAGGGGGTGGAGTAGCTCCACGCTGCTCGGAGATATGTTCATGCAAAATCTGTGTATCTGATTGACCGCCACACTTTCTCTCCGGTAAAGGAGGTGCTTTTGGAATACTCGAGCCTTTCAAAGCACTAGGCTTTTTAGGGATCAGAGGTGGTTGTTTTTTCAATGGTTTGGGAGACTCACTCCTTGGAGAGTCTTCAGTAAGATCAATCAAGTCTGCAGTTGATGCTTCAGGAGACTTCTTGTTGGAGCTCTTGGTTGCCTGCTTTGATTTCCACACATCGAGAAGTCGCCTCATCTCTTTCAAAATATTGCCGTCATCGACATCTGACAATGAGTCTTCAACGACACGAATGTATATGCTTTTGACTTGGCCCGGATATGTCTCAGCAAGATCAACATAGGCCTCAAAGTCATGTTCACCTGAGTCACCCACGCAAATAAACTGCTTTTCTGGGAAATCATTGAGAATTCTCGAGAGTGACGTCTTCTTTCTGGAGCTGGATGGCTCCATGAGTGAAGATATGATGTTTCCAGTGTACTGTTTCAAATGAAATGAGCCAGGTGGGAGGTTCACCAGATGAAAGTACTCATGAATTGTTGCGAAAAGCTGCCAAGGGGAGTTGGACACGTAATGAAAGGTGGCATTAAAGCGGTGCTTGATCTCATTGAACCAATTGACCACCGGCTTGATCTCCCACGAGTCGACTTCACCGAGAAGCAACCTCCTCATGAGCTCTCTCTTGTCTCCAATGACACCGGTAAGCTTCACGGTGTCATCAATATCACTGATGATACCATAACCTTTGTAGTCCACAAGATGAATCTCTTGGAATGCACAGACAGTCTCGTCGATCTTACTTGTTACCAGAACGACTGAGGGCTGATAGGGCACCTCAAGTTCAGCGCTAAAGTGTCCATTAGGGTCCGTGACAACCGACACTTGCCGTAGTTCCAGATGATCCAGAGCATCAGCTCCAACCACTATGGCAAGGCCTGCGTTGGGGATCGAACGTGCTAAGAAAGACGAAAGACGGCTTTTGAGACGAGCATCGAAATCACGCAGTTGAGGCGAGGCAGAGCTAGCACCTGAAGCACCCGAGCCCGTCGTGGATATAGAAGCGTTATCAGAATCATCTTGTTCCGATGGCGAGGCGACATCTTGAGACAAGGAGGGATCATGCTCGAGCCGATCAACGGCCACCTGAGCGGAATCGTCATTGGAACGAGTGACTTGTTTGGCCAAAGACAATACCAAACGATTTTTTCTAGACATCGTTCCCGGGCACCACATCCAGCCACGTACGGTGATGATGTAATGATCACTAACCCTTCTCGTATACGAGGGATATAGCGTGAACTGGGTACTCTTGGGTAATGCAGCCACCATTCCGTACTCATCGTACTCAATGGATCTTGATCCGATACCTGAGGCAAACAGGGATACAGAGGTAGTTATTTTTGGAATGTAAGTGTCTCTTGTCGCTCTAGCGAGGCCAAGGAGTCGTTGCCTTCTGCTGGTGGGTGCTGGCGATGATGAAGGGGAATAATTAGACCCATTTGAGCTTGGTCGGTTTTGTTCGGACATTTTGGGAAAACGGAGGCTCCAAGGGCCACGGGTCTTTAAAGCACGGTAGTCTGTGTAGAAGTTCTTGATGAAGCGTAACGAGGAACGGCTGGAGCGAGGACGAAAGAAGCGGTTGATGAAAGCAGCGGGTGATCGGAGGCGAGAGCGAAGGCCCGGCCTGATATTTTTTAAGTTTCGGGGTTTCAATTTGGATGTTTCGCCTCCAGGGCTTTCCTCATATAGTGATCACTTGAGGTAAGTGGAGCAGAGGTTGCGGGATTGAGAGTAGCCGTTAGATGTCGGTTTACAGCTGCAGGGCGTACGAGACAGGACGATGTGAAATGGGAACAGCGTGACAAAAAGATTTGCATCAGGTTTTTTTTTGATGGAGTTTGATTGGATACAATTTCTTGGCTTTCTGGATGAGATTTATCGGTTTTTCGACGAGAAAAGCGTTTTTCGTGGTGTAGGATTGTACTAGGCTGCAGAGAGAATATGTAGGGTCTTTCGAGTTGCATGCCGTTTGACCACAAAATGCCTAACCACCTCGGTCTTTTTTGATGACCGATCATTTTACTAATTGAAGACCCCAAAAGGAGTGTTTTACAAAGTGCTAAACAAAAAGATAAAAAAAGAAGGTCAATGAGATGGAGGGTGGTAAACTGGTTGAGAAGTACCACATGAATCCTAGATAGGAGTGTCAGACCAAAATGCTCAAAGAGAAGCTGCTTTTATGAAAAGCCAGTTGTTCAGTCATGTAACAGCTATTTTGCTTTTTATTGTGTTTAAGATTGCCTGTTTTTGGCCATCTTCATGAGGTACCATCTACAGCCTCTTCCGGACTCGGAGCTTTGGCTGCGAAAAACACTGAGGCTGAGATCACAGCTACACACACCGAAGATGCTAGTTTGCACGCACAAAGTCATGATATTAAGCTAGTGGACCAAAAGGAAATAATAGAAAAGAAAGTAAAGCAGCAGTTCAAGTTCCCTTATTTGGAAACAAAGCGGTCGGTCATACCTTGCTTCACAAGACATATGAGGCAACTGATAAGATTTATCACGGGAGCTAGAGTAACTGTTCCCTCTTATCATATCGAATCATCGAAAACATTTTATTCAACATTCGTACCGTCCGCCACCTCTTCCTCACAAGGTTCCCCTAATCTGATTTTGCAGAATCTTCTATCGTCTTGGCTCGGATTCATACACTACCGCACCCCGGAATAAGCCAAAAAACAGGACACCAAATCTACAGCTATCTATTGAACACCTCGATGTCGTTGCAAGATCTTTCCATTGGAAACGACCTTAAAGACCAGTTCAAGCCCACTCATAAATGGATCAACAATGGTATTTCGTGGTTGCTGGACCTCGAAAGCTTCTACAAAGAAAGAGCTACCATTGAACAAGAATACGCAGCGAAGCTAAGGGACCTCAGCAAAAGACACTTTGCTAAAAAGGCGAAACACTCATCGTCATTATCTGTCGGTGACGAGCCTCAAATAACCCCGGGATCGTTGGAAAGCGCTTCAGTGGTCTTGTGGAATGAGGTGCTTACGCAGACTGAGAATATTGCCAACACAAAAGACAAGTTAGCCGACGAATTCACCCTGAACATTGCCTCGAATATCGTTCAATTGCAAAGCAAATGTCTGAATATATCCAAGCACATTGAGACTATCCACGACTTCTTGCACACTGAAAAGACTAAAGTTGAGGACGATGTCTCAAAGTCTAAAAAGCATTACGACTCCTTGTGTCAGCACACAGAGAATGCCAGAGTCAAGACAGAGAAGTCTTCGAGTGAGAAGTATCAGGACAGGCTCAAGGAGAGGGAAGTTGAGATGAATATCGGCAAAAACGCTTACTTGATCTGCATCAGTCAGGCCAACAGACTCAAAGATAAGTACTACTTCCAGGATCTACCTGAAATTCTTGATTACTATCAGGACCTCAATGAGACCCGTACAAGCATCTTGAACAAGATTCTCAAGAACGCTTCGATCATTGAGCGTAACTCGAACGATAAGGTCAAGGACTTGCTTCACGACGTGGATGCCGTCATTGACCAGAACAACCCTAAGTTGGATGTTGCAATGTACATAAAACACAACAGCAGGTCTTGGAAGGAGCCAAATGATTTTGTCTTCGAGCCATGCAGCTTCTGGCATGACGACGAATCGTTGGTGACGAAAGAACCAGAGTTGACTGACTTGAAGAGACGTCTCAACCAGACTATCAGCAAGTATAATATCGGAAAAGAGAACACCCTCTCAGCCAAACAAAAATTGGAGGAGATGGCTCAGGACAGGTCAAGTTCCGAAGACAAGGATTCACTCAGGTTCGATCTGAGACTTGACGACGTCTTGACGCTACTTCATAAGTTTATGCAAGAAGATTCTGAGAGGGTGAAACTCGAAGTCGAAATCGAAATCATCCAAAACTTTGCCGGTGACCAGGACATGTCATATTACGAAGAGGCCAAACCGAAGAAATCACGCTTTGGTCTATTCAAGAACAAAAAACGTCAAAGCACCGATCAAGGAAGTGACGGACACTCACTTTACACCGTCACGAGTAATGTTACTACACATTCCGGCGGACTTTTTAGTTTGCGGAGAAACAAAACCGCTACGAGCAATGCTGAGGGCAGTGCAGCCAGCGGCTCTGTAGCGACTGCAAACTATCCATACGATGCCGACGGAGAGGACGAAATTTCAGTCAGACCTGGGGAAAGTTACGATGTTGTGGAAGCAGATGATGGTTCTGGCTGGACAACTCTCAGAAATTCGTCTGGTCTACAAGGCTTGGCCCCTACTTCATATTTGACAATCACAGCCGGCAGCGCAGGTAGCAATGAGCCACTGACGCCGAAGAAAAAGGGACCTGCCGTGGCGCCAAAGCGTGGTGCCAAGAGGGTGGAATATGTGGAAGCATTGTACGACTATGTTGCAGATGAAGATAACGAGTTGAGCATTCGGGCGGGTGATAAGATCGTGCTCGTGCAGGCGGACACTGATGGCAGTGGATGGACTGAAGGAGAGCTAGATGGACAGAAGGGTTTGTTCCCCACTGCCTATGTAAAACGCATATAGACATAATGCTACGAAACGTGCATCGGATGGTTATATTTATTGCGATAAATACCACATTAGATTACAGTATTTGTCATTGATATTTGCTGGAGACCAGCATGACGGGCACACACTCAACATTTACCAACAGTGTGCCAGGGGGATGAGGAGGAAGTAGGAAGAAACAAAATGAGAAGGCAGAAGCACGCTTAGTAAACGTCACCTGGGATCTCAAAGACAACCTGCTTACCGGTCAACTTGTTGAACAACTGGGAGAAAGAGTCGAGCTTGTAGTCAACAGCGGAGGAGTCCTTGGAGTCCAACAAGACCTTCTGGATCTTGGAGCCACCAACCAAGTATCTAACTCTCTTACCAGTGATCTCAGTAGGGAAAACCAAGTCCTCCAAGACCTTGTCGTGGACAGCGGTCAAAGTTCTGGATCTTGGTCTCTTCTGGAGCTTCTTGGACTTTCTGGCTGGCTTTGGCAAGATTCTTCTCTCAGCCAAGAACACAACGTGTCTGTCTGGGAACTTCTTCTCGAGCTCTCTGGTCAATCTGATCTGGACCTTTCTGTAGCCGGTCAAAGATGGGACTGGGACGAAGATGGCCAAAGCCTTCTTACCGCCGGAGACCTCGAACTCCTTGACGGACTTGAACTGCAATGGTCTCAAGTCGGCCTTCAAGTCGGTCTGGGCCTCCAAGTCAATGAAGGCCTGGGCAACCTGCAACTCCAATTCGGTGGGGTTCTCGGACAAGATCTTGTTGGCAGCAGACATCTTGAATGGATTTGATGTGTGTAATTGAAGAAAGATGGGGGAAAATTTTTACAACTGCGAAGTAGCTGAAAAAATTGTTAGGACGGGAGTGTACACAGCGCGGGTTCTGTTCTCACTGCGCTTCCTCTGCCACATTACTGTACGTTCGTGCTCCCTAAAGTATTGGTGTACGGGTGCGCGTATCTGTTGCAGTAGTTAAGAGCGCACTGCGATATTGAATCAGGATGTTTGGCAGAGTCACGTGTTAGTTGTGACTGTCAGTAGTCAATAGAGTCGTATCTTGAAAGATTCTGGACAGTCCAGGGTTAGTGCCGTTATTGCAATGGCGTTTTTGTTATAATTGAGAAATTTGTCTAATTTGCCAGGCTGCTGAAAATCGGTAAGTTAAGGCAGGTTATTGGTTGATGTCTAGTTTGGTTGTAGCTGCGGATCGAGATTATGAAGGTACCGCCTGCTTCGGCAATAGAACCTTCAGATCGTTCCATAGAGAGTACTGACAAGATCAAAGGCTCAATCCTCATCCTTCATGTTGAATGAGCACACCTGACGAAAAAACAAACGAATAGTCCAACGAACTCGTTATGTCTACCGCGTGGTCCAGCTGTTTCGTGATTAACGAAACAATCGAAATCATAAATGTTGTAAGAATGAACCTGGTGGCAAACATTGGATCGATGGGTTTCTATCTTATTGACTCTACGTGGTTATGACGAGTCTCCCGGTCATGTGGAGCAGCTTATAAGGTTACTGTGGCTGCGAAATAGTCCGATTCAAGCATGCAACTGGAACGATTTGCTCCAGAGAAACATACTAAGAGCTGTATTCACCCAAATGCTCTCTTTAACTAAAAGCGTAATGAAGACAGTGAATGAAACCGACTCATGTGCCCTAGCCAACTCTGTTTCGTTGACAGCTCAAGACAAGGCCACCCCTACTCTATTTTCTTTCATGACCTTGAGAGTACCGATGCTTCTCTCGCACGGCATTGACCTCAATGTATCAATTCTTTATGTCGATCGAGTTTTATACAACTCCCTGTTTTCATCTTATGAGGACATGTTCCCGGGCAACCCGGCTAGATCTTGGACGACTACACTATACACCGAGAGACGCAATTATGACGTCAGAAGACTAAAGTTCATAAACAATCTTTCCCAATTATGGTGCCTCAAGAACACAATGCCTCTGAAGACAAGAAAGGTGGACAAGAAATCCGGTGGGGACCCTTTTCGCAGCCGAGATTAGAGCGAGCCACCGTGGGTGAATTACACAGATCTAGCACGCTCAGTTAATGAAATTGTATGCTAATTTAGCCTAATGCCAAATCCAGACGCTCCCCTTTCCTCGAACTCCAAATCGTTCATAAAAAGTTCCCTTACTACCAATCTGTACTAGGTTGCTTAGACCGTTGGTGGATCCTGCATAATTGGTAAGACCCCGGACTCTCATTCTTGACTAATGCTCCGGCCTCTTCGCTCTTTACTACCTCTCCAAAGAAACATGTCCAATCTCATTGAGTCTGCCAAAAAGGCCGCTGCTTACAGAGCTGTTGATGAAAACCTCCCAGACCACGCAAAGGTCATTGGAATTGGCTCCGGCTCCACTGTCGTGTTTGCTGCTGAGAGATTGGGCCAATTGAGCAACAAGGACCTGTTTGTGTGTATCCCCACAGGATTCCAGTCGAGGCAATTGATCATCGACAACGGTCTTCATCTTGGTACGATCGAGCAATACCCTAAGGTGGATATTGCCTTCGATGGTGCGGATGAGGTGGATCCTAAGCTCAATTTGATCAAAGGTGGAGGAGCCTGCTTGTTCCAAGAGAAGCTCGTTGCCCAGGCGGCAAAGACTTTTGTGGTTGTTGCTGATTTCAGAAAGAAGTCCCCAGACTACCTCGGTGTGCTGTGGAGAAGAGGTGTGCCGATCGAAATTGTGCCCAACTCGTACGCCAAGGTAACTCTTGATTTAAAGGAATTGGGTGCCGACACCGTAATTCTCAGACAAGGTGGCACTGCCAAGGCCGGTCCAGTGATTACAGACAACAACAATTTCATCATTGATGCTGACTTTGGCCTGATTGAGGACCCTGTGGAGTTGCACGCTAAAATCAAGGCTTTGGTCGGCGTGGTGGACACCGGCTTGTTCACAAAAATGACTGCTAAGGCATATTTTGGAGAGGAAGATGGAGAGGTTTCCGTTTGGGAGGCCAAGTAGAAGCAATGGTATATTACAAGACTATTAACGAACTAAAGGAGCGACAGTATACCTGGTAGATTTACTTGGAGTGGCTGGAGATCCAGCTCAATGTTTCCGCCAAACCGGTGCCATCGATGGCAATAGTGGGGATCACAGACCACACGTGTTCGCCGCTCAAGCTGTTCATGTCAAACTGCTCGATGATGTCCTTTGGCTTCACTGCATCAGGCACATCCTGCTTATTGGCTAAAACGATCAAGAGACAGTTCGCCAACTCTTTGTCGTTGATCACACGCATCAACTCTTTCTTCGACTCTTCCAAATGGTCCTTATCGGAGGAGTCCACGACGTATATCAACGCGTTTGTTCCCGTGAAGTAGTGTCTCCACAACGGTCTGATACGTTCCTGTCCACCACAGTCCCAGACAGCAAAGGACACGTTCTTGTGCTTGACCGTCTCGACGTTGAATCCGACGGTTGGGGCGGTCTTGGACGTCTTGCCCAACTTCAACTTGTAGAGAATGGTGGTCTTGCCCGCGTTGTCAAGACCCAACATGAGGATTCTCATCTCTCTGTTCTTGAATAGACGTGACTGATGTTAGTGATTTTCAAGCATGAAACGTGAGGGAAGTTACTTACCACTAGAATACCCATTTTGAAGTGCCCAAGGAAAAGTGGTCGGAGGAAACACGGCTGTAATATCTGAGAATCTGACGATACGGAATGTGCACTACGAGACAATTGCAGACAATGAATAGGAGAGCCAGCTGTCCGAAATAGACGAAAAGCTGGTTTTTGGTTTTACTTTCTGATTGATCATTGACGGACTTTTCAGGATCCCGAGATTTTCTATGATTGCACCTTCGTGAACACTTCTTATGAGGATGGGAATTAGGTCCTCGTCTAATGCTCTCAGACGAGAAGAGCACAAAAGTGTCCCGCATTATGTCGGCTTTACCGCAAAAGCCTCACTTTTAAACCGGAGGATAAAAGGTTTTGAGGTCTTCCGAGGATAATCTATTTACGATTTTGTAGCATCGATTTGGATAAATAAAAATCTCGTCAGAGGTTGGTCTCAGTGAAGCCTGTGCCGCGCGTATTAACGGTTTATTGGTTGAGAACTCTGTGGCTTAAAAGTGATTGTCAGGGTATGTTCGGATTGGGCGAAGTGGCTGATCCCGTGAGCCATTGTACATTTCCACTAAAGGAAACGCAATATCTGTAGAAGGCCTTGATATTTTTTTGGCTGCAAAATATGGAAGTTGATCTTCGGATGATAAGACCCTACAGCTAGCGCCTGTCCCTGATGCATTTATTTTTGATCTATAATTACAAATTATCGCTTGCCGATAATTCTCTCTAGCGAAAGCTTAACGTCACCGCGAGAGAAGTGCTCCAAATTGTAGTACTTGGGTGCCAACTCCACCAACCATTCCGGACGCACATTCGTCACGGTACGGATGTAGTTCTTTGACGTAAGCACAAACTCGTTGTAGATGACCCACTCGTTCTCCTTTGCAAGCACAGTGCTGGGATGGATCAAAACATCCTGATTGTCCTTGACCGTTATAAAGCCCTTGTTACCGCTCTTCTTCTTCGCAACTTGCATAAAGAAACCAGCCACAAGCGCCTTTCTGATATTGTCCCAATAGCTGCGGTCCTCAAACGGCGTCAGGATGAGTTCGAGGTCGTAACGCTCCATAAGACGACGCAATTGGGAACGAACATTGTTGGCGGATGTAAGTGAACGGTAGGACAAAAAGTTGTCTCTGCACCATTGATGTAAGCCGATTTCGTAGGCCTCGTCGGAGTTGAAGGCCTCGTAAACATTAAGCAAAGTCAAGTGGTCACCATCTGCATGGGCGAAAGACATCTTGATCTCGTCAGCTCTCTTTCTGGCAGAGGCGGGACGAACAAAGACATTTGGAACAGACAAGAGTGCCACAATGGAGAGAATCTCCTCGGAACACTTGAAAGCTGGAGATCCGATCAACATGACAGCCAACATAGGGTCAAGTGGGAAGTTGGATGCGAGACGGCCCAAAGCTGTCAAGTCACCCTCGTCAGAGAGACATTGAAGATAGTTGAGCTCCTCAAGAGCACGCATCATTGTTTCAGGGGCGGGTGGGTCCATGAAGTCAAAGTGAACTAAATCATCAACACCCAATTTCTTGAGTTCAAGGACCGTCGAGGCCAAGTTAGAACGCAAAATTTCTGGATAAGATTGTTCGATCAACTCCTTCTTGAAAGCTTCTTCAGTGTACAATCTGAAGCACTTACCAGGCCGCGTACGACCAGCACGACCAGCTCTCTGTTGGGCGGAAGCCTTAGAAATTGGGGACACAAGCAAAGACTCCACTCTGATACGAGGGTTGTACACCTTCTGCTTGGAGAAACCGGGGTCAACAACGTAAACGATACCGTCGATGGTAAGCGAGGTTTCAGCGATGTTTGTGGAGACAATGATCTTTCTACCAGGTCTTCCACCAGGCTTGTGGTTCTCTGGAGCAGGTTCGAAAATCTTCTGTTGCTGGTGTGGGGGCAAGGAACCGTACAATGGGTAAACCTTGATGGGGCCACAGCCCTGTTCTCTGATAAGCTCGTCACCTTCAAGCTGGATCTTTCTGCAAGCGTCCTCAATCTCTTCCTCACCGGTCAAGAATAGAAGAACATCACCTTCATCTTCCGTGGCATGGATCTGCAAAACTGTTCTAATGGCAGCATCCAAGTAGTCCTTCTGGTATTCAGGTGTGTAGTAGATCTCCACAGGATGGGTACGACCAGGGACGGCAAGAAGAGGGGCGTTGTGGAAGTATTGCTGGAACTTTTCAGCATCCAAAGTAGCAGACATGATGATAAGCTTAAGATCAGGTCTACGGGTGGTGACCTGTTTCAAGAGACCCATCAAGATATCGGTGGCCAACGTACGCTCGTGAGCCTCATCTAGCATAATGCACGAGTATCTCAGCAAGTCGTGGTCTTCCATGGCTTCACGCAAAAGCATACCATCAGTCATATATTTAAGCATGGTCTTTGGAGATGTCTTGTTCTCGAATCTGATCAGGTAACCGACCTCATCTCCAAGCTGCACATCCATCTCATCTGCAACTCTCTTAGCCACAGACATGGCTGCCACTCTTCTGGGTTGCGTACATGCGACCATTTTGCCATGGAGGTGGGGCATATCATCGTAAAGAACAAATTGGGGGATCTGCGTGGTTTTACCCGAACCGGTCTCACCCACAAAGACCATGATTTGGGTGCTCTGAAAAGTCTTCAAGAACTCATCTCTTTGGGCATGCACGGGTAAGTCTCTTCTGACTTTGAGAATGTCAAAGTATTTCTGTGTGAAATTCTCCCCCGTAAATGGGTTTTGGGGTCCATCCTCGAGCTTCCCAGCCAGATGGGCGGTGGTGTTGTGTCTCTCTACACCTTTGAATTCGCCTCCATCGTGGAATTCCATTTTCTGGGGCTGCTCTGGGTGAGGGTGCTCCCTCAAGCTTTCTTCAGCCACCTCGGCCACACGTTCGGCCTCGGAATCCATGAGCTTTTGTTTCTTGTACTTCTTTTTGTCGCCCATAGTGGTGGTGATGAGATGAGGTTTTGGTGTGAAGCATCTCATCACAGCGCACCTCTACACCAGCGATAAGCAGCGGCATGGGAGAGAACGGTTTGTACATCTCTTTGGGTTTTTTGGTGAAATGGGGTAAATTGATGGGGTTTTTGAGATCAAAAAACCTGACGCTCGTCTTTTCTTTTTTTCTTGCTTGAGATACGAAATTGAAGTGTGTCTGGTGTTATTGGGGCACCACCGTTAGCCCGATGAACACATGCAATTTGCAGAAATGAATGTTCAAAGTAAAGCGGTACAATTATCTTGATTTAATCGGAAAAACTTGCTTGACTCTTTCCAATAGTGGCTTTGGTGGACCCTTTTGGGGCAGTCAACGGTGCTCGCTTATGCTGATGGTGCAGCACTGTTTTTCGCAGCCAAATGATTCTACACTTTCTCTGGAGCACACACACACACACACACACACACACACAGTGGCACCGTAACTAGCTGCTGATATCGGAGTTTTCCGAAACGAAGCTATTGAGTATTCTTTCCAAACTTCTGCAACTCTGACACCTCAGTACTGCCTTTCACAGAATTGAATACCCGAGCAGGCCCACGGCCTCGTGGTCCTCATTGCGATTCGCTTGAAAGCCATACTCGACACCCTGCCTCGTCGGACATAGTCCCCTCTCCAGTTCCACCTCCACTATCTCCAAAACCCTATTTCACTTGATATACAAACTTGCAGAGATCAGACGGTCATGGCCCTTGGCTGCCTGCATTGACTATTGTGAATAAACAGTGCGGAGGCCCATGCGGCCCCGGGGCCCACCAGGGGTCCGAGGTGCGACAGGACAGCAAGAGCAAGAAAGGCGATGAGTGGCAAGTAAATGCTTTGAAGGAAATAATAAAAGAGGAAAGAGTTGCAAAGAAGGGAAAACCCAAAAGCTTATCGAAGCTTCTGGCGGCGATCCTCGTGGAATTCTGTTGTCCGCTTAAGACCGCTATATGTCGTAGCTCAGGCTATGGCTTAATTAGCGGCTGCAAGAAACAGCTTTTCTCGGCTGGACATATAATCGGCAGTGCGTCTGGGGAAACGCACACAGAAAGAGCCAGCATTTAGCTTTTCGACAAAAGAGGACAACATGTTCAAAATAAATTCAAAATTCCGACCAATGTGAGCCCCCTCAAAATCACTCTTTTTTGAAAAGTCTAAAAACGTACCCCTGGAGACCGTTTAAAGAAGTCGTTTGCAAAAGGAATTTTGCCGACCTGCGTAGGGCGGGGCATGGCCCCGGCCACCCGAGTTAGGGCTGGCTGCGAGCCGATTACTCGGACGGAAGGACTCCACAAACGAGTCTACGAAAAATAGTCACAAGGGGAAATAATAGAAACCACCATGACGTAGATAAATGGGGACCGTAAAGTCCAAGCATATTTTATACAATAATATCTGTCCGGTCATTTCATTGTGTTGTCTCCACGGCCCCAGATCACAGGCTCAAAACGCGAACCGTGGCAGAAAAAATTTAGCAAGCACCGCTCTTGTTTCTTGCAGCCGTTGCGAAACGCTTATAATATATTCTTCTTCACCGCAAACCACCAACCCACCCACAAAAAAAACACCCACCACATTCTTTTGTCATGTCGAGAAAAGCCGTTTTCGACGCGGTTGCCATCTCGGGCACAGCGTCCAAAATCGCTCGTGACAGCGTGAAAATCGCTACCACCGATGCCTCCAGGTGCTGGTCCAAGCTGTTCCTCGTGGCCCAGGCAAAGAAGCTCGACTCAAGCTCCCACATGTGGGCAGATCTTCGAGGCAAGGCCCAGGCGGCCAGAACCCAGCATAGAAGCTTTTCCACCTGTGCTACTTTGCACGAGCCACGCTCTCACAGAAAGAATACCAATGCAAACTACTCCACCAAGTCGGTGAAGCTTTTCGTCGAGGAGCAGGAGGAGAAGTCTGCCGTGCGTCCCAAGGTCAAGAAGGTCATTGGCGGCGCCAAGGTCAAGCCTTCCTTTGACATGTCTCAGCTGGAGGTGCCCAGTACCAGATTGGCCAGAATGTTCCACTACGGCTCGTTGGCTGCTGGTATGGGCTTCTCTGCTGCTTCTCATGGTTTGAGACAGGTTGCCCAGGGTAACGGCTCCACACTCAGCATGAAGCAGCTCTTCTTGAGTCCAGCTAACATTGAAAGAATGGCCCGCAAGTTCTCCAAGATGAGAGGTGCTGCGTTGAAGATTGGACAAATGATGTCTTTCCAGGACGCTTCCATCTTGCCTGCTGAAATCCAACAAATCCTTTTGAGAGTGCAGAACTCTGCTCATTACATGCCCTTGGCCCAGTTGGAGCGTATCATGACCACTGAGTTGGGCAGAGACTGGCGCAAGAACTTGTTTTCTTCTTTTGACGACGTTCCTTTTGCAGCCGCATCGATTGGCCAAGTGCACAACGCTGTGACTGAAGACTTGACTCCTGTCGTTGTCAAGGTCCAGTACCCAGGTGTGGTTGACTCCATCGATTCGGACTTGAACAACTTGCTTATGCTCCTCACCGCCTCCTCAATCTTGCCCCGTGGTTTGTTCTTGGACAAGACCATCGCCAACGCTCGTGTTGAGCTCAAGTGGGAATGTGACTACATCCGTGAGGCTCAAAACTTGGTTCGTTTCCGTGAATTGCTCGAGAACGACCCTGTCTTCGAAGTTCCAAGAGTGCTTCACAAGATGTCCGGCGAGCATGTCCTTACTATGGAGAAGATGGGCGGTACCGAAATTGCCAAGGGAAACTGGGACCAGAATACCCGTGACTGGATCGCTACCAATATCATGAGACTTTGTCTTACCGAATTGAAGAACTTCCGCTTCATGCAGACCGACCCCAACTGGGCAAACTTCTTGTACAACGACAAGACCCACAAGATTGAGTTGTTGGATTTCGGTGCTGCTCGTGAGTTCGAGGACAGCTTCGTGGAGAACTACGTTGAGATCTTGCGTGCCTCTGTCCGTAAGGACCGTGAGGCTGTGGAGAAGTTCTCCCTCAAGGCTGGCTTCTTGACCGGTTTGGAATCTCCTGGTATGGTGAGAGCCCACGTGGACTCAGTCATGGTGTTGGGCGAAGCATTCTGCCCTCAGCCAAACAGAAAACCTTTTGATTTCTCCAACCAAACCATCACGGATAGAGTTAGAGACAACATTGGATTAATGTTGAACGAGAGATTGACCCCTCCTCCTGAGGAAACATACTCCTTGCACAGAAAGATGAGTGGTGTCTTTTTATTATGTGCTAAGTTGAAAGCCACTGTCCCATGCGAACAATTGTTCAAGGACATTGTCGGCTACTAATTATTACGACTACGACGTTAATGCTGTATATAGAGGTTTTATTACGTTTGGCCTGGCTTCGGCCTGGTTCATGATGGATGATTTGGTTTTAGAAAGTTAATTGATTTATTAATAATGATTGATGAAAGTTGTAGCAAAATGCATGCTTCAAATAAATGGTTCATTGAAATACTGCGCATCCCGTCCTAACCAGTACGATGGAATGCAGTTGAGACTGGGTGTGTGTTCAGCGGCTCCATATCAAATTGGTTGCAAATCACTAATTCCTTCGTTGGTTCATAACCAGGCTCTCAGTTGTGCTTTCGTCAAACTTTATTACGGTAGAGAGTCATATATGTAAAACCGCCTCAAATAATTGCTCTCTATGGTGATCATCCGGAGACGTATAACGGCCTCGTCTAAATGGGTCATCAGGCTTGCAATTTTTACAATAAGGAAAAGTAATTTTCAACACCGTCTCATGATATTCCAAACTTATTTTCTCGAAGTTGACTTCAAAAAATAAAGAATCTTGTTTTGGAATCGTTCGATGCTTAACTAAGAACAATAGTGGTCGCACACAAGCAGGTACAACATGCTTTATACATCGCACACGATATAGCCGTCTCCGATAACACGCTTTTTCCAACACAAAATTTCAGTCACAGATAAAAAGACAAAGAAGGTCCCGCCTTCTTTTGATAAAGGCCAATGGCCTCCTACAGGGAAATCCCTGTACCCTCTACAGTCCCCACATTCTCCTCTACAAGGCAGAACATCAGCCCCAAGGCTGGTACCCAGAACACCAAATGAGCCAGAAATTGACTTCAAATCATACTTTCAAGGCACAACTAAGGGTCTCAATAGAACTCTCATGAAATCTTCCTCAGTGATTCTTCCTGAAAGTGGGCAAAAGGTGTACAGACTGAACCTGTTCTTCAACACAGAGTTCGAGAGCTTCAACGATGATTCCTTCCACGACTCGGAGTATTCGGAGAGTATGGCTTCGGGTGTTACTGGTCCTCGCTCTGGACGCCGTCATTGGCGCAGAAGGGTTCGGAGACTCCGATCGAGAATGGCTCGTCTCTACAGAAGTGAGATGTTCAGAAATATCCTCAAATGCTCGATAGCTTACCTTGTTGCATCCATGGGTGTCTACTGGACTCCATTTGACAATTTCTTGGGAGTTACAGACTCAAAGCATGTTGTAGCGACAACTGCGGTATACTTTCATCCGGCGAGAACGAAAGGGTCCATGCACCAGCTGATCATGTTCGTGATCATATCATTGCTGTTTAGTTTTCTTGTCTCGTTATTCTGCCGCTCCATATCCACATTCTTCTTCAACAATGGCGAGGACGAAATCAGTTTTGGTATTGATCTTGTCATCAGTTCTATTGGCCTTGGCTTTATCGCTTTCATGAAGCAGAAGGTCAACAAACAGACGTTTAACACTGCATGCTCATTGGCATCTATTTCACTCATCACTTGCATAGTCAAGGAAGGTTCCTTGAACTCGTCCGTCATTCCCATGAAAAGATTACTTTCGACCTCGCAGGTTGTCTTCGTCGGCTCTTGTGTATCGGTTGCAACATGTTACCTTTTATGGCCGAAAAGTGCTGTGTCACTGCTAAGAAAGTCCCTCAATGACTGTTTTAACATCATGTCGCTGTTGGTATCCATCACGACGCATCGCTTCCTCAATGGAGAAACCCTCACTAAGAAGGACTCTGAAATCTTTGCTCTACTTATGAAAGTTTGCAATGACCTCAGAGGTAGTTTGGAGGAAGCTGGGTATGAACTTCGATTAGTGGGCAAGGAAGCTGAGCTTTCAAGTTATACGGAAATTGTTGAGGCTACGATATCTCTTCTGAGACACTTGCAGGCCTTGAGGTCTTCTTTGGAGATGCAGTGGCTGCTCCTTCATGACGATCGTGGGAAAGGTAGGTCCCCCGATGGAGCCTCCAGCAGGAGTCTTGACAGTTTCCATTCCTCGGATATACACCTCTCCCAATCGGTTGAAAACTTGAGCGCTTTTTCGAATACAGATCTGTTGGGTCATGAGGCGGACCAAACCGCAATGTACCCCAATCAACTTTTTGATTTATTCGTATACTACTTGGCTCCATCGATCAAGCTGTTCGTGTTCACCGTCAAGGAGGTTTTAGGCGCTGTGCCCTTTGAGCACAAATACGTCAGAGACAAGGATCAAGATGTTTTCGTCAAATCCTCCAATTACCAAAAATCACTTGTGAAAGCACTTGAACTATTCCAAAGCAAGCAAGCACATTCATTCCGCAAAATTTACTCTCAGGAGATATTCAAGCCAGATAACTTAATGTTCAAAACAGACCAAGAAGAAGTTACTGCGTGTTGTGGTAACTTTGCCTCTTTATTGGCTCTTTACGGTGAGGAGCTCATTCGGTTTTTGCAATTGACGGAGCATTTCGAAGTCGTTGCTAAATCATCCCCACGCAGTTGGTCTTTCTTGAAGGTTTGGAAAACGAAACAAGAAGATGAAAAAGATAAGCAGACAACTTACGAGACTGATTTCGTGGAAGCACTTCGTGAATTTAAAGCTCAGTTTAGTACAGTTACCAACAGACAGGCTACAGAAAATACAGGCCTTATCTCAGGAAAGACGAAGTTTGACGATTTCAGAGTTCGTCTCTGGGAATCACTTTACTTCTTCAGAAGAATTGATATTCAGTTTGGTCTACGGGTCGGCGTGGGAGCATTTTGCATTGGTATATTTGCATTTCTCCCACAAACAAAGGATATTTTCGTAACATGGAGACTCGAATGGACCATGGTTATTTATTGCATTATGATGAGCAAGTCACTTGGTGGAACAACTATGACAGCAAAATGGCGTTTTGTGGGCACCTTCCTTGGAGCCTTCATCGCATGGGTGGTTTGGGCATTAACAGAAGGCAATGAGTATGCATTAGCTACAACCGGCTTTTTGCTCTCTCTCCCATGCTTCTACATCATCATCTATTGGAAGAAAAACAACCCATTTGGACGCTTTATCCTTTTGACTTACAATTTGACTGCACTTTATTCATACAGCATGACCCAAAATGACTCAGAAGACGATAATGAAGGAGGCGTTGAGCCTATAGTTGGCGAGATTGCATCCCACCGATTCATATCCGTGTCAATAGGTATCGCTTGGGCATTGTTTGTGGCAACATGCTTTCTTCCAAATAGTGCACGAAAGCGGCTCAAATCTGGTCTCACTGTGTTGTGGCTCCGCATGGGCGTTATCTGGAATAGCGATCCTTTGGAGTATAAAAGTGCCCCTAATGAGCCTGCTAGACTAGTGGGACTCAAGGACTACAAAGGAACCAGTAGTCTTTTCACGGAGTGTCAGACATTGCTAAAGCAAGCCCCTCTTGAATTGCGCTTGAAAGGTGCACTTCCCAAGGGGATATATGAGGATCTTCTCAAAAGTACTTCAAACATTTTGGATGCATTTCAAAACATCAAGTTGATGTTCGAAGTGGACCCCTGGTTGACTCCCAATGAGGAGTACGTTCTAAAATTTATCGAAAACGAGCGAGAGGAACTCGAGCATCGTATCTTTTTGATATTTTACATGATTGCGAGTGCCTTGGCTCTTGGATTTCCACTTCCTTCGAAACCTGCTTCTACTGAGCATGCTCGGAATCGTATGCTATTGAAGCTTAGTGAAGTCAGGTCAAAATCTGTCAGTGAAAGCGTGAAACTCACTAATGAGGATTACGTTTTGTTATACTCTTACCTATTGGTGACTTCTACTATAACCAAAGAGCTCGACAAGATGGTAGAGCTCATCAAGCAGTTGCTAGGTGGGTTCTCGGAAGAAATCTTCTATTTAGTATAGCGTACAATCCAAGTATCCATCGGCCTTCATGGTACGACTCATGTTATTGAAAACAATTGTAGATGAGAGGATTGAAACCAGACTATTCTGTATCATTATTCTATTTTTTCTCACTATGTGAAAACTATGCAATTTATTGAGGCGTAACGTTGTACCTCATCTTAATACCCATGGCAGCCAACTCCGAGTCCAAGTACTTCAAGACGAAAGGAATAGCAACAGTCGTAGTGTTGTCACCTCCAACGAACTTGGTACCCAGACCATCTTCCCAGATATCAGCATCACTGACTTGGAGACCCTTCTTAGCATAAGAGTCAAACTTCTCCGCACATCCACGACACCTTATCGTGGCAAAGGTTCCAATACGAGGAACAGACATCTGCGTATTGAGCATCAGACCACATGAGCGACAAATTGGTGTTTGCGTGTAATCGGAACAATTGAGTAATCTGTCTTGAAGCAAGAATGAAGTACCGTGACCAATCAAGGCATCTCTCTCCATCTCACCAACACGAATACCACCATTTCTCTTACGACCCTTCACAGGCTGCATGGTCAAGGAGTTGACAGGACCAGTGGATCTGACCTGGAACTTATCGTTAACCATATGTCTCAATCTTTGATAGTAGACAACACCAATGTAGATGTCGCAACGAAGTTCCTCACCAGTAACACCAGAGTACATTGGCTCGTTACCGTGATAGTTGTATCCGGCCTTTCTTAACTGTTCACCGAAAAAATCGGCTGGGGTATCGTCTTCACTGAAAGTCCAAGGAGTGGAGTCCTGAGAGATACCATGCATAGCACCTGCCTTACCAGCAAGCGACTCGACAAACATACCAATGGTCATACGAGATGGGAAAGCGTGCGGGTTAATGATGACATCGGGCTGAATACCAGTTTCAGAAAATGGCATATCCACCTGGGGCCACTTTCTTGAACAAACACCCTTCTGTCCGTGTCTCGAAGAGAACTTGTCTCCGATCAATGGTGCTCTGGTAACTCTGTACTTGATTGTAAGCAGCTGGCACTCGGAGTCACCGGTTTCGTCTGCGAGAAGCTTGACTTCTTCAATGTAGGCTGGTTCACTGGAGTGGTACGTCTTGACCTTCGTCTTACCGATGGTATCGTCGTAGTATGCACAAATTGGGTCACCTTCTTCGACATGGACGCCGATGATTGGCAATCCATCATCGTCCAACTTCTCTCTCCAAGCTTCTGGGTAATCATCTTCGCCGAAACCCAAGTGCTGAATGATTGGGTCACCTCTCTTACGGGTCATGGAGAGATCAACCTTCTCGACCTTGTAAACTGTACCGTAACCGAAACCTCTCTCATCAGCCGACTTATTGATGATCATGGCATCGTCCATATCATAACCAGTGTATGAGATGACAGCAACAACAGCGTTCATACCGTTAGGGAAGTTGTCCATACCGTACTCATCGTACAAGTTAGCCTTGACGATTGGGGTCTGACCTGTTTGAAGTCTGTAAAGCTTGTTGTCTGATCTATGCACCAAAGCGGTACCTGGAGTACCCATGGTTTGCTTACCCATCTGACACTGGTACATATTTCTTGGGGACTGGTTGAAGTCGGAGAATGGTGTCAAGTTGGCCAAAATGGACAAAATGTTAGTTGGAGCCCACTCGACATGGGTGTGAACCTTAGGCTCAATCTCTGGGGGAGTCACAGCAATGTTCATGTAAACTTGCTCGAATGGACCAAGGATATCGTTCTTCTCGAGAGGCAAGTACTTGGTTGGTCTCATCATTCTCGAGCGACCACCAAAGAGGTACAAACCTGGGTACTGACCCTTGGAAGAAGGAGGAACATAACCAACTTCCAAATCAAGAGGCAAGCCATGGCCGCCCTCGATCTTCCAGTACCTCAATGCATCAGCAACAAGTTTACCTTGTTCATGACTAGTCCATCCGACGATCTTACCATCCAATTGGACGCAGCACAACTTGGGACCAGCTGCAAAAGTGTGTGCTGGAGAAACACCCAATTTGGCCAATGCTGCTGGAACTTGAGAAACATCTGATTCCTCAGTCGAGATCTTACACTTGTGAGCTAAATGGTTCAACAAACCACATGGAGAACCATCGGGGGTATGGACAGGACACAAGAAACCCCAAGATTCTGGTAACAACTTTCTGACGGTGGTGGTCTTCAATTCGGCGAAGAAAGAACCTCTATGCACCATTCTGAAATGGGAAATGAATCTGTGGAAATTAATCTTCTCAGCGACAACTGTGTAACCAGAGACTTGCTGCAAATCTAAACCAGATTGAGATACAAGGTTACCAGTGGAAAGGAAGTACTGCAACTTCTGACCTATGTTCTCGTTGATTCTCATGAACACACGAGACATGTACTTTCTGTCGCTGAAGTTAACTCTGGTTCCCCTGTTGATGTCAGAGGAAATCTGAACCTTAATGCTTTGCAAGTACTCTTCGATCTTCTCCTTGATGATCATACCGTAGAGGAAACCTCCCAACAAAACCTCCTGGTGCTGAGTAGCATCGGGATTGTCTGGAGAACAGTCACCAGCCACCAAAGTGTACAACTTACGGATCATGAAAAGAAGCATGCGGAACTTATCGGCGTTGTTTGGCAAATGCACGAGCACAATCTTTTTAAGAAGCTCCTTACCAACATCGATATCCGACATGTCAGCTGGTGCCTCGAAGACCACACGGAACTTGTCACCCAAGAAGGCCAAAGTTTCCTTTTGCGAATGAAGGTTGTATGACTTGTAGGATCTAAGCAACAATTCAAGACGATCGGTCAAGAAAGAGTTGGTAATGTCGGAAGCAACGATACCATCGAAGATTTCTCTGTCATTGGTCTCCAACAAGGCCTTGAGGATCATCACGACAGGCACCAAGTACTCGTTCTTGCGCCAAGAGAAACGGAAAGTGACGTTACCGTCCTTTAAGTAATGCAAAACGTTGGTCTGGGAGGTTTGGTCAGGACGAACACATCTGATCTGGCAACCAAACTTGGTGTACGAATTACCTCTGTTTCCGAAAGAGGGACGGATGAGGGCCATAGGGTGGTTTCTCCTCTGCACAATCAACATACGAATCAACTTTTCAATACCGTTGACAATGAAGTATCCACCCAACTCGTCACTCTCTTCTTTGGCGGCAACCAACTCGTTTGGTGACATCTTCTCCAAGTGACACCTGTTGGAGCTGATCATGATAGGAACTTGACCTGCATCACGGATTTCAGAAACCTCAGGTCCGTCGTTGACGGACCATGTCACCTTCAACATCAACTTTCCTCTGTAAGTTGTCATTCTCTCTCTGCACTCAGAAGGAAGAGTCTTACGGTTGACCGAGAGCTTGTCGGTAGGGGGCACGGCAGGTTTGGCCAACTGAACCGACTCGACTTTAATTTGAAGCTTGTTTCCGAGCCTGAGCTCATCGGAAGAGTCGAAAATCGTCTTGGTGCCGATATCCTTCACACCCATATTGAGAAGTCCTCCATCAGGGCCCTCTGTAAGGGCATTGAAGGAGCCAATGTGTGGGGCGACGGCCTCGGCTAGGAGGGGAAAAGACGATTTGTCTTTGGGAGGGTTCTTAAACCTCTGTTCACGTTCTAGGGTCCTAAACTGGGCACCCATCTTGAAGATTTAAGAAATGGCTAGCGATATAATGGACTTTTTTTTTCTCTGATGAGATGAAGCGATGCCAGTGCAGGCCGCATATGTGCACGTGCAATCAGGCACGTGCAATCAAATCTGCCAAACTTGATCCAGTTGTCTTCATCATAGGGGTTGTTTAAAATGTATAGACCTTGGTAGAGGATTTCCGACTTTCTCTAAAGCTCCAAATCACTCTGGTGAATGTGCTGCTTGGAGATCACATCATGACATGTATGGACGATCATACCCGGCTTTATGAACTTTAGCTGACTCAGCAGGTCAAAACATATTTCTAGTCGGCCGATTGTAGCCTTTAAAATTCCCAAAAGAGAGAAACTCGAATTTGGGATATTCCAAAGGATTTGGTGTCTTCCGAACTGATCTGGGTGTCCGGGTGCGAGATGCGATGAATCTGGGGCATATACTTTTTCAATGCAGTTAGCACTCTGTGATGCTACCGACACCAGATGTGGCAGCTGATGATAGGGTCTATGAGCCGGCTGAAGATTCATTTCTTCTATTAGACTGCTTTGAAGAGAATCTTGGGAAATTGCAGCTGGAATTCAAAAACCCGGTTGTGTGCGAGATAGGCTCTGGGTCTGGGGTCGTCACTGCCTTCCTCAAGATGCATGTCTTCCCACTGGCCTTTTATTTGGCAACCGATCTTAATCCTACCGCTTGCTCCACTATAATAGCAACAGTTCAAAAAAATGAGCCAAGTGAGAAAGAGGGGGTCGTCACAGCCCTTCAAATGAGTCTAGCCTCGGGTATACGACATAGATCGATTGATATATTGGTGTTTAATCCGCCCTATGTTCCCGCAGAAGACGTACCAGATGTACCAAAAGCTGAAGATGATTATACTTGGCTCGATTTGGCGCTCCTAGGCGGCCCCGATGGAATGGTCGTTACATGGCAGCTCTTAGACAGATTAGACGAGCACTTGGCTATTGGTGGGGTTGCATATATTCTATTTTGCGCTAGAAACAAGCCCGATGAAGTTGCGGAGACAATGAGGAGTAGAGGCTGGCTAGTGGAGACAGTCATTCATAGAAAAGCAGGTTGGGAGGTTCTCAGTGTTCTTCTGTTTCGCAGGGGCACTGATAATGTATGTTAATTTAATAAAACATAGGCTTTGGAGGAAGATTTTTTTGTACAATGATTTTCTTTCACACATTGTGTATTCACATTTGTAGGGCTTGAATGTATTTTTGGTAAAAAGTGTGATTTCGCAGCCATTTTGCTGAACTGAGGATATAATTGATACGAGAACATAAATACTGATTGAGGCAAATTTAATTAAGTCGGAAATTCAGTAGTGAATAACATTGCCCAATTATGATCTTTTACTTTTTGAGGGCTATCGCTCTAAAATGTCATCCTCATGGGTGGATCGGTGCTCATCAATCCCATAGTAATAACGCATCGCGGAAAATCAAGTACATCAAACTAACCAAGCTCCACTAAACCCATACCAAACTAATGTCACGACCCACCAAATGGGGAGGCCAAAAAAGCCGCCAAGTTCAATTTGGCGATGAGAAGCTCGACACCATCATCACAGGCCATCTAACTCAGGAGCAAGTAGATGCTTATCAGAGATTCTTCAGAGTTGAAGAGATACTGCATTACTTACGTCGTGGAGGACGCAGCGGGAGAACCTTTCTAGATCTTCTCCCTCTGAGTAAGGCTCAAAACTTCAAGAGAGATCCATCCCCACCTCCACAATATGATCTGAACGGTAACAGGACCAACACCCGTGAAAGACGTATAAGAGAGCTGCTCGAGAAGGAGAGAGATGTGCTTGTCGAGCTTGCCGTTACAACAATCAAAAACTACGATCCCCCAGTGGACTACCGCAGGCCTGAGAAGACAAGTGAGAAGCTTTACATACCAGCCAAGGACTACCCCGACATCAACTTTGTTGGTCTCTTGATTGGGCCTCGTGGAAACACCTTACGCCAGCTTTCAGAAAAGAGTGGAGCGAAGTTGGAAATCAGAGGCAAAGGATCAGTTAAAGATGGTAAAAGCATTACAGACGCCCGTGGTGGTGCTCCAGCAGAAGATGATTTGCATGTTCTAATATCTGCAGACAAGGGATCCAAGATACAAAAGGCCATTCAGCTCACAAACGAAGTGATGGAGACGGCCATCCTGTCCCCTGAAGGCCAAAATGATTTGAAGAGAGGCCAACTCCGAGAATTGGCTGTGCTTAACGGTACCCTTCGAGAGACCAAACCATACGTGCCTCCAGAAGTGCTCAACAAGAAGCCACCTATCAGAGACATCACACTGGTTGTTTGTCGTATTTGTGGAAAAGTGGGACACTACTCGAGAGATTGTGTTCTTAGGAATGGCAATGGGGAGAACTCACCGACAGGCAGCTTCACGCAAAGCCCCAGCCCGGGCTTCGACAAAGTCCGAGACTCGCCTCATGGAGAGAGAGACTCCTATGTTCCAAAATTGCATAGTCCCAGACCCGATAAAAGACCCTTTGAGGAGGCTGTCCCTCCCTGGAAACGTCAAAAACCGGGCACAGACTCCTACATTGGATCTCTGGGTCTCCCACCGCCTCCTACAGTTACAGCATCACAGCCCCCACCTCCACCAGGACTTCAACCACCTCCACCCCCTGCATCTCAAAACCCACCTCCACCGGGTTTGACGAAACTACCACCACCTCCAAATTTGTCCCAGGCACCACCGCCACCTGCTCAGGCACCACCGCCTCCAGTACAAGCACCTCCCCCACCTGCTCCACCAGCAAATACTACAGCTCCTCCACCTCCACCACCTCCATCGAATGGGACACCACCACCACCACCACCTCCCTCGAAGTAATGGTCGATTAGTGCGTCCTGAAGCTTGCCACTACATCAGGACTTCACAGAACAGCTTACTTAGACCAATTGAGATCTATAATTAATCATGAGGGCAACACGGCCAAGCGCATATTCTTCCATCTGAGACTATGGTCGAATCCGGTTTTCGCAGAAGCACCCCATGCGCATGTCACCTGTCAAGCTGCGAAGCTTATGTCCAGTTCTCCGAACTTCCCCTATCTCGAGTTCATTACAGGTTTTTTTCTTAATAAGATCTTAAAGATGTTGCCATCATTGTCACTTGTCTACGGCTTGATAACCTTGCCCGCTAAGTTAGCTTATCTCACATTGCAGTTTTTCACTGTGGGAACTGTCTTTACCAACCCCACAGCTAAGAAGTCGTTGATCAAGACTTTGCACAATGGTCTCTGTCAGCACATGGGCCGCTCTATCCGGGTCCAAGACTTGCAATTGGTTCATGTACCAGTGTCCAAAATCTTGGGAATGATGTCCAAGACACTCGGAAGATTGCCCGGCTACAATGAAAAATATTCGGACAAGGAAGAGTTTGCCTGTGAGAGCCGTTGGCTCACTAAGAACATCACACTGAAGTCTTCACCAATCGTCCTCTATTTCCACGGAGGTTGCTTTGCAATCCTGATGCTGGTCAACCAGGCTCAAGGTATGGCCAACTTGTACGATGCCTACAAATTGAGATACGGCGACGACCTTTCCATCCTCCTTGCCGATTATTCATTGGTCTCAGAAGGTTGCACCTATCCTTGCCAATACAACGAGGCAACTAGCCTCTACGAGAAGCTAGTCTATGAAGGCTACACTAACATTGTGTTAATGGGTGACTCCGCCGGCGGTAACCTTGTCCTTAATGTGCTCAGCTATCTCCACGAAAAGAGCAACCATCACGAGGTTGTGTGGCCTGTGGCTGCAATCGGCATCTCTCCATACCTCAACGTCTCAAAGCAGGAGTACAAGGGCAGTTTCAAAAAGTTCAACAAACTCGACTTCTTCAACTATGATATGACAAGCTACTTTGGCAATCTCTACATTGGGGGAGACGAGTACTTGAACGACTCTCCTATTGTGAACATCGAACTCAATGCTGATAAAGTGGACTGGAAAGATATCCCAGTGATCAAAAATGGAGACCTTCTCATTCAATTTGGTGACCATGAGGTTTTGACAGACGAGATTCTCAGATGGTGCGAGAAAGCTGAACTCACCAGCCGCCATCCAGAAAACATTGCTATTGACATCGATGGTACTCACATTGGCTTTTTCGTTACCGAGAGTGTCGCCTATGGAACTATTGAGAACTGGCTGAACCAGTACTGCGCCAATTCGGTACTTACATTCTTGAATTCTAAGCTCAAATAAAAGTGGTATGTATTACACTTCCACCAATGCATCAACACGTTCAACGTCTGCTTGTAATCTCTCCTTCGCGATTTCAATAATCCTGCCCTGTCTATGCATATGTTGGACAACATTATGAAGGTTGTTATGTAACAGTAGTTCTTTCATACTGCCTTCGAGATCAGATGTGTCCTCTTCCTTTTGGCGAACTTCCCGGATGATGCTATCAAGTTTCTTAACCTGCTTTTCTAAGGACACTTTCTCCGGGGTGCCGATTATTATGTTTCTTGTCAAGCCGTTTAACTCAATCATCCATGCTCTCTCCTTATGCGAAATCGGTAAGCTTGCAGATCTCTTGCTATCTTCGAATCTTTTGATTACTTTTGACTCGATATCATTGCCACGCTTTAAGAGATGCTCCTGACGCGCAAGAAGCTCCTCTATGCGCTTTGTATACATCGGTATGCGCTGTTTGAACTCTTCTATAGGTTTATCTCCATCAAGAAGAGAGCTGTGCATCAAGTTACGCTTCTGCTGTACCTCAAGTTTGCCAACAAGAGCGATAATGAATTTCGAAAGTTGATGAATGTGAGCCCGAGTAACATCTGAGATTTTTGACAATGTAATAAGATCCTCTGCATTTCTTGTCTTAGATGAAAAGGTCGTTTGAGCGCTGTGAGGATACTTCAACATGCGTTTTAGCTCGTTTGCAGAAATACCAATATCGTGCACTGTCTTTGCGTCGAACTTGTCGTGGACTTGAGGCGAATCATCTTCAGCTTCGGCTTCATCGTCCAGCCCATCTCCAGGATAGACTTGTGCAACAACGATCTCGCCCCCTAGGGACCTCATGAATAGATAGGGATCAGATGGATCACCTACGTCATGAATTAAGGCTATGGCTGTAAGGGGCTTCTCGACAGAGAAAGTCGTCTTCTCCGAATAGAATTCAGCGACACCTAGAGGAAAGCCATCCTCTAATTCCCCAAACCATTGCAGGCAATCAACAACCTGGACTTTGTCTTTAACACATAACAAGAGACGTCCGAACGTTTGAGCTATGACAGAAGCGGCGCCAGGCGAGTTCTTTTTATATTGCTCCACAGATAGTGATGTGAGTTTTTGATGCAGAAGAATGAAGTCCTGACACTTGATCTTCAATTCATAAATTTCCCAAGCTTTTGAGTAGTCAACAAATTGGCTGTTCGTGTTAGCCTCATCATCCAGTTCATCATCGGACGCGAATGCAAGGCCAAACCCTTTCTTCGGTTTGACATACTTATCATTATCCTTCTTGGCCTGCAGTGCGCTTGGATGTTGCGGAGCATCTGGCCTAGGGATATCGAATGCGCTGGACATCACTAGAGGTGATAGTTGTGCCAAATAAGTCATCTCAAATTGAGACTCAGAATCGTGGTGAGCGAGGATCACCGATGCGGCAGTATTCGTGTCTAGCGATGTGAGCAGCGAGTTTGCAGCGACCTTGGCGTATGGACCCGAAACCAAGGGGTCCATTGGTAAGTGTTTTAATCGAAGCACTTTGTAAGGATCCGACGAATTCAACAAAGGGCTCTCGATTTGATTCTGAAGATCCAAACCAAAATTGAGCTGCACTAACAAGTCGTTGTTAGAAGGATGGCCAGCAATCACTCTGGGAGGGAACTTCCCCTCTACCATGCTGACTAGTTCCTGAGTCTCGGACACGAACAGGTCCACCGCAGACTTAGAAGCCCCCAAATGAAAACCTGGGTATATGAATGGAAAGAGTGAATAGATATGACCTGAAGCAGTGCTGTAATAAAGTGACAAGGAACCAGAAAGACTGAGAGCAGAACCAAACGCGATGGAGATTGGAGTTTCACGAAGCGCTAGGTCCTCCAACTTCTCGTCAAATTTGGCCTTCGTCGTTGACTTGATGATGTCGAACAGTTGCAATTTATCTTTCGTCAAAACCACTAGATCAGTAGCCGAGTAACTAGCAGGATGCCACGAAACCGACTGTACATCACTCGAAAGATTAATGACAAACTTAAGTGGTTCCCAGGATTGGTTTGGTTCGAGAAATGGGATACGCTTCAAGCAGACAACAATGATACACCTGCGACAGATAAGTGCCAACAAGCTATGGGTGTGGTTGAGTTGGATGCTGTTGATGCGGTGTGAATTGCCTAGATTCAAAAGCTTGAAGTTGTGAGCCGGCGATGTCAAGTCCATGGCAATAACAGTATCGCCCGATGCAAAAAACAATTGCTCATTATCTTTGACAACGACATTTGTGGAGAAGTCTGCAAACGGGATTTTAAACGCACTACTCTGTGCGAGGGAATCAGCGAATGCTGGCATGTTGCACTAGATGTTATTCTACATCACCGATGGTGTATGAAGCTGTTGCACAACATGCAGGATACACAGATCAATACTATAGAACCCGGCCTAACCTATCACTTTAGCAGGGTATTTTTCAAATGATTTTGTAATTAAGAAATTTGCTTATTCGTAATAAGTTGGAAAGAAGAATGGAGACCTCGTTATTCATACCCTGCTGGTATTCACCGCACAGACCTTCGTGGTGCAAACGCCAGGACCAAGATTGCAAGGGCTCCTCAAGTCAATTGAGTGCTTCTTTCTTGATAGACGTAGTCTCACAAAGAATGTACTTCTTTGAGACTTGAGTGTGTTCTGTTTTCTTCCAGAAGCTCCGTTCGACTCGTTGGTATTGACTGAGTGAGTGGGTGTTTCAGTGGCAGCTTTCTTCCACGGCCACCACGATCTGAGCTTATCTCGCTTTCTTGGTGGATCATTGTTGCTTTCGGTGGATTCACTGCTGATGTTCTGAGGTGACGGTGATTGCAGCAGCTGAGCTATCGCATAAGTCTGGTTTGCCTTGGAGCCCATAATGGACCACCAATCGACAAGGTTGCCTTCGGATTGAGAATTGCCACATGGATGCAGCATGGCTGTTACTGGTATTTGGAATCAGTTGTGGATGTGTAGAAGAAGTGTGGTTGGGGCTGTAGTTGAAGCTAACGGTTTTTTGCAGCCACTTCGCACAGACTGATTTCTTACACCGCCTTAGGAACATACTCGTAAACATATATAAGGGGAACTTTTTAAATCAATGATTCGACTGGGCAATCACGTACTTGACTCTTTCTGCCAGCAGGCATGTTGGCTGGTATCAGAATCTCCTCGATCTGTCTAGAAGCCTTTTGCATTCTGCGGTTCGTGCGTGCTAACCGCCTGATCACAGCCATTGACTCCCTCTGACTTTCGGCTCGACCTTTTCTCTCCACTCTTAGAGCTTCGAGGGTTTCTGCATACTCACGAGAAACTTGACGGCTTGATTCAATGAGAGCTGTCGTCAATTCAGTAAGGCTGGTCTGATTATCCTTGCTGAATACCAGGATGCGATTGACCTCGTAGTAGAGCTGGGCATTTGCTGAGGCAGCCTCCCTGGCAAGAAAGGGAGCCATTGCTTCGTATGTGCTTTTGAGAAGCTTCTTCATTGTTTCCACAGTGAAGTTATTAGACCACTTCATTGTTTCAAAACCATCGAAGCAAGTGTGGAAGTTGGCTCTTCTAGTCTTGACTTCCTTCTTGAGCTGAAGCACTTCAGCATTGAGATCAACAACTTTTTGGTCGAGCAGCTTTCTTTCTAACTCTTTAATTTCAAGCTTCTTGGAGGATTGAGCGGCTTTCTCCTGTTGCTTGTTGAAGAGATCTCGTAATTGCTTCAGGGCCTCCAAATTCTTGCTCTCAACCTCTTTGAGCTCTTTTGAGCCATCATCCACCTTGCGCTGGAGGCTTTCAAGAGATTGAAGGAAGGATTATCTTTCCACGCCAAGCTCTTTGACCCGTGCCTCAAAGTTTGACTTCTCGGTCTGGCAAGTTTCAAGACCTATTTTCAACTCCAAGTTCTTTCTGGTGAGGGCCTCACTTACCTCCTCATGCTTCTGGGCATTACTTTCAAAGTTCTTGATGATGCTCACTTTTTCTGCAATGAGAGCTTCCTTTTGACGGATGGTGGCCTTGCATTCCTTTTCAGCCGTTCCAAGTGACTCTATCTTGATGATGTAGTCTTGAAGCTTACGCTCGAGGTCGACTTTGGTTGTCCAGAGTGCCTCCCGGTCTTGGTTAGTGGCATCCAAGCTGTGCTTCAAGTCGTTGTTCTCACTTTTGAGATCTATCACTCTCAAACTGTTGGCTTTCAGATCCTCCAACAGTTTGTTCTTGATCTCTTCAATCGCCTTTTTCAACGATTCATTCTCTCTGAACGCTTTGGAAAGATCTGATTCCAAGGACTCTTTCTGCTTCATGAGTACACCTTCCTTCTCTGTAAGCGCTTCAATGGCATGTTTTTGATCATCACACCTTTCGCTATTTGCCCTTAGCTGGTCACGTAAGTCTTTAATGACCTCATTGGAAGCTTCGAGCTCTTTGGAGGACTTCTCCAAGATGTGTTCAATCTCGCCCTCCAAGCGATTCTGCCTCTCAGTTTGAATATCATTGAGTTCCTCGTACTTTGAGTTTATCTCGTCAAACTGTTGCTTCCATGCCTCCACATCGGCTTCAGCATCATTAGCCCTCTTCTTTTCTGAAGCAAGAAGAGACTGACAAAACTTGTTCTGTTGTATGCTATCTCCAATCCCGGAATCAATACTGATTATGAGTTCACCCAAGTCATCAAAATCGAGGTTGGTTCCTGGGAAGTGCTTCTGATACAAGTCAGATAGCTGCTTAGTGATGTTTCTTCCGTTCTCGTCACAAGAAACATAGATCGTGTGATCCCAGTCTTTGGTGTCAGGCAGAACATCTAAATCCGCCATATCGGGAGAAATACTATCACCAGAAGACATATATGGCAGCTCTTCTACTTCTTTCTCACGAACTGTGAGTTCCTCGTCGAGTGGTGATCCGGAACTTTCCTCATTTGCAGCCACTTCAACAGAAGTGGAACCTTCTGCTGGCTTTGCATCTTCTTCTTCAGCTGCTTTAAACTCATAATCCTCTTCCTTGAAGATGCCTGTAAGCCGCTCTTGAACTTTACCGTGAACACCTCTCAAGTCAGCCGACTCATCAGAGTAAACCAGCGAGCTTTCTTCTTCAGATACCCTCTTTCTGAACCTTTTCAAGGATTCACTTTGGTCAGCAAAATGAACGGTTTTGCTCCTGGGTAACTTAAAGGCCGATGGTGGTTTAGATGGTGGAAGCGTGAAGCTTCTTGACCGACGGACCCTATTCTTGTCTGCGTAAGGATCGAGATCCTCAATTGTGATATCGGATGGGTCAATTCCAGAGAAAAAGTTCTTTGCACATTCTTTCTTCTCCGTTTTGTCGTTGGAAGTATCACACTTGGTGTCGGAGAGACCGTTGTCTTCACGGTAACGCTGTAGGTCTGAGTCGGTTAAGGAGGTGACCCTGATAGTTGGCCCCTTTTCGAATAATGATTTCTCTATCTCCTTTTTCGATCTGGAGGAAGGAGGTCGGAAGATTTTCTTGAACATGGAAGAAGTGGTGGTGATTGTGGACTTTTGCAGCCTTTTCGCAGCCAAATCCGTATATCCACATGTGGGCCTTACGAGAAAGCAAAGCAACATTGGGCTCAAAAAGGCAAACATGCCTATAATTGAGCTACTTTGATATCATTCAATTGATGTAAATGTCATTTTTTCTTGCTAGACGGAATTTCGCCATCACCTCTCTAGCTGTGAAGGAAGCAAGGCGCTCTAGAGCAAGTTTAATGACATTGAAGGACATGCTTTTTCCATAAATTGATGAAGCCGACCTGACGATAGTTGAATTGAGAATCCTAATACTATCCAGTCTCCTATGTTGTTTCCTTCATCTTTTGGGTCTACCCTCTCGCCCTGCGTACATCTTCAATACCTCTCGCATATCTCTGAAACTACTTATAGAACAGCTAGCAATGGGTAAACAGTACATCCTGACTGTGACAGCCTCCCATGCTCATGGTCTGGACATAACCGGAGTCGCTATGACCGACAAATACACAATTACCGTATCCAGTGACGGTCAAGTGGCGTTTTGGGACAACAAGAAGGACGAGGTCCACAACCCTTCAGATTCAGTGGTCAAGAAGTTGATCAACGAAATTGGCATCCACCATGTGGCTGTATACGAAAATATTCCACCAGAACTGACACAAAAGGTGGTTCTTCTAGCCTTCGCATGTTTCGATGGCTCCATCAAGTTCTACTACTACATCGATGAAAATCTCGAAACCTTCAAAGAATTGGACACAGGTTCTACTTTCAAAGCAAACTTCTGGACGCCTGGCTTCTACAAAGACCCAAAATCAAAGCAAGACATGTTCATTGTCACCAAGGCGAACGGCCTGGCTGCTGTATATGCTTTGAGCATCAAGGATGTTGAGGGCACTATAGAAATCGCCACTGAAGAGCTTCTAGGGGAGCTTCACGTAACTGTGAACAACGCTGCATTTCCAAACTCCTTGGGAGTCTCCCAAGCTACAGACGGACTCGTCGCTGTGGGTTACACTTCTGGAGATGTTGCTGTCTTCACCTTACATGGCCTCAAGGCCTTGTTCACCTTTTACTCGACAGATCTCCAGGTCGACGAGAACATAGGATCCAGCTCCGTTCCTCGTGTGCTTGAATTTTCGCCCGGTGGATCTATCCTTGCGGTTGCGAGAGATAACCAGTCTGCTGGCCTGATCACTCTCTACGATGTCGAGTATGGTGAGAATGTCGGATCATTGACTACACTGTCACACTCCACCAAGACCACTGTTGGAGGTTTCGCTCATGACGGATGGATCATGGGTCTCGACTTCAATGCCGACGGCCTGCTTCTTGCAAGTTGCGGTTTTGACAAATGCATCAGGGTGTGGAATCTCGAGCTGCGTGAGCGTGAGGCTACTTTACAAGTGAATGTCACCGACTTAGAAAATACCGAGCATGACGACAGCATTGACAGTAGCGTTTGCAGTGGCGTCGCGTTCATCGATAGAGGTGTCAGAGCAGGTGCTGGAGGAGACTCTAACGAGGGGCTTTGTGTAGTCAGTTTTGATCGTGGAGTTCGTTGGTATAGAGAGGCAGGTGGTATCTGAGCTCGCAAATAACCAGTATTAATATAGGTAATGGGTTACACGTAAAATGGTTGCAAAATAAAGCGCGTATGGTAGAAACAAAGTTGAGCTCGACCTTGAGGGAAAAGACAGTGAAAAAGGCAGATTTTCGAATCAATACAAGAATCTGCTCAATTTTGGAAATCTGAAGATTTTTCTGAATCACAACTCTTGATGTTCGTGGGTCTGATCCACGGCATCGCTATACTCTGCACAGGATGTTTATTTACATATCTACATCATCTACATCAACCTAAGCTACCACGATGCACCTGCTGGAAGATGTCTCGGAACATCTTCGAAGCTTATTTGAAAGAGGACCCCAGTCATCCGATGCGCTTGAGCAATTGAGTCAATTAGCTGCACTGGATGGTCTCTCAGAACCTGAATTGCACATGGTGTTGGACATAGTCTTCGACTACTCATTGAGAAGCACTTTACGCCAGACTCTTATCACCAAATGCCTCGTGCCCAATGGCGAATACTTGATTCAAGTTGATACAATATCTCGAATCTTAGGTGCCGTTGGGGTCTCCGAGGTATACTTCAGAAACGGGAAGCAACTCAAACTGAAAAGACTTCCTCCTACATCGCAAAACTTACTACTAGAGTGGTTGATTTGTGCTCTGCATCTCTTTGGAAAGGCATTGTTCGAAGAGCTACACAGACTTTTACCCACCCTATTCGGCTTGCTTTCCTTTGAATACCTGAGACCAAATATCACCACACTCATTATCCTTGCACTTTCGGAACAACGTAAGCTGAAAGACGTCTTCACAAGTCAAAGAAAGTATGCGTTAAAGCCCTGGCATGTCAATGTGGTGCTCAGCCTATCTTCAAAGTTTCCTTTCGACCCCTCCATCAAATCCCTACTAGCATTCATGAAACGTTTAAACCCAACCCTAGACTTGCGTGGTTCATCAGAATCAGGTTCTTTAGGGCTATCCAAAGCGGAAGCTGTGAAGTATCCAAATAAAGAGCTCGTGACACTTTTGAGTGCAAGGCGTTCGTCATCCGACTTATGGGAGATAAAAGAGGTGAAGGACAAGGTTCAGAGGATCTTCGACTCCTTCACAACCCCTGCGTTCAAAAAGAGAAAGATAATCATTAATTCATTCAACGATTTGGACCTACTTGAATCGCCCGAAACAGAAACCGTTTCGATTGGAACTGTCGAATCACTTCGAACATTGATAGATGAGTTTGACAAAATCTCGATGGCGAATCCAGGGTCACTCTTCACATTGAGTAACATCACCAACGAAAAGTTACGAGAGTATTTCGTCGCGTTTCATTTGATTTTGGCAAGCGTTGATCTGCCGATAATCAAGAAATTCATTCAAGCTGTCCAGTTTCACGCGCTATCGCCTTCCGCTTCACAGACTGCTTTCGATCAGTTATACTTGATTGGACAGTTGGGGTGCTTTGAACAACTCACGCAACCTTTCGAAGTGGCTATATCCAATGGCTCCATCAAAGAGACAAGGCAATGTAAACTTTTGAGCTTACTCCCACCAAACGATGGCCCAATTCAGACCTTTATCAATCGTCTCAATGACGGGAACGATCATGAGTACTGGAGTTCAGTATTCTTTGAACTCTCAAAGACATTTCTTAAGTGGAACGTTCTCCACAACGAGTACGGCTTCTTTCAGAATGTTTACCAATCCATACATAACATTGTTGGAACCCTTTTCTCCATTGCTGAAGTGCAATGGGGAAATTTTTCTCTACTGACGAAATTGAAATTCACGACCCTCTTGCGCTCCATAAAGCAAGTAGGGTTTGCAGAAGTTCTGGCTACCATGGACTTCGGTGTGCTCATACCCAGTCCTACTTTATTTTATCAGATGATAATGTCCACAAACCCATTCATTTTGTCAGAGGCGCTAGGCTACATCGCCTTCTTACGAACACTCAAATTTGAAGAAGGAGGAGACTCATTGAAATTGAGGAACAGTCTTATCATGGATTCGATTAATCTCGTCTGGCTCGATCAAGCATTTAAAATCGAAGAAGGTACGTTCAACAAGGGTATGTTCCTTGATGCAGAGTACTTGAAGAAATTAGCTGGTCTAAGCTTCTTTAGTTACTCAGATCTTATCGAGCTCAAGAATGTGGGAGGGTTATCGCACAATCCCGGCACATCGTACCTAGCGGCTGAGATTATCTGGAACCTTGAGGATGATGAGGACGAAATCACGGTGAGACATCCCGGGCCACTTTCAGAGGAATCTGTGGCCATGTTGCAACAGAATCCCGAGGTCAAGTGGGTGCTGAAGAGCTACTTCGAGATCAAGGTCAACCTTCTCAACAGACTCGATAGCCTTGGCTTCACAGGTCTTGGCGACCTTTTGTTTTCTTCCTTACGGCCATTGGCTTCGTTACGCCAAAGAAAGAATGCCTCAGTGAACGAAGCAGTTTAAATGGTTGCAAATTAAGCGCTGCGAGCTCTTGCATAATCCTGCACTACCGAGTAAGTTTCCAACATGAGTCGCGAAGTGAATCTCTTCAGTACTCGCAGGTCTGGGGTTCTGGAAAGCTGAGAATGAAGCTTTCACCGGGTCAACCTTTCCTTCGTGTGACTTTGCGCTCCCTTGCGTCGTCCCTGAACGCTGCGCCCCAAATAAAACTTAATGAAATAGACAAGAAATGGATGCAAAAATGGAAAGATCAGCCCATTGAATACGCCAAATATTCACCCAAGAAGGACGAGCTGTATTACTGTCTCTCTATGTTCCCATACCCTTCTGGCACCCTTCATCTAGGCCATCAAAGGGTCTATACCATTAGTGACGTTATATCGAGATTCAAGCGTTTGCAGGGCTACAATGTCATACATCCAATGGGTTGGGATGCTTTTGGCCTACCAGCAGAGAATGCAGCTGTCGAAAGAGGAATCAATCCTGCTGTTTGGACGGAGACGAACATTCAGAAAATGAAGGACCAGATGGAGCTCATGCTCGCTGACTTCGACTGGGAGAGAGAGGTCAACACGTCTTCCCCGGAGTACTATAGATGGACACAAAAAATCTTCACTTTGCTTTTCGAAAACGGATTGGCTTACAGAAAGGGTGCTGAGATCAATTGGGATCCGGTTGATCAGACTGTCTTGGCCAATGAGCAGGTCGATTCAGAAGGAAGGTCATGGAGATCTGGAGCCAAGGTCGAGAAGAAAAACTTGGAGCAGTGGTTCATCGGTATCACCAAGTACGCAAGTGCGCTACAGAAAGATCTCAAGATATTAGATCAATGGCCTGAAAAGGTGAAGGCTATGCAGAAGCATTGGATTGGCGAAAGCCATGGTGCAGAAATCACTTTCCCTAGCCTGGGGAGTTCAGAGAATGGCGTGACCGTATTTACGTCACGGCCGGACACTCTTTTCAGTGTACAATTTGTTGCACTTGCATTGAACCATCCCATTGTTAAAGAGTGCTCAGAGAGAGATCCCAAGTTGGCGGAATACATCGAACTTGCAAGTCTTGACGAGGATCCGTTGTCCAAACTGGGATATCTTTTGAAAGATGTGAAAGTCTCTTTGCCGATTGATATCGACGGTTCTGCCAGTGAAACTTTTGACGTTCCTGTCTATGTTGCACCTTATGTCTTAGGGTCTTATGGACACGGTGCTGTGATGGGTTGCCCTGCTCATGACGAGCGTGATTTTGACTTTTGGGCTCTCCATCAGCCCAACACACCAATTCAGCCTACTGTTGGACCCGCTAAAGAGAGCGAAATCGGGCAGCTTGATGGCATCTTTACCGGCAAGAACGGTAAACTCTATGATGCGTCATTATTGAAGAATGGTGTTTCCTCTCTTGGAACTTTGAAAGGAAAAACTTCCAAAGAGGCTGGTCAGAAGATCGTCGAAATGTTGGAGAGGTCAGGAAATGGCGGTAAATCGGTTCAATTCAAAATTAGGGACTGGCTCATCTCAAGACAGAGATATTGGGGTGCTCCGATTCCTATCGTCCACTGCGACTCTTGTGGTCCAGTCCCAGTACCAGATGAAGACTTGCCCGTCTTGCTCCCCAAAATCGATGGAAAAAGCTTTGGTAGCGGCAATCCTTTAGACAAGCTCGAATCTTTCGTTAACACTACCTGCCCTTCTTGTGGGGGTCCCGGAAAACGTGATACTGACACCATGGACACCTTCATTGACTCTTCATGGTACTTTTTCAGATATCTTGATGCGCAAAATACAGAGAAACCTTTTGATTACAATAAGGCTACAAGTGGGATGCCAGTGGATATTTACATCGGCGGCGTTGAACACGCCATTCTACACCTTCTTTACTCGCGGTTTATCTCCAAATTTTTGGGAGATGCTGGCTTATGGGACGGCAAGGCTTTCAACAACGAACCAATCAAACGGTTAATTACACAAGGTATGGTTCACGGTAAGACTTACACCGATCCCGAGACTGGTAAATTTCTCAAGCCAGAAGAGTTGGACATGACGGAGCCCAGCAAGCCGACAATCAAAGAAACTGGTCAAACTCCCTCAGTGAGTTACGAGAAAATGTCCAAATCGAAGCACAACGGAGTTGACCCTGCTAAATGCATTGGAAAGTACGGCGCAGATACTGTCAGGGCACACATTTTATTTTCAGCTCCCGTTTCAGACGAGCTCAATTGGAATGAAGACCAGATCCAAGGGATTGAAAGATGGTTGAAAAAAGTTATTAATCTCAAGGATGAAATTATCCGAAGCGTTAATCAACTGGAGTACAAGTGCACCGGAGGCACGGAATTCAAAGATATCGAGATTTCAGGACAGATACAACCATCAATTACCCTCTCTGACGACGAATTAAAGGTTTACAACGATATTCGGTTCTACACCAGTAGGATTGCAAAATCTATTGATGTTGATCTCTCGCTCAACACTATTGTCTCCGACTTCATGAAAATGACCAATGCTTTACAATCTGCGGTCAAGCAGAAGACTATCAATCCAGCGGTTTTGCTCGATGGATATGAGAAGTTATTGGTTGTTATGGCCCCAGTCACCCCATCAGTGGCGGAAGAGTGTTGGGAAATTTTGAGGAAAGGAATCAATAAACCATTAGAGTCAATATTCGCCCAATCGTTTCCCACATCGCAGCCCATCGCGTCACCATACACCCAATTCAACATATTCGTCAACGGAAAAGCTAGGCACTTTATCAGGGCTCTCCGGACATTGTCATCCGAACCAGAGTCTGAGGTGCTCAAGGTTGCCTTAGCAGAGGAGCAAGTCAAGAAATTCGTTGGCGACAAAGATATCAAAAAGCTCATCATTAAGGATGGACTCATCAGCATAATTACATGTAAATAGCGGTTTCGTGCAGCGTATTCTATATACAAATTAAATGATGCACACTATATACTAGTAACCATTTTCCATAACAAACCTTTTATAGTCTTTTCTGCGGATCTTACCTTCGAAATTGACCTGAGCTCTTTTCGCTATGCCACGGAGTGTTTGCGTAATCTTGCTGTTACCAATCTCAACGGCCTCTTTGTATAATTGCGAGAAATGATGCCTCTTCCACTTGAACTGGTATTCCGTGCTGACAATAATTGCAAGAGCATCGTCAAATAAACCAAGTTGGGTGAGGGCGTTGACCATAGCAACGGCAAAGTCGAAATCAAGTCGATCTTTTTCTTGTCTGGTAAGTTTGTTCCAATGAACGGACTTTCTATAAAGACCTCTCTCGGTCCACATGGTTTGCGCAAGATTGTAGTTCTTGTGCTTAGCTGCAGCTTTCAATGCAATGAGATAAGTGATTGTGTTTCTGGGTACTTTATAGCGCCCCGAGGATGAGTCAACAAGTTGTTGAAGAATAGGAGATTTTGCAATAGCCTTCGAAGGAGATATCTTGGTGACCTGAGTTTCATCTTCGTTCTCCTCTATGATGGCGTCTTCAGGCTCAATGATGCTTCTCACAGCGGGAACGCCTTCCCTATCCAAGTAGGTGAACAGCTCGAGTCTGTCCTTGAATTCTTCAAGACTGCCTATGTTGGCAGCAACGTTAAGGAATGTGTTAATGCTCTCTGTGTTGACGAAATGACGATTCACCATCATTGTGTGGGCCATCACGGCACTGGATTCTGCTAAAACTTCATCAAAGGTATCGAAGAAAAACTTTGGCAAGAAAGGAAGCGCCTTCTTCGGATCGTCAACGTTTGGATTGAGCTCAGTCTGATTGATGATGTTATGACGGAACAGGCGACCCGACTCATTGTAGAGAATCGTCGGAGTCTTATCTTCGAGACTAGCGTTAGCATAGGCTAAAAGAAGAAAAGAGAAAGAGCGTGGGGACGTATTGCCAGCCAAATTGAGTTGCTGGTAAAGCGAACGAGCCAACGGTAAATCGCCATCTCTCAGTGCCAAGTATAGCATGTACTCGGCGGTTTGGACGGTTGGGGTCCAGTCTCTTCTGTGAACCTCAAACATGAAATCCCACGCCCTGACCCTGTACTCCTCTCTGTTGAAGCAACCTCTTGCGAGAGCCACCACAATATTCTGGTTTATTTGGACCTTATCAAGAATCATCTCCTGGTACAAGTCCAACGCCTTCTCAATATCGTTGTTATTGACGTGACTGACAATAATATCTTGATACTCACGTGTTGAGGGCTGTGTCTTTTGAGAGAAGAACTTCATGGAGTCAAAAAGCTGAACAGCTGCATCGTGAGACTTTGTCTTATAAACGCACGTTGCGAGTACATTAGAATAGACATTTTTCAGCGGTTCCAAACCGAGCTCCTTCATCTCGGAGATAGTCTTGTTCACCTTGTCAATATTTGAATTCTTTCCGTAAGCTTCGACCAAAATTTCGTAGGATTCTCGAGAAAGACTACCCTTCTTTGTTAATCCTCTCATATGCTCCACACATTTTTCTATGACTTCCATCTCGGTCAGATCCACTGTTCCACGATGAATCACACTTTTCATGTAGGCATTGATGATCTTTGGAGATTTTTGCATACCAGCTGCTTCCAAAAGTTCCTCGATTTTGGGAAAGACAGTGTGAAGCTGAGGTCTTGGAATAGCGTACACTAGCTTCCGCACGTCTCTTTCAACGAGGCCTTTGAATCCTCCTTCATGTTCAAGTTGCCGAAGAACAACATCCCAATCCTGATGGTCTTTATTTACAAGGTATTTCAAGGAGAGGCCCAATCTCTCTTGTATGGGTTCAGGTAGGTCCACCGCTGGAGAGCTTAACGTGGACTTCAGGGGATCAAATGACGATGGGGCTGATATGGCTTTTGAAATTGATGTTTTCTGGATAACGGGTTTCTCTCGAACAGACTGGTATACCTCATCAGCAGGGTCATCTAATGATGCATTGGGTGGGTTTCCACCTAGTGTCTCTTTTCTCACCAAGTAAGAGTTGACGCTTCGAGTAAGCTTCTCAAACTCTCTTAATCTTTTAGAATGCTGTAATCTTTGGACTTGCTCGGCCTTGGAAAGCTCTTCTTTCTTAGGCTGAGGCTCGGGCCTAGATATGGGTTTTGGTTTTGAGGCGACTTTTTTCGTTCTCCGCTTCTTCTCGTTACTCATCACAAAAACGGTTCTATTGGAAATCATTGGCCGAACCGAAGATCGGCTCAACGACCCGGCCAAAGGTCGTAGGCTGTACATTATGCTTATGTGGAAATAGTATGTGCTATTCAGATCATCGCTTTGCCTGCAGAGGAAGAACTTTCTGAGAATAGTGCCTGTTTTTTCATGCGCAGTGCTAAAGAATGGCTGCGAAATTTAGGCTATCCAGGTGATAGCGAATTCGAACTCTGTACCATCGCTGTCCCATACTGTGAGCACTGGAACCCATTCAGCTGGGAGTCCCAAAGCAACTAGCTTATGGACATTCAGAAGTTTGGTCATGACCGTCACATGAGAGTTTCCGATAGCTGGACTGCGAAGGAAATCGATCACAAGACCAATATCACTAGTCATCAACTTCACCACATTGAGGTTCTCGTTGATGTTGACGATATTGGCCTTGAAACCTTGCGTGAGCTCAGCAGCAGAGGGAAGCAACCTTGGCGCATCACTCTCTTCATCATCATCATACATGCCAACAACACGCTCAAATGCCAATCCGCCCCACTCGATGTTCGCTCCTCTTGGCAATCCGGAAACTTGAACAATGATGAGTCGATCGTCGAAATCCTGTCCATGTTCAACTTCTTGCACGTACTCCTTCCACACTTGCGAGGCAATTTGAGGAGAAGTGGTAGTGACAAAACATACAGCCGCTGCTAATTGTTTGACGTTAACGAGTGTTTTCACCTTGTAAAGGTGTTGGAGAGATAGTGTTGCAGACCTCACAGGATCCTCACTATCTAGCTCCATCGTGCTTGGAATCAAAGGGATCTGACCGGAAAGAGTAGCTGTCTTGAATGTGTCTTTGGTGTCCACAATAGCTTGGGAATATGGCCCGATATTTTGAGGGGCCCAGAATGATCTCGATCTGATGTGAATACCTTGTCTTGTTTGGGCCGGTGGATCGAGAACTATACATGATATTTGTAGGTGGTAAGGCTGTGGAAGTGTGGTTTGAACACAGACACGAGATGGTGGGAGATATGTGTCCGCGAAGAAAGAAGCGTATACCTTGTTGATTGCTGCAAAATCACTCATGTCTCGAACAAGAACAGTGACATGTTGAATGTCTGTGATGGAAACCTCGTGTGCTTTGAGAATGTTGGATAACTGGGTCATGATGTCTTGAGTCTGACCCTTCACGTCCGGGGCTGTACTGGTAATGTTGGAGACATATAGTCTTAAGGGAGTTGGAATTACATTTGGCCCAATTGGAAACGACACATCCTTCACCTCAGGGATGGTAATTGGTGCACTGTCTGTTACGCTTTCTTGCACCAACAAAAAGTCTTCTTCAAGAGGTTCTCTTTTTTTGTTGAGGTCTGCGGACTTACCTGTAATGTCACAACTCTCTTTCGGAACCAGCTTCGTCAGGAAGGTAAGATAAGAGCAATCCGAAGAATGTGCAACGACTTTCTCGTCAAAAATCTCGAGGCGTCTCTCAAAAAGGGGAAAATCAAAGACGAAAGTTTCAAACTCACCTCCCTCACCACACACATGAACGTCGTACATTTGGTTGAGTTTGGTGAGGATTGGAAGCATTTCAGAAATCAGCCTTCCCAAGTGCTTGTCATTGAGACCAATGGCAGCACATTTGATTAACCGAGCATCGAGACCCAGCAGGCACATCTCCAGCATCAATTCTGCCTGATCTCTCTGCCATAAGAAGGCCAAACAGGTGAGACCAAGTCTATCACAGACATTCTCCACCCTCGTTCGTTGATAATGTGAAAGAATGGCACCACAGCTGACACCCTCTATATCTGGCATCTCCTCCTTGACCCTGGATAGAAGAGTGTAAAGATCCTCGATTTCGTCGTCAGCAGTAGGGGTGTACTCCAATTGAACATTTGTCGAGCCGCCTGTGAGTGGTTGACGATACAATGGGACCAGAAGACATAAACCATAATGCTCAATTCGATCATGTCCGACTGTTTGGAACATAAAGGAGTCTGTCTCATTCTCATCGACATTGAGCGGATGCAAATTGGCCAAAGCCACAAGCTCATGGCCCTGTCTATGGCATTCCAATATATTATAAAAGGAGTCTTTGCCTCCAGATATTAAAGCGACAAACTTCATCGTAGGAGTAGCCTGAGATAGATAAATGGGATGCGCGAAGGTGGATGAGCAGATCGAGGTGCATTGATTCTACGATAAGACCGGCATGCTCTAAAAAAGTGAAAAAAATTGACCTGCCCTTGATGGAAGGTCAATTTACAAGAAGCCGATAATCTCCTTTAGTTGAAGTACAGAACACAACATTCTAAACAGATCACACTTGGATTGGGCGGTAGATCCTCAAATGGCACGCAAATGATAATACACGCTAATGCGTGATGTTGCAAAACTGCTGATCGAAGTGTTTAAAAGCAGATCAGAACTCTACCGGCGCTTTTATTTGAAAGTATTCGTCAAAAATAACGAAGGAGCATGGGTTGCCCGTCCAACCTACAAGCACTGATTGAACATTTGTGGATCACCTCACATATTAGAGAATATCATTTAAGCGCCTTTCAACAATTGAGCAGAAATCCGCACCATTATCCGATTTGAAAAGTCCTCAACGATGGTTCTTCCCAGTATGAGACAGCCATAATCAGGTTGATTAGGTCTGAAATTAACGCGCAACAGAGTTAATGAGGGTCTGCGGCAGGAGAACTGGCAGGTCCATCGAGGATTTGGCGTGCACACGACTAACGAATTTTTTTCAAATTTTTTTCGCACTATAAGTTAAGAGGATTTCCCTTGGAAAATTCTTTTTTTCTTTTCTTCATCTCAGAACTAAGTCAACATGCCTCGTATGTTTTAACCATCCACAAGAAGAAATTAATATTTCTTATCAAATAGACAGCACTCGGTGCCGTCTATGAGGTTTCGGGTCCTCTACAATCAACCTTGGAGATTCGTCTCCCGTAACTGAACCCCCGACACTTCAGTTACACTCACAGACCAGCAGCTATTTGGTGCCGTGTTTGAACACCCCTACTGTTCAGGTATCCATTTACCACTATGCTTTCTGTTAGGAAGATTGTAGAGCCCGGCAAATTTTGCCAACGCTTTAACTAACACCCAGGTGCCCCAAGAACTTACTCCAAGGTTTACTCTGTGCCAAAGCAGCCATACGAGTCTGCTCGTTTGGACGCTGAATTGAAGTTGGCTGGTGAGTACGGTCTCAAGAACAAGAGAGAGATCTACAGAATTGGTTTCCAGTTGTCTAAGATCAGAAGAGCCGCTCGTGACCTTTTGACCAGAGATGACAAGGATGAGAAGAGATTGTTCGAGGGTAACGCCTTGATCAGAAGATTGGTGAGAGTCGGTGTCTTGCCAGAGGACAAGATGAAGTTGGATTACGTCTTGGCCTTGAGACCAGAGGACTTCTTGGAGAGAAGATTGCAGACCCAGGTTTTCAAGCTCGGTCTTGCCAGATCTATCCACCACGCTAGAGTCTTGATTACCCAGAGACACATTGCTGTTGGTAAGCAGATTGTCAACGTCCCATCTTTCATGGTGAGATTGGACTCCCAGAAGCACATTGACTTCGCTCCTAACTCTCCTTACGGCGGTGGCAGACCTGGTAGAGTGAAGAGAAGAAACCAGAACAAGAACGCTGAGGGTGCCGAGGAGGACGAAGAGTAAGCTTTTCGCTCGCATTAATCTAGTGTAATTATAGTTGGTTAAACTTTTCCAAAAAAAAGAACGGTTGGGTAGTTGAGGCCTCGGCCAGCAGTAGCAGTAGACATCTGGATATCTCTGTTTTGAGGAGTCGCCATCAGGCACGGCAGAATGTGGCTCTTGGTCCTTGCATTACAATATGAGCTTAAGGAAAGATTAATTCCAGGCAGAGTATCGATAGAAGTCTTATGAAAGTTTCTCGACTAGACTTGAAGTTCGAGTAATATGGCTGGGTACAAAAAGAAAAGAGCAATAATGCGGTTTTGAGTTTTTTAAAATAGTTCCATTGTTACTATTTCAAGGCAAGCTATCAGGGTGTTCCAAGTGCAGTCGGTCCAAATATTGATACTCCAGCGCGAACAGTTGTACTAACCGGTGATCCTTAGAGCATATAATGTCAGAGCCAACTCAACTACAGCATAATGCCTTTCAAAGTGCTCTCCAAACATGGAAGGAGATAGATTTACCTTCTTTGCAGAATAAGCTTGACGAGCAAGGCATTGAACTCAAATCAGAGCAGAAGGCCTCGCTAACAAGCAGAAAGAACCTTGCGTCTAAGACGAAGGACTTCAAAAAGCTTGAGGATGCAGAGAAGCTCAATGAGATCAAACATCTTCTAAAGATGTATCAGAATGAGATCGACAATATGAACACGAAGCAAAAGAAAGTGGAGGCATTCTTCTTCGGCTTCTACAGATTGATTGCAGAGGCTCCTGATCCCAAACCTCTTCTAGAGCTTTGCCAGGACGCTGTGGTCAATCTGAATGAGTTGGCCGACATGAAACAGCAAATAGCCCAGCGTGATGAAGAACTAGCCAAGAAAGCTGACTACGAGGTGTTGAAGCAGCGTCTTTTACGAAACGAGCAAGAGCTGGCTGCACTTCTAAGCAGCAAACTCAAGGCCAAAGAAGACGAACTCCAATCCTTGATCCAGGAGAAGGAATCCAATTGGGCTAACAAAGAGAAGCAGCACCAAGAACAGATTGCATCATACAAGCTCACCATCGAGGAGCTCAAGACATCAATGGAAGTCACACAACTTCAATTGAACTCACAAAATAAACTGTTCGACAGAGGTGAAGATGGAGGATCCCAAGATACAGCTTCCACGCTAGTAGAATTGGACATGGCCAATCGTGACGCGGAAATGTGGAAAAAGAGGGTCTTCGACTTGGAGAAAAGAAACGAGGGCTTACGTCAAGAATTGTCCGTAGCGTTGAATGATTCAGCTAGTGCAGCAATTAAAGCGGATTTCCAAAAGACAGTCGCTGATTTGGAAAGTGAGAATGCACTTTTAATGGCAGATTTGAACCAGGCCAAGAAGAGGATCAATACTGTCACTGACGAGAATTCCGCCAAGGTCCAGCTGCTCACGAGAGATGTGCAACATGCATCAGAGGAAATTAAGCATCTCAAGGCCAAGCTAGAGAAAACCAGCGATTATGATGAAGTCAAACACGAACTTCACTTATTGCGTCAAATCGAGTTTGGAGAGAACTCCTTAGAGGAGGCCGATGACGAACAACCAAAGCAGATCGATTCCCTATTGATCGAAAGGAATAAGTCATTGACCACTGAACTTGCGAATTTGAGATCCCAACATGATGGTCTTGTCTCGCAAATCCAGGAGCTACAAGGTGAATTAGAACAAAACAGAGAGGAGTCAGAGAGACTTGGCATGCTCAATTCGAAGTTGGAGAATGATTTGGCGGATATGAGGGACTCATCAACTCCTCAATTCAACGACACGGCAAGCATGATTTCCGGAATATCGAGAATGACCAAGAACACAACAAGGCAACCATCTGGTGGTATGGCTCACCAGGCAGGAGAAGATAGTTCAATTCTTCCAATCATCACCAAGCAAAGAGATCGGTTTAGGGACAAAAATAAGGAATTAGAGGACGATCTCAAGCGCCAAACCAGTTTGCTAAATGAGTTGAAGAGGCAAAATAGAGCCTTGAAGAGTGATAATGAGGATCTCTATGAGAAATCAAGATATATGGCTCTGCTCAAGAAGGAGAACGAGGGTGCCGCTGCAACTTCAAACCGCCGCTTTTTCACTCCCAAACCAAACGCATCTCTAGACCTTGAGCAAAACGCATATCAGACAGAATACGAGTCTAGGCTTCACCCAATTGAGCGGTTCAGGATGCGAGAACAGGAGCGCATCAGCTCAAGGCTCTCGCCTTTTGAGCGTATCTTCATTTCTGTGACGAGATCCATTTTGGCCACCAGAACGACAAGAATGCTATTCTTGGCTTATTGTGTCTTCCTTCATTTCCTTGTTATGTTCACGACCATACATTCTATGTCTATCAGTACCAAAATGATACCAGAAGTTGGCCTCAACCAAAGCACAGGAGGTTCCGCCGACAGTAGCGTGGGGGGAATTGCCTACGAAGGATGACGCAATTTATGAGTAAATGACGGTTAATGAAAGATTGTATAGCTATTTAAAGTATCTCGTCCAATAATTGCGGCTAGCTCTTGTGTGGCTTTATCGCAGTGCGCATATCGGTTATTAAAACGGAGAGGATATTCCTCAATTTTCTTCAATAAACATGTCTTTTCCTGTTAATATTTTCCAATACCAACCAAACTTGCCAGCAATTGAGTATCAATCCGAAAGCAAACCCGAGAACTTCCTCGTCTTTATCGGCGGTTTGGGTGATGGTCTCCTTTGCACCAAGTACATACCCCAGATAGCGGAGCTTTTCAACAAGGAATTGGGCGGAAAATGGGGCGTTGTCGAGACTTTGATAAAATCGTCTTACATTGGCTGCGGAACGGGCAGCTTGGGACGTGACGTACGTGAGTTGGCTCAATTGGTCAAGTACCTTAGATCCAATAGAGGTACTCCACAGTCCAAGATAGTGCTCATGGGCCATTCTACTGGATGCCAGGACACAATTGAATATCTCTCCAAATTCGCATACCAAGATGACTTTGAGAGTATTTTCAAGTTGGACGGCGGAATTTTGCAGGCCCCTGTGTCAGATACCGAGGCCTCTGAATACTTCCACAAGGACTCAAATATAAAGGAGGTCCTTAAGCAGGCCAAGGAGCTCATTGACGCAGGAAAAGGCGAGGAGTTGCTTCCTGAAGAGGCCAGGAAATTGTCTTTCGGTGTCCCGGTCTCTGCCTACAGATTTTATTCCTTGAATGCGAGAAGAACAGACGACGACTACTTCTCGTCATATCTTAATGAGGATGACTACAAAAACACTTTCGCAAAGGTTGCTCTGCCTTTGCTTGTTCTTGTCGGAGAGAAAGACGAGTTCATTCCGCCATATATTGATCGTAAAGCCTTATTGGAAGACTGGAAGAAGGTCACATCGGAGACCGTATGGAGTGAATTCAGCAAGGTCGTCAAGGGTGCTGACCACAAGGGCGGAGGTCCATTGTCCGACGAGGGAGCTTCTGAAGATATCGCCAAAACGGTTGTTGAGTTTATCAAGAAGAACTTTTAAGGATCATCCTCAAATCTGAGCGCTTGGGCACGCGAGAGAAGCTCTTCGCAATACTTCTCAACACTGATATCCTCAGTTGTGATTGACTTGGACCTTCTCTCAAAATGCCACCATTTTGATTTAGTTTTCGCCCCATCTTCTATGATGTTGTTAGGTGGCAGGAGGCGAGACATAAGAAATCTTGCTTGGGAATGTCCTTTCTGAGTTAAGGTAATTCTAGGAACAAAAGAACGCTGTTGCAAAATCTCATCATTGATGATGTCAATAAACTTATTCACTTGCTCATTCTTCCGCTCGTAGACTATATCGTCATTGTCCGAGCTATGAAGCTTTAGTCTGTTTTTATCGCTATGCAAATAAAGAATGATTGTTTGAAACGAATCTAAGATGAAACATGAACCATCCTTTGCTTTGAGAACCGACGTTGTTTCCAAAGGCTTTTCTATTCTTTGGCCCTCAATAACCTCGTAGAGTCTCGGTTGAATCATGATGCAAGCCTCCTCCGTGGAGAGGCCCATAAAAATATGATGGAAATACGCCGTCTCATCTGGTGAACTGTTAAAAATGGAGACTAGTTGAGGATTTTTTCTCAAGTAATATGCAAAAATTGGTAGTTTTTTAAAGTTCTCATCGATAGAATAAAGCGCTTTGAGCTTTTCAAAAGGGTTATTGGAGGCAGACGCCTCTTCTTTCATGACCCCAAAAAATTTCGTGAGCTTCATGAGCGTAACATCCATAAGCTCGATGACCTCCTCAAATGATTCAAATCCCAAGGTGGTATCGATCTTACTAATCAAAAGCCTCGTGAGGATCGTGATCCACGTTTCTGGGTTAAAGTTTGCGAGTAGAGCTTTCTGTCTGGCACTTTCGTTGATCTTGTGTAGAATCTTGTCTTCTTTCCCAGAGCCTGATGCAAAGATACTCATCGTCGTGGGCTTCTGAAGTGTCGTTGTTCGTATAACTCTGCGCTCAAGCTTCGAGTCCCAGTAGTCTAGCTGGAACTGAACGAAAACATTTTTGGCTTTTGTCCTTGTGATGTAAGATGGATCAACTTCGAAGAGAACACATCCCACATGGTCCCTTAGATCTCCGAGATACCATCTGTTGGTGAAGTGCCGCTTTTTCATCAGGGATTCAAACCCAGAGATTGTATCGGAGATGCGCTCATGATGAAATTGCATGAGATGGGAAGATTGGAACGATGACTGGTAAGGCGTTCCATAACAAAGGGTGTACGATACCTTGAGGCCTGGCGAGGTTTGTACTGTAAGAATGCAATCCTGCGATGAAATAGTGTCACTGACGGCCTCAAGCTTGTTTTTAAATGATTGTCTAGTGAACGAATCGCTAAAAATGACTATTCCACTTGTACCCGAAGACAATGAACACATTTCGTATAGTCCAACTTGATCAAGGGAGCCAAAATATAGATCAAAAGTGAATTTTGAAGCTGTCGGCTTGACACTATAGTTTGTAAGAGAGCCACCAGAAGTGAAAGCTGCAGTGTTCGCCTGATCAAAAGTGTAACCACATCCAACAAATGATATCGCTCTGTAAAATTTAGCAGCCTTAACAAAGTGTGGCGCCTTGAGATTTGCAATGTCATCGTGTGTTCTTATGCTTTCCGAGGGGTCCACCACTTTTCCTGGGCCTATGGTACATGGGCCAGATGAGAAGAGCTTTATCTTTCCCAAAAGCAGAGTGGAACTGGCGCAATTGAGAAAGCTCGATGCAACGAAAAGTGCTAGGCCGGAGGCACGCTCTGGTTTGAATGATCTGGTTAGCTCAGGCTTGAGCTGCTCGATGTCTTCCAAAATGTCCGTAGGATTCTTAAAAAAGCCTGACTGGAGAAGTTTCAGACCCTTTAGGATGTTAGTGTTTGATGAATCTGCAATTCTCAGAAGGATCTTGGCGATTGCAGGTTTGTCACCTAGTATACTCGAAAAATCGTAGCCAGGAGGAAAATCATTGATGGTGAAGATGACATCTTTTTCCCCGTGAAGTGTGACATCCTTCGAAAATGTGAGTAGTCCCACCGATGCGAGCGACGGAAGACGGGAGATCGACTCTCGAAGACGGTCCTTCAATGCCGAGAATTCCTCAGGGCATTCGATATGCTGATACAAGTCAACGATATAAAGAAAAGCAGGGCCCCTCGTATCGATAGGCAGCGAGATGTCGCTTGGGAGCACATAGTCTATTGACTCTTCCTTTGGGACATCTTTTGTCTGGGAACTTGCACACTGAGCATCTTCTGGCAAAGGGAACTTCTTCTGGCAAAATGGACACCATATCATCTTGTTGGTGGGATCAAGGACTGAATACTTGCTGACGAATGCCCCACATAGTAGGCATTTAGTGGGAAAGGCATGGTAGGTGGGGACCTCTGTATTCGTTTTTCGGAATAAGCAACCTAGTGGTGTCAGCAATCGGACCAGTTCCATCGTTGTCGATGGAAACATGTCCCAATTGAAACTGCACTCCATGTTGTGGTGGATAGCTTGGGAGAATCTAGCGGTGGTTTGTGGGGAGGATTGAGATAAGTAGATATGAACGCGGAAATCACCGAAGTGAAGGAGTCAGCCTATGCTTCGGAAACGGAGCGAGGGGGTAGATTATTCAATCTGATTTCGAAGCCCCACAATTTTTGAGCTTTATTGGCTCACTACTCATCTTTCGATTTTTATATTTGACCGGTCGTCTTGACATTGTTCGGAATGGTTGACATTTTGCAGCCAAATTAGCTTCATGCTAGCGCGGAATCAGGTCTTTCGGAGGTTACACACCTTAACAAAAGGGTCAACAAATTGAAAATGAGTAACTTTGCGGCCCATATTGGGAATTCATATTGATTATAAAAAGACAGGATGACCTATATTCGATTCGAAGTGAAGCATGTATTGTTCAGGTCTGGTACAGGGTGCTGCAGATCAACAAATAAAGCTTCACTATCATCCAAAGTGGACTGAGGTATCTTATTTGAAACCTGATCGGCATATATGGGCCCCTTATTGTCAGATTTATCGTTATACATAATGTTGCAAGTCACGTGGCAAGTCATGTGATATTATCAGCTCGATGAGATGGCGCATCGATTTTGCAAGACGAGGTCAGATTCACAACCAGTATTTCAAATGGGAGCTAAACAGAAAGAGGCTATCAAAAGGAGAAATAAGGCAAATCTCTCGAGGACTGCTGAAAGCGAGGTTTACTCTGACAAGCAAGCTAAAAACCTTCTAGCAAATCAGCCTAAGTTAACGCCGAAGTCCAAAGTCAAGAAGCCTAGTAAACAGGCTGTTAAGAAGCGTGACGCCAAAATAAGGCTTTATGGTGCCAGAAATGGAAAAGAATACAGAGAAGAAGAATTGAATATCCCTAATCTCAATAGGGCTATCGTTCCAGGAGTCAAGGCCAAGAAGGGAAAGAAGGGAAAGAAGTTCGTGGATGATCACGACAGTCTAATGTTGAACCGTTTGGTGAAGTCCATTAATGACAAGCATGATCAAGTGAATGAGTCTAAGTTGGAGAAAGCAAAGAGATTGGAGGAGCTTCGTGAATTGAAGAGAGCCGAGATTGAAAGAAAGGAACAGGAGAAGGCCAACAAAATAAATGATAAAAAGGCAGAAATCAAGAATAAGGCTAATGTCGCAAGAGCAGCTAGGCGAAAGAGTGCTAGAGCTGCAAAGCGGTCCGAAGAAGACGGTGTTGACGAGACTGAGGCTCCTGCAAAGAAAAAGAAGAAGTCTGTCTCATTTGCATAAAATTTCGTGTATACTATTTACAATATCAACGATCAATCCGTGACTAAAAGTAGATGGAGCGTTGGCGTCTTCTCTTTGCAATGTCTTTCTTTGCTTTCCAACCGTAGTAGATACCGATTAAACTGCCGCCAATATGTGCTGCGTAATCGAAATGAATTTTGGTGAAGAATCCAGCAGCATTCAAGACGATGGAGCCCAAGAAAGCATACCAAGCTCCACCTGGAATGGGAAGGAAAAAGAAGGCAACGCTAGCGTTTGGGAATAGATATGAGAAGACACCAAGGAGGCCAAAAATACCACCGGATGCACCCAAGGAGCCACTGACACCTTGTCTAGCGATAGTTCTGAATGCAAGCGAAGTGAATGAAGATGCAACAATGGACCCAAGGTAAGCTGTCAAGAAGCCGGCTGGTCCAAGAACGACAGCAAGTGAGGAGCCAAATGACTGAAGACAGAACATGTTGAAAAACAAGTGGGTGAAGTTCTGGTGTGAAAAGCCCGAGCCTATTATAGACCACACTGATGAAAATCGATCGTTCACAAGAAGACCGTACTTTCTCAAGATGAGAGAGAACCGGGGCAATTGCCATGCAAAGAAGACGCCTGTGTTGAGACCGATAATGGCGTATACTATGGCTTGAGGATTGCGTTTGAGCCATGTAGACTTATTGATGGTGAAGTCTAGAATTGGAGGAGCAGCAAGGAGGAAAGCTCCAGTGAAAATGGCAGGTTTTGTCAAAGAGTCCCAATGGATTCTCTGGAACCGACCCGCAAGACCAGGTCTCTGCCAGTACAGTCTCTTGAACTGACTGAAGGCGTTGTGGAATTGTCTATTTTTGAACCATGAAGATGGCGATGGGATCCTCGAGTGAAAAGAACGGCGGTAACCGACTCCTAGGTTCAGAGTAAAGGCTCCCCTGTTGCCTATGGTGAATACTGTGGGAGAAAGCCTAAACATTATATATGTGAACGCTACTGTTGCGAGCAGATAACTAGATAGCGGTGTGCGATACACGACCTGCCATGTTTGACATCTTCATAGATAAGGATGTGGGACATCGCAGAGGCGTTAACATTCAGGATTTGAAAAGATTTCGAAGTTGAATAACTGAGTTGATTTTGGCATCAGTAAGGTGTCACAATGAGTTTCGCATGGATGAGATGAAGACCTCACAGCAATGAAGTGGCGCCTACTTCCTCTCTGAATAGGAATCACACAAGCGCCACAAACCATCTTGATTAGTCATTGGCGACATCATCCCTTATTGAGGATGATTTTTCGTATCCCAAAGATCCCCGCTTCTCTTCCCATCTTGCAAGAACCCAATTGTCATACCGAAGTCAGTGACTCATCTTCCGTGGACTCCTAATCCCCTATTTCCACTGTCATAAGCATCAAAATACTTGCGGCTGGCTTTGCAGGAGACGGGTCTAGCCATATTCAATGTCTTAGCTGCAGCTTACTTATCTGCTTACAAAGCGGTCCATGCGTCACCTAAAACGTCTTCTCTCCGACGCAGGCTTCATGCAAGGCTGACTGATTCAGCCGCGCGTACAACAGGAGGGCTACGGCCCTAGGACGGAAGCACCCGCACGTGACCAAAAGTCGCACCCACCCCCACTATGTTGATGTTGAAAAAATTTAGCTACACCTTTAACTTACACATATAATGTCTGCTGAAGCTTCCGTTTCGTACGCCGCCCTTATCTTGGCCGACGCTGGTGTTGAGATCTCCGCCGACAACTTGTTGGCCGTCACCAAGGCCGCTGGTGCCTCCGTTGACAACGTCTGGGCCGACATCTTCTCCAAGGCTTTGGAGGGTAAGGACTTGAAGGAGTTGCTCTTCTCCATGGCCGCTGCTGCTCCAGCTGGTGGTGCCGCTGCTGGTGGTGCCGCTGCTGCCGGTGGTGCTACCGAGGCTGCCGCTGAGGAGAAGGAGGAAGAGGCTGCTGAGGAGTCTGATGATGACATGGGCTTCGGTTTGTTCGATTAAACGGGCCGTCCAATATCCATACTGTTAATACATCACGCATAGAACAGAGTGTAGTGTGAGGGGAAATTACTGAATTGTAGAGTGAAGGCCGATGACGTGTGGTTGATTCGGCTTGCCGGCTTCGGTCGACGAGCCACGATTTGAGCAAGCTGAAACTTTAATTTAAGTTACGCGGGCCTAGACAAGAACCAAGCAATACTTGGCAAACCCTTTGGTTGTGGAGAAAAGAAAGAACCATGTGTTGATGCATTGAGCAATCTCCAACAACAATATCTCGAACACCTTGGATTGACCTCGACTTGTGGCTGTGTAGGGAGTGCTTCTGTCTTGACAAATAAGCCGTAGGGATCCGCCTCGTACACGCGTTGGCGTAATCAGCCCTGCAATGGGAAACTCCACATAAGAAACCTTGCTTGAGGCGAGATGGTTGATCTAAACAGCAATCGAGCATGTGGAGCTCTACGTCATAAAGAAAAAAAGCTATTTATGGCACCGGCGGGGTCTCCGTGGCGGTCAAGTGCCTCGAGCCAGATATTCAACGAAGGTTTTGTGGGCGTCTGAACTTGAGGCGCATGAGCCTCTTGACGTATGTCTGGAAGCAAAGGTTCATTGCGTAAGTTCTCTCGCTGAGCAAGTGAGAGAGGGTAGGCTGGAGAGGGCTGGGAAGGGCTCTGAAGAGTAGTTGGAGTGTTGAAGAAAAGGTGCAGCTTGCAAGTACTAAAAGCGGTAGATCTAAAAAAATAGTAGATCTTTACGAAACAGGTAAATGCCATTTTGGGTGAGTAGGACAGGGTCTCACTAGCCTCATGCGAGCAACGTCATAGAGCCCCAACGGTCGCTACGCGGCTAAAAAAAATGTGGCTGGAATCTAGATTGCACCCTGGCAGAGAGGACAAAAACAATCCCAACAGATGCAAGCGGCGATCATTCTAGGCCTACGAATTGCCTTGATAACGTCAAAAAACGGGAAATATAGAAACCCCAACTCACAGCGCCTCTTCGGTAGGCTGGCTGCAAGTTCCGGTGGAGGCGGTCGCGGAGCTACGAATATTCCGGGGAAACCGCGAACTGTAGATGCGACGGATCCTGACGGAAAATTGGCAGAAACTATATTGTCGGAACGTGGGGAAGCCGAACAAGATGGTGGAATTGTTTCAAATCCACCCGATTTCACCCTTCCGTAGGCCGGTAGATGACTTGCCTCTTTCTTTTCTGTTGTTGTCTTTGCACCACTTCCCACCTGGATAGGGGCCCAGAGCATGCGATGGTTGCGAAAACCCAGGCGGACCGCCCGTTCTCCGAAGACCTGATGCAGCCAAAAAGCATAACCTGATTCTTAACCGGTCGGCCCAGCAAAGCGACGTATCGGTTGCAGCTTTAGCGCCGTCTGTAGAAGCAGCTTTTTTTTTTTTTTTTTTTTTTTTTTTTTTTTGCTTTTACGGTGGTGGTATCGGCGCGATGCCCAGCCGAGGCCCAGCGCCGAGCCTTCTCGGCAGCCAAGAAGCCCAAGAGCCCAGAGTTGTGCGTGCGATGAAATCATCGCCGAGGCTACGGGGACGAGAAACACCAGGCCGAGGCGTAGTAGGCTGGAACAAATTGGTGCCTTTTGTGGCGGCATCAGGCAGATATGGGCCGTGTGCTCCGTGGGTGCAACTCGGTGAATATGCCCGGCCGGACGTGCCGCCGAGCCCAGGCCGCGCCTGGAGAGAGTAGGGAAAATGGCGCTTTCTCGGAGACTTAATTTTCGGCGGAGAAGTTTGGGATTTTTTTTGGACTCCCTGGCTCCGGCCGGCCAGCCGAAAGGGATATTTGCCACTCAAAATTGGTCGGTATGATTCATTAAGCCTCTTTCGGGGATGCTTTTCTGCTGACTCACTTGGACGGTTATCCGCCTGCGCAGAAACCCGCTGTGCGTCGCTATGCATTGTGCTGTCGGAGCGCTTTGTCATCCGGCTGTTTGCAGCCAAGTCTATATAAGAGCGCCCAGATCCCCAGACTTTTAGACATTATCGACAAAAGATATCCTCCCAGCTCCACCATGTCTTTTGCTGAACTGTATGTGCTCGCCTCCAAGGTGCGCTCCAAGCTTACGCGGCAGGCCGCCAACCCAAAGGCCTCTCTCCGCTCCCTCGTTCTCCAGGCCAACATGTTGGACAACTTGATGGACCACATTGCCGTTGAGTCTGAGAAGAGGAAAGCTGCTACACCTGCAAAGGTTTCCTTCGCTTTGCCCGAGAAGCCACAGGCCCAATTCGTGGGCCCTTCCGTCACCGAGTACGAGATTGACTACGACTCTGCTTCGGATGACGATGACGACTACGACTTCGACGACTACACTGAGAACACACACACCGTCTACTACCTGTCCGACTCTGAGTCTGATTCGGATTCCGACGACTACTACTACCTGTCCGACGAGGAGGAGGAGGAGGACTTGTCCCCTTCCCTGCTGTACAGACACTTGCCAACCATCGACCTTTCCGACATGCATCTCCACCGCAGCCTTCTGGTGATCGAGGAGGAGACCGAAGAGATGCCCGAGTTGGCCAGATCGAGCCTGACGTCCGACTCCGACTCTGAAATCGAGGATGTTGCCCACGCTGCTGGTGTCAGCGTGGCTGACGAGGAGCACATTGTCAAGGCCCCACCCAAGGCCCCAACCGCAACCCAGATTGATCCAGACGTTTCTGCAGTGACTCATCCACATATCGCCCGCCACCTGAGACATAACGCTGTGTACCTGATGGAACACGTTTTCTAGACTTACGATATACCCCAGCATAGGCACGACGATACGACAGCATGATTCACTTCTTATTTATTACGATTTACGACAGGAACGAATATACATTCTCATAGACTTTGACCCAAGCTTGTAGATATTGAAGCTTCACAAGACCAAGCCGGACTGTAGAGAAATGCGTGAATTAGCTGTATCGGACCGAGGGTGCGAATGTGAATTCGGCTGCGAACCCCAGACACTGGAAACCCCGGATTTCGTATATCGCAGTTGAGCCACTTACCAGCAGAAACATTGTTTGACCGACCATGACCGACCCCCTAAGCGCCCTAACTAAAAATCGGCTAAAAAGAAAAAAAAGTATTATTGCTGGTATTGCTCTAAAATCTGGGGACGTTTACCCTTTAGGCAGTAGCGCCGGTCGCTGCAGGGTGTCAAAGCGGCCGCGGTATGGGCCGAGCTGGTTCTGCTTCGGCTCAACCTCAAACACCGAACCAAGCTACATAGTCGGCGAAATTTCGGGAGTTTACCTGTTACCGGAAGCTACTTGAGGCGATGCACTGTGGATTCAGCCGGGCCGGAGTTGAAGGGCGTCCGTGTGCGTTTGGCTTTACTTCTGTCTACTTTTTAGCCGTACCGCATCGAGCCCACTTTCTTATTCTATTTTGCTCAAAATCCCGGATAGTGTTGCTGGGGTGAGGCATTTAGGGCAGATCATGTAACTGGGCCGGATGCCACAGTGGGTATCCTCACCTCGACGTTGTTTCGGTCCCTATTGTCTGCCTTGGCAAAACTCCTATCTGCAACCGGTCCAAAACCTGGGCGGTACCGAAACCCCTATCGATAATTACCCAAAAAAGCGGGCGATGGACTTGGCGAGTAAAACTAATCGCCCGCCGCATACAAACGATGCTTTTCGGAACATGCTTGGAGATTGCATTGTACAACGTTGTAGTGTTTTAGGTTAGGAACCAGCTGATATCCGGGGCTAGGCTGACGTCACTTCAGTCCAAACTTTAATTGAGCAGAGTAGGAATCACTACAGAGGGAAGTTCGGGAAAGCATGGGGATCACCTGGTGACTCTGAGTGGACTTTGAGTGAATTTTCCTTTTTTCTTTTTTTCCGAGACAAACTTTTCGTCTCACGCGATGAGCCTGAGACACGATCTGGTGGGTGTCTGTTTCCCGCGAACATTCCGCCAGGGTACCACTTGACATGACACCGGTCCACCAGGACCCTGCTGAAAAAGTCGGTTGCTTGCGCAATTTGGCTTCCATTGTACCACTTACATCCATTCAAGAAAAACGGTTAATCAGGGCTGAGCCGGAAAATTAGACGGGGGGTTGCTCTGCTGGATCAAAGGGAGAACGTGCATCAGTCATCGAGGTACCACCAACTTGCTCCTAGCCATGTGCAGTAGACACACCTGGGACCCTTCTTTTTACGTCTCGTCTAACGGGTTTTGGTCAGTTTCAAGGAGATGAGCAAATGTAGAATTTCAGATGTTTTTTGAAGCGGAGTTTGTAGTTCTGCTGTAGAGTCGTCATGCCGGCTATTCTTCTAGCTGCACAAGGCTGTCATAATCAATGGCTGCGAAACAGAAATACAGACAATCTGCTCCCCCCATCTTACAATCTTATGCTGCTACCGTGACGACACAAAATCCAGATTCAAAGACGGCTTTGTCGTCGCCTCCTATTTCTCAAATCGGGTTGCTGTTGGGCGGTAATCCACGCTTCGCCGCGAGATAAGAAGAGCAACAAGCAAGGGAGTAAACACCCTTGACAACAATTTACGTCAGAGCGCGACAAGGGGCTGAAGATTACGAAGCTGCTACTGCGAGTTTCTCCCAATTAATCTTGTTAACCTATAATAAATAATGCTAGTGGAATATGCTTGTGGTCTCATTTGAGCGAGGGGATCATGCCGTAAACAAAGAGCCATGCTAGAATCGCCCACACACCGACCTTGATGATACGAAAGAGCTCGATCCACACCTCGGCCACAGCCTGTTTATGATAAACAGCCCTGTAGTCGGTGCAGTCCGGAACCACTCTGGTGACCTTGCGCAAACGAACCTCAGGACGCCTCTTCTCCTGGAGCTCGTTGAACTGCGAGCGATACAACAACTCTCGGGGCCTGCCCTCGGCGGCCTTTGCCACCTCCACAGCCGTCACCTGGACGGCCGCTTTCTCTGAGTATGCTTCTTCCTTCTCGCCCACACACTCCGTGTACAGTGGGGGGTCGGCTCGTAGTTCGACAGCGTCCTTGACGTCTGTGTTGGGCTGCAGAAGCTCTTTGACGTCCAAGTCTAGTTTGGGTTGGACGATGGGGTCTTTGTTGTCCTGGATCGTGGATTCTTTATGGTCAACGTGCTCCGTGTGATGCCATTCAACTTTCTCGGGCACGACAAGCGCTGCCGACCGGCGGCGGGCCCTTCTCTTCCGGCGGGATGCGCCCAAGCGTCTGGCGTAGCTTAGGACGACTTTCATGAGGTGCTGTTGTGAAGTGGTGGTGAAACCAAAAATGCGTGAATAGTTGAGAATGTGATGGGCGAGGTGATCAATATATATGGCGGACGGGGAATTCTTCGCAGCGCTAAATGTAAGAGAAGCAGGCCTGTAGGCATTGCGCTTCCTGCAGCCCTGAGGGAAAATCGCCTGCGAAAGGCCTGAAACTGCAGTGAAACAGATGAGCATGTTCGCTTCCATTTGAATATTTTTTTGCTTTTTCCTCACGGGTTCTGCGGCTGCTTATCGTATCGTTGGCCGAATCATCAAACTTTTCATGACTCCCCCGCGATCCAAACACATTGGGTCCTGCCAAGCCCATGTCGAGCTTCCACAATGCGATAAGCTGAAAAGGCTGACAGCGGTCAGGCTGGGCATCCCTGAGGATCTCGCCATATTGTGCCCTTACTCGCTTCTCTCTAATTCTTGCATCCCCAGCCACTCCTACTTACCAAATTATCCCTGCTAGACCACCCTCAGCCTCAGGAGCTCGGGCCGATGCATCGTGGGCTATCTGATGGTTATGATGTTAAGATGTGGGGTACGTGCGGCCGGAACACCGGAGGGCCTGTGAGACCTCGAGAGTAGTAGCGAAGAGAAAGGATCGGTGAGGCGTGAAAAATTTTTTTTTTGTTCCGAAACCAATGTTTCTGAAAATGATGCTTTTTGTTGTTTTTTTTACACGGGTCCAGCAAGACCGGCTCGAGCTGCCAGAGCCCCTGCTGTGGTTAGCCGTGGTGCCGCTGGGACAGCCCCGTTTTTTTGTGTGAAGCGCAAAAGAGCCCCACGAGGATTAGACAGGAGCCTCGGAGACTGCGCTGGTTGCAAAAAGTGGAAATCAACAAAATCGCTCAATTTGTCATCATGAGTCTGTAAAAGCTCCTAAGTAAGAGACTTTTTTCTCCAACTCGCTTCTGCCTCGGCCGGGTGGGTACCCCTCGGGGGAGCACATGAAGAAGGCTGACTCAGTCTCGCATGCTGGGTGGTTGGCGGCAGGATGGACCTGTCTTCGACACAATTTTTTTCACAATGGCTGCGAAAGTTCGGCCAACTCTCGAGGTAGTGCCTGAGATGTCACAAAAGGACACCCGCCTTTGCAGCAATTACGGAAGGTTGTTGACGATACGCAGTGAAATTCGGCTGTGTTTTGATAACCATTTGGTTAAACGCAAAGAAACGAGCAAGTGAGTCATTTTAGAATGCGCTTCGATAGTATGGGGCTTATCGGTGAGAGGTTGCGAAAAAAAAAGAGCGTGTGTGGTTATGCGGTGACGTCAAGTGGACTGAATGGGTATGTGTCAACAAAAAGGGGGGCTTGCACCTGATGTCTGGCGGCTACACATTTGGAAAGGTTTGCAGTCATTGACAAGTTTTGTTTTGGTCATGGACGAGACGATTCAATGATTGGAGTTTGGGATTATTAGGGTAGAGTTCAGTGAAGCATGCTAGGGATGCGAAACTCAATCAGAATGGCCCTTGTCAATCAGAAGTTAAAAGACGATCATTTCAATGGAGACTGCTAGCTCATTTGTTTCAGTGAATTATTCTCATAGAGTGATAGTGCAATGGCTGTGGCGGAGAGGATGGCAAGCTTACTTTATTTAAATTCCTCGACTGAAAGATTCTCTTGAGACAGATTTTCGTTTTACGGGCAGATGCATAAGTTCCAGTTTTGAAAAACTCACCTTTGATGGCCAAAATTGCTGCAAAGTGCACTGCGCTGGGGAATTGAGTAAGATGCCTGCATCCAAGACCATCATCGTCTCTCAAAACATATATCAGTTTCGCGAGAGTACCCTGCATTTTGCCTCCTTAGCTTAGTGGTAGAGCGTTGCACTTGTAATGCAAAGGTCGCTAGTTCAATTCTGGCAGGGGGCAGAAGTGTTCTCTTTTTATCACTTTAAACGAGCCTCTTTCATCTAATGCGACTATTCTCTCGAAAAGTTCTATTCCGTGCTTTCCTAGCTTGCTCGGAGGCAAAGCACCTGCACATCATATCAGTAACTCCATACTTCGCGGCCCCCAAAAACATCAAACCACTCCTACTACTGACCACAGCAAATACGCTTAATTCACATTTTGAATGTTTCGGGCGGGGCTACTTCTGCGGCATCACCTACGGTCGTTTAGATCCGTGCAGCCAAAGATGTTTTTGCATCTAATGAACAGATCGCCCTTCATACGCTCCACACATACTCATCTTGCTAAGCCAAACCTAGTATTTCGAAGAAACATTGGCTTCATTAAGGTCATCGCCCGTGCCACGAAAATACCAGCCTATATCGGCGGCACCATGGCCGCTGGGGGTACCTACGTTGCATACAAAGTTGAGCAAGCTCAGCAATATACCACAGACAGATTCACTGCTTTCAAAGATTTCACCAGTGACCTTTTTGATAAGACCGGTGATGCCTTCAAGGGGCTTGGCGGCGATAAAGGGTCAGGGTCCGAAGGTGGAGGTAGTGGAGGAGACGGTGGCTCAGATGCAGCTGCGGTAGGTGCCACAGCAGCCGCTGTTGGATTATCCACTGATGAAGAAGATACCGCTGCGGAAGATGAAGAAGTCGAGGAAGATGAGGAAACCCTCATTGACCAGGATGACGACGAGCCTCTAGATCTCGAGAATGATGAAACGACTGATGACATGCTTAATTTAACCAGACAAATGATCGAAATCAGAAACATACTCACAGCTGTGGACCCTCAATCCGAGACCCTTAAACTCCCGCTGATCGTTGTTGTGGGTTCTCAATCTAGCGGTAAGTCTTCCGTGTTGGAGGCTATCGTTGGCCAAGAGTTCTTGCCGAAAGGTAACAACATGGTCACTAGACGCCCCATCGAGCTCACCTTGATCAATTCTCCTGATTCAGCCAGTGAGACGGCTGAGTTTCCAGCTTTGAAGCTATTCAACCTCTCGGATTTCACTCAAGTCCAAAAGACTTTGTTTGACTTGAACATGGCTGTTCCTTCTACTGAGTGCATATCCAATGACCCCATTCAGATGACAATCAGGTCACCGAAAGTGCCAGACCTTTCGTTGGTCGATTTGCCGGGCTACATCCAGGTGGAAGCAGCTGATCAGCCGGTTGAACTCAAGCAGAAGATCAGAGCTCTCTGTAACCGGTACTTGGAGGCACCCAATATCATCTTGGCCATCTCTGCAGCAGATGTTGATTTAGCAAATTCGTCTGCTTTAAGAGCTGCAAAGATGGCTGACCCTATGGGCGAAAGAACTCTAGGTGTCATTACTAAGCTTGACTTGGTAGAGCCAGAGAAAGCCCGTGCGATTTTGCTTAATAGAAAGTACCCCTTGAGAATGGGTTACGTTGGCGTTATCACAAGAGCTCCCAACTCTGGCAAATCAGGATCCGGGTTGTTTAGTAGGAAAGTCATCAGTGGCTTTCAAGCCTACGTCGCTCAACAAAACTTTGAGTATCAATTCTTGAAGGAAAATAAAGAAGCATTCGTTGGTACAGTGACAGGATCGAGAAATCTCAAAAAGAAGCTTATGAAGGTTCTTGAAAAGTCTATGTCGGCTTCGTTAAGACCAACCCACCTCGCCATTCAACTGGAATTGGAGGAAACTGCTTACCAGTTTAAGGTCGAATTCAACGACCGCTCGCTTACTCCTCAAATGTACCTTGCGAACAACATTGATTTGTTGAAAGTCGCTATAAAGGAGCTCAGTCAAAAGTTCTCAAGAAACGAATTGAAGGCTCTTTTGAAGAATGAACTTGATCAGAAAGTCTTGGATCTCCTTGCTGAGAGATACTGGAACAAGCCCTTCGAATTAAAGGGCGCAGACGGTTATGCATCTGCTGAACCAGATTTAAGAGAACTCTCTCAACTTCTGTCTGTTGATGAGGAAAGCTACTGGCACAAAAAACTCGACTTGGCTACTAGCTCTTTGACTAAACTTGGTGTTGGAAGACTCTCGACAGCTATGTTGACGGAAGCCATTGTCACCGAAATCAACAACTTGGTTGATAAAACACAATTAGCTAATCATCCAATGGCGAGGAAGGCTGTCGAGGACGCAGCAAAGTCTGTGTTGAAGTCTAAGTACTATTCCACGGCCGATCAAGTCGAGAATTGTATCAAACCCTACAAATATGAGGTGGAGATTGAGGACAGAGAATGGAATTCAAGCAAAGAATCAGCCGTTGATCTCATAAAGGAAGAGCTCAGACAGTGTGATAATGTCTATGGGGCTCTACGAAAGCTGGTTGGTGGTCGCAAACTACAGCAAATTGTGACTTATTTGGAAAAGCTCAATGGTGAGAGACGGACCGAGATCGACGATAACAATGAGACGCTTGGTTTTTCTAAAACCTTGATCGAGAGGGGCAAGTACGCCATTTTCCTCAAGGAGAGAATGAAGCTCTTGAAGATGCGTTACTCTTTCATTAAAAACCTGAAGAAGTGCAAGGTTAAGGACAACAAATACCAATGCCCTGAGATTTTCATGGATGCTGTGTCTTCGAAATTAACATCCACTGCGATTTTGTTTTTGAATGTGGAGTTATTGAGTGACTTCTACTACAACTTTCCAAGAAAGCTAGATGAAGAGTTCTTCGGTAACTTGAGTCGTGAACAGATGGAGAGTTTTGCCAAAGAAGACCCCAAGATCAGAAAGCATATCGAACTACAAGAGAGGAAAGATCTTTTGGAAGAAGCCATGCGCAAGATCGAAGGCATCTTGGCTTTTCAAAGGCATAAGGTTGACGAGAAGCCACAGGGCAAGTGGTGGTCATAATCAATTGCCGCTTATAAATAGAATAATGTACATTTTGATGCAAAGATATATCTATAAACCGTTGGGTGATGCTCACTGCACCGCCCTCACAACACGCTCAAACAACGTGTCCAATGCCATACCGTCCACATTAGCAAAGACGGGCTCAATGGAAGGAAGATCAACAAGACGATGTGCCGTCCATTTGTCGGCATCTTGCTCTGGTTCCGTTTCTGCTGAAACAGCTGTATTTTCGACCGAACGGGTCTGTAATACATTGGCAGCGGCTTGGGCACTAACCAACAAGTTATGCATCTGTTCTGTGAGATCGTTAGTCGTTTCCAAGTCTCTTGTCACTGGGCTGATGGTTGCTGCACGAGATGCTGTATCAACAAACACGAACCCGGATGGCAGAGATGTAAGGGACACCACCAATTGCTTGTGAGCCGTTTCATGAATTGGGGTCAATTTTCCAGGCTGGAAAACCAAGATTTTGCTTCCAACACGAGCATTGCCGTTGGTTTGATTGACAGCCACGGCGATCAAGTTTCTTTGGACGTCCACTGCGATCAAGTTACGGACACCGTAATCAAGAAGCTTGGCTCCCAAATTGGTTTCATTGCCACCAACAAGATTGAACAGCAACACCTGTGTTGCCAGCGCAAGCACCAAATGAGTGTTCAACACTGCCAAGAACTCCACTGGGGCAGAGAGACGAGGAAGCGTAAAGTCGACAGGGTCAAGCAGCAGTGGGTCGTATGCATTTGTCTCAGTGTTGTGACTAACCACCAACAAAGAGGAGTCTGGAGACCAAGCAGCAGCAACTGGAGCAGAAACCAGAGCTGAAGGTGAAAGAGCACGGCGAAGCGTCCAGACAGTGGGGGCTTTAGTGGCAATAGTTTGTTTTCTGCTGGATTTGGGAGCTGCTGCTGGACGAGGACGCCAGAGACGAATACCGCCGTTTGTATCAACTGTAGCCACAACTTCAGCGTTTGGCAGGGCAACTATCGCACCGACTGGAAGGCCTGGGCCATGTGGATCAACGATTTTAGAGGCAAGATGCCAACGAGATTCTTCGCTCGACCAGGACCAGAATTTGAGTGCAAAAGCAGTATCATTTTTGGAAAGGAGATTGTCCAAGTCGGACTTTGGCATCAGGTCAAATGTGCACATCCACTTACCATTGTGGGTAAAGACAACCTTTTCAACTTGAGGGTCGGCAATTTTGAGCTCGCTTTTCACTCTACCAATATCGAGTTGTGGAGCAACATGCTGAATAAATGCTTGTTCGCCGCGAACAAGATCGAATGCTTGTATCGTCAGCCCATTAGGGAAGTAAAGGTGATTGGTCTGAGGGTTAATGATGGTCGAGGCACTAATGTCAGGTCTCAAAATGTCGAAAAGCTCGGGGTTTCTGTGGCGAGCAGGTTTTGCGGGCTCTTCATCCTCATTTCCACTATCCAAGTCACTGTCGTCCTCCAAAGCTGCCTTTTTCTTCTTGAGTTGCTGCCTTATTTTCTTTCTGGAACTTTCAAGCGACATCGACATTTGCGGTCTGCAAGGGGCCACTGCAAGGCGAGAAATAAGGTCAACAGCAGATATGACGAGAATTTCACTTTGATGTTCGGCAATAGCACCTGATCCAGTAGAAATCGGTGAAAGCATAATGTTGTACTGATCTTGACGATTAGGATCAATGGCGATTGCGGTGACTGCTCCACCGAGTCGAGGCAAGAACTGTGTTTTGCCCAGCTCAAGATTCCAGATTACCAAGACCTTTTCTGTACCTCCAGATATTAAGTAGCGCTGATCGGCTGAGAATGTAAGAGCTGTGGCTCCGTCGAAATGCCATTTGAAAGTACGCTGATTTCCTGAGTCGTTGCTATCTTTTCTATCCCTCTCCAGGGGGTACAAAAGGTAGATTGGACCAAATGATGAAGCCACAGCAACAAGTGCTTGATCACTAATGGCAATTCTCAGTGCTGGGGCACCTGTGTATGTCATGCTAAGCTTACCTTGTTCCAAGACTTCTTGAATAGAGGCAGAGCCGTTCTGCGATTCGCCTGTCTTTTTCAAAATGCTGATGCCAACTTTGAGATCGTAGACTGAAACGATATTTTTCTGTAATACTGCTAAGTGAGATGCACTTCTCGAAATGGCATACCGCGAGACATCCGTAAGACTGAGTATGACAGAGGCTTTGGCGGTCTCTTTATCCACCAGATATAGCGTGAACCTCTTGGGAGAATTGTCACTAGTATCACCAGTAAGCCCAGCGGCATAGTAATTCGTATCATCGATCAAGAATACATCTTGCAAATGTATATTTTCTGGAGTGATGTGCTGCTTCGCTACCACAGGATGAGCAACGTTTTCCTTCCAATTCACGTAAAGGACCTTTTGCTTGGACGTAAATATGATCACTTGCGAGTCATTTGTTTCATCCATGTGAGCTGCAATGGCATCGTGGATATCCAAATTCACAACCCTAACGCATTGCCTGGTAGCGTTGTAGTATACTCTGATCTGGTAAGAAAGAAGGACAACAGTGTGAGCGCCGTCTTTTGATACAACTGCAGGGAATGTAGACCCGTGTTTGAAGGACACGGGAGTACCTCCAGAAGATACCGTAACTCGCCAGGAACTAGGAAACTCCATTGGTGAGGTTGTTGGATTTGAACTCTTGGAATTTTTATGAGATGCCTGAGAAGAGGTGCGCGTGATATGAATCATGTGACTAAACTTGATACTCCCAACTCTGGAATAAGACAGAGTGATTTGAGGTTTTGAATGCTCTTAAGGGATTATTAAATAGCTCTTCCTTGATCAGACTTACTCAGAGATCCAATGTCCATCTCACTGGGCCCAAAGCACCCGAGATGCCTTTGGTATAGTCCACACCCGTACACCTTCAACATCTCTGGTACACAGAAAAAATCTCATAATTGACCATCTCGAATTCTCATCAAAGAGATCGTTTTCATAAACAACAGCGATGATCATTCCTATCCGCTGTTTCTCTTGTGGCAAAGTTGTTGGTGACAAGTGGGAGACTTATTTGAACTTGTTGCAAGATGAGACTTTAACTGAGGGTGATGCTCTTGATCAGCTTAAGTTGAAGAGATACTGCTGCAGAAGAATGGTGTTGACCCACGTCGACTTGATTGAAAAATTCTTGAGATACAATCCTTTGGAGAAGAAGGACTTGAACTAGAGTCATAGCATTAAAGATTGGTAATGTTACATGCTGGATGCTAGGTAGCATTATTGACATGTACTATAGGATACGGATATATCAATGAAAATACGTTGAACTTGGCGTAGGTGAAGCGAAGTGCTGACAAATTCTTTGACTGCGCTAATTCCATTGTCATGAAGGGACTCAGGTGCTGATTTCTTGAAGCCACAGTTATCCCGCTGTAAATATACATACATGATCTAGAAGCGTTTATTCTCCTCCTTTAGTCTATTTATCTTCCAGAACCAGTTGGATAAACTCGTAGAAAAATGCAATCAATTGGACATGTGATTTCATAGGCACATTCTCATCCACACTGTGAATGTTGAGTGTCTTGAAGTCCTCCACATACATTGCACTGTACCTATAGATGTGGTCAGTCAATTTCCAGTAGTGTCTGGTGTCTGTATTGGCGGGCATGATACTGGGAGAAACCACAAGTGGTTGGTCAAGATCAGTAAACACGAAGTCCTCGATAATATGTCTGGTGACACCACCCAAGATCTCCCAGAGCCTATCACCAATTGGGGTCACTGGAGCAGTTCTGGTGAAACGTCCCTGGATCCTGACTTCGAATTGGCCGTTCAGAGTAGGTTCAAGCACCTGCTCACCGAATGCAACAAGACCGATGTCATGTTTCTTAGCTACCTCGCTCACTCTTTTGACAAACTTGGCCTGAATATCTTCCAAAGTGGTCTCAACAGCGACTCTGTGATTAACCATCACCTTTGCATTTTCAGGCAAGGCGTTGATCTTCTCACCACCTCTCATGATGTCAACGGCTTGAGATGTTCTGATCAAGTAACGAGTGACCAAGTTCAGGGACAAAGCCTTGACAACAATTGAGTTGGCAACCTTGTCATAACCAGCGCGTAATATCAGCTGTCTGAAAAATTTAGGCAATTTTCCCTTATGATCGTGAGCAGCTGTGCATTGAAGGAAGTCGAAGGATGGATTTGCTGTAGTGAGAAGTGGCTCAAATGGCTCTGCCTCGATTCTAGCCACCAATTCGGACATGATACCAATGGCGGTATGGTCTGGTGGCATGGAGGAGTGACCACCACGCTGGTTGAGCTCAACAGCCATATCAATGTATCCCTTCTCACTTGTAGCAGGAAGACCAATAAGATTCTTGGTGACTGGGTTCCTCATAACGAAAGTTCCTTCATCAATGAGGGCATAAATGGAGTTTTCACCAAATCTCTCAATCAAGTATTCGTTAATTTTATGGGCTCCAAGGAAGCCAGATACTTCTTCGTCTTGGCCAAATGCGGCAATGATTCCTCTCTCGGGCTTGAATCCCAGCTTGACCAAGAGCTCCAAACTTTCCATGATTGAAACTAACACGTTTTTACAGTCAGTGGCACCACGGCCATAGACCTTTTCGCCATCAAAATATCCTGAAAATGGAGGGTATGTCCAGTCCTTAAGAGTGTCTTCCTGAACGGGAACCACATCTTGGTGCGCAGCCAACATCAAAGGTTTAAGGTCAGGATTGGAGCCCTTCCAAATATAAACTAAACTGTAGGTGTTGATCTTGACTACCTCCAAGTGCTCATGGACGGCTGGAAAGGCGGTTTCTAAGTACTCGTGGAACTTGATAAATTTTGTCCAGTACTCTGGGTCATCTTCAACTGTGGGAGGGTTGTCGTAGATCTGGGTGTCCACCTGAACAGCCTGAGACATTCTTTCGGTGGCAGCCTTGAAAAACTTCTCCCCAGTCAAGATCTCCACCACAGTGGAATTGTCCTTGTAAAATGACTGTGGTCTGTAGATGTCGAGAATTGGGCAGTGCTCCGATGTAATTGGAGTCACAGCAATCCGTGCATAACCAGCAACATCGGTAAATGCCAACACAATTGCCAACACAAGGGCTGCCACAGCGGCAATGCCAAACTTCTTGTTGGACTTTTTGTTTTCGTCTGGAAGACTCACCATTGTTGCAGATGCAAAGAAGAAGTTATATCGTACGTTTATATAGTCCCCTCCCAGATTCCGCACCGTGCCGCATATAATTAGCGCCGCGTATTACCGACGCTCACCCATACCTCGGGTGTTGAAATTTCGGCACCTTTTCTTGTCCACGATACTAATTTGATGGTATTTTTATGCGGAAAACGGCCATTTTAGGACGGGTTGGTGCTGTTGATCGTTCTCATTTTGACAGCCATTGTGCGAGTTTGGGTGCAAAAAATAAGCCGCGACCAAGATACTATTCTCTCACTTTGCAGTCTTATCTCCCTCACCATTCCGGATATAGAGTGGGGGAGCGCCGAGAAAATTGAAGGCAATGTTCACAATTTTGTGCAATTAAAGAAGTGGAGGTTCTTATCTAAAAATCGAGTCAGCCATTTTTCAGAGCTTCTCTGTAGTTGTTTATGCTCCGACATCTTTTTCTATTGTTCCTGAGATTGTGTGCTCGAAACCTTCCTGCTCACGACGATGCTCGGCGAGCTAATTAACAGGTATTGGTACCACAAAGAACTTTAAATGTTCCCTCTTCGGAACAACGTTATTTCGTTCCGAAAACGACCAGATTGTGCGACGTAAGCGGAGCCCCAAGAATCTTAACGGCGGCTGGCACCTTAAGAGAGGTGCAGTACGCTTGGTATCGGTACATGCTATCATTCATCCCTAAGAAAACTCAGGCAACGTAATTTTGCATGAGACCAATCACCAGTAGTTCTTCATCCTACAACTGTATCAGTATCCACCTTTATCTATGTACATGTACCGCTTATGGGAACGCTTCCTTCGTTCTCACAACTCTTCTCAATGACCTTGTCTTAGGGTCAAACGTCTTCACGACAACCGCATTTTCTGGCAACTTCTTACCCCTGGGGATGTCGAGCACAGTGCCAGGCACAGACTCAGGCAACACCGCAGGGATATATTTCTGCTTGAACACAAAGATCTCCTCGCTTGAGAAAACACCTGGAGTATTCAAAAGCTGGAGTATGGCGTTCTTCTGTGCATCCTTGAGAATAATTCCAGTGAACTCACTGTCAAGTTTTGAAAGAATCTCATCCTTCTTCTGTTGATGTTCTTCGGCTGAGAATGGCTTGTGAAGTCTGGTTTTGTGGTCCAAAGCCAAAGCAAGATCCAATTCGGAAGAGAACTTCTTGTATTGATCAAACTTGGTGTTGAACTCCTCTTGCAGAAGTTCGCCACGTCTCACAGCCAACTGCTGCTCGAAATAGTAGTTGAATGTAACTTGGTCTCTAGCTTGTTCCAAAGTTTGTCCTGCCTTCATAAGGGCGGCAACTTGATAAAGCCTTTCAGTGGCCAATTCAGGTTCAGTGATCGCTGGGAACTGCTCCTTCAATTGACTAAGAGCATTTCTTTTCCACAGCTTTTCAGCATTCTCTCTCTTCACCTTCATCTGCTTCAACTCATCCTGGGCAAGGTATTCCTTTCTGCTCATGTGTTCCTCCTCCTTCTTGGCGTCAGCTTCGTCTAGAATCTGTTCGTAGCCAAATCTTCTCACGCGTGGAGCAAAATGATCCACAGGCAATGTGTAATCCTTCTTTAATGCAACACCCACGAATTTTCTCAATGGGTGGAATGGGTCCAAGTAGAACTTGACGTAGCCAGGCTCCATAGCGAATATCGTGTGGTCGCGGCCGATGGCAACATTCTCACCAGGATGAATCTTGGAACCTCTTTGTCTCATGATGATCTCGCCAGGATTGACGAAATTGTTCTCAAACTTCTTGGGACCCAATCTACGGCCCGCGGAGTCGTTTTTGTTGGTTTTCGAACCACTCACTCTTTTCGTGGCGGTACGGATCTGGGTAAAGCCACCTAGTATCGAGCTGGACGAAGCAAGCCCAATACCAGCCCCGGTGGTTGTTCTGAAAAGCGACATGGGTGGGTCTATAAGAATCTTCACAGTTTTCTCATTGAAAAAATGGATCCACGTAAGGGTGTATGCAGGTCCACTACACAGCTCCAACCACTTCACCACATTAATTGTCTCCAAAGAGTTTGATAAAGAAATCTAAGAAGGAAATGAAGTGGCTGATTGTATTGAGAAAATAATTCTGCTTGAAGTATTTTAAAAAATAGCGAAATTTGCAATTCTGGGCGAGCGTTGGACCCCGGCAATGATTGTGAGTGAGCATTGTGAATCGTACTACATAAGCTCTGGTTGATGCAAAAAAGTATGCGCAAGCCCGGAATCGAACCGGGGGCCCAACGATGGCAACGTTGGATTTTACCACTAAACCACTTGCGCTAACAAAGCTCCGAGACGGGGAATTGAACCCCGGTCTACCACGCGACAAGCGGTAATTCTAGCCACTAAACTATCTCGGATGTTATGTTGAAGAAGTTTGCGCGCCTTTATATGAAGGTGGTCATTCTGTAAGACTGTATAAAGGACTACGGCACGTGATCAAACAAGACGCAAGATGTATGGAGCTGTGGGTGTATTATAGTCCCACCGACCAAATCCAACACCAAATTCAGCATAATTTCTGAAGAAGTCGAATAGGACAGCTGTTTTATCGATTTACGAACAAGAAAATGTTACGATGAGGGCTCCTCTCGACATTTAGCTTCTGCCCAACTACGATCAATGGGGAGCATTTTAATTCATAAGAGAAAAGGAAATGGAAGATGCAAAATTTGTCCATTTCATTTGCTACTTGTACGTGAAAAGTCACATGTGCTGATTCCCATGTAACCCATGAGCCAATGGTATTGCCCTCTTCAGACTAATCAAAATAATCATAGTACTGGTCTTAATTGATTGCATCTGAGGAGTTTACCAAACCTCCCATATTGTAAAGCTGTTCATCATTGTTACTTGTGAACACCAATTATATTGAAAAGGGATTGCAATAATTGTCAAGAACCTGGATAGTAGAATGAAAGTCCAACATACAGATCAAGTGTCACAAAGCACATTCGGGGATCGGCATTGTCTGTACAATACCCCACTGACTCTAGGGATACCACAACCGACTGAATCCAAACCGCCAAGTGTTGATGTGGTTTTTTCTTTTCTAGATATCCGGTGCAATGGAAATCACATTGATGCTTCGAATTGCGGCGTATTCTTTCATGCAATGGTAATCTGCGGCTTTGTTTCCCGGTATCAGAAGAATCTGACATCGTAGTGCATAGCTATGCTCAAGCGATAACTTACCTCTGTGGGCTTATCAATTCCGGTCGGGAATGTGCTTTTTAAGCTTCCTGCCGTATTGGATTGTCCCTTCATTGTTTCATGCGTCGTTCAGATTCGAGAAGGTACTTCTTGATCCAACAAGTCGTGTGACATCTGTGAGATTAGCTTGATCGGTAGCTTATTTGACAGGACCCTCCTGGCATCGTTGGACTTCATCCTCAATTTGACGATATATCCATCTTCTACTTTAGTCTTAACTGGAGAATCTCTGATACCTTTTTTCATTTACGGGCTTCAAAAATAGAACCGTGGATTGGTCACATATCAGCCTCGTTCGTATGCAGTGGGAACCCCATCTTCTACGGCTCTGGAAGAGTATTCCTACGGAAATGTCCTGTAGTGTTGCCTAGAATCTCCGTGGCAATAGCCGCATCCGTCTTTGTCTGAAGTCGTGGTTGCATCGTCATCAATTCTATTTATACTTTTGATAGATATATAAGGGGTTTCCGCCTTTGCTGGAGGAGGACACCAACATGATTCTGTCCGTTTTCACAGTCGTCTTCTTATTCTGGTGCGCCGTGGCATGTCCCACTCCAAAGCAATTCCAGCTTCGTGTTATTCGAGAACATGATCAAGACATATTCTTCGTCAGGAACTATACCAACCAGGCAATTCTAGTGTCTGAGCTGGCGTACAACAATGAACAGTCACCAGTGCTGGAGCCACAACTCTTCTATTTCGATGAAGATGATCTCTTAAGAAATGCAAAAACCAATGAATTTGTTTCTGTTCAAACCTGGGATGCTGATCAAAAGCGTGATTTGACGTTGCTCTTTGACAAGGAGATAACGTTTAGCGGATTCCACAAGCAGGAGGGCTTCTTGGCTCATGATGGTAATACAACATTCTATTCATGCAACTCTTATCCGTTCGATAAGAGGGTGGAGTACTTGAGCCTCGACAGTAAATGCCTCCTCGCTGATCCAGTGCAATTGCGACTTATTTACCCAGCATGAGCGCCTTTGTTGATTTATAGTTTACCACCAAAGAACTTCAATGCCAAGTGGACACCGTAGCTGATCTTACGATCTTCTCCAATTTCGTAGATTTCCTCCGGGGTCACAGGATTACCTTGTGCGTCAATTCTATCTTCCTGCTTCTCTTCAGTCTGTTTGAGCTTTGGGTCAAAATCCTCGAGCTCCAACGGATGAGCATAAGTCATCAAGTTATCAATCTCAGAGCGCATGCGATGCTTCAAATCTTGATCTTTGGTAACGATGATGGCATTGCTCTCTAAGTCACACGAATAAGCACGCTTGGTGAAGTTAGAGGAGCCAACCACAGTAATTGAGGGCTCCTCTTCCTCGGGCACGGTGATCCATAAACCCTTTGCATGGTATGACCAGCCACCAGGGGTGTTGACAACACCGTTCTGCCATTCGTACAATTTGATGAGACTCTCCTTTCCTCTGCGTCTAAGCTCTTCCAAAAACTTCTTTGCAATCAAAAGATATGCCTCAGGAATGTAGTAAGAGACACCAGGGGATTTGTAGAATGAGTTGGCCTTAGCAGATGCCGTGATAACGGTGCCTGCGGCTGTTCCATTGCACAATCTGTCCTGGATCTGCGGAAGCATGTTGAAATAACCAGCGGTGAACCACCATTTAATCTTGGACGAGTCCAAGTAAGACAAAAGGCGTAACACGGCGGGCTTCTCAGTTGATGCGTCGTTCTGGGCTGGGAATAAAGGAGTGAATTGGGATACAGGGTACACAATGGTGTCAAAGTCATTTGTGTCGGAGTATTGCTCGAAAGCAGAAAGTTGATGCTGCTTCAACAATGGCTCAAGGAGGTAGGAGGAGTCGGAGATGAAGCGCTGGAAGTTCATGTCTGGCTCACAGGACCTGTTGGAGGTTGGCCATGACAAGCGGAAAGTCTGGTATTTGTGGGGTTTGGTGGATGGCAAGAGCTGGTACGAGAGACTGGAAACAGCCTTGTGGATCTTGAAGTAGTAATCGGTGATGGCAGCGTCTTTAAACAAGTAGTAACGGTCCTGGCGGTCAGTGAAGTAATCCTGGGATAAGTTGGCACCAGAAAGCATAATCTCATTGTCAAAGCCATAGAGTTTCATGTGCTGGAGACCAAAGCTCTCATTGACACGCTTAGGGGCCAAGTTCTTCTTGAAGCCGCTCAAGTGAGGCGTATGGTACATTCTAATATCGACTCTGTGCTTGCCGAATTTCTCAACAAGCGTGACGAGCAAGGAGGCGGAGGAGGGGTTATTGGGGGCCTCTCTTGTTCCACGTAGCGCATCGGTCAAAATAAACACCTTCAACTCGTCGTTCTTGGCCAAGGCCTCGGCGAGCGTCTCCACGAGCTCCACCTGGCCCTTGCCAACGTACAAGGAGCTGAGGAACACGTGTTTGGATGCATGTAAGATCTTGTGTTTGAGAGTTTCGTAAAAATCTTGCGGCGACGTCAAAATGTCGATATTGGAGCCCTTGGTGGTGAACCTGGGGGCGATGGCGTCCAACTGCTGGAAAATGGTGGTCAAACGCGGGTGGAACGAAGCAGCAGCGTCAGCAGGGAGGGCCACGTTGTCGGTGGAGTAAGGATGGGTCTTGGGCGAGGCAGCCAGCCTGGCGCCAAAGAGGTAGTTGTAAAAGGACCCAAGCATACGGTTGTGAGCAGTAGCAGCGAGTCTTATCACCATAAGGTGGCGTGGGAGCGTTGGGCGGGATGTAAATGAAGGATGGATGCAGTGGCAACGGGTTAAAAACGAAAAGAAGGTCCAGCTAAAAGGATGAGGGAGGACCAGGCGGGAGTTGAGATAAGATATGCGAGATAGTTGGGGCAGCGACGCAGAAAAAAACTCAGTCCAGTAAAAAGCACCGCAAAGAAACGGTCGCTGTGAAGGAATGCGAACTGCTCTGCGGAGGGGAAGGTGGAGACCAAGGCAGCGATCCGGAGAACGGTGACCAAAAGGGCAGTTTCAGAGTTTGTTTTGCAGCACAAGGTTTACGGATTTACGTTGAAGGAGGCCAATTTCCCACCCGTGAGAGCACCTCTTGACACACCGTTGGTGCCAAGTGCGGGAACGGTCTTGTGAGCGTAGCATTGTCCCGAGAATGACGGCATTGTTCCCGCTAGCCGGGCAGATCAAATAGTATGCCTCATGGAGCAATGATGGACAAAGGGGCGGAACAATCACGACGTGGTGCCTACGTGGGGCTGAAGGTCACAACACAAAATGCCCAAGCCGACGGAGGCCACAGCGCTTAATCCTGCTTCTACGCTTCCGGGCGAGCAACTGATACGGGAATTCGAGGAGCCGTGCACTTTCCATTTAGGCGCTACGAGTGAATGATAAGAAAAATTGTGGGAAGGGTGGGGGTAATGGCAGCTGTCAAATGCCAATTTTTCGAACGGGGATTTTTGGTGGGGGCATCTTTCGGCCCGTGGGTTCGTCTGCTTCGGCGATCATCTCGCTACTTCCATTTCGAGTATGCTCGCCTATCCCCACCGTCTCTATTTGCACGTCATTCTGTATCCTGCTATTTACATGGCCCGTCGCATACACAACCGCATGTGTTTGCAACCACTTCACCTGGCCTTGCCGCCGGCCGCCTTCACCACTAAAACGTCGCCGTCTTCGATGACGTAAGCTTTGCCCTGCCGATGCTGCTTGCCCTTCGACTTAAGCCCAGCCTCGTCCAACGGCGGCTGCTCGTCCTGGAGATCTTTCCACTTGTACACCTGGGCGGAAATGAAGGTTTTCTGGAGGTCGGTGTGGATGGTGCCAGCGGCCTCGGGTGCTAGAGATCCCTCCCGAACCGTCCACTGGTGTGCCTCTTTAGGCCCACACGTGTAGAATGACACAAGACGGAGCGCGGACCGCATCTTGTCCACAATTCCACTCATGGCGCTCCCCTTGTGGCCATGCTCGGCCATGTAAGCCTCGAGTTCCTCCACATTGTCTCTCTTTTCATTAAGCTGTGTTTCATACGCTGCTGAAAATAGCATCAACTCATCTTCTGGACAATTCTCCTGAATCCACCCTTGCACGGCCTCCTTAAACTCGTTGGTATCATTCTGGTAGTCAGCCTCATTCACGTTAAGCAACACCACGGTGGGCTTAGCCGTGAGAAGGTTTAATGGGTTGATTATGTCGATCTCCTCGTTGCTCCACTCGGCAGTGCTCACCTTCCTGCCCAGGTATAGAAGATCCAGAAGCTTGTTGAGCGTGTCGATCTCAAACTGTATCTTCCCCTTGTCCGCTTGCGGCTTCTTCAAGGCTTTCTGTGCCTGTTCAAGCCCAATTTCAATGTAGTCCAAGTCCTTGAGAATGAGCTCATCGGTCACGATGGTCATGTCTCTCACCGGGTCCACGTTGTGCTCAATGTGCGTAATTTCGTCGTCCCGGAATCCTCGAACTACGTGAAACACTCCGTCGACCTGACGAATATCGGCTAGAAACTTGTTGCCTAGCCCCTCGCCCAGTGCTGCATTTCTCGTGAGACCTGCAATGTCATAAATCGTCATGGACGTAGGAACCTTTTTCGCTGATCCATACAATTTTTGAAGGTGATCTAGCTTCGGGCTTTCCACCACAATGAGAGACATCGAAGGGTCAATCGTGGCATATGGATAGTTGGCAGGGTTGCCAAGAGTGGACTTGGTGATGGCCTGGAAAAACGTCGACTTCCCCACGTTGGCTAGCCCTACAACTCCCAGAGAGAGATTGTTACTGACCCTGCCTAGAAACTTTGGTTTGGTCGCCTGGGCCCCTTTTTTGGCTAGGCATGAAGCAGTGGTTGTAAAAGAACGAATCTGATTCATGGCACCGGTCGGCAAACCAAATTTTCGAACCGATATGATAGACCGTGCAGGCAGATCAGTGCGCTGCACCCTAACGGCTGCAAATGAGCTAGCGAGTTATAGTCATCTTTTCATCGACCCAAGACAGACTTGGTGCTGCCGTATATCTGCATCTGGTAAAGTAGAATGGCCATGCATATCCAGTTAAGGAGCACTGATTCCGAGGAGACAAGGTTTGTAGGAAGCTCATACCAGTTAGTCCCGCGCACTCTGTAGCTCACCAAACTACTCGTCAATAAGAATAGTGAGACAGTTTGGAGGAGCATGAAATTTTTGTGGATAATGTGGAACCTTGAGAAAAACCAGTTTGTTGAGCATTGTGAGATAAGCCTGAATGAGAAGCCCACATACGCTACAAGCCAGAAGTAGTTGGCAATGTCAAGCTCATTGAGGGTTTCTTGTCCACGAGCATAGTTCCAAAGTAGCCACACAAGACCTGTTAGGATGAGGGCGATCACGAAGTAAAATAGCATACCCGATGCCTCGTTTCCTTTCCTCGTAGACCTGTACTTCCTGAAAATCTGGTACATTAGGCAGCTTGTTGCTGCTAGTCCCAAGCAGTCAAGGAAGAATACGAGTTTTGAGGTATAGAAAGTAGGATATTCGGGATATCTGTTGGCATATTGGAAGACCACATACGTAGATGCTAGGTAATTCCCACCAAAGTAGACGTTCGACATGAACCATAGCCAGGAGTAGGAAATGTAGTCGCAAGAAAGTCCAAGCACGTTTCCTTTTCGGGACACTTTTTCAATAGCAAGCACGTATGAAACAATCTGGAGGACATAGCCAGCCACATAGAGGGCTTCTGGTACCGACATAATGCCGATTCAACCGTGCCTCGATCCTTGATTGCACCCAGCAAGTTTGGGTTTAAGACTGGCTCGTACGGTTTATCAATGCAAAAGTTTGGTTTATATTGCAGTATCAATGATATGACAAAGCAGCCATCCGCAGATCGCGACAATTCTTGTGATTTGATAAAAAGCGAGGTATCTTATCTCAAAGTCTGTGCTTGATGCGCGAAAGTGTGTAGTTAATCTAGCACCACATCAACAGCTTCATTAAGAAAAACTACTCGGTGCTGGAAGGAGCCAATTCATCTATCATCTTGCGCAGAGCGTATCAATCCTTTTTTACTTGTATTATATCAACCCGAACTGTCAAATTCAAATTCGGAAAATGGCTGCAGAAGATACAGAAGGATACTGGGACATTGTCATTTCATCACTTCAAGACATATGCAACGCCAACGAGTCTCTATCGTTTGACGACATTTTCTCCAATCACACTGACTCTACATTGGGGAAGCTTTCAGAGAGTGAGTTGGAAACTCTTAAGGAAGAGATAAATGACCACAAACTCAACATCGGAACAGCCACAAGACTTATTGCAACTGCTCAACAAAACTTGCTGACGCTTACATCGAAGCTAGAAAAGGCACAGCAGAAACAAGAAACCTCAACGCGATCTGGAAAGCTTCAATCGGCGTCCAAGGGTGGTAAAAAAGCCAACGGCAAGAAGGGCAACAAGAAGTACGGTCGTCAATATTGGGTATCAAAATACGATCCTTCAGAGCCTATAATAATTGGTTCAGAAGTAGCTTTCAAGCTTAAGAACCGTCATTTTGAAGAGTGGATTCAATGTGAGGTGACTAAAATTCTCAGTGATGGAACGAGGTATGAAATCAAAGATCCCGAACCAGATGAAAACAACAACCCAGGACAAACTTTCAAGGCGAATTACAAAGAGATTTTACTCATACCGTCGGTACTGGAAGTGCCCAATCTCATTTCGTACCCACACGGTACGAAAGTTTTGGCGCGTTATCCTGAGACAACAACGTTTTATCCAGCTGTGGTGGTAGGTCAAAAGAAGGATGGAACCGTTCGACTTAAGTTTGACGGAGAAGAGGAGGTCAACAAAGAAACAGAAGTTGAGAGGCGTGTTGTTCTTCCGTTTCCCCAGCGATAAATAATGAGGCTCACAGTTTCACGATATCGATACTGGCGCTTTCAAGTAACGCTCAATGACAGACTAATTTACCACCTTGCAATGGTTTCCTTGTTTGGGTCGATTGCAGATAAGGTTTCAGAAATCATGGGATGCCTGAGATCATAGATTGATCTTAAAACAGAATAGAATCAAAAAATCGAGGATCCCCAAATTTCGAAAGCATGTAACCTAGCGCTCCTGCTGGACGATACTGGACTATGAAGACGTTGAGAAGTCTTTCGCGCCTACTCATCGGAAGTCGAGATATTTCATAAGGAGTATCGTATTAAGAGAAAAAATTTGTAAGAATTAATTAATCATTAAATATTTGAAGAGGTTCGTCTTTGGCAGGGTCCTGGTGAAAACCTACCTGGTGGGTGTAATACACGTGACTATGATGCGATGGACGAAAAAGAAGAGATTTGGGAACTGATCGACAGGACACTCATCATCAATCATGTCAGAGGAGATTGATATTGACGACTATTCAAGAGTATGTTGGATTGATTACGGATGGTAATTCGTGTGTTTTTGCTTGACAGCGTGATTGGTGCTAGTCGGCGAAAACTGCAACAAAAGGTGCTAAGGAAGACAAACATGTGTGCTTTTATGTTGGAGTTTGGCTGCAAGTAAACCCAACATGCGGAGAATGGCGGCAATTATATTTCAGAGATGCTAATACATCAGGACAGGTCGAGATCGCCTGTGAGAAACAGAGATCGGTCGCCCGGTACGAACTCCAGAAAGGACTATGAGGCTCCTCGTGGCCTGGACAAAAGAGGTGGCTACGCTAGAAGACAGAGAGACCGTGGAAGTGAACGTTCTTTCAAGGACAGAATCGGACGCAGAGATGGTGGCGGTCGTGACAGAGGTCGTAGAGGTGACCGTCGTGACAGAGGAGAGAGACCTCCAAAGAGAGGCCACATCTCCCCTGAGGATGCTTCTACTGTACCAGGCAATGAGGATGAACGTAGTCTCGTCGAGCGCAACTACGACAGATCCATCTTCATTGGTAACATTCCATTTGAAGCCACCGCTAGAGAGGTGAATGAGATCTTCAACAAGGACTTTGAAGTTGTGAGGGCAGACATTGTTACCAGACGTGGTCTCTCTCGTGGAATGGCTACTGTGGAGTTCAGCACCGTGGAGGATGTCGAGAGAGCTATTGAGAAGTTCGACCGCACTCAATACCAGAACAGAGAGATCTTCGTCAGACAGGACTACCCTCCCCCAGAGGACAAGAGAGAGAGAAGCGAGTCTAGTCGAAGCGCCGCTCCTCCTGTGGATGAGGACCGTGAGCCTAATCCTGAGGTTTTCGTCGGAAACTTGCCCTACACTACCTCTTGGCAGACATTGAAGGACGAGTTCAGAAGCGTGGGCACCATTGTACGTGCTGATGTGCTTACTGATCGTCAAGGTAAGTCTCGTGGCTATGGTACTGTTGTCTTCAAGACTACAGAGGACGCCCAGGCCGCTATTGACAAGTACAACGGTTTCGACTTCGAAGGTCGTAACATCGATGTTCGTTTTGCTAGAGAGGCCAAGAAGCCTACCCAAAGCAGTGGTAAGAAGAACTCTCCATTCACAGAGGGTGTTATTGGGGATGGTGAGAGATCCAGAATAATCTTTGTTGCCAACTTGCCTTACATCACCACGAAAGCCGACTTGTACGATCTTTTTGAGACCGTGGGCCAGGTCACCAATGGTGAAATTCAATTAGAGTCTCGTGGTAGACCATCTGGTAATGCTGTGGTGGAGTTTGAAAATGAGGATCTCGCGGACCAGGCAATCCAGAACTTGGATGGTTACAACTACGGTGGTCGTCCTTTGCAAATCAGCTTTGCACAGTATCCAAGTGGTAACGAGTCGAACGATGCTGAAATGGCTGACTAGTCATCTTTAAATACTTTAAAAGTACAACATTTAATCGGAACATTATCTACATAGTAGCGCATGCCTGTATGATGATAAAGGCTCCAAGAAATTATAAATCACTTGTTCCAACTACCAACGTGGCCATGTCGAATATTATTGAATCCATCATAGGTGGTATCATAGACTTTATGCCACCATTATGGCTTATACTTTGCATTGTGGTAATTTGCGTTGTCATTCTCAGGATCTCCTTGTTTGCCGAGATGATAAGAAGCATGAGAAACCATCTTCGGTACCTTCATAGTATAAGATACAGATCACTGTTTCAAGACGATTTGGAAAATGGTCTCTCCAGCAATAACTTCGATCTTACGGGCAATCTCGAAGGAGACACGAGAGAGGGTCTTGATGAAAACGCTACGACCGAGATACGGAATATGATGACAATGGAGAATATTTCATTTGACGAGGCTCGGTTACGGTATTTCCGTGATAGGCTATCAAACCATGGCATTGGAAGCGATGGAGTACCCACTGATAGGCGAACTGTCACGTTCGACAATATCTAAAACCGAAGTTGAAGGCGATCGATGTGTGTGGGAAACGGTTGCATAATCATTGAGGTCTTCCAATACCAGCCTGAAGGCTTCCAAGATCAGCTTGAATGAATAATTTATTAAATTCCCTGATACCTCAGCTCGATTACAGGCATCTGTGTGCTATATGTGGCTTTTGCATCTTGATTTAGAGACATTAGTGGATTGATTACACTGATGGATTTTTGATTTGGGGCACGTAATTCTAATATGACATAATTGATATGAACCTTTTGTTCGAACTTTATTGAAGTGCAGTGTAGTTTTCAATTATTCTCAAATAGCTCGCATGTGTAACGCAATGGAACAACTTTCCAGATATTGTGGGGAAACCGCGAAAATACAGAAATGGAGGAATCTTCATAGATAATGCAAGACCTTTAAATACCGATAGAACCTTTTCACCTGAATTTTGACAGTTCAAATTTTAGCTCAATCGCTATTACTGAGTCGTTTGCCATCTTAGGGGTGAATCGTGATTGATGAATGTTGTACCGCGTTTCATGCGCTTATCTCCAGCTCGTTCCCAACGAACAGTTTCTAGAAGAATACCACCATGATCACCATTATTTACCTTCGACCCAATCGAGGCGCCTCCGAATTCCTTCCTCGATTGGCTTTTTGATCTTCGTTCTCGTTGTTCTCGAAGTATATCCATTGTTTATATTGATTCCTAATTAGGAAGTGGTATCAAAAACATCAAAACTACGTACATGTACCACGATTAAATCTCTTTTGTCCAGTTACCACACATATTTCTAATACCATGGATATTTACCGGAGATACGCCTCTGGCGAACACGACGAGCAATTCTTCTCGAAGAACAATCACAGCGAGTTTATCAAGCTACGACCTTTACTGGGCCATTTCGACAACCTTGGACCAAATGCAGCCTCCAAGCCAGTGCTGTACTGGCAAGAGCTCTTCCCCCAGGCTGCCTTTTTTGCAGGTTTTGATGAAGTGCTCTTTGGATACGTCATCACCGTTGTCTACAAAAATGAAACGACCCTGAAGATAAGTGCCATCTCCATCACCAAGTTTGGTTGCAACATCTATGAAAACCTTATGCTCGATGTCCGCCTGCGCTTTTGGCCAGCATGCGAGAACTTGGACCCAGAGCATCGTGATTCTAATGTAAGAAAGGCCCTTGCAATTGCTAACTTGAAGAATTACAATCAGCTCTTCTACAACACAGAGAGTTTACATTCGCGGTGGGACGAGACGAACGCTGGCGCCTTAGCTAGCTCGATGGATGTTTTGACAGGAAGGGTTCCAGTCCAACTAGGAGAAAAGCTTCTCTCGCTCGGTTTACTTCAAGACCATTGGATTTCCTCAACACTCATGGACGTTGTTTACGATTCGAAAACCCCGTTGAATGGAGAGGTGACCATCGAAGAAAATAATAAGCTTGTTTTTGCCTTAGGAAAACAAATGGATCAGCTTTTTGATCCCCTTCTTGAATACTCACCTCAAGCAATGGACTATCACTACAATGCCCCACGCAACCCGCAAGCTCCACTACTCCAGAATAACACTCAGATCGAGAAGGTATTGAATGAGTTGTATGACGTTCAAGCAAATTATGCAATGGATTTGATTGCCATTCTTCAGGATCTCGTCAATCCATTGAGAGCCAAGGTACTTTCTTCAGACTCCTCGACTGGAATTCAGAAAGTGAATCTTATCTTTCCTCCTACGATTGATGAGGTCTGCAGAATCAATTGCATTCTTCACGACTCACTTAGTCGCGCCAGAGCATTTGGATATGTGGAAATCTTTCAAGTATTTGAGAATATTCTTCCGTATTTCTACAAAGCGTTCGTGAGACATGAGGCTAACCTACGAAACTTCCATAATCGTTTGGCAAAGTTTCTTGAGGTTGAAAGCAAGCTTATGGAATCTACAGAGGTCAACAAACGTAAGTTCTCCGCAAGATCAATAGAGGCCATAGTGTCCGGATGCATTTTGGAGCTCCCAAGAATCAAGCTCATCTTGAAACGTCTTTATGATGATATCAACTTGGAGAAGTCCAAACTTCAAAATTTTGAAAATACTGAAGATCATGAAAAGGCAGTAATTGATAAGGCGTTTAATGCGTGCATTGAAATCATCGATAGCTTTGGTTACAAAGAAGACCAGGGCGAGAAACCAGTTTCGAACAGAGTCTTCACTCCATCAGGCAAACTTCTCACGGAAATCGCAACTGAGTGGCCCGTGGAGCTTCAATACGGATGGATAAACAGGAAAGTAATCGGGGTCCATGAGTTGAAGGAGGTCATTCCTACTCCAGCACATTCTCAAATCTTGATTATCTTCTCGGACAGTGTGCTATTCCTTGACGCTTTTGAGTCAGAGAACAAGACTTCTATTCTGGTCCCCTCAATATTGATGAACTCTTTGATCAACCAGAAACCATTGCCAAAACTTTCTCAATTCCCTCTGCTAAAGGTGAAGTTCTGGTGCTCAATCGCTGATGTTCTTGTGAAGGGCTATTCACGAGGAGAAGATACTTTCCTTTCGTTCATGGCGTTTGGGGAGTCTGGATTCAGAGACCGTAATGGCCACCAGCTCAATCCTATGCAAAACTTTCAAGTAATGGATTCAACTGAGGAAACTTTGATGGCATCTCTTCAAAAGGCGAAGGTGCTTCATAAAGTTACTTCCTTCCACCTCTTTAGTGATAAAGAGGAGAACGTGCTCAGATTCTACAGTGCACATGAGAGACAATCGTACAAGTCCGAATTGTCTACATCTCCTATTGTGATGCTTCTCAATCTTAATCATGATGAGATTGACAGAATATTCCAAGATCATTCTCACGTCTTCATTGTGCTCAACGCTTCTTTCATCAATCATCACACAGTCCATATTTCAGGACACGATAGGTCCAAGAAATACAAGATCGAGGAGATCGTGGGAATCGGGGAGCTCCGAGCATCTTTACGTGAAATTCTTGCCAAATCTCTTGATGTCTTTTACCACTCTACGTTCTTCTCAGAGGTTGTGACCAAGGGAAATGACAGAAGCTTGGAGTACTTTGTTGAGAGATTCTCTAAACAGGGTGTGGAGAAAGAGCTTCCAAAAGTGATAGAGACCAAGCAAGTGGAAGTGCCACCGAAGCCTGTGATTGCCAAACGTGAACCAAGCATAGAGAAAGAAGCTGAGTCCAAGCAGGAAGAAGCCAAGTCTTACCTGGTAGACACGATGTCTGAGGCGGAACCATCATGTGGTCCTCGCCTGCTTTTCAAAGGATTTTTCAGTAAATTCAAGAAATCGAAGAGAGTCAAGAAGAGCCCCAAGGTTCGCCTCACGCCAGAGCAACGCCAGGAGGAGAGCGCCAAAAAGATACCTAATACGGAGAACCCTCGTGGTAAAAAACAGGTATACGATAGTATTTACAAGCCGACGCCGACACTACGTGAGAGTTCCATCTCGTCGACGCCAAAACGTGAGACAGAACAGGCACAGAGAAATATTTCTGTCAACACTGGATCATCTTCACACTACACTAACACATCACTCGACGTGCAGCCTAATTTCCAATTCCCCTTGGATACTGTCGATGAAAATGCCGAGGGAGAAGTTGCTGGCACTGTGAAATATGCCGAGGATCACCATCACCTCGAAAGCAAGACAAATGACGAATCCAGAAAGTCTTCACTTCAACTGTCGAGAAAACTGTCGAAGTATGTACCTCGGGGCAATGACAAAGAAGAGACGATTCAGCCTCAAGTCCTTCCGAAGGCAAACACTGCCCCCGAACCACCCCAGCATCGCGTGCAAAATGAAAAGAAGCTTTTCAATGATGGAGAGATCCCAATGCCACCAAAGAAGAGAATCTTCTCAAGCCAGGATATTGCAAACGCATTGGAACACATCAATGCCGCTGGTATTTCTCCTCACACCTATGCAAAGTATAAGAAGTACGAAGAATTGCCAACTTCTAATTTCTACAGTGATGGTGAGGCTAATTGGACCAGAGTGACCAGAGAGGACTCCTCAAATCTCCAACGTGAAGTCAGAGCGATGAAAGAAGAAGCAAACATGGATACACTCGATGTTATTGATGTCGGCAACAACGGTTCTCCTTTACGCATGATTCCACAAAAAATTCACTACGACTCTAGTGAGGGCACAATCTCCAGCAATGATGGCATCAATGTTGATCTCAGCCAGGAGACGGTGAGAGCCACCGAAGCTGAGCAGCCACTCGCTCCATACAAGGCATTCTCTCAATTACCATCAGAACAGTCAACAGAGTCCTTGAACTCGGCTCAGTACATGTCAGATTTTGGTAAGAAGCTCGATGAAGGATTTCACCTTGACAATCTTTCAGACCAAAAGTCTCTTCCTTTTACTGTTGATACGTTGGTAGTCAATGAAGACGAGGCTACGGTAAATGCAGCTGAATCAAAGGAAACAGCCGATTCACAGGAGGCAGCTGAGGAGGATCGTTGCTCCATCACAATTTCATCGGAGGAATACTTCTCACCAGATGAATATGTCTCTGCACTCAGAGACGAATATTTTGGTATCGAACCAAACGATATGGCTAATACAGTAACACTGTCATCCAGCGAAAAGACACTTATGAACGTTGCCAGGGAGGTGGAAAAAGAAGAAGAGGATAAAGGATTTCAGATCAAATTTGATTCCGTCGCTTACCTCTCCGATATACTCAACGGAACTGTCAAAATTTAATAGACTAATGAACTTATAAGATACATGATGATTATAATTTATACACTAGGCCAGCAAGATCTTCTGGACCTCAGCGGCAATAGCATCGCCCACTTCCTGAGTGGAGCTAGAGCCCTTCAAGTCTGCGGTTCTCACGCCAGAGTCCAAGACATTACGAACAGCCTGCTCCAAAGCCTCAGCCTCCTTGACACAGTCCAAGGACAAACGCAACATCATAGAGGCAGACAAAATGGTAGCAACTGGGTTTACCTTGTTCTCAGGCAAATCTGGAGCAGAACCGTGACAAGGCTCGTACAAACCAAAAGCCTTGTTGGTGTCTGGCAAAGATGCTAAAGATGCAGATGGCAAGAGACCCAACGAACCTGGAATAACAGAGGCCTCGTCAGAGATGATATCACCGAACATGTTGGAGGTGATGACCACACCGTTCAACTTGGCAGGGTTCTGCACCAAGATCATGGCAGCGGAGTCAATAAGCTGGTGGTTGATTGTCAATTGAGGGAACTCCTCGCTCATGACCTTGTCGACTGTCTTTCTCCACAATCTAGAGGTGGCAAGCACGTTGGCTTTGTCCAACGACCAGATAGGCAAAGGAGGGTTGTGTTGCAAGGCCATGAAGGCAGCCATTCTGGTGATTCTCTCGACCTCAGACACGCTGTATTTCTCAGTGTCCCAAGCACTGACACCATCAGAAGACTCCTCCTGCTCTTGTCTTTCACCAAAATAAATACCACCAACCAATTCACGAACAACAGTGAAATCGGTACCCTTGACAATGTTCGACTTCAAGGGAGAAAGCTCCAAAAGAGAGTCGGAGGCGAAGTTGCAAGGTCTCAAGTTGGCGTACAAGGCCAATTCTTTTCTAATCTTAAGAAGGCCCTGCTCTGGTCTGACAGCACCGGTACCCCATTTTGGACCACCGACAGCACCCAACAAAACAGCATCAGACTTTTTAGCAGCGTCAAGGGCCTCGTCAGGCAAAGGCACACCTGTAGCGTCGATAGCAGCACCACCAATCAAATGGGTGGAAAAGTTGAATTTAATGTCCTGGTGACGAGTGGACTTCTCGATGGCTTTCAAGACCTTAACGGCCTCATTGACGACCTCTGTGCCGACGTGATCACCTGGAAGAAGTACAATGTTTTTGTCGACCATTATGTATAGTTGATAGTGAACGATGAAAACGCTCCGGGCATGAGACTCATATATAGGCCGTGGAAATATCGAGCCCGGAAACGGCGCCGGTACCGGGGCGCGCACCTACTCTGTGATAAAGCACAAAACGTGCATTTTCGTAACTATGGACAAATCAAAATATAATACGTAAACTCCGCTGTTAAAGGGTGCAACGGCCCTTTCTGTGTCTGTCATTCGTTTCGTCATACCCACACCCGACGCTTAGTGGCCACTCCATTCGATGGTGTTCAAGTCAATACCCTCTTGCACCATCTCCCATAATGGGGACATCTTTCTCAAGAAATCCACTCTCTCGTTAATGGCACGGACAACATAGTCGATCTCCGCTTCCGTAGTGAAACGACCAATACCGAATCTGATGGAAGAGTGGGCCAAGGCGTCATCGGCGCCCAAGGCGTGCAACACATAAGATGGCTCCAAAGATGCGGATGTACATGCGGAACCAGAAGAAAGGGCAATGTCTTTCAAGGCCATAAGCAAGGACTCACCTTCGATGTAGGCGAAAGAAACGTTGACACAACCAGCGTACTGCTTGGAAGGATCAGACAAAACACCATTGAACTGGGTTTCTGGAATAGACAACAAGCCGTCTCTCAATTTGGTGGAGAGTCTCTTGATGTAGGCCTGATCGTAGGCCATGTCTTGCTTCATGAGTCTGGCGGCTTCACCGAAACCACACACCAAAGGTGGAGCCAATGTACCAGATCTCAAACCTCTCTCCTGACCACCACCAGTGATGATAGGATCCAATCTGACTCTGGGGCGTCTTCTCACATAACAAGCACCAATACCCTTTGGACCGTAAATCTTGTGCGAAGAAATGGACAACATGTCGATGTTCATCTCATTGACGTCAATAGGAATCTTACCGTAAGCCTGGGCGGCATCAGTGTGGAAGAAAATCTTGTTTTCTCTGCAGATCTTACCAATCTCCTTGAGAGGCTGAATAACACCAATCTCATTATTAACAGCCATGATGGAAACAATAGCAGTGTCTTTCCTGATAGCCTTCTTCAAGTCATCCAAGTTGATCAAACCCTCATTGGTGACTGGCAAGTAAGTAACTTCGAAACCCTCATCTTGCATATGTCTAGCAGAGTCCAAGACACACTTGTGTTCAGTCTGTGTGGTGATGATATGCTTCTTGGTCTTCTTGTAGAATCTGGGCACACCCTTGATGCACATGTTGTTCGACTCTGTGGCACCGGAAGTGAAAATAATCTCCTTAGGGTCAGCATTAATCAAATCAGCAATGTAACCACGAGCCTTCTCAACTTCTTTTTCTGTTTCCCAACCGTAAGCATGGGTCGATGAGTGTGGGTTTCCGTACAAGCCCGTGTAGAACTGCAACATCTTATCCAAGACACGAGGGTCCGTTGGTGTGGTAGCCTGTACGTCCAAATAAATAGGTCTGGTACCAAACTGAGCGTCATCTCTTGTGGCCAGCTTTAAAGATATCAGGGAGCCTTCAGGGGCTATTGCCACCTCAGGAGGTGGTGGAACAGCTGTGGCTAAAGAACGTGCGTTAGAACGAACTGGCGCAGTTGTGGAGAGCCGACGAGTAGCCCTCGCAATAGTACCGGAGCCTCTCACTATTTTTGTAAACATGATCACTCTCTATATTCGATAAAAAAAGTTAGTGAGAACTGGTATGTTGATGAGTGACCCACTGTGCGTTTTAATGCTCTTTTTTTCTTTCCTTTATACTAATTAGTAATGGGTGAGAGTCCGTTTTCCAACCCGAGATCCGTTTCGCGCGAGTCGTGTTTGACACACACTGTCAAGGGCGAGGCTTTACTGTGGGCGCTATTGCCTGTGGTTCAGTGTCGTGTGATTTGTGATGAGAAAAAGAGTGTTGTTTAATTTGTCTGGTTCTTGCCTCAGAGATGATGCTGCAAAATTGGTAGATAGGGAACGTCTTTGTGAATCTTTTCGTGGTCACACCTTTATCGTACATTAGTCAGTGTGTTTGCAGTCACATTATCTGTCGGCCTACTCTAGGGCCTTCGACTCTTTCACGTACTCATCTAGAACCGAATGCGTCAATTCGTAACAGCCCAAGAAGATTGCTCCACCAGCACTTATCCAAGCAGTTCTAGGGCCAACCCCGCTTAAGAAGACCTTGGCGCCTTCTTCATGTAGCATCTGTCTCACTAATGTGAACACTCCAACTCTTTCCTTGTTCAACATAATTCGGGTCTTCACCACATCAAGAGGAGTGGTGGCAGCAGCAGCAACTCCGCCTGCTATAGATCCACACAAAGCTCCTTTTAAGAGTGAGATTGACTGGTTGTCGTACTCAGACCAGAGCTGCTTGAGCTTCTCGTATAAGGGAAACTGGATCATCGTGAAGGGAATCTCTCTCATGATGGTCGAGTTCCAGCCTCTATAAAGTCCACGGAAGGTACCTTCTCCCAGCTTATTCATGAGTAAGTATTTCAAGTTGGCCCACAGAGTAGCCTGTCCACCAACGCCCTTGTGTCCAGCCTGTGTTCTTTGCTTCACAATTTCCGCGGGGACACGAACAAGACAAGCGGCTATTTCACCAGCAGAAGCCGCAAGCATATGACTCGCCGTTTGCGGGAGTTTGTCCTTCGTCGTGGTCTTCAATGTGTCATACGTAACAAAGAATAACGATGCAGAAGGTGCCAGCGCCACGACAGCAGAACCAAGACCTTTGTAAATCCCATGCCAGCCTCCGTTAGCAAAGAAGCCTCCCTTAGCCTGAAGTCTGGTCTTTAAAGTGTCTATAGGAAAGAATGCGAGATCGGTACTAGTACCGGCACATCCACCACTCTGGGGTTAGCAGGTTGCCAATAATTGACTGAGTGAGCAAATAACATACGATCAATGAGATCAAGAAGGAGGTATTATCCATTGAATTGGTTGTAAGGGAAGAGTATATCTCTTCAATGCAGCAAAAGAGTGTAGATTGCAATCTTTGGAGACCGAGAACTCGAGATTTTTCAGGTCGCGACTCCTAGTCAAATCTGCTCTTGCGGAGATAGTCGTGCGGATAGTCATCATTAACGAGGGCATACGATAAACTTATTCTTTGTGAGTCTCTTCTTCTTTGCAAATTTCAAAATGATGGAGTCTGCTTTCTTAGTTGGTGGTATGAAACCCTCAATAAATGCGAGAAAGTCTTCATAGTCCCACTCTTTGACCATCTGGAACAATTCTTTGATTCTCGTGTGAAGATCTTTCGATAACATATCTGAGTCGAGAAATCGTATCTTGCCGGATTCAGGACGACAGAAGCTACCCCGTAGAAGAGAAAGATCCAATGATGCATTAAAGAATGGTGGTAGACTCAGCTTCCATTTGAGCATAAAGTCCTTATCGGACAAAAGCATCGGTGACGCCTTTTTCATCGTTTCAATACCAAACCACCAGGCGCATTTGGTGTGACTGATAGTGAATATACCTGGAGATGCCTCATCGCCAAACTTGTGTGCCAATGTCGTAACGAAATGTTTGTTAAGCTCAGAATCTTGAGCAGCACAGGCTTGTGAAATCTCTTTGAGATTGAACTCAGTGTCGGACTTCTTTTTCGAGAGCAATACCGAAATCAAAGTGTATAGGCTTTCTGTGACAAACTTTGGCGTTAGAATCACTGCGTGTCCATCTACCTGACTTCCACAGATGCTATACCACTGCGAGTAGAAATGCTGTCTATCAATGGGCGAGTCGGATTCAACGGCATGCATGGCTTTACTGGATTCAATCTCATCGCTCGGGTACCTTGCAATACCCTCGGTGTCTATGAATCCATCCAGCTTTGTAAGCTCATACATGTAGGAGAAACGGTCAATTCCAACCAAAGCAGAATCTGGGCCGTCGAAAGTCTTTTCTAGTTTATTTATGCTCATGTCATTCATCAAAAGCATCGTGTTGGAGTGGTTCATTTGGCGAACAGTGTAAGTCTCGTCTTCAGTGCATAGGACAATGTGGTTTTTGGCCGTTGATGGAGACTTGAACGTTAGCTCACCTTTCTCCTCCTTAATGTAATTGACTAAGTCATCCAGTAGCTGTATTAGTTTGTATTTATGGTCTGTTGGCCACAGGATCTGGCCGTACGCGTCGAAAGACATAGTGGTTGGAGATTCAGACATGCGCGTTTGAAGAGATGTAGATGGCCTATCATCACGATCACACTTTGTTTTGAAAACAAGATGATGTCTAAGGGCAACAGTATGGGTTTAATTGAATAATCTTTAGAGAATAAGCTCGTCACATAAGTGTCGAAGACCTTCGATCAGACCAAAACTACTGAGCTGAACCCGACGATAGTTCGGTGACAGATCCATCACTTTGGCGCCCCGTCCTTACTCCTTACAGTGATCCAAAATCGTACTATATTCTATAAATACACACTTCTCACTGACAAAGGTCGTCTTGGCTCCACCGGTCGCAGACTAGGGTGGTGAGCCTTGGTCAGTTCTCCGAAATCAGTTGAAAAGTAAAGAAAAAGCCGTCCCTAAGAGGCTATGAAAACTCATTTGCACACTTAGTTAAGCTCGCTGATATGCTTGTCGATGTCAATCTCCTCCAAGGACACATGGCCCGCCAAAGTAATAGGTTTCTTCATCTCACGCTCGTACTGGATTCTCTCCAAACGAGCTCTGGGGCTCCATCCGTTGACAGGAGCCACCAATTTGAATGGAGCGAGCCAGCTGTTGACAGTCTTGAAGTTTTCGCCCAAACCGTAAATCTCGTGAACCAAATCCTCCACACAGATGAAGCCGAGATCATCGCCAAACTTGTCTTCGACAACTTGGTTGTTGTCCAACTTAGAGAATCCTGACTCGCTCTCGGAGTCTGGAATAGAGGCTCTCTTCTGGAAAAGCGCACGGACGGAAGCAAGGGATGGCTTACCAACGACGACGAAAGGAGCCACGAGCTTCAAAACAGGAATGACGGTAGGGGTCACCTTGACGAAAACACCCATATTCTCCTCGGTCAAACGCAAAACCTGGAGAACGGCTCTGGCCTTCTCGGGCACAGCAAGATGCTTGTGCACGTTGGGGATTCTGATAACAAACATAAGCTTGGGGTCCTCCTCTTTCTTGGAGCTTATCTGGCGTTGCTCATGCTTCAAGATGCTGTCCATTCTCTTGTTCTCGATGAAAGCAGCCTTGTGCTTCATGGCCAACTTCTCAGCTCGAAGAAACTTATCCTTGGGAGCCAAGGACTTCTTCTTTGTTTTTTCGGCCTCAACACGGAGCTTCTCCTGGCGCTCGATACGCTTTCTGTCGGAGTCTTTTCTCTTTCTCAAGAGCACTTCTGGGTTCTTATTGATGACAGCCATGGTGAAGTAGCAGAGATGGGCTAGCGAAAAATATGCGATGCGACCGATGAGTATGTGTAGGCTGGCAGGGTCTCACGATAGGGTGGTCAGGGAAAAAATTCAGGGAGAAAATGAAAAGCCTTATTTGGATTCAATGTTGAATTGATGATGTGAAAGAGTTATGTTAAAAAGGTTTTTTTTTTATTTTGCCAAAAATCGTACCCATGGTGATGACTATGTGCGAAGTTGCAACTAGTGTTTGCGATATCTATACTGCGCTCTAGTATGGCCCCTCCCCACCAACCAAAACCACACCCAAAGTCCCAATGAGGCTTTATCCCGCCAAAAGCATCCAAACCCTCGAATCGACGGAAAAAATAAATCCGCTAAATCCACTAAAAAATCAAGCCCATCCATACAGGTTCCAAGCCTGTGCTACTGCCTAAGGCTTAGGCCAGAGATCCAGGGCTTCAACGCAAAATCTACAATAATTGGCCAACATCCAAGTTGTTTGCCAATAAAACACCGCGAAATGACCACGGTCGGCATTCTGACACTTCCGACCGCAATACCCTTTGTGCGTAGGCGCCATTGTTGCCCCAGACAGTGAAGAAGGCTCGGCTTTTAGGTGGAGGGCACCGATTTGCAGGGCTGCGAGATCTGCCTGGGTGCAAAAAATAAGCGCCGTGGGTGCAAAATAAGCGGTGTGCTTCTGAGCAGAGATGGAGGAGGTGGTGAGGTTCCAAGCATCACCACAACTGGTACCCATAACCTCCGTTCCCTTTAACTCCTGCTGACCATGCTCCTTCTACTCAAGTCATTGTTCTTTTTCTCATGTGCAGATATAAAGCCCTAGCGGTGTCTCGCGCAAGGTCTTCGTCCTGCTCTGCCCCCCTGCACCGCTTTTGGCCGTGGTCCGTGGTTTCACAGTATATTCCATCGTTTGAGCTGGCTTGAAATCGAAATCTCGTTTGGGCGTCTATTTCTACTGCCTTCTAGTAGACACTGTTGCTGTCTGCACCGCCGTTGGCAACGCCGTGCCCCACTATAGCATTGCATTCCGGAACCTTACTAGAACCCTAAATCGTGTTTCAAAGGAGCCTGATCCCATCCTGATAACAGCTTCTTTAGCCTCGCTTGCTGCCTAATTCACTTATATGGATCCAGCCAGACAGTTTTCCTACGGCTTTCCCCCCGAACGGCCCAAGCTGGGCGACAACAATAATGACCAGTTCAGGCAACATCAACACTTGCAACCAAACAGACCTCATCAGCCCTTGCCAACCGCCTTTCAGCCTCAGCCCCAGGCTCCACAGGCACCATTGCAGCCGTCCCAGCAACACCACCGGCCTTTCTACCAGCAATACCCATACTACACTGCGCAACAGCCTTCATCCTCTTCAGACACCCAGAGCTCGGGCAGGACTAGCATGTCCCACATGCTGCCTCCGTACCTGGTTCCGTCTGGTTTGAGCCAAGGCCCCCCACCTGTGCCTTCTGTGCCGCCAATGGCTCATATGCCTCCAGTACCCCCAGTGCCTCAGATGCCGGCTCCACCGCCTCAACTGGGTCACAAAACCATGCCGTACCTGATGGCCCAACACGACATCTTTCTGCCGTATCATTTACAAGACCAGCCCCCATTGCCGATGGAAACGCCTCCCGCCAGGTCTGGTACCTTGCACCACAAGATCAGGGCCTCGGAACCGACTCAAGAGGAGTTCGTTGAGCACCTCAAGTCTCTCACCCACAAGGCTGCTGGTGTTCCATTGTTGCAATTGGCACATAAAATAAAGATGTTGGAAACTAGTAATCCCAACATTGAGTCAGATCCCATATTCAAAACCTTGAACAATGCCAAAGACATCAAACAGGAAAGACATCACCAGCTCTTCGGCATGGCATGGGTCCAAAGTATGTGTGAAGCATCTCCAACGGCCGTGGTGCCCCGCAACAGGGTATATGCTCGGTACGTTCTGCTGTGTGCCAACAATAACCTCAATCCACTCACCCCAGCCAGCTTTGGTAAGATCATTCGCATACTTCACCCCAATCTCAAGACCCGCCGTCTTGGAATGCGTGGTAAATCGAAATACCACTATTGTGGGATCAAGCTTCTCGATGATCAGTCACTGGATAATTCAGCTCTGTCTGAATCCTCTCCAGCCGGTTCCGAATCGCCTCACTCATTAAATCCCCAGACTCCGACTTATTCAAACTCTCCGTCTGTGAGTGGCGGCGGTACCCCAATTGACTCCGGTGTCGTTCGTGAGGCTTTCGTAACGACGAGCTTCAAGTACGTTCCGAATCTTTTCACCATCATTGACCAGTCAATGGGCCCCGACTGGATGTCACAACCTTTCACACTCCCACCTATCCATGATTACCTTCCGAAAGATCTGGATGTGGACTATGATGTCGCTGAGACCCTACATTCCCTTTATCGTGTTCATTGCATGTCAATCTTTGAAACTGTCAGGTATATGCAAGTGGAGAAGTTGCTTTCTCTCTTTGCTCCCTTCTGTGCTATTTTGACCACGCCGGTGTTTAGGCTCTTCACATCAGAGCTGACGTTACAATGGGTGAAGGCCTCAGATTTGGCAATGTATCGGGCGATCCTCAAAATGTTGACTCGCTTGCAACTTGAATCGGTCCCAGGAGAAATCTTGACGCCGCTCAGAGAGATTTTGAAGAGTTTTGTGAATAAACTTTCTTCTGCACTACTGGTTAAGTTTCCCGACCATTTTGTTCAGATGAAAGTGACAACCGCCCGTCAGTTCATATCGATGGTGAGACGATTCGTTCGTTGTGTTGAATACGGATCAGCTGCATCCAGAGTCCTTTCTAGTCAGACTGAGCGCACTTTAATGTTGAATGACTGGCTACGCGTTGACACGTACGGAATCATACTACGAGAGGTTCCGTGTGCTATGGAACATCTGCAATTGTTTGATGAACTTTTTAACGACCGAATAATCAAGCTTTTTGAGAAGGAGTCTTCCCAAGCAAATGACCTTAAGGCTAGTGGACTTGCCCCTTACGCCGCATTCCTCCTTGAGCTTCCTTCAAAGTTCCCAGATGCCAACCCTTGGCTATTCCTGCTCGTGTGTTCTAATTTACTAACGACATGTCTCCGTGAAATGAGTTTGGCTGGCGGCCAAAGTTTCGGGTCATGGTGGGTCTTCAGATGCTGGGCGGACGAGTACGTTAGTTGGTTTTTCGAACTCGGCGGGTACTTGGCAGACGAATTGCAAGCAGAGCCTGAGTCAAAGATTGAAGAGGAGATGCCTCCGTCAGACTTTGGATCTGCAAACACCAGTTGGGCGTTTGAGCCGGTGACTACCGAAAGTGCTCGCTCGTCAAGCTATGTGGACTTGCTAGATAGGCCCAACGGTGAAAATAAATCCTACTCAGAGAGTGAGTGGTTCTAATGAGTCCAATTAATGATAGTTTAGTAATAAAAGTTACCTGATTTTTCCATCAACATGAGCCGCGCCAGTACTTTTTGCAGCCATTTCTCAATGACAATCACTAAAAGAATGGTCAATATAGAATTCATACGTTCAGACTCTGAACCCACTTCAATTTACTCCTCTAGAGCACTTTTGAAGGGAGAGGTAGCCTTGACCATTCAGCCTATGATCAAACTGTACTACCTTACTGAATCGGGTGCAAGAAGGTGTCACTGTTGTGGAATCGTCATCCCATCATTCATAGTCGTTCAATGTCTTGAATGCTCTGCTATCTTCTATTGCTCTACAATGTGTCTAGTAAGACATAGATCGAGGTTTCACCGCCTTGAATGCGGATTTCTTCGTCAATGGGTTGAAACTTATAAGGCGGATTTGTCTCCTAAGGGTCTAATGTTGGCTCGATTGTTAATCTACTCTAGCAATGATCCTGCTGCAAGAATTGAATTGAGTCTGATAAAGCCAACCCACTCGTCACATCCATTGGGTGAAGATGAGCTATTACACTTGAAATCGGTATTCAACCCACGGGATGTCGAATTCTGTCGGAAGCTACTAGACTCCCAATCGCATCCGCTTTACGACGCCCAAATGAATATCGTTGGTACCTTCTTTGAACCTCTGTTCTCCAATTTAGCTCACAGCTGCACTCCTTCTTTGCTTATGGTTCCTCTTTCCTCTGAAACGTTTGACGTTGTGTGTTGTACCAATGTCAATGAGAGCACGAAGCTAAGCGTGAGCAAAGTCCCACCATCTCAGCCACGGCTTTTTCGCCAACTCCAGCTATTCAAGCAATCTGGAATATCTTGTGAATGTTCTCTTTGCAAATCCAGTGCCCCAGACTTATTCCTCTCATTTATTTGCCCAAGATGCAAACTGCCGATCTACGAGATCGTACTTAATGACTTTGCCGGTTCCAACGAATTTGAACTATCCTTAAAAGAAACCATTCAAAGGCGATGCTTGAGGTGTGGAAAGGTTGTGACAAAAGAGGAGCTTATCGAGACAAAGCAACTTTACCGAGCTTGTCTCCTAATGTTCTTACAAATTGGTCGAATACCAAATGTAAACCACCTGCCCCTGAAGACCGAACAGAAGTTTGTTGGTCGGCTCATGAACAGCTTAAAAGCGACTCCTCACGTCGGAGCCAAATCAAAAGCGTTGGCTCGTTTATTGAAACAAGTCAAACGATCTAGCCTCATTGCACCATACTGCTTTCCCTTGAGTTACTTGTACAGATCACTAGCACAAAACTCTCTGATGATATTTTTGAATCTGAAAGGTACATGCTCGGAAGAAAGTCCAATACTTTTCCATTTTTACATCTTATTCCATGTCTATTTAGCGCTGGGTCTTCCATACATGTCGGCTAAAATGCTTCCAATTTTAAGAAAGGCTGAGATCCTCGCATGGGATTTACTGCAGCTTTCACTGTACAGCGAAAAGGACATCACCAGAATAGATGCGAAAAAGGCTCGGCTATTCTTCAAAGTTCAAGCATCAGCACTTCTGATTAAGCTTGGTCGCAGTGGCCCTGAGGCCCGTTCCCTAGCGCAAGTGTTGAGCAATAGACCTGAGTTGTTCGACGATGATGTTAGACGATCAGCCGAACGAATTCTTCTGAAAAGTGACATCAACATACAGAAGTGTGACGATGGCTATCACTTCAGGCTTGCCAACAACGAAGACATCATGGCTATGATCCCCTTTCGCGAATGTCTTGAGTATTTAAGATGGGTCGGTGAGTTTTAGACATCATTCAATGCAACACAAACAGCCCCCTTATGATGACCGTTGTAGTGTCTAACAGTCTCGCTATTTGATAAGTCCCAAAGACGGACGTAGTGATCAGAACATGCTGTCACCAAGTATGCACTGTCGGCACTAAAGGCACAGTCCCAGACCCACCTTTGATGGCCCTGTAGAGTTGTTTCCAATGCAAAGTTTTGTTCCGTCAGCCAGATTCTCGCAGTGTGGTCCGCTGAGCAGGTCGCCAAATGTTTCATATCCGTCAGGAGGACCACCCTTGTGATGTATTTCAGATGAGACCTAAATTTCGTAGCTGGGGTCAATGATGTGATGTCTTTCTGGTTTTGCATCTTCCAAACGTAGCAATTGCCTTTATTGTTTCCGGCAACAAGCATGCTTCCATCGCTGGCCACAGAAAGAGAGTTGATGGGCACATCATCCTCGGGGATAAGGTGGTGTGTGCATTGGTTTTCGCCCAAGTCCCAAATTCTGATGTTTCCATCGTGGTCACAACTTATAAGTTCTCCCTGATTAGGATGAATGACAACCTCGTTGACGGGACAGTAGTGCTTGTAATTTCGTTGAACAGATGGAGATCTCACATCCCAAACCTTAACGGTTCCGTCCTCGGAGGACAGCACCATCCACTTATTCTCGATTTGGAAAGCTATCAGTGTAACGTTGCCATTATGGCCTTCAAAAGTCATCACTGGGTTTGAACTAGAGCTGCTTCCATTGCCGGTACCACCAGCACCAGAAGCTGTTGAAGCAGCCATTGTGTTTCCGCCTGCGGATCCAGCCTGTTTGATATCATATAAACGAACGTAAAGATTGCCGGCAGCTGCTAGAAAACGCTTATCGGAGGTGATCTCTAGTCTGTTCACTTGGGAATCGGTATGCTGAATTGTGCGTGAACACACTCCTGTTAAGGCATCCCAGAACCTAATGGTATGGTCGTACCCAGCTGATGCTAAAATGACAGACATGGGGTTGGAGGTTTTTCAGATGTGGGTTATGCTAGGATGGTTCTTCCAACTCAATGCTATGCTCTTGTATTAAATGTGTGCAGGTCGGAGCTACTGAGTAGATGTACAAGGTTGCAAATTAGCTACATTATCGCGTAGTTATAAGCCTATATTACGGGGTCGGCATAAGTAGATGATCTATTAATATGTGAATCGTATCGGTGCCCTAAGGCACTGGGATTGATGCTATTCTCGGCCCAGCCTAAAATGCACTCTGGATGGCCTGTTTCTGGGCTGGCAGCAAAGATGTAGGGAAGTCTATCTTGTACTTGACGATAAGATCGCCGTGGGCATTGGGGTCCTTAGAGTTAGGCATTCCCTGACCTGGATATCTGTTTGTGGAGGAGGGCTGCACCGGAAGAGATCTTGAGACGTTAATCTTCTTTCCGCTCAATGTGGTGATATCCTTCTCAAATCCGAGCAAAGCCTCCTTGAATGTCAACTTAACGTTGGCAACCAAGTCGTTGCCCTCTCTCTTGAAAACTGCGTGAGGCTTCTCCTCAATGATGAATTGAACTGTTTGTCTAGCCTGGCACTCGCGCTGGTAGTCACCCTCGTTGTTGAAGTTGATCTTGGTTCCAATCTTCCAACCAGGCTTAATCTTGATCTCCAAAATCTTGCTCTCTCTCGATCCATCGGCAGACTTTCTGCTGAGCTTCATCTTCTTAGTAGCACCAGTGTACAACTCTTCTAGCGTACAAGGCAACTGGATAGAAACGGTGTCTGGTTCGGGGCGACGAGAGCGTCCACCGCCTCCTGCGCCACCAAATCCACCTGGCATTCCACCAAAGCCGGATCCACCTCCACCGAAGCCAGATCCTCCGCCAAATCCAGAACCGCCAAAGCTGAAGCCACCATCGTCCATACCGAATCCACCCATTTGAGAGAAGATGTTGAAAGCATCAGACTGGGAGAATGGATGACCTCCAGCTCCTCCACCGAAGGAGAATGTAGTTCCACCTCCACCTGGAGCACCTCCGGCAAATGGGTTTTCACCTCCAGCGGGGGCATTGCCTCTGGCAGCCTCCAAGCCGTAGTCATCGTAGACCTGTCTCTTGTCATCGTTAGACAAAATGTCGAAAGCTTCGGAGATCTCCTTAAACTTTTCGGTATCTCCAGTTGGCTTGTCAGGATGGTATTTGAGAGCAGCCTTTCTGTATGCTTTTTTGATCTCGTTTTCATTCGCCAGTGGGGCGACGCCCAACAAATCGTAGAGCTTCGTTTCCTTGACCATGATTTATGTCAATTGTAAAAAAAAGATAATGTAGGCCGTTTACTCTGCTCGTGCGTGGATAAAAATGTCTTGATAAATGAGAAAACCGCAACACCTTGAAAGTGCGAGATCCTTCTCGAAGGTTCTACACATTCCACCTTGAAGATCAAGTAGTCTGATTTTGACAAGGTATCGCATTTTAAATCATGCCATCCTTGCCATTTTCGAAGAGGTTTAATTTTGGACATGTTAACATTCACAGTGCTCTCTTTTTCGACTGTGCTTCTTGGCTGCGAATCCTGAAATTCTTGAATGCGGGTTAGCAACATTATGGCGACTACCGAAACCTCACATAAAACTACTTTGGGTTCTTAATGCATTATGATACCTTATACGATGCAAATCTATGAGTTAGCATTTCACGTCGATGCCTCTTCTTTTCTCTGCTTCCCTCATTTCAAACATGACTTGGACACCCACGAAAAGCGTGGCCAGGGCTAGGATGAAAAATCTCAATCCAGCAGGCGTGCTGAACATCTCTTTTATAAGAGCCACGGTACCATCCTGACCGAGACAGAAGCCAAACAAATTGGCGATCATCATGAGCCAAATGTTTATGGAAGCTCCCACGCCACACAAGTATCTGAACCATGGTCTGTCCGAATACTTTTTGAAGTAGATCGTCGCTGCGATTTCTGGAAGGAGGAATACCACGACGAGCCAGCCCCAGAGAAGAAGCTTGAGTTCAATGTCGTGCCACACAGCGACAAAACTAAAGACAACAAGCGTGTTCACCACTCTCGATCTAATGCCGTTTGAGCCTCCAGTTTCTCCTCTTCTTCCACCGCCACCAAGGGGAACGTAAATGTAGCGGATAACCCACTTGTTGTAAGAGCGATGCCATGCTCTCCAGAATGCCAAAGCCAGGTAGTTGTTGTCCATGCATCTGATCATATTCTCTGGTGGGTCAACACCGTCAAGCAAAGCCCAAAACCGGAAGAGTCTCCATGGAATCAATAGTTTGAGCCAGATTACATTAAGATTGAACATTCCCAACATCGACAATTGGAAAGGAGTATCACCGTCCCATGCTTTAGTCTTAGAAACCGCAACGACGTACATGTGGTGTAGAATAAACTCCATCACCAAAATGCAAAAAAGTAGACGCAAGCCATAGATGATGATCCTTTTTGTGTCTAAGGTGGACTTGGATCTGTAATATTGCGTCTGATATAAGTAATCATTGAAGGTCACAATTGGTCCGCCGATAAATAATGGAGCGTAGGAGATGTATGAAAAGTAGTTGAAGAAGTTGTAATCCAGTTTAGGCAACGGGGCGGTCAAACGCTCTCTATCATCCAAGTTCTCGACAACAGGCTTCAATTCCAACGTGCTCAGGTCCTTCTTTTCAAGAAAATCCAAACCAAAGGAGAGCATTCGAAGAAGGGTGAAATTGTAGAACACGTCCCAGCGTGTGATGATACCCTTGAAGCCATTGTCGAGAATACCAATATGGAATTTCGCATTCCAAAACTTGTCATTGATGAAGAGTGTGGCAATCCCGTAAACCCAAAGAAGCGTCTTAGCTAATTTAGGGTCTTCAATTCGTTTGGCAAGCGAGTACATGACGATAAGGTGAAAGAAGATCTTCAACACATTGACTCCATGAAGGGCGAACAAGTAGACGATCCCAAAACTGATATCGAACCAACTTCTCTTCACCAGGAAGCTAAGCAAAGACGTTGCTTTTCTTAACAGAACGTGTCCAGCCACTAAGGACGTTAGGAGCCAGAAATTGTTTCTGAAGAAACGGTATTGCGTATCTGAGTTATCGACTTTTCTCCCGAACATCCAACCCTGACTTAATAGCGGCTCGTACCTTGGGTAATTTGGATTATACTCATTGGAAGCGTCCATAGCTGTCTTCCACATGAGAGGCACGGCCAAGACAAAAATCACGGCGTATATCCTGAATTCAAGCGTATGCCATTTTGAAGTGGTAGCACGGGAGACGACCTTCTGCCTCTTTGCAGCATCTGCGGGTGGGTATAGCCTTGTATCAAGGGCCTCAAGCGAGAAAAACCGAAGTACGGGCTGTAGGTAATCCATTGAATGCTTGGAGGAATCGTGGTGCCTTTTATACTCTCGCTGTTGATAAAGATGTATAAGTGTGCGACCTGTGTGAGGCTTAAGGTGTCAAACCGGGGAGAGAGGTGAGTTACGACAGAAAAAATCCTTGAATTGAATCTGGGATCACAATCATATTCAAACCCCATTTCAGTACAAACCTGATATTTTTTGTTTTTCTCGCTAATTGAGACTTAATTAGACTTTCTTAGCATTCTGTGGGGTCTCCGGAGTTCTTCCCCACTTGCAATGCTAGATCCTTGCACAAAATCTAGAAAGTAGAAGACAATTGAAAACCCAATTCGATTGATGGTCTCAATCTTTAGAAGTTTCTTGGTGTACCTCGACATCAAGAATGAATTTACCTTCATGATAGTCACTATCAAGCGATCGGTGGACCAATCTAGCAGCTACTATTACATGTATGGTGACGCCATACTATGGGCCATTTCGGAGCATCAGATTGGAGTTAGAAAATGCCAATGGACCCACCGTCTACTCATCTCTACCCCCAAATTAACTCACTTCTTCAATTGAAGAACATTCATCGAGTTTTGTCAAATCTGCTGATTGAGAAATCCAAATTCACATTGTCCACTCTTCATTGCCTCTGGCCTCGATCCGAATATCACCAGATTGTGCATAGTCTAGAGGGGCCAATATTACGGAGCCCCACTCGGCGTGTATATATAAAGAGAGGAGGGCCCTTTAAAGTGCGGAAAGGGCCCCTTTTATACGTCTTTCATAACCACCACAGTGTCAATTCGATCGATCCAAAGAATGTCTGCTGCATCTAACGCCTCGTGCATCTTCTGCAAGATCATCAAGGGCGAGATTCCTTCGTTCAAGCTTATCGAGACTAAACTCTCCTACTCCTTCTTGGACATCCAACCCACAGCTGAGGCCCACTGTCTCGTGATTCCAAAGTACCACGGTGCCAAATTGCACAACCTCCCAGATGAGTACCTTGCTGACATTTTGCCAGTGGTGAAGAGATTGACCAAGGTGTTGAAGCTCGATCAGAACAACACTCCTGAGGGCAGTGGCTACAATGTGTTGCAGAACAACGGCAGAATTGCTCATCAGGTGGTTGACCATGTTCATTTCCACTTGATTCCAAAGAAAGACACCGAGTCTGGCTTGGGTGTCGGCTGGCCAGCCCAGGAGACCGACTTTGACAAATTGGGCAAGCTCCACGAGACTTTGAAGGAAGCTTTGGCCGCTGAGGAGAAGTTGTAAGTAGCATAGGGGAGACGGAGTCGTCGTAAGACAGCAAATCAAATATACGGCGAGACTTGAGTGGGTGATTATGGAGTGGGTAATGTAGGGACTGTTCACGAGGCGTGAATTTGGTTGAAGGTCGTGATTTCTTTTTGGATGCATATTGGCTGCCTGTTATTCTGCCAAACTCAAGTAGTGGTATCGGAATGGAAATTTAACTCGACCAAGTTGATGCATGACAATAACTGTCAAAGCTTGTTGGAGTTTCGCAGCCATCATTTAGTAGCCCATAACCATCCGACGTTTACAGCATCAAGACAAAGATCCTTTGCTCAACTGCCCAACAACAGTCATAATACTTCCTTTTCCTTATATTTGTCTCCATTCACATTTTATGAAAGTGTGGCAATTGCCACTCTTCGCCCGATAGTCATCCTTTCGACACCCACCCATACACTCCATACGCATTATCAACAGCGATAATATCTACTCCTTATCTTTAACATATGTCCCAGCCAGAGGCCGATTTTCGTGCCCAGTTTGGCAACTGGACGTCAAGAAATAGTACCAGGGGGCCTCAATTGTCCTCCTGGACAGACTACGTCAGGTCAAGCGCAAACGACCTATATGAGTCCCTCCCCACATACAACAACCCAGCAGTGCCTACTCCACAACAGGAACCTTCATGGTTTAAATTGAGCAGGTTTGAGAAGATCGTTGGCTTTGGATGCTGCTTAGCTGCTTCCATCTTCTGCTTCGTCTTCAGTTTCTTCATTTTCCCCGTGCTTGCGCTCAATCCAAGAAAGTTTGCTTTGCTTTGGACTATGGGATCCTTTTTATTCGTCATTTCCTTTGGCATTTTGCAAGGCCCTTACTCATACATTAGACACCTCACAAGCCGAGATAGGTTTGTATTCTCCGGCATTTTTTTCGGTTCTGTCTTCCTCACCATGTACTGTGCTCTCATTCTTCAGAGTACCATATTGACCCTCATTGCCAGTATTGTGGAGGTCATTGCAATTGCATACTACATCATAAGCTACTTTCCCTTCGGTGCCACTACCTTGACGTGGTTCACAAGCTACATGGTCGGCTACTTTGGTGGATTCTTCTCCGCCTTATTCTGATCCAAATAACCCTAATTAAATTCAATTAATATACACCTGCACTTCAAAATCCTCTTCTAGCTCAGTATCGCCCACGACACCTTCTAGATCCAAATCCTCATCGTCAAATACTAGTCTGGCTTTTGAAACCAGACTTGCATCGATCTCCTTCGACTTGAGGTAGTGCTCAAGCAAGGCCTTTATCTTGGTCTGAGGACCTACCTCGGCCTCTATGCGCTTATTGTCCTTTCCTTTGAGGCCGATGATGAAATATTCGTCCTTCTTCTCAACTTCCTCCTCTTCAACTTTTTCTTCCTTGACATCAACTATAGCCAAATCTTCCTCTGGATCGTTGACATTTGGAGTTCCACTAAATTCAGGGTAAATTTCCTCGAAGTTTTGGCGACAGACTTCTGGTATGTACAAACAATCGATAAGTGTGTTTGTCGCTGGGTCTGTGCTTGGCGGAATTCGTAGCGTGCTAGGCCTAAAGAATGGCTTCAACTCCAGCTTTCCTTTGATCCATATTAGACAGCCTCCCTTGAGCCTAAATGGGACGAAGTTGCGTGTTGCTTGGATTCGAATGTCATCCAAGATTTCCATGAATGTCTTATTGCCTCTGGATGTAATTGTATGCTTTTCTTCCGGCCCTAGCTTCGATGTAACCGAGATGTCGTAACATCTGTCGGCCTCGTGATCGCTCTGTTTTTGGCTAGTATGTGCTTTGATAAGCTCATCAAATTCTCCATCTGACTCGTCTGATATAACTTCCACAGGTTCCAGTTGCGTATCCGTTTGACGTATCTCGAATATCTCATCAGCATCGGATGTAGTATGAGCGGTATGAAAAGACTCCACCAAGTCCTCGGAGGATAGCAGCTCGGGCTGGGTATCAACTGTACTGGTTTTCGGCGGCAGTGGTAGGTGATTGGGTTCTGTCTTTGCCTTGTCGTCTTGTGTCACTTCTGCTGTGGTTTCAGTCACTGGATTTGATTTGACTTCTGCTTTTACCTCGGGCACTGAGCTTTTTGATTTCTTCTTCTTGATCACGAAGAAGTCATCGTCGTCAAACAACTTCTTGTTTCTCTTCTTTGTCTTTTCCGATGGCTCAAGCTTGACCATCTTTGACGACTTTGTGGAGTTGTATTGGGAAGCTTTCGCACTTACCCCAGATACCCACTACTTAACAGTGCTACGAGGAATAGGAAGCTGGTTTTCCGAAAATCAATTTTGTTAGAAACTTTTTGCTTTCAATTGTCTTCACAGTAGTCTTGAGTTTGTGACGTCTTCAAGAGCTTCAATCCAATTCGTGATCCTGGCATCCTTCAACTACGCGAAATCATAATACAAACAAAGCGCAGAGAACCACACCTCCAAGAAATGACCACTGAGGGTGACAAGCTCATAGTCAATGCCAATCTCCCTCGAACGAGAGATTTGAGCTTTGTGGGGCGTTTTCATCACAATTTTGGATTCGAAGAAGGTCTTTTCGAGTACCTCCTAGCCCAGAAGGAACTCTGGGGTGATAAGCTCTTCTACCTCAATGAGCTACCGTTCCAGCAAGCAGTCAGCTTTGGACAGCATCAAATCAGACAGATCCCTGAGGTGGCTTACAATGAGCTTCAATTTCCCAAAAACGAAGCGTCGGAGATTCTGAAAGGCGCCTTTGAGGCTCAATTTGGAACTCTGAATGGAATCGACCTCAATTTCGTTAGTTCAAAGGGTGAGAGCAAGCAAACTCTTAACCATGGTGATAGCTTGGCTCTACAAGAGATGTTTAATAGAAACGCTAGAATATTGAATGTGGGTGGCATAATAACGGCTATGAAATGGCTACCGTACGGTTCCCTCTTGGCAGTAGCCGTCACCTATCATAAGGAGGGATTATCCAAGGCGATCACAAGTCCGTCCTTGCTGATCTTCAACAACCCTATCAATGTTGAGGATGTGAAGTCTTGCATTCAATTCTATAAGTATGACCCGGAGACAACGCTGTTGTCTCTCCGAAAAGTTCTCATTACATCTTCATTTGGAGCCACCTCGAACCTTAATTGGCTACCTTTTAAAGTTAAGGAAGAGACATCCGGTGTTCTCTCTGGTCTCTTCTCCGATGGAAAGGTACACTTCTTTAGGGTCGACATCCCTGCGCTGGGTACTCAATACCTTGATGTGTCTGGTGCCTCGTGGACAATTTCTATGAGCGACGAGGCTGGTTCAGCGCAGCTTCCAATAACAGCCTACGACATTTTTGATGAGACAAAGATTATCGTGGGAACGCTCGATGGTGCAATTGCCGAGTTTGTCTTGCCTGGCATCGATGAGCACCCTGAGGAGCCCTCATTTGTGGAATATGTTACCGACTCAGCAATAAGCACCGTCACTGTTGCTCCTGTCCTAAACGGACACGTTCTCCTCGTCAATACAACTACCACGAGGTCATTCGCCATTCTATATGAAAACCTACGTCAAAGTAGGTTGGAGACAGCATACACAATCCTGTTTCTACCGCCTCGATACCACAGAGGGTACCGCATCTTTGTATACCCTGATAGCGCTGAAAGTATAGGCTATACCTTCGTCAGACATCCCCATCAGAAACACAGTTTACTCCTACGGACAGAGCTTATTTCTAGCTTTCACATCAGTGAATATCTCAATCACCCTTTTGCCTTGGTGGGTAATGCCGCTGGAGACTTTTACGTGATCAACATTGGAAGGAAGATCTTTGGTGTTCCCAAGGCCCACAACAAGCTTGTGGTGCCTCTCAAGATCTGGTCGCTCTTCCTTGAGGATGACAGGAAGACGTTGAGACTCGTGGGAGACTACGAACCCTCGTCAGCAGATAAAGCTGAGGTAGCCTACTCATTTACTCCACACGAGGTGGGTGTATCTGCCTGTGCTTGGAACGAAGGTTTTGATGGCAGTTCGACCTACGCTATGGGTACGTATTCAGGGCTATTAGTTTTGGAACGCTTAGACCCTCTGTTGAATTAGTATTTAGGGAGCCTCTGATCAACGGTTTCACTCCATCTATTAATTCCTCCTTTTATGTCACGAACATGAGCAACGCCAAAATCTTCTGTAAGCTTCTTGGTGGCAAGTTGTGAATCATTTCCATAACGGCAAATCACATACACCTGGTCATTTTTCTTGTCGAACGTTTCCGGGAAAATAGATTCATCTGACTCTAGCCTGGATAAGCGCAGAGCCCAATCGATATTAATCGAGCGGCTGATGTTTGCAATTTGATACTGCTCGAACGGTCTGACATCTAGAAGTACCGAACGATCATCAGCTTTCAAGTAGTTCTCTGCTTCCTTAGCGTCGATCCGTTGCTCTGGAGTCAACACGTTAGAATTGACGGATCCACAGAATTGGTCGTAGTTTATTTCTCCTGACTCAATTGACTGTTTAGTGATTGTCGGTTGCGTTCCACAAACTTTGCAAGCAGCCTGTCTGCCTCGCATCTTGAACTGTCGAAGGACCAGCAGGGGATACGCCGTGTACATTGCAAGAAAAGGCTTAAATGTTTCGTCATAATGACCTGTTAGTACCTTTAGAGTCTCTGTAGCCAATGAGATACCGGTCAACCCAATGGCTGGTCCAAAAACACCTGCATCACCACACGTAGAGACAGACTCCGGTTTGGGAGGTTGGGGGTAAAAACACCGGTAGCAGGGCCCAGTATTATTGAAATTTAAAATCGTAAACTGACCATCGGTCTTCACTCCTGAGCCACTGACGATTGTCTTGCCGCTTAGAACAGCCACATCGTTGATCAAGTACCTGATGGCTGGGGCATCGGTGCAATCCACAATGAGATCGTATTCACCAAAAATGTTGAATGCATTGCTATTATCTAGTCTGATTGGATGGGTCATAATATCAACATGAGGATTGAGTCGGTTCAAATACTCTTTAGCAGAATCACATTTTAGCATACCCACCTTATCTGAAGTGTGTAGGACCTGTCTGTGCAAGTTACTGACATCCACAGTATCATTATCAACTATACCTATCTTGCCAACACCAGCAGCAGTCAAGTAAAGTAGCGTAGGGCATCCTAGCCCACCTGCGCCAACAACAAGTACTTTGGCATTCTTTAGCTTTCGCTGAGCAGGTAGAGATCCAAACTCAGGCACTATCATCTGACGTCCATAGCGTCTGAATTCTTCTAAGGAGAAGTCGGGATCGTTTGAAGGTTCATACTCTATATTTCGCTGCTTCTCTCTTTGTAGCTCGCCCACAAGCCGCCTGTTTTCCTCCTCGAGCTGTTTGATACGAAGTTGTAGGTCTGACATGATGATTTATGAGTGCGCGATGCCATCTAAGTACAACACGCCTACGCTATGTTCCGAATTATGTCTATTGACTGTGCAAGGCCTCCTTACACGATCTTTTGCTTAACGAAGAAACTCTTCAAGTGACGCAATTGGTAGGCACAGGTTCCCACCAACACAGCCAACTGGATTATGCTCCACCAGACAACTCTCGAGTTGGTGCTCTCAGACTGGTTTCTGAAGATTGCCTCTCTCTCTCTGATCAGCTCTTGCTCGTAGTTAATCTCCTTTAACTTCTCGTTCAACTGCTTGATCTGCAAGGTCAAGGCATCCACTCTTCTCAGAGATTTGGAGTCGGCGTAGTCCTCGGCGGCACCAATGGCAAGGTCAAAGAAGATACGGTGCCACTTGTTCTTGCTGCCGTCCTGGTACACTGGGGTCAAACAGAATCTGTGTTCTCCGGCTTCAAGGGAAGTGAAAGTGAAATCACCGCTAGGGTTAGAATTCGAGTCCACAACTCTGTGGTCGTTGTCGAAGGTCTCATCCACAGTGATCTGCACCTTCAAGTTATTCGTTTTGAAGTATTCGTTGGCGTTTTCGGCGTACTCAAGGGCCTCGAGCTTGGCCACCACGAGGGCGTGGGCAGGCAAATCCTCGTAGAAACATCTGGTGTTTCCTGTGGGGAGGTAAAAATGCAATGCGCTGGCTTGTGCCAACAAGAACACCAAAGCTGTGAATACCACGTTCATCTTGATCTTGTGTGGTGACTTGTTCTTAGGTGGAAAAAAATATAAAACCTGGCCTCACCGCGTCTGTGTAGTTTTGCGCAGGACACAACTTTTGCAGCCGTCGACGGACTTTTGATAAGGCTACTTGGAAAAGATTGAGATGATTGGATGTTCCTTCTACTTTGAATGGATTAGATGATGTGTGTTATGCTAAATTACTGACATTTTTGTATCTAACTGAGATCTCCACATCTAAGAAGACCGAATGGTCGCACTGTGCCTCCCGAATCAGGGCAAGTGGGAGATAAAAAGCCATTTCAGTGTACTGAAGTAGTAGCTTGATATCTAGACGATGGAAGCATTGTCGGGTTTACTTTACCGTTTGCGTGGGTTGTGTGGTAAGTAAGTGAACCGTGCTCGCTTCTAAGTCCATACAGCATAACGTGAAGTCTAGCAGTAACATACTAATACTTAGAAAGTCTTTAATTCGAGCCCAAAATGATCAGTTGGGATGGTTTCAAGAGCCTGAAACATTTGTATGAGAGCATAATCGCCACATGTGGAAAGGTGGCTATAAATGACTTCTTCGTAATCTCTTCAAGTATACAATTCAACGGAACATTGGTGCTATGTATTTTGTTTCAGCAACGCACTGGAGGTAGCTCATCACAAAGTTCAAACCATTGAAGCATAAATTAGTCTAAACTCGACATTCAATCTCCGTTTGCAGCCAAAAATAAACTCCTTTGAACCCCACGAAGTGCAGTAAAAATGCTCCTCCTACTCCATTCATCGCATCCAATATCACGATCGGTGCATAGCCCATTTCACCTTCTAGATCTGAACCTGCCTCTCCTCGCTCGGACTTTAACGTGCTACCTCCGCTCCGAAGCGTCAGACTCCCTCAACTATAAAACCCACCCTTCCTCCTCCATATCTTAACTCACTATCGTAAATTCACACGATTGCCCCCCTCGCCCAGCCCATCCGGCTGCAAAACAATAGCAACGGCAACGGCTTTAAAAATGCCGATACCAGCCGTCCTGCGCTGTCATCACTATATAGACTCTTGTCTCCGTATGAGGGCCTCGGATGCCTCACTATTGTCCCCTCCCTCAGCGCCTGTACGTGCTACTCCACACATTAGCAGTGGAATATCATGTGCGATTGACATTGTATTTATTCAGCAATATCGCTGCTTTTTCGTAGCTTCAGTAAAAAAATGGCGCCTCAGCTTGGCTACGAGCCTGTCGATGCTAAAGACGTGCCGCCTCCTAGAGAAATTGAGGTATCGGTTCCTGGCGGTATCTCGGCCACTATAGCCGTGCCGCATGGTGTGGACTCCGACGATCCACGATGGGCTACTCCGACCAAACGAATGGTGCTTATTTTGCATGGCCAAATGGGCCATCGTGATTACTGCTATCAAAAAATATTGGCTCACAAGTTGGCAGCTTATCGGGGCATGTACTCGTTGAGAATAGACTTCCGTGGTTGTGGAGCACTGGACGATTGTGCTGATCCCAAGTTGGGACGTGTTGTCGAGTCGGACCTTGAGGATATTACTCGATGCATGGAATTTATCACAAATGCGTCGCTTAATCCGCTAGGTGTGTCGTTTGTGCCTCTGGCTATAGTAGCACACTCTCGAGGTGCTGTGGTGATGTACTTGTGGGCCTTGCAGCAGGAAGCCTTGCTCAAGAATGGAGATCCAGAAAGAAAAGCTTTCAATGTGCCAAACTTGGTGAGCTGCTCAACTAGATACAATTCCCTCACCATGTTTGAGAAGGAGGGCGTCATCGATGACGACTTTGAGTCCTTGGAAATGAGATGTCTTCGTCATGGCAAGGTTCAACTCGTAGAGGTGCCTCGTCATGAGTTGAACAGCCTTATCGATACAGACTTGACTTGTGTCAAAGATCTTCCCGCAAATTGGTCCGTATTGAGTGTCTACGGAATGGAAGACGAGGTTGTCTCTGCTAACGATGGCGCTCAGTTCTCAAACCTCCTAAGCAGATGCCGATACTCCCATCATCTCGAACTTATTGAAAATGCAGACCACATGTTCATGGGTATTCACCATATAGATAGCGAGGAGGACCAAGAGGACTACAATCCTCAAGGCTGGCCGGTTGCATCAAACAAGCTTGTCAATTATAGGCACCATGCAGCGGCTGCCATTTTGCACTGGCTCAAGCCAGAAAATGAACTGCTCCGCTTCTTGTATGCCAACGCTTCAATTCAATCTGTCCCACGCTGGAAATCAGCAGATGGCTTATACAATTTTAGAGACATTGGTGGCTGGCGATTGATCAGGCCCACCTTCTCCAAGAGTCTGAGGGTTGGTCTGTCTATTTCTGTGAGGTCCAACTACATCTACCGCTCCTCTGGAATCAACTCTATAACTGACGGAGGAGCTGACGCCCTTCAAAAGATGGGCGTGAAAACCGTCTTCGATTTAAGATCTCCCCAAGAAGCTGCTGGTGATTTGGACCCTGGCTACTTGACCCATGCTGGTATCAATGTTGTAAAATCTCCTATTTTTGACTTGGAGCTGGTTGCGCCTGAGAAACTAGCCAAAAAGCTTGTTTCGAGCAGTCAAAGCAAGAACAAGTCCGAGCATATTTATAAAGAGATTCTTAGAGAAGGCATCCCGCTGCTTCGAACTATATTCACTTACATCAAAGATCACCCGCTTGAACCATTCCTTTTATCCTGTTCAAACGGGCAAGATTTGACTGGCGTTGTTATCATGTTGATATTGAGCTTGTGTGGAGTTGAAAAGCACATTATTGCTCACGAGCAAGGCTTGAGTGTCATTGGAACTCAAATGCGCCGACAGGTTGCCCAAAATAAACTGGTTGAACGTGTTTTCACTAATGGCGCTTCTGTGAATGAGGAGAACATAGCTGTCAGCATGTTCAGGACACTTGACACTTTGGAGGAAGATTATGGTGGAATCGAGGGCTATATGGGAACCCAGCTAGGTTTCGATGAAAGCGAGGTGAAGGCAATCTACAACAACTTGGTGACCCCACAATCAAAGGGCCAAATTAGCTTCCCAGTAAGCAAGATGTGATCTGTATAATTTATTAAATAAACTTTCATTCGCTCGTTAATATGCCTAGGATGTCATCAGTGCAGCTTATTCTTCAACTTGGCAACCAAGGAAGTCAATGCCAGGGTATTGTCTTCTGATGTCTTTTCCGAATGTTTGTTCTTCTTTGACTTTTTGCTCTTGCGATCGTCGCCATCCTCTCTCCTCAGTCTCTTGGAACGCTCATCCAAAATACGCTTCATGGTGTCGGTCTTCTTGAACTCGGAACTGGTAGGATCAATAGCATAGTCATGGCTCTCGAAAATTTCTTTAAATCTATCATCGTTCAAATCAGCCTTGAAACCATCCTGAACCATCTCAGTATCGTACTTCTTATTCTTTTTGTTCTTCTTCTTGCTCTTTTTATCCTTCTCTGCTTTGAGGATGTCTCTCATATCGAAATGCTCGGCCTTGGATTGGTCCTGATCCTTATCATCCTCCATAAGGAGCAACTCAAGCTCTGCTTTACTCTTCTCATCCACCTCTTGAGGTTTCTTATTTTTCTTCTTGTCCTTCTTTGACTTCTTACCCGACTTTTCCTCCTTTTCAGGTTCATTTTCCGTTTGCTTCTCCTTAAATTTTTCCATTCTACGAGCACGGCGCTCTTTCTCTTTTCTCTTGTATGCGTCGATAGTAGACTCCTCCTTTGGCTCCTCTGGCTGCTCCTCGGCCTTGTTCTCGTCTAGACCTGGGTTGAAAGTGATCTCCATGTCAACATCCTCCTCTTCCTCGTTACCTTTGTCGAAAGAGAACTTGCCACCTAGAAGATTTTTATACTTGTCTTTGAGCAGCTCGGCTTGTTCAGCCTCTGAACCTTCACTATCAGATGCCAAGTACGCCTTGAAGTCCATGTCGTCGATCTCTTTTTGTGAGAACAGTCGAGAGGAAAGGGTGGTTCTTTCCTTAGGTGTTTGATCCCAGGTCAACTTGACCTTAGAGTGCTGGAGGGCGTCGGTCACAAACGTCGAGTCTGGTCTATAAGATGCTGGAATTTTGTCACATTGATCCTTGGCCTCCTGGTCATCGAAGTCCATGTCCTCTGGGACATAACGTAAATCAAAAGTGTTGGCTGTGGACTCATACTCGGAACCATCACAATTGTCGTAGATGTTCTTTGCGGTGGAAACGCTATCACAATGCACAACAGCATAGTAGTATCTCAATCTCTGAAGTTGGTACTTTCTCAAAGCCTTCGAGTCGTAGTCCTCCTCTCCATCATCTTCTTCGTAGATTTTTCTTGCAGCCTTCTCAAGATCGTCCGCATTCTTTAAATCGAGCTCTTCGTCCGAATCAGAGTCGGAATCTGAATCATTCTTTTTCTTCTTTTTGGCGAAAAGCTCCTTTGGTGGACCTTCAACTTCTTCCTTTTGCATCTGCTCCTTACCGTACTCAGATGGGTAAATGGTAACGGATTTGATAGATCCCCCTTTTGGAACGAAAGACACGAAGGTAGCCATCAAGTCAACAGCGCGAATGTTGTCCCAATCCATGTTGACCACAGCAAAGGAGGAAGTAGGATCACCTTCCTCGGGCTTTTCTTCCTCAAGCTCAATCTCGGAGTCTTCCTCTTCGACTTCCTCATCAGAGTCGGACTCATCCGAAGAGGAAGATAAGCCTTCACCTCTGGCCCTATCTATGAAGCCCTCCTCAACGGCTGTATCAGAGTCACTATCCAGGACAGAAACCTCTGGTTCGACAGCCTTCTTCACAGGCTTACGGACCACCTTGGTCTCCTCAGAATCCGAATCAGACTCCGAATCAGAACTTTCCTCAGACTCACTGCTGGCGTCAGTGCCGCTTTCACTATCATTTTCTTCCTCGAAATACTTATCAAAAGTTTGGTTTTCGTCGTCATTTATCTTACGACCGTATCTGTCGATCTTCACTTTCTTGCCGGTAGCGCTGACATTTAACTTCTTGAGCTCATCTCTGCTAAATCTATCGTCAACTTTCACCTTGTTCTTCTTCAAACTGGGGAGTTGGAATCTGGCATCAGTACGGGCAGATGCAAATCTTGGATCGCTGAAACCCGAACCAGAACTTTTGGATCCCTTCTTTTTTGCCATTGTGTCTTATTGCAAGGTATATACTGGTTAGTATATTATTCACCGCGATGATCATCATCTATATATGTGGTGTTTGGATGTGCGATTTGGAATTTTGCAGCCATTTCTCTAGTGCGAGATTGATTAGCCTATTGTCCATAATTTCCAATCAAACCGGCCATTTCGAGGAATGCACGCTCTTCTCCCATGTCTCGCACGTTAACGCTCTGCCTAGCCTTCGCTTGCTTTTCTTCCCATTCCCATAACTTCCTTTGTTCCTCTAACTCCTTGTTAGAACCGATGCCCCAGACCTCCAAGTCTGTAATCATAAATCTGTCTTCGTAATCATCGTCCTCTAATTCCTGCTGCGCTGATTTTTCGAAGTAGTTTGTCGAATTGGGCCCAGAACTACGGATGTGTCTGAAAACCGCAAATTCTAGGTTGGCCTCGATTGTGAGCGAGACATTGCCCGGCAAATACTTGCGAATCGTGTTCTTGTTGACCGGCTGATCATTACCAAAGCCAAGTCCCATACCCAAATTGCTAAAGTATACCAGCTGACCTTGCAATACAGGGTCTAGTTTAGACTTGAAATAGTCAAATCGTGGCAGTAAACTGACTATCATCGTTTCCTCGTCTCCAAAGTTTTTCTTATTGGATGATTTCCATGGTGAATTCAAAAAGACGGCGTATGTGATCCTGTCCAGTTCACCCTGCCACAGCCTAAGTGGGTTTTCATTGGCGAGAAAATATCTTGGATACTCCTGATCGAACTCCTGGTATCTTCTGTTAGTATTTATCGTCTTTGACTTGAGTCGTTTGCCTGAGACTAAAAGGATCGTGGGCGCATGCCATTTAAAGATTTTCAGTTCCAAAGATCTGATGGAAAACCCACTTTGGGAGCCATTGTAAAGATTCACGATGTTTGACGTTCCGACAGAAACATTTTTGCCAGCGCTTTGAAGAGCCAATGTTATAAGAGAGAGTGATGCCTCGTTCACCAACCTAGTTTCTTGAAACTTTTGCTTCCGCTTCGGTTTCTTCGGAGATGAGTTGGGTGAGGTATTCTCTTCGTGTGTCTCCTGCTCTTGCTGTACTCTTCCCTCTGACTGAATGGAGGAGAAGATGCTTCTCTCGACGAGCTTGGCTAGAGCGTCAATGATAAAACGAGCTAGGCCCCTCTCACAACCAGCATGGAACTGGTTATAGGAGATGGAAGAAGCCTTGAGGTTTAGTCTGTCGATTGTGACGTCAAAAAATCTGACTAGTGTTTGCGCTGCTACCTCAAACTCCAGCCATTTCTCTTCTAGTGACTTGTGGAGCTCGGCTTGCATCTCTTCGTGAGACTTCTTCGGAACTGAGCTTACCACAAGCAAAAGCGTGAGTATCTTCACAAGGTCTTCTCCATTTATCGCAAGCTCCTCCACCTTAATATCGTCATAGTTCTTGATGTTGGCGAAGGTGTCCCACTTGATCCTCCTGGCTGTCTCAAAGTCGTTATGCTCATCATCTTCACGGCCGTTGGGAAGTCTTACAGCCTCGACGACAAATTGATCGTCACCATTGAGAGAACTGGCTTTCTCTGGATCTCCGTCGGACTTTTCGGAGTTTGGCACTTGGTCAACGCCTGAAGCCGCTGCGAAGGCAATGAACAAGAGCTTCAAGTAATTGTACTTGTGACCTAGCATACGCCGTATCCTCCCCAGAAGTACAGTGGACGAGATTATTAAACCTCGTAGAGTCAATTGCTCCTTGTCTGTGAAGTCTTGTAGAAATGGCAACCTCGCAAGGACCAGTAGAGTGTTTGTGAGGAGCTTCACTGCTTTGACGAAGCCTTGGTGAACATCCAGTATATCTTGGTCCTTCTTGTTGGACAATTGAAGGACGTAAGCAACATCCGAATACGAAATGGCTGTCTCGGGATCATTGGCTGAGGTCACATTGAGCCTCGATGCTAGAGAGGATAGCTCTTCTCTCGTGAGCAAATGCACACAACGCAATTGAAAGTATTTATTGATTTGCTCTTTCGTAAACAGTTCAAGCACTAACAGCTTTGATGAAGCTGTATCTTCTTCGTTGCTAGCCGCTTGGCCCATGGTGAAATTTGTGGTAGATGGTGTATGGTGCGATTGTGGGGACCGTTGCGAGATCTAGCTCCCTAGTAAGCATCCTTGCCGGCATGTACAGATTTGGCTCTAAGCTTTCACAATATAGACGTCAATGAAAAAGCCATGGTTATCGGCTCATTTTTAGCTGAATTATAAGAGCGTTGAAATTAAATCGGCTGACAATAAATCCACCGAGGGTATGTGATTTCTTAGCGCACAGGCACATTGAATGCAAAATTGGAAAGATTGTTCGAGGCGTTTAAAAGTATGACAATGTTTATGACGATTATTTGACTATGGATACAAGCCGCTTTATGCTGCTCTATTAAATTTTGAGGTGTTTTGTATGAAAATGTGAAAAGACAGTGATTATTTCAAAAGGTCTGTCATGAAGCTCTTAGCTCTCATCTCGAGATCGTAGATAACCTTCTTCACCCTACCCATCAAACTTGTAGGGTGCAAAACTTCTTCGTCTAAAGAGTCTGCACCGTAGTACTTCTGGTTAAGGGCGGACTGCTTCAAGAGCTGTTTGGTGAAAGAGACGAAGACCAATGCAAAGTACAACCGGAGCGCGTTGGTTACAATAATTCCACTGACGGTCAAAAAGAGCTCTCTTTGTGGCGACGCAGACTGAGAAAGAGAATCACTGGACCCATCACGACGGGCGTACGAGCTGTACGCGTCGACACCAGATGCTTCAGTGCCAGAGCCACCGTAGCTGGTAGGGTTGTTGTCCTCCCTACTGAACCAAAAGTGAACAAAGTAGATGGTGTAAAGAAGACCAATGACAGTATCAATCAAGTAGATCACGCATGCCAAGCTTGTCTTGCGAACGTTGTTGGCTTTGTTGAGGATGTTGGACAAGCCGGAGATGTAGAACGGAAGGGTAAGGAATGACAACAAGTTGAAAAGCCACTGCCAGAAGTTCAAGTGGTGACCTGTAAGAATGGACAAGACACCGTAAGCACCACCAGCCTTGTTAAGGATAGCGACAGCGAGAATCACCTCGACACCAATATATAGGGGTATGACAACAAAGAACTTCTGCAAAGTTAGAATGATCTCAGGATTGAGTTGGAAAAACATACCGATGGAAGAATCTGTTCAAGAATTTTTGCTGCCATCTTGCGTTGATTTATGCTAGCAGTACGATGAAGAACGGGTAGAATGATGTTGATCAGTTGCGCGAAGCATCGCTTCTCTGCGCATCAGGTAATACTTTTGAAAAGAACATTCTGGGGCAATGTCGGAGAGAGAATTGGAGGAGAATATGGAAAATCTCCATATTAGTCTGTCAGACACTGACAGCAGTGATCTGGAATCCGAAGCTCCCTCAAATTCCAGAACCATTACTGACAGAGGTGAGATTGTGGAGAAATATACCCTGGTGATCAATACTGAGCCGTTGAAGAAGGGACCCAAGACCACGAAGGACAGGGCCAACAGGGCAACTGTGGAACAGGTTTTGGACCCAAGAACCATGCGTTTTTTGGCAAAGATTATAAACAAAGGCATCATCTCCAGAATCAACGGATGCATCTCGACGGGTAAAGAAGCGAATGTCTACCATGGTGACCACGAAGACACGACTATCTCGGACAGAGAGTACGCCGTGAAGATTTACAAGACCTCGATTTTGGTTTTCAAAGACAGAGAGCGTTATGTGGACGGTGAGTTCCGGTTCAGGAATACGAAGAACCAAAGTAACCCTAGAAAGATGGTCAAAGTGTGGGCTGAGAAAGAGTTCAGAAATTTGAAAAGACTCTATGTGAATGGCATTCCGTGCCCCGAGCCTATTGAACTTCGTTCACATGTCTTGGTTATGGAGTACTTGACCAAGGGAAATGCTCAACCTTCCCCCAAACTCAAGGACCATCCATTCAAGGACTTAGATGAGATCGTGTTTTACTACCAGCAGATGCTCATCTACATGAGAAGAATGTATCAGAAATGTCGTCTTGTTCATGCTGATTTGAGTGAATACAACTCCATTGTTCACAATGACAAGCTCTACATTATTGATGTTTCGCAATCAGTTGAGCCTGAACATCCCATGGCACTTGACTTCTTGCGAATGGATATCAAGAACGTCAATGACTTTTTCTCAAGAAAGAAGATACATGTGTTCCCTGAAAGACTATTATTTAAGTACATTACCGAACCCAATTTGGGTGTGGACGACGAGGATGATGCGCAGTTGAGAATTTACCTCGATTCTCTTCCTTTGAAAAGTGAGGTGGATAGCTCAAACGTCGATGATGAAATTTTCCGGTCACTCCATTTGGTGAGGTCGTTGAATAATCTTGATGAGCGTGATTTTGAGAAGTTCCAAGAGGGCAGAGTCGACACACTCACAGACCTTGTTGCCGAAGAAGAGCAAGAAACCAGTTCAGAAGAGGAATCAGACGATGAGTCTGACGAGGATGACTCCGACGAGGAAGAATCTGACGAAGAAACTGAAGGAAGACGCAGAAAGAAGGAGAAGGAGGTGAAGGGTAAAAAGTTTGAAGATAAGGATGATAAGAAAGCTAGAAAACAAGCGGCCAAAGAGGCCAAGGCAGAGAAGAGAAAGACGAAGATGAAGAAGCACGTGAAGAAGAAGTTGGTCAACAAGAGAAAGAATAACTAGATTATTCATTATGTATTCATTGGGGATGCTTAATCAAGGGCTGAGCTATAGACTAATAGAACGGTAATTCCAATCCTAGTAGTTTGTACAATTTGGTCATCCTCTGACACCTCAGCCTCAACAGTTTGATCCGGGTGGAGGATATAAAGCGATGATTCCGTTAACTCTCTAAAAAATTCTATCACCTTACGAACTTGAAAATGACCGAAAAGAGAATAAGTAAGTTAAAGTTGAAGAAGCTTTTCTCGAAGTCACCTGTGAACAGTAGCGCAGATGCTTCGTCCTCAGATGCTTCAGAAGAACAATCAAAGAAATCTCAGGCTCAGAAGCCCGATGCTGAAGTTGATTCAGGAGTCAAACACAATGATGCCTTGTCGAACAATGACACCGTATGTTCCATCAATTCTAAGAGTTCTCATGGCCCTAAGTCGTCAGAAGACGGTAATGACGAGGTTTCCTCGAATGCTGATCCAAATGCTAAGGTGGAAAACTCAACTCAAGGTATAGCTTCCGAGACACAAGAAAGCATGGAAAAGAAGCAGTCTACAGAGAGAGCAGAAACCGAGAAGCCAGAGGGAAGCGAAACCTCTGACAAGTCAGTGAAGCTGGCGAACGGGGCTGTCGAAGGGACGCCTCTGTCTCAAACGGATTCCGGTGAGGGCAAGTCAAGTAAAAATTCCTCTTCTCAAAAAGAGACACTGGATGCTGCCTCCGAAACCTCTTTGAGATCTTCTCCAGGGTTTATCGCAATGGACCTTGGCTTTGATGAAGAAGGACTTGGAAGCCCATTCAGGGCCAATGAGGAATTCGAGCCTCTGGGAATTGTTCACGATTTTGAAGAGCCAGATAAAGATGACATTACTTCCATGCTTCCAATCTCTGCCCACAACAATACTAAGGGCAATGACCTCAACTCGTTTTACTCGGCTGCTGGTCTGAGCGTTCATCAGAAACACAGTAGAAAGAACAGTTTACTCGGCGAGGAGCTCGAAAGCCAAATTGGAACCAAGACAGTGGACTACGGTGACAACGTTCGTGTATCTTCTCGTGGTCTGCACACTTTCGTGGTCATGGACAAGAAGTTGTTTGAGGACAGAGAGGAGGCTTTGATCCGTCTTCTTGGGGATTCAAAATATTCCAATTTCAATCAGTCATACACGAAGAACACCAAGGAGGAAACTGGTAGAGAAGAGACCGAGTCAAAATCTCCGAAAAAAGTTGATTCTAAGGAAAGTGCAAGCCTGGGTGACAAGAAGGAAACTGAGACACAGGAGGAAGCTCTAGGAAAGAAGGCCACCAAGAGGCGCAAGCTGGTCTGGGACCGTGTCTTGAACAGAATGCCCAAAAAAGAAACCCCTGTTCAGTAGATTGTTTTAATGTTTGCTTGAATATAATTTTACGTAGAAAAGAGGAGAACGAAAGCCTCTCAAAGTAACTTTTTGCAACCATTACCAACCGCGGAATGGAAGCCAGCCTCGAGAAGGTCACATGACTGGAATCGGAATGTCTTTGGTTTCAAAAGCAACATCAGTTGGCCCGGTTGGAGTGATTTCAATATTTGCATTATGTAGAAGTGACAATTTGTGTCGAGGAGTTTGAAAGCGGTTGGTCGATTCTGTAGACCCGTCTTATGTAATCTGTTCCGCAGTGTGCACAGGCCGGGTAACCCCTGGTCCGGGGTCCTCTCTCGGTACCTACATCTTAGCCCCAGGCCACAATTGTTTGGGTGTACTCGTTACATTGTGATATTCTAATTATAAGCTAATACCCCACGGGCTCCCATTGCGTTCCACAAACTTAAGTGCCACAAGAGTTCACACAAGCCATTGGATAGCTTTTGACATTCTTTTATTTCCATAACTACAAATTCCCTCATGGAGGACTTCTTAAGAGACAGCCCATTTGACGAGTCGAGCACCACCGACTCCTCAAGAGCGAAGCAGTACGACTCGTACTTGAACTACTCGCAAGGTCAGGATGGTAGCTCGCAGGATGAGTTTTCCCGGGTACAGCCTCAGACAGCAGACTCTCAACCACAAACAGACCACTTTAGCTTAGACTTGAACCAGCAAATCAAGGAAGAGTACTCCTCTCCAACCGTCACATCACCCACAACGTTTCAGAGTCCGACGCAAGGTGCTTCTCAAGGTCAACAGAACTTGAACCCCAATGACCCCTACTTTAGCACGTTTGAGTTCTTATCTTCGCCTTCACAACAGCCGGTGTCCCCAAGATACCAACCCCAAGGCGCCGCTAGCAATGACTTCACCCCAGGATTTGGCTCACAGGCTGACCCTTTGCAGTTTAGCATGAACGACAACTTCACCAACTTGGATCAGCTAGTCTCACCGGAGAATAACGTCAATGACTCGGGCATCAACATCTTCTCCTCTGCTCAATACTTCTCGCCAAACACAAGAGCAAATCATTACAATCACTTGTCAGCCATTGCCGAAGACAGCTTGCCAAACTCCTACCAAAACACTTTCAGTCCTGAACTTTCCAGACATGGATCCGTCAGTATTCCTCCTCTGGGAGACCCATACGTGTCGCCACTGGCTAACGCTTTCTTGTCACCACAGTCCAGACCCCAAGATGGCAATTTTGACAATCTAAGGTCACCATACTCTGGGACCTCGTTCCCTAATTCACCACCTCCACCACTCAACTTGAACATGAGCAAGAGCATTCCTACATCTGTTAACTTCAATCAGACTTCCTTCAACGAGTCCCATGCACAGCGACAACAGCAGCAGCAGCAACAGTCTATTGAGAACACATTGTCTCCGCCTAGTCTGCTGGCTTTGGGTACCTCCGCTCCAAGTAACTCGAAGAAGTCGGAACCCTACCCAACTAGTGGTAAGCAATTAACTCAGGAAGAGAAAGCCAAGCGCAGAAGAGAGTTCCACAATGCCGTGGAGCGCAGGCGGCGTGATTTGATAAAGGAAAAGATCAAGGAACTTGGATTTCTTGTGCCACCTTCTCTATTGAACCCACAAGTATGCGCCGTGCAAAGTCTACTGAAGCAACCGCATCAGAATTCAGCGGAGATGAAGGAGCTTCTTTCAACGGTAAAGGTGAGAGATTCAAAGCCCAACAAAGCTACTATTCTTCTGACATCTGTCGACTACATAATACATCTAGAGAAGGTGGCCGAGCGTCAAGAGCAGCGCAGGAAAGAAATTGAGAGAGAAATTGCAGAGCTTGAAAGCGGTGTTGGAAAAGTAAAACTTGAGGACCCTGATGAAACATTAAACAATTCCACAGGGCTTCCAGATCAGGGTGGACTTCCCAATCAGGACTCCCAATTTAACCCCGACGACTTCTTTTCGGATGTCATCGCAGACAATAATCAGTATAGCTAAATGCCCTTGGTAACAGCTGCATAATCCGCTCGAGCCTTCCGCGCGGACGGCTCCTCCTGTGTGGAGAAATACGCTCTGTCAAACAGGCGGCTCTGCGAATGGTCCAGTATAACACTTCTTTCATCATGAGTGATCTCAAAGCTGCCCAACGCTTCGTTGATTATGTCAACGCCTCACCATCTCCCTACCATGCTGTTCACAATGTCAAGTCATTGCTTGTGAAGAAGGGATTCCAGGTGTTGAAGGAGAAGGACTCTTGGGACATACAACCAGATTCGAGTTATGTCGTCACTAGAAACGGGTCTTCGTTAATTGCGTTCTCTACTGGTACCGACTACAAACCAGGTAACCCAGTTGCTATCATCGGTGCACACACGGACTCTCCTTGTCTCAGGATCAAACCAATCTCCAAGAAGTCCAACCAAGGCTTCATTGAGATTGGCGTTGAGACATATGGTGGTTTGATTGCACACTCCTGGTTTGACCGTGACTTGTCTGTTGCCGGTAGGGTGTACATTCGAGACGAGGCAGGTAACTATGTTCCTAAGTTGTTGCACTTGAACAAGCCATTGATGAGAATCCCAACTTTGGCAATTCATTTGAACAGAGACGCAAACACTAAGTTTGAGTTCAACCGTGAGACAGAGTTACTTCCAATTGCTGGTCAAGAGGACTTTGGCCACTCCTGCAAGGACGATCCAGCATTGCAATTTCCAGAAGAAGCCTTCAACGCAGTGAAGCACGTTGTTGAGCGTCACAACGAGTCTCTTGTAACATTGATTGCCAAGGAGTTGGGCGTCGAGCCAAAACAGATTGAAGACTTTGAATTGGTATTGGGCGATTACCAACCTGCAACGTTAGGTGGCTTGCATGACGAATTCATCTTTGGTCCTCGTCAAGACAACTTGACATCCTGTTTTGCTGCTGCAGAGGCTCTCGCTGATGCCCATCCAGCCAACGATGGTGTGGCCATGATCTCTTTGTTTGACCACGAGGAAATTGGCTCTGTTTCCGCTCAAGGAGCAGACTCCTCTTTCTTGCCAGACGTTCTTTCTCGCCTTGCTGCAAACGAAAGCGGCGACTTTCCCCGTATGTGCAACAGATCGTTCTTGTTGTCTTCTGACCAAGCTCACGGTGTTCATCCAAACTATGAAAGATTTTATGAAAAAGTCAATAAGCCTGAGGTCAACAAGGGCCCTGTTATCAAGATCAATGCCAACCAAAGGTACGCTACGAACTCGCGTGGTATCGTGCTTATCAAGGCTGTTGCCAATGCTGCACGCGTGCCTTTGCAGTTGTTCGTTGTGAGAAATGACTCTCCCTGTGGCTCCACTATTGGGCCCATGCTTTCTGCTAAGTTGGGTATTAGGACTCTTGATTTGGGTAACCCACAATTATCAATGCACTCTATCAGAGAGACTGGTGGCTCTCATGATATTGAGCGTTTAACGTCATTGTTTAATGGCTTCCTTTCCAATTACGTGAAAGAAGATGCTAAAATTGAGTGTGACTAAACCATGACTATGAGGTGTGCAAAAGGAAATTCAAGATGGGGTGGTATTATATAGAGTAGAATTTCATGGATGTTATTCAAAAACGTAGCACAGCCAAGTTTCTGCATAGTCGCGACATAGAACAGATGCCTCATACTACATCGATTCTTCACCAAAGATGCTACTCTTCGCCTTTTTGCTATATACCATCCCAGTTTTAGCTTTCCAGGCCGTCCCAGTTCTTTATGGATCTCATAGTTTAGTTCCCGGCCTTAGGGATGAGGTGAAGCACCCATTTATCCAGAAACAAGACCCCCAGAGCGTCACGAACATGCTCAAGAAGTCCATTACAGAATGCTCTTCCGACGCATATCTCATCATCAACATGCCTGGTCTTGAGAATATCGACATGATCGACCGAAAGCAGGAGCTCTGGCGGAACTTGGTCAAGTATATGCATATGCTGAGTACCTTGATTGGTATGCCTTGGGTTGAGGGAACCCTTGATCTACTGTTCTTAGAAGCCTACATTACCAGGACTTGCTCTGCCGAAACGATTAGCATGAATGAGGAAGAAGACGTGTTTGCCGAATACATAGACACGAGAAAGAGAATCATCAGAATCGAGTTCAACCCTCTTCCGCCTCCAGGCCCTGAGCGTGACTTGGCGATCCGTGCCAATGATGAATTAATAGACAAGGTTTTAAAGAGGATACCCTCGCCACACTATTCATTTTTGATTACGTCAAGTACCACAAGTACCATCCACCCTATTCCGGAGGTGGCTCTTGAGAACAGTCCTCAGGGATTCGAGCTATTTTATAGAATCGTGAATGACCCACGTCGTGAAGAAGAGGTTGAAAGGCACGTCAGGTTGAAGGGATTGAGCAAGCCTCAATGGAATGAAGACAAAGATCCACTTTCTCTTTATTTGGAAAGGAGGAAAAAGGATCAGATTCATTTGTTCGACTACGAGCTCTGGAGCAAAAATGAGAAGCTTGTCACCACAATAGCCGCTATGATTGTGTCTTTATTTGCCGTGAAGACTTTGGGGGTCGCCAAGAAGCTATTTGGTAAAAAGAAGGCCAAGCGAAGCTAGACTATACAGACCAAACAGACAAAGGGAGATTTCAAGCAGTATGAGAAATATGTAAGGAAGATCTTGTATACTTACGTGAGCGTTCCTGAATACCTGTCAGCTTTGCAGGCAGATCTAGTATAATGAATCTTGGCTGGACCCTTGCGTGGAGGCCCTCCCAAGCGGGTTAACAATCGGACCACTAAGCCCGGAAAAATGGATGCTTCAGGCAAAAAGTCCTAGGCGGTATCTTGCAGCGCTTTCAATGGTTGCAAAACGGCAATTCTTGCGGAGCATAAATCTGGTGGAATGCGCAGAAAATCCCTTCATTTCGATACTCCTGAATGATGGGCAAATATCTATCAATGGACACGGCACCGAGGTATCAAGCTTTGTGGTGCTTCACCCTCAACACCAGTTGGTGGACCATGCCGCATAGCGCTTACGTGAGAAATCAGCTGTTTTTTCTGAAAACCCAAACCATATTCGGAGCTTCTTCCAAATCGCGCCAGGGGTCTCCTCTGGACAATGGCTTGCAAAGCGGGCCGCTTTTACCTAGCTAGCATCACCCCACCTTCTAGTCAGTCCGCCTCTGCACCGTTTTTGCATCCACTGCATGTGTGCAGCTTTATCTCGCTGGGAAAGTATTCACCACCATTGCTGCTGGGCCTGCAGAAACCATACATGTTTCTCGCTTTTGACTGCACTGCACTCACACCTTATATATCTCTGGCCTCTTCTACATCATAAGAAAACCAGGTCATGTCAGACTACCTAACTTTTTCCTCCGAGCCTTCAGGCCGCCATGAGGGCAAGAAACATATTATTATAGTTGGCGCAGGTATCATTGGTGTTTGCACCGCTTACTACTTAGTGAAGCACCCCAAGTTTGATCCCCAAAAGTACCACATCTCCTTGGTGGAAAGCAAGCGTGTGGCTGGTGGTGCTAGTGGCAAGGCTGGTGGGTTATTGGCGCTTTGGGCTTTCCCACAGCAGTTAGTGCCTCTTTCTTTTCAATTGCATCAGGAGCTTTCTGACTTGTATGATGGCGAAAACGTGTGGGATTACAGACGGCTTACTACAGTATCCATAGAGGGTGACATAACAGGATTCAGCCCCGAAGAAGATGAGAGTAACTCGGAATCAGAAAAGCAGGTGACGCAAACTGCCCTGCCTGATACCGAATTCCCACCCAAGAAGACATCTAAAGTCACCAGACAACGAGATTCCAAGAAATTGCCCACGGACTTGAACTGGATCACAGAACAATTTGTCAACCTGTGCTCCTCTTTGGGTGGTAAAGACACCACCGCTCAGGTGCATCCTTACAGATTCACCAACTTCATCTTGAAGAAGGCCGTTGAAGATTCCAATGGCGCCCTAGAACTCATTCTCGGAAAGGTCAATAAGATTCTATATCTGATGGACACTGGTGTTGCCACAGGTATCACATATGAGCCAACGAGTGCTAAAAAGGATGTCCACGAGCCAGTGAGCTTGAAGGGTGATCAAATCGTTCTATCCGTGGGCCCTTGGACGTCCAAGATCCTTCCGGACTGCCCAATCTCTGGCTTGAGAGCTCACTCTATTACCATTGCACCACATAATGACCAGCGTGTGTCCCCATACGCTATCTTCACAGAATACAAGGTTGGAAACAAGTATGTGTCGCCTGAGATATACGCAAGAAAGGACGAGGTCTTTGTGTGTGGAGAAGGTGATTCTGCCGTTGACGTGCCAGAGACGACGGACGATGTTGAGGTGGTTAAGTCGAAGTGTGACGATCTTTTCTCCCAAGTGGGTAAGATGTCTTCGATGTTGCGCAAGGGAAGAATTTTGAAGAGACAAGCTTGTTACTTACCTGTGTTGGATGTGCCCTCGTCCAGTGGCCCATTAATTGGTGAGACCAATGTGGACAACCTCTTCTTATGCTCCGGACACTCATGTTGGGGTATCAACAATGCCCCAGGTAGTGGTAAGGTTATGAGTGAACTATTGTTAGACGGAAAGGCCAAACTGGCTAACATCTCGACGCTAGATCCGTCGCTCTATTTCGATGCATCTGTTCTAGTGGATGAAGAGGACGATGCTGAGGAGAGGAAGGCGGAGCCCAACATGTAAATGATCTACAGGTAATCAATATACAATACATTTATTATGATGAGTTAGACTTGCCAGTCGAAACGCTTAGTTTCTCTTGGCGAATCTTCTTGGACCTCTCTGGGAAGAGATGGCAACAGTCTGAAGAGGGATCTTGAAGCCCAAGGTCTTGACCAAGTCAGCAGTCTCGGCGTCAACCTCCAACTGACCACCAGTGTGGGACAAGTCCAAGGCAGAGACCTCTGGGACGTACTGGTCCTTTCTCTCTCTCTCCTCTTCCTGCAACTTGAAAGAGATACCTCTAACTGGGCCCTTCTGGATTCTCTTCATCAAGTGGGTGGTGTAACCAGCAATCTTGTTTCTGAGTCTCTTGGACTGGATCTCAGCAATCTCGGAGGTCAATCTCTTGTTGGTCTCGAAGTCCAAGGTCAACTTAGGGTAGTATCTCTCGATCAAAACCTTAGAGGCTCTCTTGACAGTCTTAGTTCTAACGCGACCCTGATATGTTAGTAATTATTCTAGTTTTCGACGATTTACGCTGGAATGGATGCGGGAGTTTGTGGGAGTATGGATTCATGATAGGTGACTTTCAACAAGACAGGTGATAAACTCTGTTGGATTGGAGGGGAACTTGTTTGCGTTTGCAGTGGATTATAGCTCTCGATAGCCTGACATCGTCGTTATGGTTTTATGTATTTGAACATACCATTTTGCTTTGTTAGTGGTATGGAGAAAGAAGCTGAATTTGAGTAGGGCTTCTCTAGAGGAAAATTTTCGGGCCCAGTGCGGCAGGTCGCCAGTGAGGCACTGAGGGAGATGAAGGGCTTTGTGTGCAGTTCCAGAGCACGCACTTACTGTCACGTGTGGCTGTGACTGTCAATCGCTACTTGGACAGAAGTACCATCTAAGGAACTCCAGCAATCTTTGAAAGGATTGGAACTGCTACTTCTGGAAACTTTATTACAATCTTAAAAGGAGTGATCAAAATCCTTCAAAATTTCTCGAAAGTTGGGTTATCGATGGTTGCGAAACATGCTTGGAGTGACCTTCTGACAGCTGAGTGTAGAACATGAAAACATTTCCTCGACCTTTGATTATGATATTCCCAGTGGCTGCTCTTATCTATCTCAAGATGCTCTGTAAGAACTTTCAAGTGCACAAATTTACCAAATCTTGGGCAATCAAGCGCACTGCAGTGTTTCTAACCAACGGTATCATTGCTTCTCTTAAGCATTTCGGTTTACGATTCGATCATTAAAGGCAGCCATTTCTTTTGACTTCTTTTTCTGATTAGTCCTCTCATGCTCTTGTTAAATTGAAAGCGGTACCGCCTGTCAACCTACGGTGCGCAATTTGCAACCATTCTAGAATTGCCCTAAAAATGAATTACGAAGGAGAACACCGCCTTTAAAGAAAAATATCCTCTTCAATCTACTTTTTGGCTTGCTTGAAATGCTCTTTGAAGGCTTCATCACATCTAAAGTAACACATTAGGTGAAAAAGAAGTACTTTCTGGCGGAGATCTACTATTTGCTCAATACAACACCATTAAACAGATCACCGCTTTTAAGCTCTTCTAAACGTCTATCTAAAAAATTACTTCCATAGCAATTCCACCCCATATTCAGCTTATCAACAGCGTTCCTAGTTACCTGTACATCACGTGCGCAATATTCGAGTCGCATCTAACGCTTAGTAGATACACCTATAGAGACATCAACAGTCAGATTAATCTGAACTCCGGACGAATCTATCATGGATAGATCAAAACTTTTCCATTGTGATGTCTGTTCACTGGACTGCACTCACAGAATTCGAATAAAATGTGCCATTTGCACGGACTACGACCTTTGCGTTCCATGTTTTGCATCTGGCTCAGCTACCCTAGACCATAAGCCCTGGCATGACTATCAGGTTATCGAGCAAAATACATATCCAATCTTTGAAGAATCTTGGGGAGCCGATGAGGAATTGCTATTGATTCAAGGTTGTGAAACCTTTGGTCTTGGTAATTGGCAAGATATCGCCGATCATATTGGTAATAGATCCAGAGAGGAAGTTGCACAGCACTATCAGGAAATCTATCTAGATTCCAGTGAGTATCCTCTTCCCGAAATGAACAAGGATTTCTCTCATATTCAACCCCAAGAGTTCTTACAGAAAAGAAAGAGGCGCATGGAGGAAAGAAAGAATATGCCTTTACCACCTCCCAAACTCAAGCCTGCTGCATCGGTACCCTTGTGTCACGAAATTCAAGGCTACATGCCTGGTAGATTGGAGTTCGATCATGAGGCCGAGAATGAAGCCGAAGTTCCTATCAAAGATATGGTCTTCGATCCAGATGATTCAGCTGGTGATATCGAGCTCAAGCTCACGGCTTTGGATATTTACAACTTCAGGTTGACGACACGTGCAGAGAGAAAACGTGTTCTTATCGCTAACAACTTACTTGAATACCGTAAGAATATCTCGAACGATAAGAAAAAGTCGAAGGAAGAGAAGGAGTATTTGCGTAAGATAAACGCTTTCATTCGTGTGATGACACCAGAGGATTTCAATCAATTTTCTGAAGATATTCTTACCGAGCTACGATGCCGAATCAGGATCCAGCAACTCCAGAGTTGGCGAAGAAACGGAATCACCACCATGGAGGACGGAAGCAGGTTTGAAAAAGATAAACTTATAAGGCAAGCCCATTACCAAAGAATGGGCAACGGGTCTGGTCTTGCTGCAAGAAATGCCGCTGCTGCACTGGCTGTCAGCAACGGAACTCGCAAGTTGAACACCCCACAACCAGAATACAAGCCCAAGATCAACACTTCTAATCCCAGGGCACCACTTGATATTTCTCATGCTACAGACTTCGAGCTTCTTTCTCGTGAAGAAAAACAGCTTTGCTCTACACTCCGAATTCTACCAAAGCCATATCTTGCAATCAAGAATCAATTGATGAAAGAGGCAATTAAAAATAATGGCACGTTGAAAAAGAAGGATGCCAGGCTGTTTTTGAAAATTGATGTTAACAAAGCATCCAAGATTTACGAATTTTTCGTTCAAATGGGCTGGTGTTCGCAAGGCTAGACATTACATCATTCAGCCAGACACGGTAGCGAAGGGGCGCGAAATCCGTGTGCGTGAAGGAAAAAAAAGGTGACAACCGATCGAATGAGTACAGGTATATCAAGCACACGCAAGATATAAACTTTTTGTTTTAGCCCGCTCGGCCTTGGACAATGAACTTGTTGATACCATTTTTGCTTGCGGCTACGGTGCTTGCGGAAAATGTTCCGAGCCAATTCTATCCCCTCAACAGAAAAGGTGAAATACCCACCATACAGCCTTACACCTTTGGTCAGGATGTATTCATTGATTGCATAACCCGAAACATTGACAACGGAGAGCACAAGTTTGATAACAATGATCGTATTGTTTATGGAGCTTTTCCGGTTTGCAAGGAAAGTGGTAAACCACTCTCTTTCCATTACGGTGTTTCGGAAGACATCAATTGTACGGTCAGCTTCACGGATGAACTTTATCATTTGTTCCAGTTGTACATTCACGAGGATTCTCCTTTCAGTTGCAGAATTCCACTTAGCACTGAGGCAAACTCATTGGAACTGGGCGGGGCCTATATTCCATTGACCTTCAACTTCAGGGGAGAAATTCACGATTCTCATCTTGACATCGACAACCATATGAACCTCATTATCATGAAGCCACCAACTAACCAGCCAGAGAGACAGACAGTCATTTCGGCGGTAGCCTGGTCTTCTGGAACTAATGCAACCCGTGTGGTTATAGGTGAAGATGTAACTCTTGAGATCGGAGTACGTTGGATTGATAATGTCAAACCTTCCGCTGGTAGAACAAAAGGGTTCAACAGCTTGCCTTTCGATGATGGTTTCTACAAACTTCCTATGAGCTCAGTGCCAATTAGCATGAAAGTGTTACTCTTCCTTATTGTTGCCGTCGCCCTTGTAGCGTCGAGTATCTCTTGTGGAGGTGCGTCGATGAAGTATAAGAGACGCGGCTACAGAGCAGTGGACACAGAGTCTGGTATTGCTAAGCAAGACTAGATGCAAGATGTATTATAGTATCTCCGTAATTGGAAACAAAATTATGTACAATTTTAGCGGCACTTTTGTATGATGGCTTTGAGAAGAGCCTCTGTTTTCTCTGATTTTGGCTCTTCAGAATTGACAAATTTCTCTGTCAAGTAACCAACGTACTTCTCGGAAAGTTCGGTCTTTCTTTTGCTATCCTTGATCTTCAGCTTGTATGCGGTGAACTTATTCACTGACAATTTCAACGCTTCTGCTAGGGAAGAGTCCAGCACCGACGTATTGCGAAGCGGCAATGTAATGTCTGTAAGTATAGTTCTGATGTCATCCTTGAAGTTTGTTTGTAGATAGGATAAGACGTGATAATATAAGTAGTCTCTGTTAAGCGTTTCAAACTGAGCGAAAAGCTTGAGGAATTCTTCCGCAAACTCGAAGACCTTGTCCGTCTTGTGAGCCTCGCCAACTTCCTTGAGGAGCTCGGGAATGGCCAAGTCGAAGACTGTCAAGGCGATATCACCCTTCAAGACCGGGTTGGTTTCTGGTGATCCCAACACATTCATATCGGCTTCTGGTAGAGAGGCCAATTCCAGCTTCAAATCGTCCTCCTCAACGTCAGCAAATGAAATTGTGTCAGCGTTTGTCTCGACTCCATCATCTGGTGCATCCTCGATTCTCTTTGCCTGCTCTAAAGCTTGAGATTTCAAATCCTCCTCCTGTTTCTTCTCTGTGAGCAAACCCAAAACCTGGCGTCTTGCAAGCAATTTGGATACATATGTTAATTCGAATTGGGCATAGCTCACCCAAAGACTTCTGGATTCTGGATTTAATCTCAAGGCTTTTTGGTACAATTCTCTAGCTCCCTTGGCGTTGGCGTTCGTTTCAAACTCGTACTTTGCTGCCGAAAGCCAGGCGTCAACGTTTCTTGGTTGCAACAGCAAAAGCTTAGCATAAACTCTGTAAACCACCTTTATAGCATCCTTTTCCTTCACGAACTGAAGATACTTGGCCCAGATATCTAGATCACCGGAGAATCTTCTCACCGCTCTGTCAAAGACAAAAATCACTTTTCTGAACCCAGCCCAGTCGGAGATACTAGGATTTGTGTCAACATGGTCAGTTTCTCTTAGCCTTGCAAATCTTTTAATTCTCAACTTCTCAAGGTTTATCTCGAAGTCGGCATATTTCAAAAAGTCTCTAGGTTTTGCTCCACGACCTTGTATTCTGTGCTCGAAATCAGTCCGTCTCCTCATAATCATGGTGATCTCTTTTTGATCAAAGAGGCCCTTTCGTTTGAGGTCTTCTAGCTCTGGAACAGACTGTTCCATGTAGAACCTTATTTTGGACGACATGGTTGTTGTTGTTGTCTTGAAATGTCTAGCGGTTCTTGATCCAAATCTCGATAATGCGATGAGAAGCGTAATGCGAAGAGCTCAGTCTTAGACGCAAGATGGGTCACGTGACCACCCTTATATTGGCAATATCTTTCAAATCAACCAATTCCAGGAGATAACCATTTTCATTATCATGAAGTTTACTTATTAAATTGAGCCCTAAGAAGCTACTTACATCCAGGTATTTACTGTGAAAGAGTTGCCGTGAGAAGGTTCTATACAATAATTGCTGATTATACTCTTATTTTCTTCGTTATTTAGTACTCGATTTTGTATTTGATAATAATTTTGTTGCAAAATTGTATTACCCCCAAGTTTTGAAGAAAAAATGTCGAATGTATAATTTTAGTGTGCTCGAGAATTACGATATTTCATGGTTGTGCAATTTCGCAGCCATTTTGTCACATAACGTCTGAGACATAAAAATATTGATTGATTATGAAAGTGTCAATTAAGAATTTGCCTAACAGTGAAAAGAGAAACAGACTTTATTGCAAAATGATAGTTGTCAATACCCAAAAAATAAGCAAAATGATTCATTCTTATCATGGTTATCATGGCTGGACGAACTCGTTCAAAGTCTCCTCAAAATGATTAGCTCTTCGTTCGAGAAACAATACAAAAAATGTACCAACATCCCCGAAATATAGTAATCCAATATAAATAGGCTAAAAAATAACAAAAGACACCAAAAACCAAAAAAAAGGACAAATGCTCCAGGAGGGGTTTGAACCCACGACCGTCGCGTTCCTCACACGACCGTGACTTAGGTATAACCTTTGTCGTAACACGGCTATAAGCACGAAGCGCTAACCACTGCGCCACTGGAGCACCTGCAACCAAATATGTACTAAGAATCGAATAAGTTCAGTAATCTAGATAATTTTCAAAATGCGATTTTCGTAATAGCAGTCAATAATCTTTAGACTGAGCATAATTGAATGGACGGGCCGAAATTGGGATAGACGCGCCCGGGCTCGAGAAATTCGCATTTTTAGTTTTTAGGTTCACTTGATCCGCCTTTAATCTGACCAATTATGCTTGCTTTGGCCGAATTCCAGGACAAAAATGAAATAACATCCTGAAATAGCTACCAGCATTAATTGACACCTTATAGCGATACCCTTTGGCCAGATATCCGTCTCTGCCACCTTGATCACCGTTTCGTGAGACACAATGCCATTTATCGACGAAGTCAAAGCAAGACACTTATACTTTGAGTCCCTTTCTCTTGCTTTAAGACTCTAAGGATTGGTAATTCTGAATATGAGAATCAAAAACCTACGAGACACTTACAGGTGCTTCCTTAGTCATAACATGACTAGCCATTGTTTGCTGCCAATCGCTCGGTCCGAAGCTAACTTTCAGGAAGTAAGCCTATTCAAATAAAGGTCAATTGATAGGAAGCTCCGTTTGCATCTTCATTCAACAAGGGCATACTCCGATAAGGTCTCACTCCTTATCTGTGCAATTGCCTCCATACATACAAAAGAAAATCTGCTTAGCGAGATTTTCTGTTCTAGGCTGGTAGAACAATCGGTCTCACGCGGGATTGATTTGTCTTTGGGGTTGCATCTAGATGTATAAACGGCTGAAGTGACGTACGCGCGGGGCTGTCAACGGAGTTTTATCGCAGCCGTTAGAACCTCCGCCTAATGTCCACAGTGACCTGAGTCGGTCATCGATCAACGGGAAAAGCTATGTGTTTTAAAAACCTATATAGATGCATTGTATCTTATCTTTGTAGTAACAACCATGTATTTGTACAAATTCTTCCGCGAGAGCTTCTTCGGTAGGACCTTATATCACCTATCCGGGAGACGGATCCTTAATTATGCCGAGGAGGACAAGAACTATATAATCCCGGATAAGTATCTTCAAGGCTTTGACACCCCCATTGAGACCGGCTTGAAAGGGCCCAACGAAAAACCGGATGGAGACTCCGATATTATTCTTGTTCAGTTTGATGGCGATGATGATCCAGATAACCCTTACAATTGGCCATTGAAATGGAAGTCTTTCTTCATTGCCCAAGTGATGATACTCACCGCCTTTGTGTATATGGCATCGGCCATCTACATCCCTGGCATTCAGGCTATTATGGAGGATATGGAAATAAGTCAAGTGGTGGCCACCCTACCTTTGACATTGTTTGTTTTTGGCTATGGCATCGGTCCAATGGCGTTTTCGCCATTATCTGAAAATGCAAAGTATGGTCGGACATCTATATATATCATGACTTTGTTCATATTCTTCATTCTTCAGATCCCCACTGCGCTTGTTCGAAACATTGGGGGCTTGTGTGTTTTGCGGTTCATTTCTGGTATCTTTGCAAGTCCATGTTTGGCAACTGGTGGTGCATCAATTGCAGATGTTGTTGCTTTGCCACACATCCCTATTGCACTCTCCTTCTGGGCTTTTGCTTCAATGTGTGCCCCAACCACAGGCCCCTTGTTCGGCGCTATCTTGACCGTCAAGGCTGACTATCATTGGTCTTTCTGGTTTGTTTGTATCACATCTGGAGTGTCTTTTATCGTTCTTGGAGCAATGCTTCCAGAATCTTACTCCAAAACCATATTATACAGAAAGGCGGAGCGGCTTCGAGCATTGACAGGGAATCACAACATTTTGAGCGAGGGTCATATTGAAGTATCTCAAACCACAACGAGAGAGATGCTCAACGAGACCCTTTGGCGTCCAATAGAGGTGATCATTTTTGAGCCCGTGGTTTTACTTATCAACGTGTACATCGGCTTGGTATACTCAATCATGTATTTGTGGTTTGAGGCTTTTCCGATTGTTTTCCTTGAAGTAAAAGGTTTCACGCTAATTGAGATGGGAACTGCGTACATAAGCATAATGATTGGTATCATTATAGGTGCCTCCTTCTATGTGCCGTGGATACATCACAAATTTACAAAGAAGTTGCTAGATGGCAAGGACGTTGTACCCGAAGTGTTTATTCCTCTAGCAATAGTCGGAAGTGTGCTCATGCCAATCGGAGTCTTTATTTTCGGCTGGACAGCAGCCCCGGATCTCCATTGGATCGGTCCGCTCATTGGCGCAGTGATCTTTGCAGCTGGAGGGTTGGTCATATTTCAAACATTGTTCAATTATCTCAGTATGTCCTTTTGGAGATACATAGCTTCAGTATTTGCCGGAAACGATTTGTTCAGGAGTTTAATGGCTGGTGCCTTTCCACTCTTTGGACGACCATTGTTTCTCAATTTGAAGACAGCCAGATTTTCTGTTGGGTGGGGCTCTTCAGTTTTAGGGTTTATATGTGTGGCTATGATCGCAATCCCTGTTTTGTTCTATCTCAATGGCCCAAAGTTAAGAGCTAGGTCCGAATACGCAGGTCCTGGCCCATAGTTTGCAATAAATAAGATTTGTTCCAATAATAGTGCTAGTGACAGATCAAGGCCTTAGTTTCGGGGCTGTCCGCTGTCCATAAATAGTTACCTATTCCAGCCCCCACAACAACTGCAAGCATGTACCAGCCCACATAGGTCATAAATACCAACATAAGCATAAAGGAGTACCCAACCAAGAAGGCATACAAAAATGCCGACTTGATTCTGATTGAAACGTCTCTGTTGTTCGTAGCAGTAGGCAGCGCTGGACGATGCCTCTTGTGCCAATTGCTAGACCAGTGTCTGCAAAACTCATACAACATTGAAAGCAAGACAATGGCCAAAAAAGTCCCGATAAAACCACTCAAGGTCTTAACATGCCACCACTTGTAGACGACACAAGTGTTCTTCCAGTCCCAGGTAAATATCATCTGAAATTAGTAAATCTGGAAGTTTTGAAGGTTTATAAAACATACATTCATGTTGCACATCTCGGGCATTTCATGATCGGGCATGTGGCCCATATCGTGGGAAGCGTGTAAGGAATGGTCCATGACGAAGTAGATGTGGGGAGTTCAATCGATCGTACCATCTTGTGCGCACTTTAACTTAAGGATGATAAGAGAATGACACTCTGCAACGCGTTCACACCAGTTCAGGAAGTAGAAGGACATGAGCCAACAATAGCTTTAGCTCTCTTTGAGGTCAATTTTCAATTTGTTTTATACGAAATGAAAGTGTTTCGGCTTTAAACTCCATTACTCGTTCTTTACTCAGTGTCAGGCCGCCTTCTTGCCAAATGAATTACTTCTCGATGAGTCCTAGTCCAACATCTGTCTTTTGGCCATTTCGAAAAAAAAAAAAAAAAAGACACTTGTTTGTTGCAATTGCAATTTGCTATGGTTCGCTTAATTCGCAGCCATCTGCACAGGGTTGTACCGAGACCGCACAACTACTACAGACCAGCCTAGTGTATATTCATTCGATCCCATGAAACTTCTTAACAGGGAAGAGAGAGAAGCTCATGCTACACACGTTGCCTTTGAGGGTCTAAATGGCCTTCTCGTGGGTAGTTTTATTTCCTTAGGTGCCTTTGCATACCTCAAAATGAAGCATCCCGTGAAGTTTAAGCAGTTTAACACCTCCATCAAAGCTTGTATCTTGATCATGCCAACAGTCAGTTGCTGTGCATTCTATGCTGATCAAGGCTCTGTCCAATTTGATAAAGCAATGCGCTCAAGCCCTAAAAATGAAGAAATGATCATGAACCGCTTCAGAGAATGGAAGCGGAAGTCCACTCTCGGGAAGATAGCAGAATACGCGAGAGGACACAAGCTTACAGTGGCAATGGGTACTTGGGCTGCTACCATTGGTGGATATTACGGCTATCTCAAGCAGGATATTGGGATCAGTGAGACACAACGGATGATTAAGGTGAGCAGATTCAATGTGCCTGCCTCGGGCATTATCCTCGCAGCTACCACTGCCGCAATTTATGCTGATAAAACTGGAGTGAAGTCGAAGAAGGAAATCTGAAGTTGATGGTGGAGGTTCGTTGTGTGATGTCCCTCTTCTCCGCACATCCCTCAAGTGTCACGTACAATAGACTCAAAAGACTCACGATACAGACTCTTTGGCAAGTCATGTAAATAGAAAGCAAAATTTTGTTTTTATCTTTATTTAGTTTGTATTTTGGTGTTTGGTGGGGCTAGTTTCCACGTGACTCACCTCGGACTACGATGCCATACAAAAGATTTTGCGTCTACTACTGAGAAGCTACACTTGCCAATGCCACCAAAAAACAAGAAACAAAGGGAGGTAGTGCTGGACGAAAGGTTTCAGGCAATTGTCCTCACGGACTCTTTTGAAACCCGTTTCATGCCTTTGACATCCGTCAAACCCAGATGCCTTCTACCTTTAGTGAGCGTTCCATTGATCGAGTACACTTTGGAGTTCTTAGCCAGAGCTGGTGTCAACGAGGTTTACCTCATGTGCTCTTCCCATGCCGATCAAATTCAGCATTACATCGAAAACTCTAAATGGGCACTGCATTCACCATTTAAAGTTACTACCATCATGAGCTTGGAATCCAGATCCGTCGGTGATGCCATGAGAGACTTGGACAACAGAGGACTCATCACTGGTGATTTCTTATTAGTTTCTGGTGACGTAGTTACCAACATCGATTTTGAGAAGGTTTTGGCCTTCCACAAGCAGAGAAAGCTGGTAGACAAAGAACATATTGTGTCTATGGTGCTCACCTCAGCCAGCCCATTGCATAGAACTAGATCCCACGTCGATCCATCAGTGTTCATATTGGATAATCAGTCTAACCGCTGTTACTACTACCAGGATATCCCCCCAGCTGGTGGTAAGAAGAGCAGCATCAATATTGACCCAGAGCTTTTGGAGGACATCGAGAATGATTTTGTTGTACGCAACGATTTGATCGACTGTCACGTCGACATCTGTTCTCCCCATGTTCCTCAAATATTCCAGGAGAATTTCGATTATCAAACACTTAGAAGTGATTTTGTGAAGGGAGTTTTGACTTCTGACTTGTTGAAGAAGACTATTTATGCATACATCGCCGAGGGCGCTGAGTACGCTGCTCGTGTGGAGTCCTGGGACACTTACGATGCCATCTCTCAGGATGTTTTGGCACGTTGGTCCTACCCACTTGTTCCTGACATGAATTTGATCGGCCTGTCTTACAAGTACGAGTTCAATCACATCTACAAGGAAGACAAGGTTGTCTTGGCACAGTCTTGCAGAGTCGGGAATAGTACGTCTATTGGCGCCAACACTAGTGTCGGCGCTCACACTGCTATCGAAAAGTCTTCGATCGGTCGCAACTGTCAAATTGGCGCTAACGTCACCATCAATAACTCGTATATCTGGGACAACGCCGTGATCGAGGATGGTGCTACGATAAACAACGCTATAGTGGCGAGTGAAAGCACCATTAAGTCTGGTGCCGAGCTTCGAAAAGGCGTTGTCATTGGTTATAATGTGACAGTTGGTGCTGGAAAGGTCATCTCAGCTAACACCAGACTTGTTGACAAGCCTGTCCAGAAAGAATTTGGTAGCAGCGCCTTTGAGCTGGATGACGAGGATGACGATAGCCAAGAGGATGATATTGCAGCAAACACAAACGATGCGGACATAGTTGGCGAGGATGGTGAAGGTGTGATGTACATGTCAGACCGTGAGTTTGATGACGAGTCCGAACTGGAAAGTGCTTCACTCAACAACAGCAGTCTCATCTATCAAATGAGTAATCTTAATGTCTCTGATGACTCAATTGCATCAATTACGAAGAAAAAGATCAAGAGACATGCTCGTCACAACTCGAGGAGCAGCAGAAGGATGTCTGCCACATCTATTCTCTCCACGGACTATGAGTTTGAGGAGGAGGAACAAGAAGATTTCAACAAAGAAGCCGTTGCCACCGTTGAGAGGGCCATGGAAAACAATCACGACTTGGATACAGCACTTCTTGAGCTCAATACTTTGAGAATGTCGATGAATGTCACCTACCACGAGGTGCGTCAAGCTACAGTCCTGGCGATGGTAAAGAGAATTGTTCACTTTGTATCCACAGATACACTTAACGTTAAGGAGGCTGCAGCCAAGATATTTAACGACTGGGGTGCACTTTTCAAGAGACAAGTTTTTACTCAGGAGGAACAACAAGACCTCGCGCAAATTATCCAAGAAACGTGCGCTAACGTCGATCAGGAGTACAATCAGGTAGTATTGTTCATTGCGCTCCGGCAACTCTACGAAAAAGACATCATCGAGGAGGACAACATTTTGAAGTGGTGGGAGTCGGAGGCATCGTCCGAGAGCGAGGTTTTGAGGCAGGTGCGTGGCTTGACGGCGCAGTTTGTCGAATGGTTGCAAGATGCTGAAGAGGAGAGTGAGGAGGAAAGCGATTAAACGAGAGAAAAAGGGCTGTGTCAAGATGGGATCATGGCGCTGATATGGTGAGAAATTTCATTACCCGAGGATGGAGTAGTAGTCGCATCGCCTAGACAAGAATACGAAGGGAAGTATCGCCATGTGCAAGACCAGCAGATAAGCCGATGAAGAGATCGATAGTGGATGCTGACCAATTACGGGATTTTTCCAAGAATTAAACTACCTTGTTGAAGAGACTTAAATCCCTTCGGCAAAAGGTGCTTCACCAGCAGCGCAAAATCCATTATTGCACGCGGTAAGAACGCTCCATGGACTGATGGCATCGGCGCGCATAACATCGCTTATACGACGTGGTGCCATTTACATAAATTCTCACAGCCATCTTCATAGAATATATAAACCAGTGTTGTCTCGACCAAAAGAGACCGTACTGTTCAAGAAACACACATCCAAAAAACTAAATGTCTTACGACGCCATCGTTATCGGAGCCGGCGTGGTTGGACCATGTATCGCCACAGCCTTAGCGAGACAGGGAAGAAAGGTGCTCATTATTGAGCGAGACTGGAGCGAGCCAGACCGTATCGTTGGTGAATTAATGCAGCCAGCCGGTCTTAAGGCTTTGAAGGAGCTCGGTATGATCCAGGCTGTCAACGGTATCGATGCCGTGTACGTGGACGGTTACTACATTAAGTACCACGACAACAGGATCCAGATCCAGTACCCAGACAAGTACGACTGTGACAAGATGAACCCTGTGAAGCCAGTGCCAGACTGCGTATTTGGTGACAACGACAAGTACCTTGAAAACGACCCAGCCATTATCTCAGAGGACTGGGACCAACATGAGAATGTGCGTGGACTAGGGTTCAGCAACGGCAGATTTTTAACTAATCTTCGAAAGATAGTGAGGGCCGAGGAAAACGTCGACTGGATCGAGGGCTCTGCTACGGAGGTTGTGAGAGATAAGGAGAACCCTGACTGGGTTAGAGGTGTGAAGGTGAAGAGTCTCAAAGGAGATTTCACGACTTACGAAGCCAAGATTACTTTTGCATGCGACGGCATCTACTCGAAATTCCGTAAGGAGCACTCCAAGACTAATGTTCCTGCTGTTGGATCCTACTTTGTGGGTTTGCAATTAGAAGATGCTAAGCTTCCTGCTCCTCACCACGGCCATGTCATTTTGGGCGATCATGCTCCTGTGCTCATCTACCAGACTACTCCGAAGGAAACGAGAGTCTTGTGCGCTTATCGCTCCACCAAGCCACCATCGGCTGCAAACGATACTTTCTACAGGTACTTGGAACAGGAGGTTTTACCCTCTTTGCCCGAGGAGCTCAAGCCAAGCTTTGAGCATGCCATGGCCGGACGCAAATTCAGACCAATGCCAAACCAGTATTTGAGCGCACTGAAGCAAGGTAGCCGCAACAAGGGCTTCATCATGATTGGCGACTCGTTGAACATGAGACACCCTCTCACTGGAGGTGGTATGACCGTTGGTTTGAATGATGCTGTATTGCTCATGAAGCTCTTGCACCCAAAGCAGGTGCCAGAGTTGGACGACTATGACTTGGTCTCAAAGAAGTTACGTCAATTCCACAGCAAAAGAAAGCGCCTTGATGCCGTGATCAACACGCTTTCGATTGCTTTGTACTCATTGTTTGCCGCAGACAGCAGGCCACTCAAGATCTTGCAAGACGGCTGCTTCAAGTATTTCTTGCTCGGTGGAGACTGTGTTAAGGGCCCTATCGGTTTGCTTTCGGGCATGCTTCCCTTCCCCATGTTGTTGTTCAACCACTTTTTCTCTGTTGCATTCTACTCCATTTATTGCAACTACTGCGAGCGTGGATTCGCTGGGTTCCCCGTGGCCTTGTACGAGTCTTTTGAGGTGATTGTTACAGCCGTCATGTTGTTCACACCATACCTTTGGAAGGAACTTGTGAATTAGACTTCAGTTTGGGAAGCCTTTTTGGAATGAAATAGACAGTTTGTTTTTGGTCACTCGTTACTGTCAGTCATGTTAATAGCCATCAACTTTTAATCGATGAACAAACCTTGTTTTATAGAGTCTACCGTAGTGATGCAAACTGACGCAATAGTTCACTAACAAGACGGTTGAAACATTGACAATTTTCCATTGGACCATCTCATAAGGTTCATAAATTGGATTTCTCGCTTGCATCCGCAAACATGATTTACAATGTCCAGTTTGCTGCGACTGAAAGCATATGTCACTGATGCGTCTGAAGGTTTTCGTTAATCTCGCTGCAAGTATGCATGTCAGTGCTCATACCACATGTCATCCTGCTCCTCATGTGTAGAACACAAAAGTACGAGATTGTGGATCAAAATTTATACCTAGTAGACTTCAAATTTATTGGAAAAGTCTATTTCGTTGAAAGTCTGACCAACATTTCATCATCAACACATCAACCGTAAACACTTCCAGATACCCGTCAAAAATAGCTGCAACTCGCTTAAGGTGCCTGGATTTCGCAGCATTCAGCATTTGCTCAGCGTGAATGCATGCCCGATACAGTCAGACCGGGCCACCAGGGCGTTCCTGAGCAAAACAGCCCGCCTTTTTTTCTCCCCCTTATACTCCTTCAGCCACTTTTTCGCTGCAGAATAGCAAAGGCCGGCCGTAAACCTGCACACTGTCCCGTAATCATCGTGGGTCAGAAAGCTCAATCTCAGATAATCTACAATATCAATGTCGGACGCTCCTCTTTTAGGTAGACGTCCAGCCACGCGTACTAGCTTCAAAGATGCTGCCTTGTTTACGTTGAAACTGACCTTGACGTCGTCTCCTGTCAATTACCTTCTTTTGTTTGTGCCTTTGGGTCTTATCGCAGGCACCTTGGAGTGGAGTTCGAATGCCGTGTTTTGGCTCAACTTTCTTGCTATTGTGCCCTTGGCCTCAGTGTTGGCATATGCCACTGAGGAATTGGCTGAGCATACTGGTGAGACCATTGGTGGTTTGTTGAACGCCACTTTTGGTAACGCTGTGGAGTTGATCGTCTCCATTATTGCCTTGCTCAATGGCCAGGTGAGAATCGTCCAGGCCTCCATGCTAGGATCTATCTTATCCAACTCCTTGCTTGTTTTGGGCTGTTGCTTCATTGCAGGCGGAATCACACGCGTCCAGCAGACCTTCAACCAGACCGTGGCTCAGACCATGTCTTCCTTGATGGCGTTGGCCACGGCGGGTCTTCTCATCCCTGCTGCATTCCACGCCTCTGTGCCTTCAAAGGGCAAGCTGAAATTTCCCGATCCAGACTCGGAGGCCGACTTGAAGATCTTGAGTCTTTCCCGTGGTGTCGCTATCATCTTGCTCGTGCTTTACATCTTGTACTTGGTGTTCCAATTGCGCACCCACAAGGCTCTCTTTGAGGAGCAGTCTCAAGAGGATGATGGAATCATCACCCTGAGCGTGCCACCTGAGGGCACTGTCACCAAGTCCGACCTGGAGCACTTGACCATCACTGGCTCGCTTGCAGTGCTTGTGGTCGCCACGGTGCTTGTTTCATTCTCTGCCGACCTTTTAGTGGGCTCAATTGACGATATCGTGGAGCTGCTGGGTCTTTCCAAGACATTTATTGGTTTGATTGTGATCCCCATCGTTGGAAATGCTGCTGAACACGCCACAGCAGTGATTGTGGCCATGAAGGACAAGATGGACTTGGCTATCGGTGTCGCCGTGGGCCTGTCGTTGCAAATTGCTCTTTTCGTGACACCCGCAATGGTGATCATTGGTTGGATTGTGGATGTGCCCATGTCGTTGTACTTTTCTACATTTGAGACTGCAGTGATGTTCGTGTCGGTATTCATCACCAACTTGGTGATTCTTGACGGAGAGTCCAACTGGTTGGAGGGAGCAATGCTTTTGAGTACCTACCTTGTCATTGCCCTCGCCTTTTTCTTCTACCCTGATCACGCCTGAGACAGCGCTGAGAAACATCTCATGCTGCTACCGCATTCGGCACTGTGGAGCATTGTTGCAGCCGCAGAGAATGACAGCGTCGGACGCATCTGGAGCGTCGTCTAAATAAAAACACCGTGTTTGAGGCGATGTAGAAACCGTTATCTAAACATACAGTCTCTGTTTCAACTAAATTAGGGCTGCCAGTAGCACATCCGAAGAAGCGCCTGGCCCATTGTCTCATACCAGAACCACCGCAGATCCTCTTGTGGCCACCCTTCTCCAATTACATCTAATTAATCTTGCGCTTCATTATTACGAAAACAAAGTGCCCTCACTCCTTATCTCTTGGTTCCATGATTTTGTTTGGTTTTCATTTCTTGTACCATTTTCGATTGTCTTGCACTTTCACATCTCATTTTTGGTTACAGGGCTTCCCGGTTCGCTCCTCATTTTCTCCCCTTCGGGCCATTTTGCGCACACCAACCGCGCTATCGATTTGCAACCACCAAGCCCACGCCCCATACCACTTGCTGGCGACAACCGGGAATTTAGAAAAAACGAAGACATTAAATCTAAAAAAATTGAGGAACCGTCCAAGTTTATATCTTTAACTTATCAAATCCGTGCACCAGGGGTGTTTTGGCCATGTCCCTGCCGCGTGCCTGTTTCCCAGCGCGTCTCTCCTGGGCGCACGAAACACGCTGAGAATGGCTGCGAAACCGTCGAGGTACAGATATGCGGCGGTGCCTAAGTGGGAAATAAAAGTGACAATGCCCCCAAGCTAAATACCCAGGCAGACCCTCACTTACATCTTTTCAAAACTTCACCCTTTTCCTCCTCCAATGTCCGACTACGAAGCACTCAAGATCTTCTCCAGACAGCCTGTGTCCATGGAGATGGTGGAGTTTTTGGCTGCCACCACCTGCTCTGTGATCCAGGTCAGACCTGTGGTGTCCCAGAAATCCACCCAGGGTGAAATGGTGGTGACCCCCGTGGCCAAGGAGGCCGTGCCCTTGACCCGTTTTATTTCCCGCTTGATCGAGTACCTGAATGTCCAGACCCCTACGCTTATGGCTGCATTGGTGTACTTGAACAGACTTAGAAATGCCTTGCCGGGCAACGCCGTGGGTATCGAAACCACCCGCCACAGAATCTTTTTGGCGTCGCTCATTTTAAGCGCAAAGCTGCTTAACGATTCTAGTCCCTTGAACAAACACTGGACCAAGTACACTGACGGCCTCTTGTCGAACAAGGACGTCAACTCGGCAGAGCGTGAGCTCATTGGTATCTTGAAGTGGAACTTGCGTGTTGACGAGAAGGAACTCGTTTCTGCTTTGCAACCTTTCCTCACCAGAATCAAGAAGGACATCCAGAGAAAGCACGAGCTCGAGAGCAGCGCCAAGTCAGAGTACTACCGCATGTCGAGCTTCTACTCCAGCAACCTGCTTGCCCTGTCCCGCCTGCTGTCGAAGAACTCGCTCTTCTCTGCTTCTAACTATTCGCTCAAGAGTGCCACCTCTTGTTCTAGCATTCCAGAGGACCTAGGGCCTTCCAGAATGCCTTTGAGCACCAGACTGTCCACGACACTCAACAAGATGAACAAGAACAGTTTCTACAAAACCTCCGACACCTCCCGCCAGGGCGGTCTCTTGCCCTCCGCTGTTGTCTAGACAACAACCCTTAATTTGCATTTGCCTTCACTTCTTGACTACTTTATTTGGGATGCTTTTGATACCTTTTAATTCACTCAGAGGGCCTCTGAATATACACATACGATAACGAATCCACACTCGTAGCCTACACAGTTTTTCGTAGTACTATCATGCGTTCTATAAACATTATTAGTGCTGGTGAGGGTCCTCCTTTGGTGGGTCGGGCGTCACCGTGATCATGGTGTCGATTCTCAAGATGGAGATACATGCCTCCAAAGCAGACTTCAACGACCTGATCTTCGACACTGTAGGCTCCAAGACACCGTGTAGCGTCTCGTTGACGATCTTACCGTTGATCAAGTCCAAACCGTAGTTCTTGTACTTTTTCCTCTTGACATCTGTTGGCAACGCCGTCTGGGAAGCAGCGTGGTATGTTCTTAATTTGGCAATCAAATCGGACGAATCCTTGGCGGCGTTCACCGCTAACGTCTTTGGAATCACTAATAGAGCATTAGCAAACTCAGCGATCGCGAGCTGTTCTCTGGAGCCCACAGTTGTGGCAAAGTTCTCCAAATATATGTTCAAGGCAGCCTCCACTGCACCACCACCAGGGACGACGTTACCACCCTCCAAGGTTCTCTTCACAACACACAAGGAGTCGTGGATCGATCTTTCCATCTCATCCAAAGAGTATTCATTTGGACCACGCAAAATGATCGACGAGGAAGAGTGCTGCTTGGTGCCCTTCACCAAGATACACTCGTCGTCACTGATTCTTGTCTGGACAACCTCTTCGGCTTGACCCAAGTAGGAAGATTCAAAAGTTTCTTCACCCTCCAAGTTGGACAAGTTGCTGACAAGGGTGGCACCGGTGGCACGAGCAATTCTGCGCAAGTCTTCCTTCTTACATCTTCTGACGGCAATGGCGCCCACCTCGACGAACTCCTTCAAGCAAAGGTCATCAATACCCTTGGTAGTAAGCACAACATTGGCACCAGCGTTGATGATTTTCTTGATTCTTTCGATGATGATACCGTATTCTCTCTTTCTGATTTCCTCCAACTGGTCTGGGTCCTCGATATTGATTTGCACACCCATAGCCATACGAGCCTTCTGCAAGTTGATGTCCAAACAAGCAATACGGGCATTCTTAACCGATTTGTTCATTGCCTGAGAGGCGACTGTGCAGTTAAGAGCATAGCCGTTCACCAACATAGATTCAGTGGCAGACTTACCGTGAGCCTTCAAAATGTTGACGGCCTTGACGGGGTATTTCGTTTCACCCTTAGGGGAAGTGGTCTTAACAGCCATCATGGCATCGACGACCATGTTACCAAAGAACTCGGAGTCGGAGCCGATAATCTTGGAAGACATGGAAGTTCTGGCGATGCTCACCAAGGTCTCCTTACCCAAGTCGTTCACCGACTGAGAAAGAACTTCATTAACGTAACGGATAGCTTCACGTAAAGCCAATCTATAACCTGTAATGATGGTAGTTGGGTGAACCTGGTAGCTGACAAGCTCACTGGCTCTCTTCAACAACTCAGATGCGAAGATAACAACGGAGGTGGTACCATCGCCCACTTCACGGTCTTGCTGTTGGGCCAAGTCGACCAAAATCTTACCAGCTGGGTGTTGGACATCCAAAAGCGACAAGATGGTGGCACCATCGTTGGTAACAGTAACATCACCGATGTCATCCACAAGCATCTTGTCGAGACCAACGGGTCCCAAGGAGGATTTGACGACATTGGCGACAGAAAGTGCCGCCATGACATTTTGGTTTCTGATGTCGTCACCACTGACCTTCTCACCGCCCAAGAAGAGGGTATCTGAGCGAGCTGCCGAGTACATGATGATGGATGGTATTGGTGAAGCTGGAGCGAAAAAGTGATTTGGTGATTTGGCGCGGGCACGACGTCCAAGACAACTGGCGACGAACGAAAATTCTGAAAAGATGTGGATTAAAGCGGAAAGACGCGACAAAAAAGGTCAAATTAGAAAGTCGTCGTGATCAGTCTCTCCAAATACCGTTTTTTTGGATGAAAGATTCGGTGTTCGCGAGGTTTGGTACGAGAGGTGAAGATGGCCCCAGAAGCTGAACACGGCTATACAAGTGGAAGAATTAGCATCAACAAACTTATTCAATTTGCTTAGCGTTCATGACTTTTTGCGTTTGGCTGGTCGAGTTATTTGATGATGTTGGCGGATGTTGTCATTGGGTGTTTCGTGCAATAGGTTGGCTGCGAAATTGGTGGTTTTATAGGATCATTGTGAGACTCTAGTTGAAGACCCTGTCGCTTGAGATGACGAAAGAACCAAAGATCTATAGAACATTGAGCAATTTCAGAAACCACTAACTTCTATTTGGTATACTCAGAAATTCAACAATTGTTGAAAGAAGGCATTCGAGCTACACCATCACGTTCCTTGAGGGCTGGGGAGCTACCACTGAGACCATGAAGGCCAACCAGTAGAGATTCGCAGCTTGCAATATCACAACCCTAAGAGGAGTTTTCAACACCTCCTTTATTCCGTCAATGACAGCTGCAATCAGATCCTGATCATCCACAGTGCCTTCTGTAGATCTTCACAAGCATGAAGCACTGATCGCGAGATGCTCCAGAAGGCCCACACAGTACATGAAAGAAGGAAAGTGAGCTTAAGAACGAGGCAAGCAAAAGATTAAAGGCTTTTGTTCAAAAACCGAAAAAGCCATAATGATTCGTGAATTCACGGCACCACTCGCCCGCTGACTGCAAATTCACAGGCAAGCGAGAAAAGCCTTGAAGCGTCCAGACCACCCACCATCAGCTCGGAACAAGTCAACAGGATGTACATGAAATTACCAAGATTTCAAAAAGGCTGTGCAAAAGCAAACAGCAATAAAATTGTGTTTAACTCCGGCCATTCTTCTCTATCCGGTTTTCTATAAATAGGTGGTGGCTGCGAAAAGTAACTCATCCACATACGTCATCAAAACGGCCTCCTCAGGAACACCCTGGACGCACCCTGGACGAATGAAATGCTCCTAACTACTCCACATTTTCTTGGCAGCCAGTGCCCCTTTTACCCCTGTCGCTTGCATGCGCCGACGCTTGTTTATTTGGGTTCCACATCAAAGCCTACCTACGCGGTATGTGCCTCCATACCAGAAGGCTTTGTCCCATATCCAATCACACCAAGCCGTGCCTCGCAAATACGCAAGAGCATACTGATCCCGCTTGTGTTGCGTGTATCGTGGATGAAGTCACGGCATAGGGCTTAGACGTTCCTGCTTTGCAACGTATAAAGCCAGACCCTCTTCCTCTATGGAAGCGCCAGAGAATGAAGTTTTCTATTTTTGCTACTGCCGCTGCCGCTGCCCTGACTTTCCAGATCATGACCATGAGATCAGGAACGCCCTACCAGGGTGGCCGTCTCGGTTCCTCATCCGGTCTGGTTGTCTATGCTGGAGGCAGTGAGATCAAGTTTGTTCTCAACGACGACGGTTCCTTGGCTGACAAGAACCTGGAGAAGTACCTCGCGGTGGAAGACGGCTGGTTTGTCTTTACTGACTCTCCCCAAAAAGACTTTTCGTTGGATGCTGACCGTTTGGCTTACAAGGATGCTCCATCATTTGGCATCTGTCCAGACGACGGTGGAAAGATCCAATTCAACGGCACCTGCGGCAACTACACTGGCGTTGCATTCCAGGCTGTGGGTAAGAAGTTCACTCTTGGCTACCACCCTGGAGGCATTCAGTGGCCTTGGGACAAAGCTAGCTCAGCAAGTTCTGGCTTTTCTACCGAGACCCCACACACCACCATTGCTTAGACAGCTGATAAACTTTTGACGGGTCGTTTTGACAGCGGCTTGTCCGGTGGTAGGGTACCAAGCTAGGGGTGAAAGAACCCTTTACGCGCTTGCTACTACTCTAAAAGTACAAAAGAGTTTCATCGCTCATGAACATCAGCTTTCTGTGACAACTATCAGCACATTTTGATAGCTGTCATGGTTGCAAATGGCTGCATACACCTGCACCAAAATATGCATGATGCCTGGGTAACCGAGGCCCCAAACTCAGATTACCTGGCAGAAATCCTAGGATTCCCATATACCCATAAAATAAAGTCCATCATTTTTTTCTCCCTTGCAGCTGCAAAATCGTAAGTCTATCAGTACATGCTCTGGCATCGGTTCGGTTCTTAAGCCGCCCCGCTTCTGTATCGCGGAATCTGCACGGAACCTTTTCGGTAATGAGCTCACGCACAGACTAACCACACTTTCTTTATGGGTTTTGCTAAGCTCCCTTTCCTGGCAGCGTACTATGCGTCAGCTTATGCCTTCAACGGTGACCTCTCCATCTTTGGGAAGTACGCCAACAATTTCAAGTCGGTAATGATGATTGTTGCTATCAAGAACGTGATGACTGAGGATAAGAAGAGGTTCAAGGCGCTAAACTTCAAGCTGGTGGGCCATACACTTAAAAATGTTAAATCAAACTACCCCAAGGCCACGAGCCAGCTTCCTGGTTACAACACAAAGTTTGACGCCACGTCCTATTGGCTTGTGAAGCAACCTGATATCGCAGAGGATGACACTATTTTCATCTACTGTCACGGAGGAGGCTTCTTCTCCCAGCTAGGGCCTAATCAGGCAGAGGGTCTCATCCAGAGCTACTTACTCTTGCCTCCAGAAAAGCAAAAGAAGTGCTCGATTTTGATTTTAGACTATGGCCTTACATGCGATGGCCACTCTATGCCCATCCAGATAAATCAACTATACGAGACATACTATAGAGTCCTCAAGACCCACAAAAACGTTGGCTTGATTGGCGACTCCGCTGGTGGTAATTTGGCGGTGTGCCTCACGCAGTTGTTGAAAGAAAAGGGTGCACCAAAAGAGGACTACCCCTTAAAGCTCATGGTGCTTTCACCATGGCTCTACATATACCCTGATATAGAGTCGATTTCCGAGAAGTCTTCGATTCGTACTTGTTCCGACGGTGACATTATCCCATTCCCTGCGTCTACCGAAGAAGAGAAGACAATGCTTTTCGGGAATGTGGACCGCAAGAGCTTGATATACTCACCCATGTCCAAGGAGCCAGCACTAGAGAGTGACTGGCTGGATATTCCCACATTCAACGATCCCAACAGAAAAGTCTTTATGCTCTGTGGAGAAAGCGAGACTCTACGCGATGAGTCGCTTTGGTGGGCCAAGTACGCTCTTGGCCTTGATTGGTACGGTCATACCTACTTAGACGAGAAGCTTGGGCCTGAGTTTTACACCTACGAAACGGAAAACACCTGCGTTTACGTCGAACCACAAGGCTTCCACATCAGCATGTTCCTTTTTGAGAAAAACTTGTTGAAAAAGATCGAGGCCAAAGCTATCACTAGCGCAGACGAGCTCACTGACGAGAGAAACTTTGGTCTCAAGCGTTTCACGCGCTTCCTTGAAAATGCCCTTTAACCGGCTTATTTAATTCTTATCCCCACTAGCTTGAAGCGCTTGTTAGACTATACTAATATTTTTAGATTCTATTAGCTCCCCAATAAATATGCGAGATATCAAGAAAACATCATGCGATTGTGCCCCGAGGCACCTCGCGAGAATTGCAGATTTCCCCAGCCTGACACAGTCGTGCAGCACCCACACGCATAAGCCCGCGCAACCAAAACAAACGAGTTACACCTCTTGTACACCCAATTGTGAAACGATTTACGTGATGTTGTCCTCAAAATTCGGTGTATTGAGAGCTTTGGCTGCTCAAAGTGTTACCGCCCCATCGAGAAATTTTACAGTGTCAGCTGTCGCGTTCGCTCAGAGAGGAAAGACCGACTCCGAGAAGAAGAAGGCTGCTAAGCAGGCTGAGAAGGCCAAACAGGCCAAATTGAAGGAGAAGGAGAAGGCATTCAAGCAGAAGGCTCTCAAGCCTCTCAGAAGTCTCTCAGGCCACCACGTTTACATCAAAGAAAAGACAAACCCAAGCAAGAAGCTCAGTGATGTTGCCGCTGAGTGGAAGACCCTCTCAGAGGGTGAGAAGGAGGGCTACAAGAGAAGAGCAGACGAAATCAACCAGAAACGTGCACAGATCTACCCACCCAAGCCTAAGCGTCCAATGCCTGGTTTTGCCTCTTACCTCAAGGAGAAGTACTACGACGGCGAGAGCCTGGCTGTTGTGCTCAAGGAATTGAGTAACCGCTGGAACCAATTGACCGCCGCCGAGAAGGCCGAGTGGTCGCCTGAGAAGTCGGCTGTGGAGAAGTTCAAGACGGAGTTGGAGGCCTGGACCGAGAAGAGACTCAAGGCCGCCCGTGATCACGGATTGCCATGAGTGCAAGCGCTACGAAAATGTTCTTAGTAATCTAATTGTCTATATGATTATTGTAATGCTTTTTTGTGTACACCCACTCTCGTGAGCACTCTTCTGAGCTCCTCGGGGAGAATTGGTTTGGAAATGAAGTCTGTCATTCCGCAGTTAAGGCATTTATCACGGTCTTCACCAGCGACATTCGCCGTCAATGCAACGATCTCTGGTAGTAAGTCGACGTGGCCATTGATAATGAATGATTCCTTGAGCTCCATTGTCGCGGTGATACCATCCTTTCGTGGCATCTGGATGTCCATGAAAATGACATCGTACTTACCACCAGCTTTCAACATGGCGTCACACTTTTCTAGAACTTCCACACCATCTTTTGCGTGGTCGGCAACGTATCCTAGCTTTTTCAAATGCTGCAGTGCTACCCTCAAATTGATAGCATTGTCCTCGGCGAGTAAGATCTTCAATGGATATGTCTCACCCAATATAGCTGTAGAACCAGTTCCTTGTTGCTTGGGCTTCTTCAACAGTGCTGGATCCTCATAACTTTCACGTAAAAGCTCCTCCACTCTCGATCTTCTCATTGGTGCAAAGAGGATCGAGCTGAGTCCAATCTCAGGCAAGTTTATATGAGACACTGGGGTACCAAACTCTGTGATGAGGTGAATTTGGGTGTCTGAGCCCTTGAGCTCTTCTATCGGTTTGCTTAAATCACTCAAGAATCGATCATCAACAAAGATGACGTCAAACTTTTGTTTCTGATTCACGAAGGCCTCGGGTTTGCCAAAAATCAGCACCTTGGCATTGAGGAACTCAAGCTGCTGTGCAAAAGCCTCCCGTCTGAAACAATCCTCGAGAACAAGAGCAACATTACGAGGCTTCACGTCCAGCTTCTCGATATATTTGCTCACCTCAAACGGACATGTGAAATAGAAGGTGGTTCCAACCCCCTCCACACTGTCGAACTGAATGTCACCGTTCATTATGTCAACCAACTTTTTGGAAATTGCAAGACCAAGACCTGAGCCGCCATGAACACGACGAGAAGAACCGTCAACTTGAGAGAAAGCTCCAAAGACCTTGGACTTCGAATTAGCAGGTATACCGATACCAGTATCCTCAACAGTAAGCTTAAGATCGTACCTTTTATCACCCATGTGTTTGGCCTCCAAAATGATCTTAATGTGACCCTCCATTGTGAATTTCACGGCGTTACCAACCAAATTGATAATGATTTGACGGACTCTTGTGCTGTCGCCCATCACTTCGAGAATACCAGGGCAATGATTGTAGAAGACGATTTCAAGATTCTCGTTGTACGTCTGTTCACTTGTCACTTGGATGGCACTTTCAACACATGAATTGAGATCAAATGGAGCGTGATCCAAGGTAAATGATCCATGCTCGATTTTGCTGAACGCAAGAATACCATCGATGATACTGAGAGTGACCAAGGCTGAACTCTTAATGGTCTCAACATATTCCCTTTGGGCGTCGGTCAAGGATGTGTCCAATAAGAAAAGGGAACATGCAAAAAGAGAATTGAAAGGAGTTCTGATCTCATGAGACATGTTTGCCAAAAAGCTGGCCTTTTCAGCCGTTGCGTCTTCTGCGGCCTTCTTTGCAAGTTCCATTTGTGAGTACACCAATGACTTTCCAAAAGACACTGCCGCTTGGGAACAAAGCAAGTCTATCAAATCAATCTTTCTGGAATGGAAATGTGGCGAGCTCTGGGGCACTTCGTTTGGCAAAGTATGCCTCTCCAAATAGATCACGCCGTAAACATTGGTACTCTTGATCGGAATACAAATTGCCGAGGAGCATGGATTGTGCAAGTAGTAGTGATCATTTCCAAATTTGGAGTCAAACAAAGCTGGGTTGTCATCTTTATTTATAGCCTCACCCATGAGCAAACAGTGAACCACAAGTGAGTAAGGTACCAAGTCAGTCCTGAAACCTAATGGCTCATCGTCAAACTTGTACATATTGTTCAACGTACCGATGGCCTTGATGCTTGGCTCAGACTGATTGAGATTGAGAACAACAGCTCCGTAGTCAACATTCGAAAAAAGAAGAGCGCTTTCGAGCAAGCTGGTCACAATTGAGTCAATATCGGACGATTCCGAAATGGTCAAACAGAGCTTGATGGCTTTAGTCAACTCCGACTGGGTAGGCAAATCATCTTGAGGACCTCGAAGAAGCATATTAGGCTCTTGGTTGTTACTGACACTGGTATTGCTCTCCTGCCTAGGAAGCTTGGGGGCAGATCCAGCACCATAGTTACTCTCAGCAAAAATGTGTTGAAGCTGACTGTTAAGTGAGTGTGGACCTCGTGGGCTAGGTTGTTGGTTGTCACTGAGAATCGAAACACCTGCCCAGTTGAAGCTATCAAAGACAGAGCTGAACTCCCTTTGCATCATATCAACTTGCCTCTCAGCTTTAAGAGTTGCAGCAATAGACAAAGCATTTTGAGCGTAATATGAAATTCTCCTCTTGCTTTCTGAAGTTTTCTTTAGCCATTTGGCACACAAGTAATTTGCCAAGCACGCCTCAATCCACCGAGTGGCTCTGTTAGCAGTTTCAATCGCCACCTCAAAATTGTCAAGAACAGTTAAAGATGTTTTGGACAGTTGAGCGCAGCTGTAACAAGCATGAAGAATAGCCAGCTTGCTTTCAAAGTTTGGTGGACAAATATCAGCCCACAAGTCATACATCTTCATGATTTTGGCAGCCAAAGGTAAGGATGCCGTGTTAGGCATCGAGTCAGAGCCCAAACACAACGAAACAGCAGCGTAAAAATAGAATTCAAGATGGAATATCGAGATTGGTAATCTTCTCAGTACATGGTAGCATCGATCAAGAACAATTTCAGCTGCCTCCTTATACCGAGACTCGGAGGTTAACCATATGACAGCGTTTGCAAGATACACAAATTCCAAGTCAGGTCTTTGTTGAGTAGAAATCTTCGAGTATGATTCCTTGTAAGTGTTGTAAGAGACATCTTCTGTCCACAAACCAAGTGCACATTGCGATATGTTGTCGTCCTCCTCGTTAGCAAATCTCATCAGCTTCCTAAACGTTGAGGGATGAGTCGAATTTGTCAAAAAGGAAAGGAGAAAGTTAGAAGCAGTGAAAAACAAGGACATGCAAGACGAACTTGGTTTCATGAGGGAGGCATCTTGAGTGTTGAAGCCTTCTGAAAACTTGACAAGCTCGGTAGTTGTGTGCTTGAAAGAGGCCATCAAATTGACGAAAGTCTCGTAGATTTGACTGGTGAGATCAGTACTCGAACCGCCATAATTGTTCACCAAAGTCAAGGCAACATCACAAAGCTCAATGGCCTTAGCGGTATTATTCCTAACATTTGGCTGAACGAAGTAGTTTGCAAGATGGATTAATGGGATGGCACAAGTAGCAGTCACACCATGGGTGTTCATGAGACGAATTAACTGGGACAAAAGAGCCATTCTTAGATGAGACATTCCCAAGATGTAAGAGGGACCCATTGCATCCAGAATCAAATCAACAATAAATCTGAATCTCAGATTGTTGGAAGGCTTGAGTTGGCGCATGGCCCTGATGTCCGCAATGGAAAGTGGGGCCTGATTGATGAATCTTTCTGCAATCTCTTCACACTTCTGAGGATCTCCTGAAACTTCCACTCCAAAAGACTCAAGACCTTTAAGAATTGTTCTCATACCTCTTCTATACTGTCTTGTATGGAACAAACACTTAACCTTGAGGTACAAGAAGCTTGAACTGTCTGATCCGTATCTTTCTTCAGCTTGCTGAATCAAATTCGTGCACTCGGTGAAATTTCCCAAATGGAAATTGATTTGACAAACGGTGAGCAAGTTTCGGAGACGGCTCCTCCTGTCATGTGGGGCGATATATCTTGCTGAGAATTCGAAAAAGTTTCGAGCCAATTGAAGATTGGATGTTGCGAGTGCGTACCTTCCAGCAGTAACAAATGTCTCGTAATAATTCTCCAGATCTTTGTCATTTGCATCTGGCTCGGCGAGATATAAGTGGAAAGCCAGGATCAAGTTGCTGGTGATATCGACATTCACATCTGTGGATAATTTCTTTTGATACCTGAGACCACACAACTTGTTGTGATTCCGCCATTCATTCGTGCTTACCAACTCAGACAAGAAGTAAATCTGGATTGCGTCGTGATCAAAGTGATACTTTGCTTTGGTAGCCATTTCCCAAATCATCGAGTCACTGAAATCGAATGGGAAGTCTTCATCACCAACGAGATGGAATGGAATTTTGTAGAATATACCAGATGGGACAAGAATTCGAGTTTCCAAACATTCAGATAATAGTTCACTAACTTCGCTGAGATCCTTACCAGTAACGATCATTAGGTCGGCAAAACTGAAATAACCATTCGAAGCGATTATTGCGGCAAACTTGAGAAGCTCTTTTGACTCTTCACTGAGAGCTATGTCGAGATACTCTTTGACTATGTCAGTCATAGGCACTGGAAGATCCTTGTTGTTCAACAAACTTTGCATCAAGTCAAGATTAACTCCATCGTCGTCAGCCCGTAAATGAAGATTCCTCATGAGATAGTTGTACCTGAGAAACACACCATCTGTAGCTTTATATAGGGTTGACACAAAGTTGTCCTTTTCTGTTGGCAATGATCTTCCTGGCCCAAGATTGTTCTCGCTGATAAAATCATAATAATGAGCTTCACTTGGAGCTTCTAACGAATACTCACTAAGCTTGCACAGTGGGAGGTCTAAAATAGACACAATTTCATCATATTCAGTGTTAGCCTTATCTTTTTCACAAGAAGGTTCTCCAGTTCGGTAGCCACAAATGACTTTGATATTGAGAGGTTCTTCGTTCAATGTGCAAAAGCTGGAGACTTCCTTTAAAAAGCCAACCTCAGCAGGGTGAGCCCACTGAATATCATCCAACACAAGGGTGACACCGTTTGGTCCTATTAAGGCCCATACACGCTTGATGATATACTTAAGCTTCATCTCAATATTGAGAGAATGCTGATCAAATCCAGGAAGGTTGCTGAGTCTGGAGCTGCTATCCTCAGATATCTGCTCACTCGAATCGGTCTCGGCGCCAACATCAATTGCGCCTTCACCCTCTGCCTGTGGTCTGTATGTTCTGATGCTTTGGTACCTGGGACCTAAAAGTTCTTGTAGCTCAGGAATGACAGGAAAAAGTATACTGAGGTCAGTGTCAATTTCGACAGTGAATTTGTGTCTCCATTCTGCAATATTCTCCTTTGAAGACGCCAAAATTTGCTTCACAATACTCTGAATGGCAGATATACCGGACTTGTAAGGAGTGACGTTGATATCAGAGCAGTTGTAGGACCATGAAATGCTGAAATTGTAATTGGAGACCGCAACGTTTTTCAATTCTTGAAGCAAAGTTGTTTTGCCCACACCGCTGTCACCAGACAAGAGGATGAAGTGAATTCCCTCGTGCTTCTCTTTGAATGCCGTGAAAACCTGTTCTCTCCAAGGGGTTTCCTTCAACTTGCTGATCGTGCTGTGAAGCAACGGAAGCGTGTTGCGATCCTTGTGAAGCTCTATATTATCATGAATGAGAGGAGCTTCCTGCTCGCCCTCCTGGCGTTCCATATTGTACAATCTCAAGTAATCATTCCTGACTTCCTTCAAGTCGCTGATCAAGGCGTGGGCATTGTTGTATCTGTCAGCTGGATCCTTCTCCAAACATCTCATAATGATGTCGTTCAAGTCCTCACTAATCCACCCTTGACCCAAGATCAGTGGAGGAATAGCACGCTGAGAGATATGCATCTTTCTGAGTCTCACAGGGTTATCAGACTGGAACGGAAGGCATCCAACGATCAACTCGTAAAGGACAATACCCGCAGAGTAGAAGTCAGTTCTGTAATCAACCAAGCATGTAGTTTCACCAGAGTTTTCAGGCGACATGTAGGGCAAATAGTCTGGGATGTCTGCGATGTTGCTCTTTCTATAACTGGAGGTCGAGTCTTCAACGCAAATGCTGAATGCAAAGTCCCAGCCCGTTAACACCACAGAGTGCTCTTTAGGATCCAAGTCGTCAGGTAAGCTGCAAGCTCGCAAGATGGCGGTACTGGTGATACCATTGTGGACCACTCCTAACTCGTGGCAAACGGAAAGGGTGGTGAAGAGAGCGATCATGTCACTCAAGATCTTGATAATGGCGAGCCTATCCTTGGGCTGCTGGGAGACCCTGTTGGCTAAGTCATCGAAAACACCAGTTCCCAAATTGTTCCTCGTGATAAACCGATTCAGAGAACTTTCGCCAATCGACATCTCCGAGAGCATAGAGCGTATACTACCTCCGTTCAAGGAGGAGTTATCGCTCCCAGCCTTCTCAGGGGTCTTGTCGGCGTGGTACTCTTTGATGGTTTTGTAGTCATGATTCGGGTAGACAAATCCAATTCGACGCTGAAAGACGTCCTCATGGTCCGAGTGGATATTGAAGACATCTAGCGGATACAAAACACCCGGTAGATTGGTCGGTAGAGTGACTGGGGTGCGTAGGTTCAAGCGAGATTCAGCGCTACGCAAGTTATAGCGACCTGAAGGAACAAACTCATTGCCAGCGAGATGGTTACACCACGGTCTATGATGCTTGGGTGGATTTTCACCCGATGTGAGGTACCACTCGTTCAAGAAGCGAGCCACGGGGACAGATTCCACGAAATTGGGCAGGAGACGGATGATGCACAGAGAGTCATCGGCATCGTCGGTGTCGTAAAACAAAAGCAGGGTGGACGATGGCAGCGAGAGCTGAGACGTCAAGGTGTATCCAGGGACGATGTTCGGGGTGACCTGGAGGTAGTCGGCGGTTCTATTCTCACGAGGCAGTCTCAGACCACGATCGTTCAAGTACTCAGACTGGCCCTGGGTGAAGTTGATGTCGTTGACATAGGTTCGGTAAGCCAACATCTGCTCTTTGGTTACCAACCGCTTGCGCTTCGGTTGCTCCGAAGTAGGCGACTGGAAGTACTCCTTGGCGGTGTTGGAAGAAGTGACGGTGCCCAGCGGGTTTGTGGAGAGCTTCCCCATGGAGTCAGTCTGACCAGAGCCCCTGAAGTCCCTGGACCACATGTCTCTGTGGACCAGGTTGGCGGTGGAGGAGTTGGACGATAGGCGAGAATGGGAGTACTCACTGGGAGCATGGCCCGGATCGTTCAGGGAGGTGATGTAACCCAGCCCTACGGAGCCGTCAGAACGCACAGACATGGAAGAGGAAGTGGGTGTAGGAGGAAATCTACGAAGATGGAGGATGAAGACCACGGGACTGTGATACGCACTGGGTGCAAACGCTGCAAGGCGTATGTCACAAAAGTTGCAGCAACTCCCGCCCAGGACCAGGACAGCTCTGCTTCCAGGCCAGGTGTTTTGGCGCTACGCCGGTTGCGGCGGTGCAAACATGGGAAAAAAATGAAATCTCATTCCCCAATTCCACCGAAAAACTCTGCCTTCCACGGCTTCCATCTGCAAGAGAGGCAGTGTAACTTAGACTTCTTAGACCCTGCCTTTATCTCCAGACGGCATTGTTAGCCCCCAGACCGGTGCGCCTCAGACCCTCGTATGCACGGCGGCAGGATTAGTTGCTGCTGTAGTGAGGCAAGTGCTGCCCAGAACGAGGCGCTTTTCCTGGGAATAATGTGCCCTTGCGCAGGCGAGATTTTACCAGCGCTGGATCTGAGACATGGCTGGGGACCACTTCGGATTTCCGTAGCCAGCGCTGCAAGGAACCCGGTGGCGCCGCCACTTGCTGGTAAGCGAGAAACCGTGGATTTGGCGAGAGCCTCTTGGAGTATTTCTTGATTCTTCTTTTTTTTTTTTTTTTCTGTTTGTCTTTTGGATACTTTGGGGGTTCTACATTTGTAGTTTGCGGTGGTTACGAGTACCAGACGTTCGCATTCAGAATGGCTGCAAACCAGTTCTCCTTTACGCCGTAGTTACGCTTTCCGAGGAAGTTGTGCTGAACATGGTTTGAGTGAAGTTGAGGAAGGATGTACTCAAGGGTCACTAATGCGTGTGAACGCCGTAAAAGTGGGCTGTGGCTGTTAGTTAGCGGTTGGGTTGGTGGTCCTAAGTTCTGCCCTCTGTATTGGCACAAGCGCCACTACCCAACTGGTAACTGAGTATAAAAGGGATTTGTTCTGGGTGCAACGTGAAAATCCAGTTCCTGGGGAAGGACCCCGCCTAGTGAACAGCGTAACGTCGCTTGCATGCTTCCGTCGGAAGCGTTACCGAAACATGCACCTAAGCGAGCGAATGCGCCAAAACATACCTTATCTGGGTTTGAGATGAGCAGTTATTTTTCGATAGTTAAACCTCTTAGAGATTTCTTGCAATAATTGACGAGCACCGGCTTGTTCGGTGGAGTTGGTAGCACTATTTATGTATGTTAGGGCTGCTATGGCCATTGCTGCCTTTCCAACCTCAAGCTGTCTTTTTCAATTGGAGGGTTTCCTATACGTTGAGTGGAACATGTCGAGCTCCTTCTAGCATGTACCTGTCACCAAAAGAGCCACAGGCCTACTTCATATCGCTTACTTGGATTCATTGAGCAACATCGCTATACACGGACGCCTAAGGCGCCCCTTATGAGAGGGAATGCAAATAACATCAGGTGCCACGCAACAAGTCCAGGCTATTTAGTTTTAAAGACGCTTTATACTCAAACTCTCCTGCGGATCCAGTCCACGATGTACAGCGTATACAAGCGGGCCCGGCACGCATAGCCTATAAAATAGCACACTTCTTGGACTTCTTGATCACGGGTGGCTCTAAGGCAGCCACAATGGCCTCATCAAACACGGTCTTCAAACCCTTCTGCGTCAAGGCAGAGCACTCAACGTACTTGACAGCACGCAACTCCTTGGCCAACTTCTCACCTTGTTCATACGTGATAGGGCTCAACTTCTGTCTGTGCAAACGTTCCTTTATAACGTTATCGTCACGCAAATCGGTCTGCGTGCCGACTATAAGGCATGGCACACCAGGGCAGTGGTGATGGACCTCAGGGAACCACTTCTCCTTAACGTTCTCGAAAGAAGGAGGGGTGATGACAGAGAAACACACCAAGAACACGTCTGTCGAGGGGTAAGACAAAGGTCTCAATCTGTCGTAATCTTCCTGACCGGCGGTGTCAAAGAGACCCAAGGTGAAAGGTTCGTCACCAATCATCACCGTAACGGCATAGTTGTCAAAAACAGTAGGGATGTAGTCAGCTGGGAACTTTGACGTCGTGTAGGAAATCAAAAGGCATGTTTTACCAACGGCACCATCGCCGACAACGACACACTTTATGGTTTGCATTTGGGGATTTTGTGGATATGGCCTGGACAAGGTTGTTTATCTGGAAAAACGAGGGTTGCACCGCACGGCTTTAAACGAGATTAAAGGAATGTGTACAGAGGCGGGGGTGACAACAAGCTCGGGGCGGTTGAATTCGAGATCAAAGGTGAATTTCTCGGGAGATAAACCAGGAAGGAAGAAATAAAAAAAAAAAACTTTACCTCGTGAGGTGGTACTGCAGAGGGCACTGGGGAGGGCGTTTGGTGGAGGGAATCGCGAGCCACTCGGGGATGTCCTCAGGAGCACTGAAATCAACAAATTTGTTAGCTAACTTTTTGTGACTTATCTAGGTCCAATCATTTTCGTGTTTATAGTAAAATGGTTGCATCTTTTAGACGACCGTTTCACTGATTTTGGGTGATTCGGCGCGACCGGGTGAGCACTCCTGATAAGACCCCCGCTACATATGCTTTTTTCTTTTTGATCCTCACGGTATTGTCCGTGGTTATGAAATCCGATTAATTTTATTGTTAATCACGTAACTCGTAAACATGTGGCAATGCCTCTATAAATCATTTGAACCAATGAATCCATTGTCTCCTTGCATGATCTCCAAGTTGCTGGTAATGTCGCTGGGTAAGTTGTCGGTGTCGATTAGTTTATTAGCGATGTGACCCTCAGGATCAATCATCAGTAGATCCTTGTCCACTTCGTGATCTTCGATGATCGAGGGGCCGCCGCCCAAAAAGTCAAGCATCATGTGCATACCACCAGCGCCTCCAGCGTATTCCTCGACATCCACAGGCAAAACCTGCGAAACTCCTTCCAAGAACCACACCTTGTCCTTCATTTCTGTGGTGAAAGAACGTAAAAGCTTGTAGTACGACCTCATGATCCGCATGGCCTTGATGTCACCCGTCATCAAAAGACCCAAGAAATCTTTGTCCAACAATGCTGGAAATGCAAAGATACGCAAGATGAAGTCCGCCTTGTACCGCTCCTTGTGAAGCTTGTTCAAGTACGCTAGCGTGACGAGATAGGGCGAGTCAATCAGTACCGGATAGAGATCGGCAATGTCATTGTCATGACACTCGAGATCAGCAAACGATTTCAGCTGAAGCGAGGAAAGCTGGCTTTTCTCATTTATTATATCACCAAGATCCCCGAGATCCACACTGATGAATTTGTAGAACCTCGATGCTTCCGTAAGAGGCCATACAGCTGTAAGAATAGTTGCAGCTCCTTTCACATGGAAAATCCAGGCAGAGGCAGGAAGCGACTTAGGCGATGTCAGTGACGGAACAGATGCGTTCGCCAATGAATCCATGATTAATATAAGTGCGCTTGCCACCAAAGCATCGGTATTATTAGTGTTGATGTCCAAAATAGCTTCGCGTAGAAGCCTGAGTGCGTCCCCTCGATGGCTTGTGACGCAATGATCCAAACCTTTCTCAGTCTTAGACAAATGAGTAGCACTGAAAGCCAAGATCGCATGCATCAAAAAGGGGTATTGAAAAGCCAACATTGGCACGTCATGGTTCCAGATATCAGTATCCGAGATGCCAGCTCCGGTAATTGTATTGGATACCTGACTTGTGTAATGATACATCAACTTCAAATCTAGCATGTTGAGAGAGCCAGCACCAGAGGCGGCCATTTGCATGGGATTAGGCATTGGGGGCGTGGAAACATTTGGTGATATACTTGGCAGTGTTTGTGTAGCCGTGGGCTTTTCTTGATTGGAAGTATCTTGCTGCAAGGGAACAGATGCGCTTTGAGCAGCAGCGAGCGGATTTCCCAGTAGTCCGGCGGATGCTCCCATGAGACCTTCAAAATTGCCACCAAGCTGATTTCCAAGTCCACTCAAATCGATAGGAAGTTGTGCAAGAACTGCTAACGAGCTCAAATTCGCAACATTACCCAAGCCACTAAGATCGCCGAGATTACTCAAGTTGTTCACAAGATGGCTCAAATTGATGTTATTGAGATTTCCAGCATTGAGTAAACCGGCTCCTAAAGCAGTCGCCGCCAAAGCCGGAACTCCATTCATCGCGTTTGGAAAGTTTGGAGGCGGTGTCTTGTCTGGCGTTGCCTGCTGGGTTTCAGGGGATGAGAACGTCTGATCATTGGCTGACGACGTTGACGTTGATGAAACCAGATGTCTCTCTTCCTTCTTGATGCTCACCTTCTTAGTTGGTGGTTCATGGTGATCATGATCATGATCACTTGATTCGGTGTATCCACATACAAGCTTCATCCTGACACAGTTCTTACAAGAAGGCCTTGTTTCATCACACTTGACTCTTCTCCTCTTACATGTCAGGCAGCCCATACGAGACTTGGAATGAAACTTTCTTTTGAAAGAGTTCTTCTTGCTTTGACTTTCTCCAGACATGGTTAGGTTGGGGCTCGGGAGAGTTGAATCTTCGAGGAATAGGTTGAATTAAGTTAGTTAGCACGAGGCTAGATATTCAGATCAAAAGCACGGTTCACAGATCGCGTATTGGAAGCCCCGTATTATTCTGGAGGTGGGAAAAGGTTCTTCTTGAACGATGTTTGCCACCGTGATTCACTGGGCTGTGCTAATTAGGAGAACGGGGTTTGTGTGTTCAGCTCGTATAGCTCGTATACTTTCTCACTAGGAGAAAATAAGACTATTTCTAGTGCGTTGCTTGCACGTGCCGGCGGAAAAAAAAAAAAAAAAGCTTGTTTGGTCCGACCGCGAATGTTGGACTGCTTTATAGGGGAAGATGCCAATGCTCTTACCGCGAATTTCTCTTCAATCTTGAGCTCAGAATAGATTTCAGGAGCCGCATGATACTTCTTTCCTATAACACGCAGATGAAATTACTTCTCTATTCCGTTCCGTTAAGTGTTCTCCTTGAGTAGCCACTGCATGCACTTTAGCTGTGTAATGTTTGGAACCGGCTCAAGCGGGCTAATGAAGTCAATTTTCGACTCAATACAATCAGAGTCGAACGTTTTTCACAATAGACTTTGTTGGCCAATGGGGCTGCGTCGTGGTCTTGGTTGCCCAGTAAAGCCACGTTTTAACGTCAGATGTTCATGCGGCATATCTGATGAAATCTGCCGGAACTTAGTGCGTCTGTCTGAGCCGTCTTTTGCAACGGTATGAGACCCGTACCTCAGGTGGGAACGGAGGATTGAAATCATCCGAATTTCCTGCATGTATAGAGCCTCATCAGTCAATCACAGCGCTCTTTATACAGATTACCAGCTTTGCAATGTCAAACGTAAGACCAGCATGGAGAGTCTGGGCCCGTGTCTACGTCACGGGCGCTTGCATTATCGGAACAGGTGTGCTTCTATACAACTACACTGTTCCAACAGATGAAGAGCTCATTGCTCGCTTTTCTCCCGAAATTAGAGCTGACTATGAGCGCAACAAGAAATTGAGGCAACAGGAGCAACAAGAATTGATGAAGATTGTCAAAGAGACTTACAAGTCCAATGATCCCATCTGGAAGTCTGGCCCAATTAAGTCTCCTTTTGAAAAGGAGGGTCGTGGTGTTGATCCAAGATTGGTTGACAAAACGGCTTTCTTCAAGCAAGAAGAGGACGACAAGCGTAAGCTCGAGGTCGAAAAAGCTAATGCGGAGCTTCAAGAAGCTGAGAGCTTGATGAAACAGTCGAAGAAAAGCTGGTGGAAGTTCTGGTAGTTCCCAGTTTTGCATGAATAGCATGAGATGTACATAGACAAGTCATGAGTAACGTTAGACGTTTGGTAGCAGAGAGCGACCTTCGGAGATACATACATCAAATAATAGGGTCGATTTGATGTAATCAGGAGCGCGTCGATATCTTTCAAAGAATGAATTCTTCGTATTCATTGAGACCTAGTTAGTAGTTGCTCTATCTCCTCCAACCGAACCCATTTTCAAGAGAGAGCCACCGCAGTGAGGTACCTCCATTGACTCCTGTAACCTTTTGACTATTTGCATCATCCACAGCGGCCACAATTCGCAGAATGTTCGTATCTATAACCATTCCACCCTGGACAATCTCTTCTAGCACAGTTTGTAGAACTTGCCATCCAAAGACCAAGTCAAGTTCACAGACATTGGGAAAGCATTTGTCCAAACATTCGACAAAGACCTGGATCAAGTCAAGAATACCTAATTCGGATTCTTGGTCGTCGACGATGAAAACAAAGTATAGGGTAGCATAATGTCTATAAATGACTTTAATATCATCCAAGCCCTCTAAAAGTCTAGGTGGAGTGATGAAAGAACATTCTTGCGAGGTTCTCTTGGATATGAGCAGGTGTACTTGCAGAAGTAGCGTTCTTTGGGTTTGCACATCAACGGCAGTGTAGAACTTAATAAGGCGAGGAACGCCATCGTAGTTGACTGAGGTTAGCTTAAATTTCAGTAGCGCTGACTTATCAATTACTTACATATAAGAACTGAATGGATCATGGTAATATCCTCTGAATTACACAGCCGTGAGCGATAGATAGCACAATGCTTGGTGCACGGGTGTCTGTCAATTGGCTGCATTGAAGAAGAACCTGAAGGATCTTACACCTGTTTTAAAAAGCTTTAGATCTTGTTGGAGAGTAAATCAGAGTTATGGTTAAAAACCTGTGGAAATATAACCGAAAAGGGCATCTTGTCGGCCGAAACGGTCCAAACTTCCGTTGCTTACAAGACTCGTTCTCAAACATCGAAAGCCAAACTTTGCCTAAAGAACAGCTATGAATAGAAGTTTCTATTTTGATCATTAAAATTCATCACTTATGACCAACTAGAGCATCTCATGACGTTGTTGCAACGGGTTTCAACAATCCGCCTGCATGCACCACAAGCGGTATAGAACCGGAGATCTGTATCTCTGCCCACTTATGTCTAAAACTACCGAACTTCCGACCTTCAAGGATAAATTTCAAATTCCCACTTTAAAAAGTTTGGGTATTAAACCTCCTGCTGGCTTGAGTGATGATACATCTGCCGTTTATCTCGCTGGTAACTCTTTAGGCCTTATGCCTAAAGCCACTAGGAAGGCTCTCTCGGATGAGCTCGATGCTTGGGGAGCTCGTGGAGTCGAGGGTCATTTCAATCATCCTGGTGAGAGTGAGGGTAAAACCTCATGGGTGGACATTGATCTTCCGCTTGTTCGTCCGTTGGCCAATTTGGTTGGTGCTACTCCAAAGGAAGTTGCAGCCATGGGCACCTTGACATCTAACTTGAACGCCTTGCTCGTCTCATTTTACAAGCCTGAGGGCAAGAAGACCAAGATCATGTTTGAGAAGAACGCATTCCCCTCCGACTACTACGCTTTTCTCAACATGGTCAAATTGCATGGCTACGATGAGACTCACTTGGTACAATTGGAGGTTGCACCAGGCAAAAAGCACCTTGATTTGGCCGATATTCTTACTGCTATAGAAACTCACAAGGATGAGCTTGCATTGATCTGCTTCCCTGGAATCCAATACTACACTGGCCAGTTTTTCAACATTGAAGAGATCACTCGGGCCGGTCAGAAACATGGCATAGTCGTTGGATGGGACTTGGCACATGCCGTTGGCAACGTTCCATTGAAACTTCATGATTGGAACGTGGACTTTGCAGTGTGGTGTTCCTATAAGTATCTCAATTCGGGACCTGGCGGTATTGCCGGTATCTTCGTGCATGAGCGTCATACCAAGGACAATTCTAAAGATCACTATCCCCCAAGGCTTGCCGGCTGGTGGGGTAATAACTCAGCTGAAAGGTTCAAAATGCTTGAGCTTTTTGACCCAATCAATTCTGCACTCTCCTATCGTCAATCCAACCCGCTGGTGATAGACTGTGTTGCATTGAAGGCCTCGCTTGATATATTCGAGGAAGCTGGTGGCATCGAGGCCCTCAGAAAAACGAGTTTTGCATTGACAGGCCATTTGAGAAATCGTCTTGAGGAGAGCAAGTACTATATCAGCGACTCCTCGGATTCTACTCTGCTTGGTTACAAGATTCTTACTCCAAAGGATGAAAACGAAAGGGGCTGTCAGTTATCCGTTCTTTTTCAACCTCACAATGACAACAAGGAGTCAAACGTTATGGAAAGAGTAAACGGATACCTTCATGATCATGGAATCATATGTGACGAAAGACGTCCTGATGTCATCCGAATCGCTCCAACGCCTTTATACAACACCCTTTCAGATGTGGAGACGGTTGTTTCTAGAATCCAAGAGGCATTGAGCCACCTTGGATAGGTACGCAGCTAACTTTGTATCAATAATATATTTTAATTCGATAATTGTCTAAATCAGCTATTCAGCGACTTACAAGTTCTGGGCAGCCTTGAAGTTCTTACCGGCGTAGATAGCCTTGTCACCCAACTCCTCCTCGATTCTCAAGATCTGGTTGAGCTTGGCCAATCTCTCGGATCTGGCAGGAGCACCAGTCTTAATCTGGCCAGATCTTAAACCGACAGCCAAGTCAGCAATGGTGGTGTCCTCGGACTCACCAGATCTGTGGGAGACCATGACACCCCAGTCAGCGGCGTAAGAGTCCTTGGCAGCCTGGATGGACTCAGTCAAAGAACCAATCTGGTTGACCTTCAACAACAAGGCGTTGGCGGCCTTCTTCTCAATGGCGGTCTTGATTCTGATAGGGTTGGTAACAGTCAAGTCGTCACCAACAATCTGGATCTTGTCAGCAACTCTTGGGAAGAAGTGAGACCAGGACTCCCAGTCATCCTCACCGAATGGGTCCTCGATGGAGACAATTGGGTACTTCTCGATCAAAGAGACGTACAAGTCAGCCAACTGTGGACCAGTCAACCACTTAGAAGAGTCGGACTCTGGGTTCTTGAAGTCCAAGTCGTACTTGCCGTCCTTGAAGAACTCGGAAGAGGCAACATCCAAAGCAATGCTGACCTGGCCCTTGTAGCCGGCCTTGTCAATGGCATCGACGATAAGGTCCAAGGCCTCCTCGGCGGTCTGGATGTCTGGAGCAACACCACCCTCGTCACCGACGTTACCAGCGGACAAACCGTACTTCTTCTTGGTCAAGGACTTCAAGGTGTGGTAGACCTCAGAACCGACTCTCATGGCCTCAGAGAAGGTTGGAGCACCGGTTGGGACAATCATGAACTCCTGGAAAGCCAAAGAGCCACCAGCGTGGGAACCACCGTTCAAGACGTTCTGGAAAGGAACTGGCAAGACGAACTTGTCCTGCTTGGTGCCGGCAATGTCAGCAATGTGCTTGTAGAGGGAGACACCCTTCTCGGCAGCAGCAGCCTTAGCAGCAGCCAAGGAGACACCCAAGATGGCGTTGGCACCCAACTTAGACTTGTTAGGAGTACCGTCCAAGGAGTTCAAGAACTCGTCAACCTTTGGCTGGTCCTTGATGTCCAAGTTCTCCTTGATGAAAGCAGGAGCAATGACGTTGTTGACGTTGGCAACAGCCTTGGTGACACCCTTGCCCAACCACTTGGACTTGTCACCGTCTCTCAACTCCAAGGCCTCGTGGACACCGGTGGAGGCACCAGAAGGAACAATGGCTCTGAAGAGACCCTTGTCGGTGGTCAAGTCGACCTCGACGGTTGGGTTACCTCTGGAGTCGTAGACAGAACGGGCGAAGATTTTGGAAACAGCCATTTTACGATAAATGTGTGTGGAGGGAAAAAGAAGGAATCAATTGGTGGGCGCGGGCGGCTTGGGTATTTATACGCATCGTCGACTAACGGTGGACCACACCTGGCCGGGTTTGCACAGGATATCACAACCTCAGGAGACTGAGCAAGTCCAGGTGACACCCATGCTCATAAGAGGTTCCGCCATGTTTGGCGCATGCAATTTACGAGATTTTACAAAAATTGAAAGCTAACGCAATTGGGGCGTCTTTTTCACAAAAAAATTATCAATTCCTCAAATTTCCCTCTTTACACCCCCTTCCCTGGCTACTGGATCCTTTCGGGCTCGGACTTGAAAAATGCGCATAGGTGCTCGGGTGGCCCGGGGAATAGCGGTTCGCACCACGGGCCAAAGGACGTACCCATGTGATCCACACCGTCTGGTGAGCTACCTGTCTGGCGAACCATGGCTTTTTCAAGTATGGCTTTGTTGGAGGATTTTGTGAGCCATGCGGCCCGAGGGCGCGTTCCATCGCGTTCTATGGCTTTCGACGACCCGTGTGGCTGTCATCGGCTGAGCGGGACGCTGGGATCAGAGCGTTGGTACTTTTTGTGTTCCGGGTCTACTAGGTGGGGTCCAATATGCGTAGTCAGCTGGTGAACCAAAGGGGAGTACGTAGAGTTTCATGACTCACCGGGTGTCGTAGCAAAGGCCGGGGTCTGGGTCAGGCTTTCTATTGAAGACCTGGCTCGGACGAAAGTATCAATTGATCTGCTCCGGGAAGAATGCGCCTCTGAGTCAATTGAGCTGATCTCGTATGTGTCAATGGCGGTGATATGACGAGGATGAAACCCGTGGTGGCATTTGACAATCCTTAAATGAGCTCTTGATGTTCAGTGGTGCAATTGCTAGGAGCCCATAGAGTCAGATGAGGCACAATTGCCAATTCAGAGTTACCTCTATTTTTCAAAGTGGAATGGATCACTTCGAGCCCTATTGACTAGATCTACCTCTCTACTCTTAGATAGGGCGATCCATGGCCCTTGCGATATGAGATCTTTTGGTAGAAGTAATGTAAGACGAAATTTTCAAAAAGCCTTTTAAAGGTTTTTTGACTTACTTTCCCGATCTATGATTTCCTCTGGTCAAGTTCTCAAACTTGATGCATTTTTCGCAGCCACTGGAAAAAGTATGAATAGGGCAACAAAAATGGAACCCAAGTGAAAGTTTAAGTCTTCAAAGCCAATAATAGGTACAATTAGTCAAAATTATCGATTCTAACGACAAAAGTCCAAATAATGTACCAACCGTTGAAGACACGCAGCTAAAGTTCAAAATGTGTACACACAACGGACTGATCCCACCTGTAACTACCAATTAAACTCGATGAAAATCACGAAGATCTCAAAATCTTCAACTTTGACAGCATATTACAACGATTAATTGCCGTTCATCATCTCTTCCTTCGAGATTACCGTTCTAACCTTGGGGACTTCCTGCACCTCTCCACCAACTACTCGCACAGCACAGTTAACAGTGGCAATATAATCAGATCTTTCAACATTAACCATGTTTAGAAATAACTACGACAACGACTCTGTCACCTACTCTCCAACGGGTCGTCTTTTCCAAGTCGAGTATGCCTTGGAGGCTATCAAGCAAGGCAGTGCTGCTGTGGGAATTGCTTCTTCTTCTCACGTTGTTCTAGTGGCCTTGAAGAGAAATGTCGAGGAATTGGGCAGCTATCAAAAGAAAATCATCAAAGTCGATGACCACATGGGTATTGCTTTGGCTGGATTGGCCCCAGATGCTCGTGTTTTGTCCAATTACTTGAGAAAACAAGCCATGAACTCAAAACTCGTCTTTAACAGACCTTTGCCCACCTCCAAGGCCGTTTTGCTGATCGCCGACAAAGCCCAAGAAAACACACAGCTGTACGGCTCCAGACCTTACGGTGTTGGTTTGCTTGTGGCCGGCTGGGATGAGACTGGCGCTCACCTATATGAATTTCAGCCCTCTGGCTCCGTGTTGGAGTACTTCGGTACTGCTATCGGTGCTCGCTCGCAGGCCGCCAGAACATACTTGGAACGTAATTTAGATAGTATTCGTTCTTGTGACCAGATTGAAGACCTCATTGTTCACGGCTTGAGTGCTTTGAGAGATACCTTGTCCCAGGATATGGAATTGACCATCCGCAACACCACAGTCAGTGTTGTGGGCAAGGACAAGTCTTTCACAGTATACGACGATGAGGATGTACAGCAGTGGTTGAACAAGCTTGACTCAACATCCAACACGAGGAATAACGAGGACGACGACAATGACGACAATAACGCCGAGGGCGCTGACACGAACGAGACCGCTGCTGCTGAAGGCGAGGGTGAAGGTGCTGGTGAACAACCTCCTGCTGATGAAGATAGAATGGAAACTGATTGAATGCATTATATTTACAAGTAATATACAATTGAAAAGACTCATGTCTTACTGTGACTGCTCCTTCTTCTGTTGTTGCTGTCTGATTGCAACTTTTTTCACAGCTGCCATTGTCACCTGTTGCATTTGGTTTACCTCTTCCGTCATTTTTGCAACATCGTGAAGGATGCCTTTTTCTCTGACATCAGTCACCTTGGCCTTGAGCGAGTCGATAATGTCGTTGATAGCTTTAGTGTCCTCTTCGTCCATGAGCTTTCCAAACTGGGTGACAGCATTTTCAGCATCCGTGCACAAGATGTCCACACGGGTGGCATTCTCAACATGTTGCTTGTATTCGGCATCCTTCTTGGCATTCTCAGAGCTCTGCTTCAAGACCTCCTTTATCTCTTCTTCAGACATACTAGTCTGACCCGTCACCTGGATACTGACGGAATTAGGTTTACCGTAGTGAGGGGAGTCTTCTGGGTATGGAGTCTTATCAGTTGCAGAAACGTTGATGATACCGTCAGCATCGATATCGAACGAAACTACAATTTGTGGAGTGCCCTTTGGGCCCGAAGGAATGTTAGCGAGCTTGAAGTTGCCGATAAGCTTATTATCCTTCACAAGAGGTCTTTCGCCTTGGTAGACTCTTACCTCCACACCTGTCTGGCCATCCACGGCAGTCGAGAAAGCCTGCTCCTTCTTAAGTGGCACAGCAGAATTACGAGGAATGAGGGGACTGAAAAGACCACCGTACGTCTCGATACCCAAAGTCAATGGGGTAACATCTAGAAGAACCACATTCTTGATTTGCCCAGAAAGGACAGCACCCTGGATTGCAGCACCCAACGCCACAGCTTCATCTGGGTTAACCGATGTATTTGGAGCTTTCTTGAACAAACCCTCAACAACTTTTCTGATCTTAGGCATTCTTGTCATTCCACCGACCAAAATGACCTCGTCAATATCTCTGGCACTCAACTCTGCATCACGAAGACATCTTTTGACAGGATCTATGGTTTTGTTAATATAGGGAAGACTCATTTCGTCCAATTCATCTTCCGTGAGCTTCAATTTGATGTGTTTGTCTTTAGTAATAAAGGGTATGTTGATCTCGGTCTCTTTGACATGCGACAATTCGATCTTGCATTTTTCAGCTGCCTCCCTTATTCTTTGAATTGCCATTCTGTCGCTCAGTAGGTCGACACCATGTTCAGCTTTAAACTTGTCTAAGATAAAGTTGAGAAGCATCAAGTCAACATCCTCTCCGCCCAAGTGGGTATTACCATTGGTTGCCCTGACCTCAAAAACTTTGTCCTCAATATCCAAAATCGAAACATCAAAAGTGCCTCCTCCAAAGTCGAAAACTGCAACTATACCATCCGGCTTCTTTTGATCGATACCATATGCCAAGGCAGCTGCAGTAGGTTCGTTGATAACTCTCAAAACTTCAAGACCAGCCAATTGACCAGCACTCTTGGTGGCCTGCCTTTGAGAGTCATTGAAGTATGCGGGAACAGTCACAACGGCGTGTTTCACATCCTCAGGAAGGTGTGACTCCGCAATGTGTTTCATCTTTTGGAGCACCACAGAACTGATCTGAGATGGGGAGAATTGGCGACCATCTGATGTTTCCAACCAAGCATCACCATTCTGATGCTCAACAATCTTAAACAGGGTGTTTTTGATGTCTTTCTGGACTTCCTCGTCTTCGAATTTACGCCCAATGAGTCGTTTGGTTGCGAAAAACGTATTTCTGGGGTTCACGAGAGCTTGTCTTTTGGCTGGTAAGCCTACCAAGGTATCTTTATCGTTGAATGCAACAATTGAAGGCGTTGTCCTGCCACCTTCCTCGTTCTCGAGGATTCTGGCTTGGTCTCCCTCTACCAATGCTACTGCAGAATTGGTAGTTCCGAGATCTATGCCAATAACATTGTGAGTCAAACGCGCGTGATTGAGGAAGTTGTTTCCTCTTGATCTCAAGCTCCGATGTAGAACTTTGGCTAAATTAGCTCTTTTAGTGAACATATTTAACATGTACGCTTCTCCTGGATCATATCGCTTATATAAGTAGTTGCGCCTTACAGCAAACGGAGTCACGTGCACTCATTTGGTCAGGCCTGCTTGGATGCCGTAATGGTGAAATGATTTAAATGGGAAAAGTAAATCATAGATAAAATTCACGTAAAAGCGGCCGAGGATTCTGTTTTACCCGTCACAAGATACCTAGTTTTGTTCGTACTACTCTGGAACATGTTGCAGGGCTCTCGAAATTGTGGGCTAATATCTGTTTCTAATGCACGATCAAGCTTACGACTTTATAAAAGATGCAATGTCTTATATATAAGATTTTGATAATTGTTTGGCCCGAGAAGTCCATGTTGGGATGTGCGGGTATAAAACGCATAAGCGGTGCAGATGCTCACTAATTTTCTGCCAAAACGGCGTTAGCATGCAAGGGATCTTTTTTCAGAGTCTCTGAAAATAAGCCGGAAAAAGCCGTCCTCTAGAACCAAATGAGTGAAGCTTGTTCCAACGAATTGAGTGAACAGATCGCTCAGCATAAGCCATGTCAAGAAACTTTGTAATGTCTCGTCATTGACACTTACGTCTCCAGGGCCAATTTGCCTGAAGTCTCCGATCTTAAATTGCTTTATATCACCAGAATCAATACCTTGTACATCAATCACAGGACTATCAAAAACAGTGTCTTCAATCACAATGCCAATTAGATCCTGAAAATCACTGGTGACGATTTGTCCTCTTTTGAAAATCATTGGTACATCACCCGAACTGACTTTTTGAAATGGCTCACATCCTTTCATTTTACTAAACTCTTCAATGTCCATTTGATGAAGAGCGCAAAGGGACCTGATCTTATCCACCGTTATCGTATTGTAAGGAACAGCGTTCCAGTTGACTGTGGGACCAACTCCTTGAATCCGGATCGGGCCATCAAACAACTGGTTTGAAAAAATCGATTCTAAGCTTGCCCTGTTTCTAAGAATTCCGAAATTATGCAACAGACTTGAGTTCAAGAGCTTGACTTTTCTGTTATTGACGAAGATTGCATAGCGTCCAATAAGTATGAGGTCATTTTTGACAACAGGCTCTGAATTTAACAGCTGTTCCCCCACATGGAGCTTGTAGCGACTGAACACACGCTCTTTTAAAAATTTAACGAGCACATGCAAGGTGTAAACCTTTTGAAGTCCAGTTTGATCACCACATGATCTCCCGGAGTAAAAAGCTGTTATTGTGGACCACTGCTTATCATTTGAGTCAGCTGGAAGATGACGAAGCACGATGGAGCATATATTTTTCAAGAAGTGTTCATAACCTTTCATATCTGGAAAATTAAGCCTTTTGGTCCTTTGAGGTAGACCAGATCGATCTAGAGCATTGTGAATCTGTTGTAGCACCTTCAGCCTATATGCTGCATGGTGAAAGAAGTTGGAGAAGTACCGAGAGAGCTGAAAAAAGCCCTCTTCACTCAATCGGTCACTATTCAATTCAAAATACCAATTTGCTATGACATAGTTATGCAAATCAAGGATTCTTTTAAGAAAGACGTATGCGGATATTGCGATACTCTTCGAGGTTATGAAAGTTTTCATTTGCAGTTGCAACTCAACATACAGCTGCTCAAACTTGTCAACGATAGCAAAATACGCGTCGGGGTGTTGAAGAAGCTTCATCAAAGAAGAATTATTTGAGCTGTCTATAGGGTATGTCATGTTTTTGATCACCCCGTATACTTTGTGAGGGATCAATTTGGAGCATGCATTAGGAAAGTGACAGTATGATACCATATATTTGCCAAATGATTGGTGGTATATGAAGTGGGAAAACATGGGAGCGTCTAGCACCTGTCGTAGTTTGCGATTGACTTGAGTTAATGCAACCCAGTCTTCAAAGTCGAGGTGTCGTAGAATCTGAAGGTATACCTCATCCGGGAGATTTGTCAAGGAAGGTACTGGTGAAGATTCAGACATCCTAGTGGTAAATGCCTAAACCTTAGAATATGAGGAACTGGAACCAAAGCGTTGATATGTATGCAAGTTATATGCAAACCAGAGTGTTGTTTGACCCTTTTCTTCACGTGACTTACTGAGAACCCTTTCTTCGTCTTAGCTGGTAAAGGTTGGTCATTGGGGATAGGTTTACGAACGTCTCTAAGAGTAGGCCTTTTCTCCTTAAGTTCAGATCCTGATTCATCATCAGACTCTGCTGATGATTCCTCAGACTGACTTCTTCTCTTCATGATAATGGCCTGTATATAACTATACTCTTCGATACTACTTCAAGATGGGCAGAGCCCTCCTATTTATGTTCCTTAGGTAGCCAAAGTCACAGGCTTCCCCTCTCGGATGTTCCCTTCCGGGCATCGTCCATGTGACAGAGCTTCAGAAGTCTTCCGTCAGTCGACATCCTCGGAACATCCTTCATATAACACTTAACAAGTGTGCTTTGAAGACGTCAAACTTAGTGATAGAGTAAAAACCAAAGCAAATAGATATCGTCAGGCTTTTGATTTGGGAGTTTTTTTTTGTGCAGCTTCCCTTGGTGAAGTTGGCTTTTCATTAGAACCGAATTGCTGTAGCTCGAGCTCTATGAAAATCATCAGCACAACAGCATTCTCTACAATCGGGGGAAATGCTTTTTAAGCAAGGTTAGGCTCAAGACTAATAAATTAGACATGCTTCAATAGTAACAAGCATGGATGGGTTGTTAAAATGTACAGCCATTAGTTCATGTATATGCAGACACCTAATTCAACACTAAATTAGTATAGGCATTAGTGTATTTTCAGCCAACAAGATTTGAATTCAAATATTTCTCACAATGATCGTGCTTTGAAATTCTTCTTTGAGGTCCATATAAACCAGATTGACAGATATCCAGCCTTAAGTGTGGACTCCTGTACGGACATTCTACCTAGTGCTGCATTTTCAGGCATCTTGCATCACTAGCTAAACAGAGATGGGCAAGAGAGGCGGAGAATCCCAAGGCGGCAACAGAAATAAAAAATATAAGCAAAGTGGTTTCATAGATCCAAATACTGCCGGCGTGTATGCCACATGCAATAGAGGAAGAGAGCTTGGATGCCGCAAAGAGTTGTTGAACCTTCTTGCTGAAAAATGTGAGCAATGGTATCCTGATTGGGAGCTGAAAGCCGAAGTTGACGATGAAGATGACAAGGAGCTTTCGGTAGAAGAGCAGGTGCAAAAGGAATTGGCCTCCATGAAGAAGGAAAAGACCGCCAAAAGCACCATCTTTCTGCCAATCGACCTCAGCTGTGAGTGTACAGTCTTTGTCAAGATCAGAAAGCCAGTTGAGCCAGCCGAATTCATCCATAGAATATGCCAGGAAGCTAAAGATCTGGGTGTGAAGAAATCAAGATTTATCCAGAAACTCACACCAGTAACATTCTCGGTTTCCGCATCTCTCGAGGAGATCAAGAAGCTTGCAGCCATTGTGCTTAAACCTCATTTCCATAAAGAAGAAGGTCAAGAACCCCTCAAGTTTGCCATCCAGGTGACGAGAAGAAATTTCAATCAAATACCTAAAGAGGAGATCATCCAAACTGTCGCTGGATGCGTTGGAAAGGACCACGGCCACACCGTAGACTTGAAGAAGTACGACAAGCTCATCTTGGTGGATTGTTTTAAGAGCAACATTGGCATGAGTGTGGTAAGTGATTACCTTCAGTTGGAAAAGTTTAACTTGCAACAAATTTTTGAAAAGAACATGAAGGATAGCAAATCCTCAAGGGTCAACCCGGAGGGTAACTCTGACAAGAAGGAGATCAAGGAGGAGAGCGAAGACAAAGAGGACGTTAAGAAGGAGGACGATGCAACAAAAACAACATGATATAATTGTATAGTAAAAGATTCATGCATTCTATTTATATTCTCAATCTTTCCACCACCTGGGTGACTGGTTTCCAAGCTAGCCAGTCGGCCTCGCCATTGGGGATCAAACCCATGGTCCAGAGCTTGAACAAGCCGATACCAGCATTAGCTAGCTGAAACAAGACAAACATCACCTTGGGCATGAGCAAATCGTTGGGGTTTCTGGTCTCCAAAGAAGCAAATGCCTTGTTTGTTTCTAAAAAGATGGCCTTGATTGGGTTTATAAGAAGCATGACTGTCATCATGATGGGAATCATTTGTAACGAGTTACCGGTCATATAGCTCATAATACAGTTCATGGGCACCGATTTAGCAGGGCCAGATGCAACGTCCCATGCTTTCTTGAGTTTGAGTCTGTCAAGTTCTTCGGGTGTGGGTTTCTTGATAGGTTCGGAAGTTTTCAATTTGGTGTTTTGCAGGCCAAATCCTGGAGGCGACACTGTGTTATTCAGGCTCCGGGCCTTTATTTCCGGATTGAGGATCTCTGCGTAGGACATGGTGGAAGAAGTAGGTGAGTGCTTGATAAACCGACTATTAGATACGAGTGCGCTTCCAGACAGGTCCAGGTTGGTTTCACCTACAATTCCTAGATTCGAAGATTGCAAATTACATGATTCAATCAAGTCTGCTATGAGCAAAGGATGATAGTCTTGACTTGGAAAAGTATTTTCTGAATTTGTTTCTATGTGAAGACAAAGTGTCCAAATGATGCTGAGGCTCGTGTATTCTTTTCGCAGCCGTCTCACCATTGAGAAGGTTTCAACAACTCATACAAACACCATTACTAATTTTGGAAAACTAAAATTGACACTAATTTTTCTCATTGATGGAAATTACAGAATTGAATTTCGACTCATCAAACTTTTATCAGCAATATGCAATTTCACCCACAATACAGCCCACATAGAAGCGTGCTCGATCTGATCACTCTCATCACCAGCAGCAGTCCTGCCGATTCAATTCAAAATTTGGCAGCTTGGGTCACATCTCTAGACTTTACCAAAGATACTATTTATCGAAATCCCGTCAAGTTTCACATATATATATAGCAAGTTCCACACGTGACTCTGGGGCGACTAAATCCACTCGCGGGAGGTTATCTGTAGTCATCCGGATTTCATTCTTCATCATGAACCTGACCACCGAATTTCGAAATAACCCATTGAACAAGATTGTCGGTTTGTCCGTCGTCCTCTCAATGGGGTTCCTTCTTGTCATCCTTGCCGGCGTATATGGGAACTGGTTTCCCATTATCAATGGAATCATCTTTGCTGTGGCATACCTTCCAGCTGTCATTACGAAAGCTGCTTTTGACAAGAGCGACTACGACTTCAACTTTGATCCACAAACCTCGTCACAAACCCTGGCGATTCAGGAAGCCGGGAAGTTCCTCACAGGTTTCCTCGTTCTCACAGGCGTTTCATTGCCCATTCTCTTGCACCACTCGTCGATTTTGACGAAAACGGCACTGGTATTGACGCTCCTTGGAGGAGGATTGATCTTTGGTACTGTCTATACCTTCAGTCAGGCTTTCGATCAGCCCGAGGACGACAACGATGAACTTGGCGGGGGCGTGATATAGAGCATGACCTGATTGTTAGCTTACACAAACTGCCCGAGGCCATGTCATTGCCTTGAAAGCTATCTTACAAAATTAATTAAAGCCAAGTCAGGCCAGTTGTGGCTGAACTTATGAGGCACCTAGTGTGCTATACTCGAAGTCGGCACCCAATGGCGCACTAATGGATACGGCGCTTGATACCTGAGCACCAATTCTTTTACTTAATGAATAGAGAAACGTATAAATTGTAATGTGTAACTAGTCATAAAGCCAATTCGACGTCCCAAGTGTTTTGAGGTGTACAGGTGTAGATTGCCTGTGTATGTCGCTTCGATAAAAGTTTCATATAAATAGAGTCCTTATCCAGTCATGGAAACCGTCATCGCAGCTGAAAGACAGATTCTCGCCGAACATCAGCTCCGTGAGCAGGTTGTGAACGAGGAGTTCAAAATATGGAAAAAAACCGTTCCGCTTTTATATGATACCATTTACACCCAAGCCTTACAACATGCACTGTTATCAGTGGAGTTCCTTCCAAAGTACACTTGGAGCAGCGACAAAAACCGTATAACTGTTAGACTAGCCGTGGGGACAAATTCATTCACCAAGGGTCAGGACTTTGTACGTCTAGCCTCGTTAGACTTGCCAGCCACGTTGGCTCCAGATTTCAACAACGAGTCTGTCCAATTGCCAGAAGGAGAGGAAAGCAGCTTCAAGATCCTCCACTCATGGAGCCACCCAGGTGAGGTTAACAAGCTCAAAGTATCGCCTGACGGTACTAACATTGTGAGTTTCGATAATGTCGGCGTGGTGCACTTGTACAAGGTGGATAGCGATACCCAGTTGGACTACAAATTCCACACCAGCGAGGGTTACGCGTTGGAGTGGACCTCCAATAAAGAATTTTTGTCGGGCGCTAACGATGCCAACATTGCTCTTTGGGACATTTCTTCCCCTGCTGAACCCATCAAACAATTCAACACCCATTCCGCGGTTATCAACGACATCAGCTACAGCAAACCCTCGGAGAACTTGTTTGCCTCTGTTTCAGATGACTTCTACACACATATCCACGATATCAGGAACCCAGGCACTTCTCCTGCGATTTCTATCGAGAACAGCCACATTCAAAACGCTGTTGCAGCTCACCCTCAGATTCCCCTGCTTGTAGCAACTGGTGGAAAGGATAATGTGGTGAACTTGTATGATTTGAGAAACACCAAGGAGCCAGTCAGACAACTCTTTGGCCACAACGACTCTGTGGTCGGCCTCAGATGGGACCCAGAGTTCAACCCATCTCAGTTGTACTCCTGGGGTCTTGATAAAAGGGTTCTCACGTGGGACCTCAACAACATGAGTGAAGAGTTCACGTATCCTACGACAGAGTCTGATTCAAGAAGAAAGAACAAAAACACCGAGGATCCTTGCCTTAAGTTTGTTCACGGTGGCCATACAAACAGAGTGAACGAGTTGGCGGTGCACCCTACAATCCCCAACCTTTTCGCCTCTGTTGGTGACGACACACTTCTTGAAATTTTCAAGCCTAAAACAATAATAGAAGAGGAGGAGGCCGAGCTGGAAGAAGCAGAGGAGGAGGAAGATAACGAGGCCAAAGAGGAGAAGAAGGACGAGGAGGAACAAGACAAGATGGATGTTGACGAGAGCAGCAAGGATGAAGAGAGTAAGGATGCCGAAAGCGGTGAAAATAAGGAGCAACAGTCGTCCTGAATTATGTAATTTTATTGAGACCAAAAATGTATTACCAACGATCATCATGGTGTATTTTGCACCCAGCGCGTAACCATATTTTCTGCACACCGTTATCAACTTTCATCATATGGCCGATATCATAGTCAAACACGAAGCTCTGGATCTTCATGATCTAGATATAGATCGAAAAAGAAAGTCAAAGTCTCCAGCGCTTGTCGATACCAAGAAAGCTCGTTTCGATCATGATGAGCAGGAGACCTCCGAGGACATCGCCAAACAATACAAGAAGTATCAGAATGCTCCCAAGTTCAATCTAAATTCTGAGGAACTCTTCTGTATCTGCAGACGGCCAGATCACGGTGGTGAACTTATGATCGGCTGCGATGGCTGCGAGGAATGGTTCCACTTTACGTGTATGAAAATGAGCCAAAGCTACCAACTGTTGATCGATAAATTCTACTGCAAGTTTTGCCAATGGCAAGGCAAGGGACGCACCCGTTATAATAAGGTCTGTCGACTTCCTGGTTGCATGAAACCTATACGATCGGATCAGAGGTCCAAGTACTGCCTGGAGGAGTGTGGACTCAAGTATATGAAGCGATTCCTCGAGGAGCTGGAATCCTTGAGCAAAGAGGGGATGAAGTTCGCTTTGACGCACTGCAAATCGAGAGAAGAACTTGCTAAGTTGGGCTCAACTTTCCCTGAACTTCCTGAAATAGCTGATAAGAATGTTGAGAAGTTGCCTGAAGAAATACAGAACCAGCTTCGAACAATCGAACGGAAGATGAAAGACATCGAGAACGACATTGAGTATGTCACGGCACAACAAAAGTATCTCGGCTTGCGTAAGGATATAATCAAGCGCATCAACGAGCAGCTCAAGGAGACATCAGCCAACGAGGAAGAGGAGACTCAGGCGAAGAAAAAGAAAAAGAAGTCTAAGGGTGCAAGGTTTGACCTTTGCTGTTTTGACTCTTCTTTATACGATCAAAAACCTCTCGAAGTGTACACGTCAGCTGTGGATAAAGCAGAAGAGACGTCTACTCAAGCTGTCAACGATGTCGTCCAAATGTATAACAACCAAGATGACGAGAACGCAACAAGTACAATCTGTCTCAACGATAGAAGGAAGTGTCTCAGGCACAACGGGTGGTGGAATCTCATCGCGGACGAACTCTGGAAGCGTTTGAGTGAGCTTCAAGATTCGCTCGCAGTGTTGGAAAACGAAAAGCAAGATACAGTGAGAGAGTACAGTATTCAGGTCTACGAAAAAGATTCCTGATCATAAGTGATTGGCCTATTTGCATTTCCTATAGACGGCGTTACTTCTTTTCGCCTTGAATCGTGGCCACGATCTTTCTGCTGTGCTTGTATCTTCTGAACTCACATAGCCAAATACCCTGCCACGTTCCGGTAGCCAATCTACCGTTCAGAATTGGGATTGTGAGAGAGACACCGACAGTACTGCTCTTGACATGCCCAGGCATGTCGTCTGGACCTTCATCAGCGTGAATGTAGAAGTCACCCTCAGGTGCGATCCTATCAAGTGAGGTTGTCATATCCTCTCTCACATCTGGATCGCAGTTCTCGTTGAGGGTCAAACCAGCGGAGGTGTGCTGAAGAAAGAGGTTCAAGAGACCCACCTTATAGTTCTTGATCTCCGGAACGTTTCTCACCACTTCATCGGTGACGAGGTAGCATCCTTTTGAGCGGGGTGAAAGTGCAAAAGAAGCTTGATCCCAAGACATTGACTGCTGATTCTTATTTGATAAAAGGCTGATAGCGATAAAGACTTGAGCAATCGCAAAGATTGTCGCAGCAAAATGCATGTCTGATGTACTCGCAGCGTAATCTGCACTAATTTGATTGGTGTTTGGGTGCACTACATTGGTTGCAAAAAGCTTGACCAAGCTCTCGTGAAATCAAATAACATCAACATATTTAAACCAGGCGATAAAGGAAAAGTAGCTGCTCTTCATCCCAACCTCCTTCTACCTCGGGGTTCAGCTCGAGTTCTTTTGCCAATCTTGCATGCGAGACAATATATTTATCAGAATCAACCATTTTGAACACACTGTTGTGCCATGGCGTGGGGATGTGGAGCAATCTGTCCTCTTCATTTTGGTTGTGTCCCGACATGGAACATACCTCGGGATCAAGCAAGCGTACACCATATTTTGGACCAGCATTGTGGTGAGCATGAATGGAGAATCGAATGTGGAAGGGGAAAATGAGTTCCACCAAATTGGAGTATGCATCATTTCTCCGAATCATCTCGAAAGCAACCTGAGAAATCATCTTCTTGTATTTCTTTCTGGAAATGCTTTTAGCAAATTCGGTTTGACAAAGGTCCTCACACATGAACTTGTTGAAACCCCGGTAGAGGTAAAGCCTGGGGTGATTAGGCGTCTGAATTTGTTTTCTCAACACATCAGCGTTGTCATCACAACCAAGCATTAACACCTTCCGGTTTATCTCCGTCTCCTCATCCAATCTAGTTGGAATTGGATGCTCTACTTCGACTGAGTGCAAAAGCTCTGCAACAAGTCCCCTTTCATCAGACTCAAAACAGTCATTGAGGCCTCTGAATATAATGCCGTCAAAATCGGCAGGTTTGACACGTTGGTACATTGCCTCGAGTTTGGCGAAGTAAACGTCAACCATGTCATCATCCACATGGATACAATCGCTGAAGACATGGCCATCGCTGACGAGGTAGAATTTCATACCTGGTGGATAAACGTCCTGGACTGCAGTAACAAAATCAATTATCCGTTTAATGGCAAGCTCCTCCCCCATATCAGGAAAGCAGGATGCTACCTTGTCGTAATTGGAGGACTTGCACGGAAAAGCTGGAAGCACGGTCAATATAGGTGCATTCCTTGAGGTGAAAAATAAAATGTTCTTTTCGAAGTCCAGTTTTCCTTCGCTCCATCTATCGACCCGAGCAACGTTTCTAAGCTTATGTTCAAAGAGCTCCGTCACAGCTCGAGCGGCTTCTAAACCCTTTGTTTCAGAAGCCTTGCCCTTGTTCTCGATTGAGCTGTTCTTCAACACAGTCAGAATGAACCACAAGTCAAAGTGAGAGGGATTGAAGTGTTCCGTGACAACACCGACGATAGAATCACCAGAACAGGTTTCAAAGGCGAGGTACTCCCCAAGATCTGCAATGTTCAATCCAGGGCTCGAGTTAAACTTGTTGGAGGACATTGAATTCCAAATTGTCTCCGGACTTGCATCAGCAAATTTCTGCTTCCGCAATGTCAAGAAACGCTTCTCATTTCTGCTATAAATGTAGTGGATGCGCTCAAAGGTTGTTTTGTTAGCGAGTGTCATGTTTGAAAGATATATGATACGAATCTGTAGTTGGAAATTTGCCCTTTTATATGATACTTCTTCACAATATCATGAGGAAAGTACACTCACATCACCTACCTTGTCGTCACGGATTTTCGATGCAAGTGAAAGTTCGTAGTGGTCTCACGGCATTATGATTATTGTCAAGGCAAATCTCCAAAAGCCGTATCTGTGCTTGGAATTGGCGTTGAAAGTGCCGATTGTCTCATTTCTCTTTTTATTTCTTTTATTACATAATTATCATGGAAAATCTTAAATGCCCGTTGATAAGTGCAGATCGCCGTTTGATGAAGTATTATTATATTACGCCTATATGAAAAACTCCGCCAGTCTCAGTTCGGAAGAGCCACCACTTGACTTAGGAAGGGTTGGCCTCGAGCATATTTTTAAGTTGGACTGTGAATGAGTCGGAGAAACTTGTGCTGATATGAGAGGGGTGCAGAAGCGAGATACAAGCTCTGGGGAGTAACATCTGTCACCTAAGAGGCGATGGCTGCTACTTGATGCAATTGAAGAGGTTGAGGATTCGTTCAACGAAAGCCTCGACAGAAGTGAAGAGTGGCCGCTTACACCATTCAGAAGTTGAGCTAACCTCGTTGACGAGGAGAGCGACTGGATACTGTGTAATCTCCATACGGCTGCTTGGAGTTGCGACATTGAAAAGTTGGAAGCGGTTCGTTTAAGAGGGGTGTTCAAGATGAATGGGTGAGATAAGGCATCAACAGCAGTGATCCTTCTGTCTGCATCCAAGATAAAACATTGTGAAATGAAGTCTTTTGCAGAGTCAGGAATGCCCTCCCAATATTCTATTGGCTCAAAAATAAAGTCAGCGGTGGAGATTAGCTGTTCAGTTTCCTTGTCAGTGTCACAGTCAAACGGCATATATCCGCAGAGCATGAAGTATGTAAGAACACCCACAGCCCACATATCCACAGGATAGCCGTAAGATGCATCAAAAAGGCATTCGGGCGCCATGTAGCTCAATGTTCCGCCATGCTCTAGAAAGCCGTTCTCGCTATCCTTGACGATTTGGGCAAGTCCAAAGTCGGCTAGAAGTAAATGCAGCGGTTTTGCCGTGCGTGATTTAAATAATATATTTTCTGCCTTGACGTCTCTGTGGACGATCTGGTTGGAATGCAAATATGCCAATGCCGAAAGCACCAGAAGCAATATTTCTCGTGCTTCATTAGACTGTAGCCTGCCTTCGCAGGTGCCTGTGATTCTTTCAAACAAGTCACCTCCAAGGGCCAAGTCCGTCACCAAATAGAAATGGTCTTCCGTTTCAAAGTAGTCAATGAGTGAAAGTATGTTCTTGTGCCCAAAAGACACACGCTTAAGAATTTTGAATTCAGATTGAAGCAGCGACTCCATTCCGTAAACGAGTCTTTTTGCATACTGCTTTGCAGCATAATGAGCTCCATTGCTTGTGTTCTTGCATTCGAAGACAGCTGAGTTCGAACCTGTGCCCAAGATTTTCCGAGAAAGCAAGTATGGACAAGCTTGGTTATCGTCTTGCGAAGAGGAGCGGATGATTCTTTGTGACAAAAAAGGCGGCCAAACTTTGGGCTCTCCAGTCATGATTAAGGATGAAAAACTGAGCCATGAACAAAATAATCATACTTATAAAGCAAGTGTTTTCTTGCGGTTGCAACACCAGTTCTCGACATGCACCTGCAGCGCGATAGTGAGGAGATTCTCCGAAATCCTTGTACGACAACATGGGCAAGGATACGATATATATACCACTTTTTTTATATCAGAAAGGTTTATTTACCCCAACACTGAATATGGCTTTTTAATTTGCTCGTTCATCTCTATCCCGTTTTTTGAATCACGATCGTATGTGTCTTCTCAAGGTGAGACCCTGCAATGCATGTAATTTTCCGGGGCAGATACAGGTGACTCGTAACCGAGGCCTCTGTCATGCAACGCCAAGTTCTGTAATCCGAGTTCCCTGATTTTTTCTCATTCAACTTTTTGCATCTATGATCTTGCTGAGATATTTTTTGGTGTTGTGCCATTATTCGAATTGTGGCTTTCGCAGCATCCGAGGAGAAAAGCACACTCAAGTCAAGAGCATATGCTAAGAGGTTGTAAAAGGGGGTTCTCTCGTGTAACATGAATCATATCCTGTCATAGGATTGAGTTTAATATGTGGGGATCCATCAGTTCGTTCTGTGACTTACAACGTCAGTCAACAAAACCTAGCCAATCGTTGCCTAATCAACAAGCCAAACCGTCTCAAACATTCAGAGGACTAAGAAATTGATATTTTTGCCTCTATATAATGAAGTTTATCCCCTTTAGACTGAAACATTCCCAGCGTCCCAGCTCATCGTGCACGTGACCCAGATGCTACTCATCGCGGACATACTTTTTCAGAATGGTCTACCTGAATATTTGATTTAAGGGCGATGGAAGCAGCAAAGCTCAATTTGTCCTCTTTGAAGGACAAAATCTCGTCGAAACTCAGTCTGGGAAGTACAAAAAAGGAAAAGAAGTCCAAACTCCCGAAAGATGATGCCCCAAAATCAGCTAAAAAGGATAAGAAGGACAAGAAGTCCAAGCATGGGAACGATAAGAGCACCGAGAAGTCCGACAAAGATAGCGCTGACACCGAAGAAGACATTTTGAAGCGTGAGGCATTGGCACTTGGTGCCTCCAAGGATGACCTAGCTCTCATTGCAGGCCTTAATGAAGATCAAAGCGATGAGGAGTTCGCAGACGCTGGTAATGATAAAGCGCTTAATGCTGATCTAGCCACCTTTATGAAGGGTCTTGGGTTCCCCGGTGAAGTCGATGTCGTGGAAGATGAGGACTTGTCTGAACCTGAAGACATACCCGACTTGGTCGATGGTGAGCTTGAGGAGGAAGAAGACGAGGAGAGCGAGGAAGAAGAAGAGAAAGTAGTTGAGGAGAAGCCAAAACAAAAACCTGTGGAGGAAAAGAAGCCAGCAGAAACACAGGAAGCAGAAGTCGGTGAACTCGTCAAGCCTAAAAGCTACAAGGTTGACGATGTCAGATCTGTCAAGAGTGCTAAACTCAAAATCGAGAATAGAGTTGACTGGTACAATATCGATGTCGAAGAAACAGAGCCAGAAAAGCTCGATAGATTTGCACTCGAGAGACTCAACGACAAGGCCAAGGCAATAATTGATTCCGAAAACAAAACTTACTTGGAGGAATTCTCTTCTGATAACTCTCAGAAGAAGTTCTTGTCGCAGATTCTCTCTGACGGTACATTGAACGATAAAATTTCCGCCTTGACTTTGTTGGTCCAAGAGGCCCCTTTGCATAACATCAAGCCATTTGAGACCCTTCTAAATTATTGCGAGAAGAAGTCCAGAAACGCCGCTTTGCAGGCAGTGAATGCCATGAAGGATTTGTTCATCAACAGTCTTCTTCCTGATAGAAAACTTGTTGCATTTAACAAGGCCTCGCTTACTCAAACAGCCAGTGAACAAAAACTGGCTTTAGCATACTACGAAGATTTCCTCAAGAAGTGTTACTTCAAGTTCATTCAGGTGCTCGAGTACTTGAGTCATGACCCTATTTTGCATGTTCGTATGACTGTCCTCACTCATATCTTTGACTTGTTGAAGGCTAAGCCTGAGCAAGAAGTGAATTTACTCAGGCTTGGTGTCAACAAGCTTGGTGACATTGACAATAAAGTCGCCGCCAAAACATCTTACCAGATTCTTCAGTTGGAGCAGGCTCATCCCGCAATGAAAAAGATCATCGTTGATGCTGTCACGGATATGGTATTGCAGAAACAGAGCGAATACCACTCCCAATACTACACCATTCTCACTCTCAATCAGACGATTCTTTCCAAAAAGGAGATTGATCTTGCAGACTCCCTCGTGAAAACATACTTTTCTTTGTTTGAAAAGCTTTTAGTGGAATCAGACCCTGCCCTCAAGGATGCCAAAGAAGACAGAACTTTGGGTAAAAGTGAGAAGGGTAGAAAGAATAACAGGAAACAGTTCAAGAAGGGTAAGAAAGGTGGAAAGTCCGTCAAGGTGGAGGAAAAGACTGAAGAAGAGGTAATTGAGGAGAGATCATCAAAAATGTTCTCGGCTCTTCTTACCGGTTTGAACCGTGCTTTGCCATTCTCCCAGCTTCCTTCTGATATCTACACCAAGCATATGGAGACTCTTTACAAAATCACCCACTCCACCAATTTCAACACTTCTGTTCAGGCTTTGGTTTTGGTGTACCACATTATCACCGAGCAAGGATTGGACTCTGACCGATACTACAGAACTCTTTATGAGTCGCTCATGGACCCTAGGTTGGTCAACTCGTCAAAGCAAGGAATTTACTTGAACTTGCTTTTCAAGTCATTGAAGCACGATATTCACAATATGCCTCGTATCCTCGCCTTTGTGAAGAGAATCTTGCAAGTCTCTTCTCATTGGCTTAACGTTGCTATCATCACAGGTATGATGTTCTTGCTCATGGAATTGAGTAAGACATATCCCCAGATTGTTGAGCTCATGGAGGCCGTCAAGGACAGACCAGACTTTCCCACTAACGAGATCAATGATTCTGAAGAGACAAAGGCCGAAGTGAAGAGTGAAGATAAGGAGTACGATCCTAAGAAGAGAAACCCGTCATTCGCCAACGCTCAGAACTCTTGTCTCTGGGAGATGAACCATTTCATTCTGCATTACCACCCCACAGTTGCCATCTATGCCGATTCCTTCCTTAACGGCAAGCCACAGCCCAAACCCGACTTGGGTCTTTACACCTTGGCTCACTTCTTGGACAGATTCGTTTACAAGAACGCCAAAGCCAAATCCACCACCAAGGGTTCTTCGATTATGCAGCCTTTGGGTGGTGCCCACACAGGGTCGCTTTTGGTCAAAGCTACAAACACTCAATCTGACGATGTGCCAGTGAACACAATCAACTGGTTGGCCAAGAAAGCAGAGGATGTCAGACCCGACGAGAGATTCTTCCACCAGTACTTCACTGGAAACACAAGCAAAATCAGAAACAATGAAGCCAAAGGTGCCGAAGACGAGGATGACGAAGAGCACGAGAAGATGCACGATGACGAAGTGTGGGAAGCATTGGTCAAGTCCCAACCGGACGTCGAAGGCGGGTTGTCCGATGAAGACGATATGTCTGATTTTGACGAGGAAGATTTTGCCGACATGAGTGATGGCGACGATGACGACGCTGAAGGTGCACCTTCTACGCTTGCCGAGGCATTTGGCGACGACGACGACTTTTCAGAGAGCGAAATTCCCCAGTTTGACGAGGAGTTCGAGACCAACCAAGGCTCCGACGAAGAAGAGGAGTTGGACGAAGGTCTGGATGCGGAAGATGCCGAGGATGCCGAGGATATGTTTGGCGTGAATGACGAGGATGAGTATGACAGTGACGAGGCTGTCAGTGACGAGGCGGTCAGTGCGGAGAACTCCAAAAAGAGAAGTAACGAAGAAGGCGGCAAGAAGCTGAAGAAAGCTAAGCTACTGAGCTTGCCAATGTTCGCAGACGCAAGCGACTACGCCAAGTATTTGGAGTCGGACGAAGAGTGAAGCAATGTATAGTATAAAGAAGAAAAATCGAGATAGGCGCCACGTTCTGATTCGACTACGCATGTCATTTTGAGCGGTTCCAGCCCAAACCTGTAGAATGGTGCAAGCGTGGCGGGTGAGGCCTACGGTGGAGAACCGCCCACAGAAGACCGGTGAGATAAGCTGAGGTGCTTGAACCCGAAAAAGTTGCTACTGCGAGGCCCTCGTGTCGAAGGTACAGCCGCTACACGACCATTGTTTAGGGGAATACGTTAAAAGAGTTGATTGTGAATTTTTTTTTTTTTGTGGGGTGAAAACCGATCTACCGCCGACCGGACCCTTGAATCGGTTGATTTCTTGCATCGCTTCGGTAAGCCTGTTGGACTCGCATACGGCTAATGTGAGACAAGGCATAGACAGGAATAACCGTTAGGGCCAGACCCAAGCAACTACCCCATATTTGCGCAGGTGATTACCGCCGAAAAACCCAGATGATTACCAATCGAAGTATTAAAAAGCTTATTCTCGGTAGCGCCTGATCCACGCGGCGTTTTAAGAATAAACTTTGTAAATCAACGTTCCACCCCAAAGGGTTGTGAGCAGTGGGGCAACTTTAGACGATCACCGAAGAACGGTCGCGAATCGTTAGGGCTAGCAGAAACAGGAGAAAATGCATCTCATCACCGTGCCAGCATTCCGCAGAACACACCCAATTGCTCACTTTATGTCATTGTGGTAAAATTTAGACTTCTTGCAAGGGTCTTCAGGGCTTGGCTTTACTCATGTAGTGAGGGGCCCACCGGAATTCAGGGCTTTCTCGATGTATCACACGATCATGCAGCATCTCGTTAACGCCATAGTCGCAGCAAGTTAACGTTTTTTCGTACGGTTGCGCAACCGTTTTTTCTTTCTTTTTCTGCACTTGATTTAACTCACCTGGCGTCACCGTCTCCATAATCTTGCTACTGGCTAAAAGTGCTTTTAAAAAGCTGCGAGGGCCTCTTTAAAAACACATTCCCCACTTTTCGGCTTCGTCTTCTTAGCTGATCTGAACAGTGCATCGCCTCCGATTGTATACCTAGCCTTCCTGTCGCACTTGCATGATTGTACATTTGGCGTGAGAGCTCATCAATTTTTCTAGATCCACTTCTTGCACTTGACAAACCCCAGAGTTGATGAACCGTATTCTCGATGGCCTCAGCTCCCTCAATACCCAATATGACATTCTTGTCATGGGTGAGACCGGAGTAGGCAAGACGTCCTTGGTTCAGCGTTATGTGAATGGAACCTTTTCGGAAGCTCCTCACGATCAGGCAGAACAGCTCTACGTTAAGGCTGTTGAGAACGAACTGGCGGAAACTATAGTATCGTCGTCTTCTCACAACTCACTGATTACGGAAATATCTATCCTAGACTCCTCTCCGCTAGCAGATGTCTATGGCGCTTCGAGAAAGCAACAGGTGAAGAACACATCCACGATTTTGTTCGTTTATGCCATGGACGACAGACAGTCGTTTGAAGCTTTGGAGTACTTGATAGGCACAGTCAAGACTTTCTGCGATGGAGAGCTTCCCCCTTTTGTCGTTGTAGCTGCAAAGCTGGACATGTATGAAACTTGCCAAGTCTGGTACGACGATGGTGAAGCTATGGCAAACCGTTTTGGCGCCAGCGGCTTTTTCCTGGTTTCGTCTCTTGCGGATATCAACGTCAACGATTGTTTCGTGCCTTTGGTTGAAGCTGCACTTGATGCCAGAGAAAATAAAACTTTGATGGCTGGTCGGTCTGAAGCCTTCTCTCTAACAGAGGCAGTCACGGCTTCTCCCGACAGCTCATTGCACGATTTCAAGAACGAAAAGAGCTTTCATTTCCGTCGTCCTTCAAAAATCCCGGCTTCCAACTCGCAAAACTTCGATAGACATCTCCTGACTTCAACAGGTCCAGGAATAGAATCTTTCTCAAGTGAGTTTCCCCAAATACCCGAATCTGGATCGGAGGCTACCCCAGTTGAGAGTCCACTAGCTCAGAATAGATTGGCAAGAAAGGAAAACCTACAGTCTACTTCCTCCATTTCCACCGGATCATATCCTTCTAAACCAAGGGCTTACCAGAAAGATGAGAAGCCTAAGAAGGAGAAATCCGGCTGTTGCATTATCGTGTGAGCTTCCAAGCTCCCTTGCATGGTTACGACTTTCATGAGATTATCATTAACCCCTTAGCATTCTTATATATACATCACCAATAGCATCTTATCATAAAAAATCGTACTATACTTTTACACTGGAGCATCATCTGCAATGTGAGAGAAGCCACGGAATTGTTCTTGCATCTCAGACGTCAAGACAGTCTCGACTGGAGTCAATCTTGGAGTCTCGGAGGTAAACTCCTGGTCGAAGTTGGAGTAGTCGTGTTCGCTTGAGATCTCAGGCAAGTAAGGTGGCTGAATCCTCATGTTGAGCACATCGTCGAAGTTCACATCTTGGAAGTAAGGGTGTTCCATAATTTCCAAGGCATCCCTTTCGCTACTACCGAGTCTCTGCGTGGATTCCTTGGTCAACAAAGCTTGCAAAACAAGAACAGTTTGACGAGGCATGCTGATAGGGTATCTCACATCATCATGCTCAATAGCATTGAAAATGTCATCCTCGTCATCACCCTTGAAAGGACTCTGACACAACAACATTTGGAACATCAACACACCGAATGCCCACCAGTCAACGGAACGGTCATACTGTTTGCCGGCAATGATTTCCGGAGCCATAAATTCCGGAGTGCCACAGAAAGTTCCCGTAGTGTTCTTGTGCCACATGTTCTCTTTACACAAACCGTAGTCACCGATCTTGATATGTCCTTGAGTTGTCAACAAAATGTTATCCAACTTCAAGTCACGGTAAATGATACCGTTATCATGGAAGTATTTCAAAGCCAATAAGACCTCACAGGCATAGAATTTAGCTCTTTTAGCGGAGAATCTCGACTTCTGAATATGCCACATCAAATCACCACCAGAAACGTACTCCATAACAAAGTAAATTCTGTTCTCGGTTTGGAAGCAGCAGTGTAAGTTAAGCAAGAAGGGATGTCTCTCCCTGTTGGCAGTCAAGAAAACCTGTTTCTCTGACTTAACGCTCTCAGCTTCCTCATTTTCCACAATGAAGTCCTTCTTCAACACCTTGATAGCGCACAACTTCAGAGTGTGTCTTGATTCAGCCAACATGACCTTACCGAAATTACCTTTTCCTAAAACAGCAAGGAATTGGAAGTCATCAAGACCAACCTTTCTTCTTCTGCGCTTGGACTTGTGAGGTTTCTGCACGGGCTCATTGCTGTGAGTGGCTTGAACTGGTTCAACTTGCATTGGTTCAGGCTCATTAATTGGCACCTGGGCTTCATCACCTTGCAAATTCGAGTTCACGTTGTTATAATCAAATGAGTCAAAGAGAGCTGCCGTCTGATTCTGTGTTGGGTGTTCCTCCACTTGCTCAAATGGATTCTGTACCGAGGCACCATTTGTATCTTGAGCACGTTCATTGTAGTAGCTTCCCTGAGGCGTGTACTGAGACAGAGCATCCAGGGAAGAAGAATACGACGACTCCACTGGAGGAGGGCGCCTAGGTGGTGCGTGTCTGTGCTGCGGAGGTTCAACAGAGGGTTGAAATTGCAGTGTGTTATTAGTAGGCAATCTCGATGAGTAGGGTGGGTCAATGTCCTCGGGCGTAATCTCCTGGATTCTTTGATAGCCTGCTTGCGAGGACCTTGGATATGTGGGTTGAAACTGTGGCTGTTGTGGTGGAGGGGGAAGTGGGGCTTGTTGCTTCTTGTGATGAAGATGCAAGGGGGATGCCACTGGCAGGTCATCGACGGCAGATTTCTGGGGAGATGCCGAGAATGCTTTTGGCGGAAGTTGTGGTGGTGCTTCTTTAATCTGTTTCTGAACTGCTTGAGCAACCTTGGCAGGACTTCTCGAGGTTGGCTTTGTTGATTTGATGGTTGTCAATATCTGGTTGGCCATTTCCATAGACATACCACAGAAGTCTGGAACCAAATGGGTACAGTGAGCGTGGGACATGACTCCACACTCAGAACATTTACGGACGTTCTTCTTACCCCAAGGCAAGATATGGCCACAGTGACAACACCATTTGGTACCACGATTTGACACTGGTTCAAAGCGATGGGGGATACGGTGATTCAATTTCTCCTCGTCGTCATTCATGTCACCACTCTTAGAAATACACTTTGTGACCACCTTCTGGTAACATTTCTTGTGACATAAGAAGCGGCAGTCTTGACACTGGTAGCCAGTATAACGTAAGAACTCTCCACAAAGAGCGCAACACATAATGTTGTAGAATTGCTTTTGAACAAACTGATGGCCATATTGCTCAAACACTTCTTCCTTCTTTTGACGAATGGCACCGTGACGACCCAATGCACCCATGAAGTTAGGCTTGGAGCCACCCTTAGACTTTTCAAACGACAAACTTACAAGAATCTGTCCCACAGGCTCAAGATTAACCCAAGCGGAAATCAGCACATTCCTAGAATTCTCCAGTGACGGTCTTGCACTCTCGACGACAGTGTCGCCGTCAAAGTTAGAGTTCAGGCCATTATTTCCGAGATAGTTCGATGAACCAAACAGATCAGATCCACCAACATTTGGTCTGAAGGGGCCATTATTATTTGTTGGAAGGCTAGATGCGGGAATCCACCCGTCGTTGCCTGATTCAGCAGCAACCTTCTTTTTACGGATTTCCTCTGAGATATCTGAAAGGAGAATCCATGCGAGGGCGACAGGGACGTTGTGTGAGCCATTCCTGTCATACACTGCGATTTCCATCTCATTGGCCTTGTCAACATCGACGATCAAATCTTCGTTAAATTTGCCAGAACGGGAAGCATTAGAGCGTGCTTTCTCGACATCATCAATCTTGATGCAAACAAACGACTCGGGCTTCTTTTTGAGTTTGGGTGACGCGATGTGGTCGATGTCCCTGATACAAGTAATGCTCATCGTCAAACGGCCCGAGAATGGCTTTCTTGCATATTTTGGCAAGTTCATTATTTCCATATCCCTGTTGACCAGCTCCACGCTGACATGCATTCCCTGGTACTTTTTCAATGCCTTGTTTAACAACTGGATTCGTTGATCTGACTCTAACTTCCCGCCTTCAGCCGCACTGGAAGACAGCTTGTCGCCATCCATCAAGTACAAGTGAGAGATCTTTTCATTAGCCTCACGGTATTGATTCTCGACTTGCAACTTAAACTGGAGTTGCTGAAGCATGTGTTGGATCTTGTGCCCCAAGGATGGGCAGTCGTATTTGATCAAATCGAACCTGGAGTAAAGCGGGCGCTGGAAGCTGGAAACACGTTGCCTGTTCTGTTCCTCGGGTGTTTCCGAGGTTTGTTGTGTTTCCTGCTGTTGCATCAGAAGCTTTTCCATGGTTTCCTGAAGGTAATCGATGTTTGACTGTGTTTCTCTGATTTGATTGTTACATCTTTGGATAACTTCAGAATTGCCCGTGTTCCTTTTCACGGCCTGGAAGCCCTGGATGAGCTTTTGCTCACGTTCGATCTTCCCCTTGATGTCAGAAATGATCTTCTCCTTCGGCTCACTCATGGTTGATCCAAAATAGAAAATATATTTAAACTGTCGCCTTGTTGAGGACCAAATAAATTCCGTGTATCTAGTCCCACTCTGGCGTCTGGTGTGGCGTGGCGCTTGGGATCAAGAGATCAGAAGATGTATCTTTGGATCTGTCTCAACGTGTTGACTAGTTTCCAAAAAAGACAAAAATGCACTGGGCTTTTTCCTGCAAACAGGCCTAGGAACAAACTGCTTGCCAAACTCCGCCCTGAATGCACCGGGCTACTTATCAGCCCATTTGACGGCTAAAAAAAATTGTCGATATGAAATTTTAGAATCGATCGAGATATAATATGGTTTTAGGTTTTGTGGAGTTGACGGTGTAAATCAAGTATACGGAGTATTGTTTTTGCCGTGCGAATGGGGTCTAACGGTAGAGCTACTCTAAATGAAAACAATAAGGGAGACGGGAAAGCTTAAAAATAGAAGGATGTGAAATTCAAGTAGATGCTTTCAGTGTTGCCGATAATTATATTCAAGGCTATGCGGATTTTATTTACTGTTACATAGGCAATTGCAATCGGGAACGGGGCAGACGTAGTGCTTGGAAAACCATTCCTCAGCATGGTGAGCGTGATATCCATGGTGACATGTGAGGCAAAAACTTAACTTATTATCAAAACTCTCATTGATTTGCTGCTTCGTTGGATCATCGCCCGTATGGTCTGATCTTCTGGGAATACGCGTAGCCAAGCTTAACAAGCAAATAGCGCAGCGTGGAAGAGGTGCTCCACAGTGGGGGCACAGCTTGGTGTCGCCTGAGGGTTGTTTCAAAGAGAGGCGATTGAATTGTTTCATCATTGAGGGGTTGTTACCCTTCATGGTTTTGGAGCCCGGTGCACCCATGTTTTTGCTGCACCGAGGACATTGTAGGTATACTTGCCGAGGAGGAGGCCGGATAGTCGGAGACCCATTGTATGTTTTTGACAGCTTGGTTCTTGCAACGTCAAAGAGGGCACGGATCTTGAATTGACCCCAGGAGTTGAGTAGGTTTCTGTAACTATCAATCCAGTGATCCACTCGCTGGTCTCTGAAGTACCGAGGAACAGCAAATTGTGCAATCAACGAGGCAGTTTGGACATCAGAGGTACGGTCAACAAAAGATTGCAAAAGGTCAATACCTCTTGGCGTGAGACCCGTGAGAATCAAACCTTCAAGTTCACCTCTGAGTGTCACTGTATCGGCAACCCTGTTCAAATAGAGATTCAAATCTTTGTCAGACAAGAATCTCAAAGCAATGCCAATTCTCTCTCGTAAAGGCAAAGCATGCTCGTCCAAAACATCCCACCAATCGTTGTCCGCAATGAATGCAAAGATGGCTCTAAGGTATGGGTGATCAAGCTCCAGCGCTAGCTTTCTGCACTGGTCATTCCAAGGCAGATTAGTGTTTGAGTCTTTGTAAGCCAAGTAGCCTGCAACCGCTGTTGACATTAACTGGAGACGTTCCTTCTTGGACAGAGCCAAAATTTCGACTGCTCTTGGCACATTTCCATGGAATACTGCCCAGCCAGCTGCTTTTTCGACTTCCCCAGATTTTATAAGTAGGTCAAGCTTCTCATCGAACTCATTTTCAGTAAGGTACCACCCACTGACAATCAAACAAAGCTTTCGTTGAATTTTACGATCACTCGTGCTGAATATACTGATTCCTGAAGACTTCTCGCCCTTCTTCGAGACAATTGACTTCACCGCGTTATTAAATTGCTGGTCAGTCACACTTTGCTTTAAAGTGGCTCGCTTCTGTCCCTCTATTTCATCGATTCCTTTCCAAACTCCCAAAACACCGATGTAGCCCAAGTCAACACCCTCACTGACCATTGTGCCTTTGTCAAGAGACTTCTTGGCCAAGTTTAACCATTTCCATGTGTTCATTATCAGAAGAGGTGTTTGCACTCCTCTAACCTGCTCCAAAATTTTAGGGTTTTGCTCTGTGTCCACGCCGTAGCCTAAGAGTGCTCGCTGTCTGATCAAGCCACAGACATCGTTTGCAAGTACGCTAGAAAGATCAAGCATTTTTTTCAAGGGTATGATCTCATCTTCCTCAAACTTCACAATGTCTAATGGCAGGGAGCTTGGAGCAGGTGTGGTAGTTGTGGTTGCAGGTTCTGTGCTTTCTTCATCGCCAATTGTTGATGTCACTTCTGCCAACGAATCGTTCTTCAGATCAAACTTCGAGTCCTTTCTTTGGACTTCGGTCGCGGCAACACCTGCTGGCATGACCTGTTCTCGATCTTCCCAGAACTTCGTTGCAGTTCCCTCTGGACCGGCCATTGAGAACTCATTATACGAGTTGAAGTCAAGTGATTCAATACTCTCCACTACTGGCATCCTGAAGACTGAGCCCTTCTCTCTCATGCAGACGAAATAAGTCGATGTAGATGACTCGATATCAGGTGAATAGTCGAAAGAGATAACTCTAGGCGAGTCTGTTTTTGAATCAAGCACAAGTGCCACGAATAGCGACTCGTCATTTGGATCATATAATTGAACAGATTGAGACTTCAAGGAAGAAAGTGTATCGTTCGAAGTAAATGTTGTCACGTTTGGGGAATCTTTCATCGGCGGAACGACACCGGTATTCCATCTTCGAATCAAGTTTCCGTTAAATACAGAGGCAAACTCCCCTCGTCTTATAGTGGAGTATCGGAAGCATGGAGAGCTGTTTCTTCGCAGCAGATCACTTAAGAGCTTTGTGAACTGAAGCACCGGGGTCTCGGACGACACAGATCCTCTTGATTTGCCAACAAGCTTTCTCCTATCCCAGATAGAAACAGAACCATCCTCACTCAAGGATGAGAACATGTGCGGTTGAAATGGATCTAAGGTGATGTCCATTGTCAGCTTCGTGGCGACCTGATATACCGGGGACGTGCTAGAGTCTCTCAAATCAAATTCTCGAAGAAGCTTATAACCACCTGCCATAAGGTTCATTCCAGGGCCTTCATTACCGACAAAGATAGTAGATAAGGTCGCCTCGTTGGCCAAGTAGGAGTAGTGAGGTCTGATGACTTGATCATCATCAACAGAATTGGCAAAAACCTGGGAATGCTTTGCAATGTCCCAGACCTGAAGGGAGTTATCTTGTCGACTTTTGTCGAAAGAGGCTGCCACAAGCGCGTTGTTGTTGAAGGATAACGAGTTGCATGGTCTATGTTGCTTCAGCCGAAGTTTCAATGTGGACGTATCGTTCTTGGTTACATCAAAGATGTGTACAATTCCATCCATTGTACCCACACCTGTCCAACCAGGATGGACCTTGGAGTAACCAAGACATTGGATATGTTCAATACCCGAATGGGAATGCACTTTGAGAAGATTCTCAGAATTCTCGGCTGGATCCTCGTTTTCAGTTTGATATAGAATCACCTCGTCACCCAACGGGTTCACAGCTAAAAACCGTTGTTCATAGCCGATGTCCCAGTTAAGGGCACGGACAATCATTCCACTCATGATAGTTGAGGTGGTGGTGAGGTTGGTGTATTTTTCGCACCCAGATACAACATCATGGCTCTAGTGCAGACTCAACGTCTATATGTATATTATGCATTACTAAAAGTAGTTTAATGAGTGGATTGTTTGGTTTTGGGGGTTGTTTCCTCCTCCTTCTTGATGACAAAGTCCACAACATCGACGAGGTTTTTGAAGCCCGTCTTGGAACCCTTCACCTTAAGAAGATGCAAGGATGAGGAGTTCACCAAATCGATCACTTCGATCTTGAAAACCAATTTTCTTCCCCTAGCGAATCGGGATGGTACAACACCGCTGATCAATGCGAATTCGTCGTCAATTTCGACATTTGTCACGGATCCTTCCACTTCCTTGATCTTCAACTGGTTCTTTATGATACGCATGAGATCACCGGAATCCAAAAAGGTGTCGATAATGTGAACATTCTTGTTTGCCTTCTGCTCCTCCTCGACATGTTCATCTTTGCTGTTGCCCTTAGATAATGACATGAAGAAGCGCTTGAACCAGCCAGCGCCGGAAGGTGATTTAGGCGATTCATCTGACCTGGGTGCAACGAACCTTTTAGCGTTGGACACAAGGGAAATACCCGAGAATCGGTTGTGACCTCTAGTTTTTGATTCCTCTTTTATGTCATCACCAGGCGCATTTGGAGCCTTCCTCCTTGGTTTGATACTCCACTTCTTCAGACTTCTCGCAGGCTTCAGCGACACTCCAAGCGGCAACTGGCCAAACACTGGCGTTGTGGCCTCTTGTTGTGGAACTTGAGCAACGGGTTCAGTATCCATTGGCGGTGTACCCTGCGTGGCTGCTTCCTTCATGTGCATAGTGCTGAATATTTGAGTCGATGCTGCTGACCGGCGAAGTGAGCCATTCGTTTGGCGGCGAGGGCGGTTTGGTGATCTCTGTGGAATCTCACCGTCATCGTCGACTTCATGTCTCGTAGCGACATCAATTTGCTCCTCCTCGCCACCGTAACTTTGATCGTCTCTCTCAGCTGGGTTCTCCGCTTCATAAGAAGCATTTGTGTTCTCAACAAGAGACGAAGTGTCCAAGACATTTGCACGAACTTCCTCATCTCTGAACTCAGAGTGATTTGAGGTGTTTGACTTGGCCGAGAAGCTCTTGCTTCTACCATGCGAAGAGAGCTCCTCTGGAAGCAAGGTGTTATGAGATTTATGAGACCAGCTTCTTTCCTCATTAACGCCCACCAAAGTCTCCTTGGAACTCTTGTGTGCTGTGTTGACTTGGATATCATCCTCGATAACTTGTGATGCACTTCTCTGAGAGGCCTTAAGCAGCAATCTTCTCTGTTCCTCTTCAGTTCTGTTCATATCGACAATATGATGCGATAAGTTGTACTCCTCTCCTCCACTAAACTCTGAATCCTCAGTTATACTAATGGCTTCTTTTTGGAGTGTAGTACAGTTTGCACTATAATCGTCATCAGAAGCATTGATCGAAACAAAGTTGTGTTCTCCAGAGGTCTTAGACGCGTTTCTCGAATGCTCATTACTCTTATCCATAATGATTCCCAAACCTTGTAAGTCCTGTGTTGGCGACTTCTTGATGAGGCCATTACCTTGCTTCGTGTTAAGGGTTTGTCTAGATGAACGCTTCACAGTTCCCGAGCTTCGAGTTTCCTCGAGAATGGTAGCATCGGCTTGATCAATCTTGGGCTTAAGGAAATCATTGAACGAGAACTTAGAGAATCTTGGATTTGGAATCAAGTCAGGATGTGTGCGGACGCTCATACGGGTGAGATCGGAGTCACGGCCTGCTGCCTCGTTGGTGTCACCAGACCCGGAAGCAATGGTCTCCAGCAAAGGTTTGAAGCTCTCTCTTCTGGTCTGTTCAGGCTGTTCCATAGATTTCCGAAGTGTAGATTGGCTGTCCCTCGAGGATTTCTTAGAATGAACCGACTTCGACTCATCCTCACCACTCAATGTTTTCTGTGATTTCTGCGACTTGATGCTTGGAAGGGTTTTGTTGAGGTCAATGGAGTAGTCAGCTGCGTTTTCGGTGTTGGGTTCGCCTTCTTCCTTGAGGACAGATGCTAAATCCTTTGAGGTGGAGGTCTTCATGAAGGAGGTCTGGCGACTAGGTGCTTGAGGTTGCTTAACTTCAATGCCCAATCTCTGTAACACAAAGGCATTCTTATCCCTTCTAGGGTTAGCTGAGAGTGAAGGCGTTCTGGATGCAAGTGTTTTGGACCGGAGTAAGGAAGATTTTGGATCCAATGAAGTCGGGTGAAAAGGCTCTGAAGAAATCCTCTGAGATGCATTCCTGTTGATGATTCTGGAGGCCTCGATCAGCTTTGCTTGTAAAAGCTGAGACTGCTTCTTACGTTCAGCTTCTGCCTGAGCAAGGTGTTCCTCATTCCTCTTGTATCGGAGTTCACGTTCGTCATTCTTTCTTTGAACTGATGCGGCGAGGTCCTTCTCTCTTTGCCTAATTCCAAGAAGCTTTTTCTGGCGCAGATCATTTTCATGTTGAGGCTCAGTTAGCGTCTTTATATTGCGTGATGATGACTCGGGAGTTTTTGGAAGTTTTGGAAGCACCAAGGAAGCCTTGCTCATACGATTATTCAAAACTTCAAGCTTGTGAATTGTATCCTTAGTAAGGTTCCTCTTATCCAGCGTAAGAGTCATGTCGTAAACAGATTTGTGATCAACATCTGAACCAAACACCTCCTGACAAATCCTCTGGAACTGATCGATGGTTCCATTTCTCGTGACACCCCGAGGATTACTCTTTGATATAGTTGAGACCTCATCAACAAATGCATTTTCCTTGTCCTCCTCCAATGCAGCAATTTGATTCAATTGATTCGCGTGCGGAGTCACTGTTCTTGAAATTGGTTTTGAGGGTTCCACTTTCACGTTTTGATTTTGAGCCAGAAGAACACGGTGCTTGCTTTGAAGAGATCGGCTAGAAGCATTTCGCGAGGCCGGTCTGCTATTAGCCCGCTTGTTTCTAGCATTCGAAGCTGTGAAGGTTTTGTTTGTGACGTTTGCCAAGGGACGTTTGCGACTTCTAGAGGAAGCTGTGGAGGTAGTAGATGATGAGCGGGGAAGTTTCTTCATGGACGTCTTTGAGCTGGAGTCACCATCAGTTATCGTAGCTTTCATGGTCGACGCAGAACGAGGAGGTTCGTCAGCATGGTTAGCATCTTCGTCATCGTCTGCTGCGTAGTTCGAGGGGGAGTTCAGCAAGTGCTCGTTTCTGTACTTCATCAAGAGGTAATAGAACATCTTTTCCGGTGAACGTTCCTGAGCCAACAAGCACTTGACGATGTACTCCTCGTTGCAGTTATGGAACAAAATACTCAAGTTCCGCAAGATCTCATTGTCGATCTTCTCCCTCAGCTGAATTGGCCTTATATTCGAATGAAGAATCAAGTCATTGTCTGATTTGCAGCTGATCGACTGAGGATCAGGGTATTTTGTCAAGAGTGGGTGTTTCAAGATGGAGCCAATCAGGATTCTCTCGTTTGGATTGACGCGTAACATTCTAGAAATGAGGTCCTTCGCCTCCCAGGAAAGAGCACTTGGCATGATGAACTTACCATTCTGGACCTTCATGAGAAGTTTTCTAATGTTCTCGTCGTCGAATGGTAAGTGTCCTGTCAACAAGGCGAAAAGAATGATACCACAGGACCAAATGTCTGAAGGGGCACCATGATAGTTCTTACCTGCGACGATTTCAGGCGATGCATAGTGAGGAGAACCACAAGATGTCTCTAAAAGCTTTTCGTTGACCTGAAGCGCAGCCATGCCGAAGTCTGCAATTTTGATGTTTTTGTTGAAGTCAAGGAGCAAGTTCTCTGGCTTCAAGTCACGGTGACAAATGTTGAACTGATGCAAGTAGCCTATGCCGTGGATGATCTGCTTGAAGTAGTTGATGGCCTCGTATTCCAGCAAGCGGCCACGTTTGATCAAGTAGTCGAAAAGTTCGCCGCCTTCGATGTACTCGAGAATGAGGTATAAGTCTGATTTGTTTTCCCAGACATCGTATAATCCCATGATGTTTGGGTGTGAGATGAGCTTCATGATGATGATTTCACGTTCAATGCCATACGGGAGCTTTGTGGCGTCCAGGTTCTTGTACTTGGGGTTTTCAAGCTTTTTGAAGTTCAGCTTGGGCACGATCTTGACGGCAGCTAGGCGGCCGGTGTCGACGTTTTTGGCAAGACGGACCCGACCAGTGGATCCCCTGCCGAGAGTCCGACCGAGCTTCCAGGGCCCAATACGGTTCTGCGTTTTCTTTTTCTTGCTGGAGTTGTTCGTCGTGGTGGAGATCTGGGACAAGCGCTTGGTAGCGTTTGTCACGGACTCAACCACCTTGTCGACGTTGGCCGTCGACGCGTGGGACGAGAACTCCATGGATTTGTGGACGATGGAGGCCATGGACCGAAAGAATGACTAGGGTGGGATGCTAGGGCAGTGGTGTAGTAAACAGGTTTTGGGTTAGTGCGCATTTGTAGCACGATCTGGCGCCAGGAATTCACGTTTTCGCAGTAAACAAACAGACACGGTACGGGTGCAGGGGCGGCCTCGCGATCTCTTCTACTTCTCCAGAGAGCAGTGGGGGGAGATGGTGATGGAGAAGGATGAAGAAAATAATTTTTTTACGCTGAAATAAGTATTTAATTGTCAGTGCAATCAAAACATCCAATAGATTTGTCCAATTCCATGGAGACTACAAAATACACGTGGTATTCCTGGTGGCTGCCACACTCCAGTATATCGGGTCGCAGTGGGGCAGTCGAGGGAGGCTAGGCTGCGACACTTAATTCATGGAGCCCTGGCACTGCTTAGTAACGGTGGGCGGCATGCGGCGGTTGCGAAGACAACACAAAAAAAAAAATCAAGATATTTTCAATCTCAAAGTTTTGATGCCAAGGGTGTTTGCAAAATTTCTTGATTGTCTTTCTTTGAACGTTCACCTCGAGGTACGTATTGTCACTGCCCTGGGGGCCCGAGTGGCTGGGGGAATGTGGCCGTGTTTCGCGGAGCTTGAGCGTTCCTAGTCCACCCGTGTTCTGATTGTCAGAATGCTTAAACGCTGATTACGAAAGGTAAACTGGTGAAGGAATTGTACAGGGTTTAGAAAAAAAAATCTTCTTGAGATAAACAAGGTTGATGAGATAAACAAACTGGTGTGGACGATTGTGCCAGGTCCTCGTCTGTAGGTAGGAGATGAAAAATCGGAAGGCTGCGTTTCGTCCTCCTCTCTCCTTATGTGCCACCACAGCCGATGCAAATGAGGATCAACAACGACGTAGCAAAGCTGATTAAAAGGGGCATTCCCGGATTATCTCATGAATTAACGAAAACCCCACTTGGAGAATCTCCCAATCCGATTCGGTAATGCGGGTTGTACTGCCTCTGACAAGCCATTTCGCAGCCATTTTGGGCCCGCGGCCTGTCGCGGCTAAATCTATCTGAGATTCTTTCCAGATCCGAGATCCCCGATGACTACAACACTTTGCCGTGGAGCCTCGATAATATTTCTTCTTTTACAGGCCTCCTCTACCCCTATTTTGAGTTTTTTTCTGCAAAACCGCCAATGCCTATTTTTCCGAGGCCCTTGTCTCACTCTGTCCTCACGAGCCTTTCTGCGCCATCGAAGCCCGAATTTGAGGGAAACGATTAATTTGGCATTGTCTAGTATCTGGAAACTAATCGCCCACTTATTCTACCCAAGAATATTTTTCGCTCGTGCCAGGCCCCTATTGCTCTTGCTGTTGCCGACCGACTCCTGCATACGCATGCTATCTCTATCACAATACCAGCCTTCATCAGCCACCCCATCAACTACTTCAGTATGCTCAGATTCAAGAACAAATTTAGATTCGGCTCATCCGATAAGGAGACGCCGCAGCAGTCCAACTCTCCTCGCAACTCGAGTGAGTCTCGCTCCACCCTAGTGCAAAACTCCTCGGTTCCTGACATGCTGAAGCTTTCTCTCAACGAAAGAGACACACCTTCTCCATCGCTGCATGCTTCCAAACAGAAAGATCAGCTGGCGGACTCTTCAAAGAGCTCACCGCATAATCCTGCTGCTACTTCAAACCCGGGCTTGCTTACAGTGAAGTGTTACCGCTCTCAAAACGTGGAGCTTCCAATCAAGATCGTCAACAATAAGCAAATTTTACATGCTTTGGCTTCAAATACGAATGATTCCAACACAGGCTCTACCCTTTCCAAGCGACTCAACGATTTAATTCAGAAGGAGCAGGCCAACTCCAGCACCTCGGATCTTATCGAGGGCTCCGCTGCTGCCTCCTACTTACCGTCTAATATCAACATCCCCAATGCCACCGGAGACAGAGTCACTAAGGCCTTGTTGTACATGACAATGGAATTTGACAATAACGTGCTAATGATTGAACCTAGGGGTGGCACTGTTGACAGCTCTCAGTGGGATAGAGTTGTGTCTTTCGATGTCACGAAAACAGTAGGGGGCGGCTCCACAGGATCGAACTTCCTCAACATCAGTTTATTTATAAGATTACCTAGAAACTTGATCCCGGAGCAAGAGAAAGGTACCAAGAAGCAGTTCTTCGCCAAGGACGGCTCCAACATTGGTGATTTACTCGTGGGTCAGATCAAGTTGCCCTTGAACTTGCGCTGCCACAACAAAACCATTCGTTTGATTGATCACGAAAACCTCAAGTTCAAAAAGAGCTTCGAACTGGTTGCTGACGATATGGCCATTGGTGAAATCAACGTGAGCATCGACTTCAAGCCGCTCCTCAAGAACCACTTGTCAATTGAAGACTTTGACTTGCTCAAAGTCATTGGTAAAGGCTCTTTTGGAAAGGTCATGCAAGTGATGAAGAAAGACACTAGACAGATCTACGCGTTGAAGACCCTCAGAAAGCAGCATATTATCTCTAGAATGGAGGTTACTCATACACTTGCAGAAAGAACTGTGTTGGCTCGCATCACTAATCCATTTATTGTTCCACTTAAGTTCTCATTCCAATCTCCAGAAAAGTTATACTTGGTGTTGTCCTTCATTAATGGTGGTGAATTGTTCTACCATTTGCAGAAGTCGGGTAAGTTTTCCATGAACAGATCCAGATTCTACATTGCCGAGCTTCTTACAGCGTTAGAAAGTTTGCACAACCTTAATGTCATCTATAGAGACTTGAAGCCCGAGAATATTTTGCTTGATTACCAGGGACACATCGCCTTGTGTGACTTCGGCTTATGCAAGCTCAACATGTCCAATGAGGATAAGACAAACACCTTCTGTGGAACTCCTGAATACCTTGCTCCTGAGCTTCTCTTGAATCAAGGCTACACTCGTAGTGTGGACTGGTGGACACTTGGTACATTGTTATATGAGATGTTGACAGGTTTGCCGCCATTCTACGACGACGATGTGCCAACGATGTACAAGAAGATTATGCAAAATGAATTGAAGTTCCCAAGCTTCCTTGAGGAGACAGAGGCTAAGGACCTTTTGACCAAGCTTTTACAGAAAGATCCTGCCAACAGAATGGATGACGCTCAGGAGATCAAGAATCATCCATTTTTCCAAGACATAGACTGGAACAAACTTTTAGACAAGGCCTACTTGCCTCCCTTTAAACCTCAAGTTGAGAGTTTGCTAGACACGTCCAATTTCGATCACAGTTTCACCAATGAACGCCCGCAGGACTCCGTTGTTGATGACTTCTTGAGTGAGTCCGTTCAGAAGCAGTTTGGTGGCTGGACCTACAATGGTGATGCTGTGTTCTGATTATCATAATGTTTAACGTCAAAAGTATTTGTACCTAATTAATGTTACCTATTAGCGGCATTGTAGTAAGAACTACCTGAGCTCCCGGGGAATCCTCCTGAGGACTTGCCTTGACTCTTGTTGCTTGGTTCTAATGGAGCACCATGCTTAAAAGCCTCTCTAGGTTTTGGAAAGTCGCCATGGGCCATCCGTTGTTGATCCCTTGCCTTATACTGCTGATACTCTGGTCTAGTGTACTGTCCATTATCAGTGGCGATATTGACAGTTCTAGGAGGAATCACGTAGGCATTAGGAGGCATGGAAGCATTTCCTTGTTGGTAGCCCTGTGGCTGCTGTGGAGCTCCACCCCACCCTGGTGCCTCCCAACCAGATCCTTGGTTCTGTGGAGGTGGTGGAGCCTGGAAGTACTGGCCTTGTTGAGGAGGAGGCTGCTCAAAACCATCTCCCTTCTTATCAATTGGGTATCCATTGGGGCCTGTTTGCTTCTCTGGAGGATAATCGCTGGGGCCGTAGTTGTTGTCATTGTACTGGGGCGTCTCATCGTTACCAGTGTGAATCTGCTGCAGCTGGTCGTAAGATGGGGGTGCATCAGATGGAGCACCAGAAGCACCTTGGTCTGATGGAAGAGGGGCTGGTGGCCTGTTTTCTGACAGTTTCTTGTCGTCTTTGCTAAACAAACCCATTGTTGATAAAAGTAAAGTAAATAACAGATATGTGACGTCAGGTCGGGTAGTTGCTCCAGCCTTGGATCACGTGCGCGGCTTAGTATTACAGCCAAGAATCGCCACATATCAGAGGTAGCCTCCTACAAAAGGTCTGGATGAGGAAAATTCGGATGCTTTTGAGCTATTAGATGTTTATTATAATTGTATGTTGAAAGTATGTTTCAGTAAATGTCAATTTTCACGAGGGTTTCTCTGTCCAGCGGACCAACAACTCTTCTTAACTAAAAGTAATGCCGATGGATGATAGCATATGAAGTAGTATTGAAGAAAATGGGATCGTCTAAACAGAAATCGTCTTCTTACCATAACTTCCGAATCTACCCAGCTATTTGATCTTTGCGGTGTACGGGTGCGGCAGCTACTTCTCAAAATTTTCATGCATTCGTAGTCTCACTATCCAACGGTCACTATGCTTACAAGAAACATTGGGTCGATCAGCAGACATGCTGTCCGTAACAAGGTCACGACAGTTTCTCCAGAGACGCAGAGAGTTGTCAACCAGCTTTCTGTCTTGTCTGCCTCCAAAAAGCAGCCCAAAGTGCTCAGGCTTTGCAAAGAAGATTTGATTAAACACCAGACCATCACAAACGCTTGGAAGTTGTTCAAGCGGAAGAACGAGGAGAAGAGACACAGGCAACTCGTTAAGCAGTATGAAAGCATAAAAACTGCCATGAACGAATTGAAAGAAGTGAGTCCTGAGTTATTCGAGGCCGCCAACAAGAAGGAGTCTGTGAGATTCCCAGTTGACATGAGGATACCCACAGATTACCCACCAAACAAGCCATGGGTTTCGTATTACTCTAAACCAGAATCCCAAAAATAATCCTTGACTCCATGGAATGGAACAAGGGACGTTGCATACCTGTAAATATAGTACACCATTCATAATGAATCGCTGTTGATTCGGACTGTAGAAAAAAAGTATTCGATACGCCGCTTCCGTTGTATCTTGCTTCAACATGATGCCTCTTTGTGTTCATCAACAAACTCATTTGGTCTCCTCTAGACGGTTTTTTCTTTTTCTGCCCGGTGTTCCAGGTTGCTCCTTGTTGCCATTTGGTACATTACTGGCAGGTGTCTCGACAGAATCCTCAAAATCGTCGTAATCAGGGCCTCCAGTTCCTTGTCTTTTCATCAATGTCCTCACAAACGTAGCTGACAGTAGACTGAAAATATGGTCATCATCGGTGTATACCATCTTGCGTTTGCTTGAACCACCCGAAGAGGACTTGGCGAAGCTATCGAATCCCTTGACGATATTGCCATAAGTGCTTTCGTTGAAATAGTCGTTTTCTTTCTCATAGATGCTACTCTCTAGCGTTTGTAGCTGAGCATCTAGTTCCTGCTTCTTTACTATTTGCTGAGAGAGCTGGTTTTTGAGCTGTGTGTACTGATCAACGGAACTCTGAGGTTTAGACATGTCAGCTTTTTGTCAAATCTGATATCTAGATGTTTATCCTGGGGCGTATACTGATATCGTGGGCTATATTACACCCGTGCACCTCGAATCATTTGATCCCAATCACCAACAGTAGTCTTCGATAGAATTGTGATATTATCTTGAGCTTAGCTTCTATTGGGATGAAGAGTACTTCTTAGTCGTCATTTTTGTTTTGTTTCTTTTCTAGAGTGAAAATCGTGATACTTTGTAAATCTTTAGTGGGTGCGAATTACTGTTAAGTCCCCGTATTACCATCACTTATGCAAAATCCTCAGATACTTGTATTTTTGTATATAGCAGAATTGATGAGCTCAAAAACTCATTATTTCCACACATTGCAAAAGAAATCATTAATTAGTATTCTATCATCTCGTAGATCCCATGTACTTTGAGCTGTCTGAGTATCGCGTAAGACTAACGTACTGATATTTCGCACAGGAAATCTTCCATCTATTACCATTACATCATCATGATCAGGACTTCACTTCGAGGGATTCGAGCAGCTAGACAATCTCGAGCTTATGCTACGATCAAGTTCAACGAAAACTTTGATAATCCTAAGTTGAGCCCAAAGCCAAAGCTTTCTCAATTCAAGTATCCTTTGTTCCATACCTTCTTAATTGCATCGACAACGTACATGGCACTCAATACCCTCTGGTACGGCTTGGAGTATAATGAAGTCGAGAAGCAGCTCAAGGAAAAGTCTGCAAAGCTAGAAGAAGAGATGAATGTTGCGTTAGAGGAGGCCAAGGTCGAACTTGTGGACCAAAGGCCAAAGAGAAGCTGGATTTACTTTTGGAGGAAATCGTAAATTGTTTATTGTTGATGATTATCGTTTCTTCTCATCAGTCTCCATTGCTGGAACTTTGCTGCAGAGTGTCCGAAGACTGAGTTCTCACGCTCGAGTCCAGAGCTTATGCTACCCGCCGTGTCGTTTCCAACGGCAGCTTCATCATCATCAGCGTCAACATCCCGTTTCATTTTCTTTACCAAGCCCACAGCAGTTTCATACTTCAATCTGTCGAATCTGCGCATTCTAAAGGAAGCATTCTTCTTGAACTCTTCATAGTCATCCAAGAGCAACATGTCAATAGTTTGCCTCAATTCAGCAAAAGTGGACTGTAACGCAACAGAGCCACCTTGTTCGTCAGTATTGCCTGAATCAGCTAGTCTCGCCATGGACAGCTCGAGATGCCTGACGTCAAGATCAAAGTTCTGAATTGCAATCTTGTTAAAGCCCCTGGCATTCACGAGAATATTGAGGAAATGCTCAGAAATAAAGTCATAACTTCTGAACAATCCCAAGGTTTTAAATGAGCTTGGCAAATTGGAGAAGATCGAGTTGAACATGTTTTCCAAGAAAAGCGAAAAGTCAAGGATGAAGAAGTTGGGATCGGAGTTTGGTGTAGCAGGATACCAATCGTCGTATTCAACAGAATCAACAAGTTCTGCCAATTTTTGATCGACCATGCTGAAGATAGTGTCCTCGGAAAATTTCCTGACGCTTGTAAATAGTTCAATTGCACGCAATTTGAAAATCGAGTTGGTATCAATGTTCATGATGCCGATACCATTGTACCTGCGCAACTTGGAATCAAGAAGCTTTCCAATCTCATACAAACTGTACACGTAGTACTCCAAGTTTGAGAAACTTTGAACAACAATCTCCTTGTTTCCTGAGTTCTTGCTGATGAATTCCTTTATGTCGTTGCAAATACCAACGCCAGGCTCGTCACCCAAAACTCTTTCGAAAATCTCTTCCACGATGATTCTGTTGATTTCATTGAGGTCGTAGTTGTATTGGCGAGAAACGAAGTCCAAGATATCTTGCATCAATGTTCTGATACCTAAGCAGTAATGAACGTAATCTTCGCTGAATGGGAAGGAAATGGGCATAGACTTGACATTCTTTGGAGCGAAACTTGCGTCCCTGCGGTACCAGCAAAGTTTCATAACATTGTCGTAGTCCTCTCTTTCTGATACGCCAAGGGGCATGTAATGGTCAGACTGAATAGAAGTCATAAATTCAAGTCTGAAGTCTTCGATCAAAATTGGACCGAAGTAGTCTCTGAAAATGATGATCATAATTTCGTAGAGCTCAGTTATTTTAAACTGGCTGTTCTCCATAACTTGAAGAAAGTGACCAAGACACTCCTTGAAGTTGGAGAGAAGATCTAAGTCATCTCTCAGCCATTTTCTTGTGTTTAAGAAGTTCAAGAGGACCGGTTTAAGCTTGAGCACATAGGATTCCCAAAGATCGTCAGATGTAGTATTAGAACGAAGCTCGAACTTTGTTCTAGTGTTAAGTTCCTTGTCAGCAACAAAGAATGCAGAGATCTTGCGCAAGTAGGTTTCCAAACTGTTGAGATCTGGGAACAGTACAGATGGCTCTTGGCTGTACGGCAGTCTGTCATAAGACTTGGTGGCAGAAAGGGTAATTGGATGAATAATCTTCCTGTATTTTTCCATCCATTCTTTATGATACATCCCCGAAAGTGTTGAGGAATCTTTCAAGGAATTGTAGACTAGAATACAATCGTAGATTGGATTCAAAGAGATTCCGAGCTCTTCCGATTCAAATACATGGAAAGCCAATTCGGGGTCTCTCATGGAGACTTCGATAGGTGAATTGAGTCGGTGAGGTAGGAGGAAGCCGCCGCGGGAGTCATTTCGTAGTGATTCCCAGTGCTCGTCAAGTTTGTATAGGTTCTCGTAAAGCAGGTCACCTATTCTATCGATCTTTCTCTCCAAATGGGTGGTCAACCACATCTTGAGACTCTCGAATGACTCTTCCTTGATCATGTTGGTCATATGAGGAATGGAATTGACGATTTTCACTGAGAATGAGAAGTCCTTGACCTTAGGCAAATGAATAGTCTGAAGTTCATCAATCAATTTCAATGCGCTGAATGACTTTTGTTGCTTGATTAGCTCCAAAATTTTGTTGTTGATTTCCAACACCTGGTTGCATAGATTCAACGTCATTATGGTTTCGTTGACTTTTCCGGTGGTCTCCTTGCTCTTAATGAGAGCCTTTTTCCGAGCCACAAGTTCAAAAGCGGATTTGTTCAAGTAGTTATTCACATGCTGCATTGTTTTGCTGAGACTGGCCGATTCTTGAGACACCCCGTCAATCGACTTGATGCATTTGTTGATGTCTCGAGCAGAGCCTAGCGAAATGTCGTTTAGCTCACTGTCTTTTTGTTTGACTATATCATTGAGCTTGCCGATGAACTCCGACAACGCATTGGCCTTCAAGGCATCCTTAATGAGTGGAGCCAAACTGTCCAAGTAGTCCTCAGAGTCGAGGGTGGTCTGGAAGACGTCGGCATCTCGAATAAACAATTTCTCAAGCTGTACACTGTCAATGTCAAGTTTACCCTTAGCTGAACCATTCGTCTGGCCTGCATTGGACACCTTAGAGGGAGCCATGGTATCAGTTGTAGGTGTTTGGTGATACTTGTCGAGTGCGCGCAGTACTAGCATTATTACCGGGAAAGCTGATCCAGAGCATCACAGCTTGTTATTATAAAGATACAATATTGTTGGGCCTTTGACAGTCTTGAGAAAACTATTGAGCTATTTGTACGGAAGCATACGAAAGTTCAATCCTCCAATTGCATCCCACCTCAGAATCCATGATACCTAATAATGTGCTTATACTAGGGCCGCCTGAGTCAGGAAAGATCAGGCTAGCTCAGCATATAACCAAAGACTTGGATACTTCCACAATTTCGAAGAAGTCACACTCGGGTCTCATATACAACCATACACTCAAGACGAAGTATTTCTCCACAGATTTGAATCTCTTGATCGAAGAGTTTCCGGAAGAAAGGCCTGTTGAAGCAGAGAAATTCCTCGATAGCTTGCGAGAGTGGAAAAGTGCTTTTGAATCAAAGGAGTACGAGGAGCTCAGAGATGCCCTAGACGGAATCATATTCACCATCAACCCAGACCAGACATCGAAGAGGGATTGGAAAGAGATCATGCATTGCTATTACGAGATAAAGAATAGCATAGATGAAGGGAGTTTTAGTACTGTCATTGCTTCTACAACTCAAAGCACTGAATGCTTGGAAGAGCTCGAGGATGAGTGTATCCAATATGGGATCGAATTTATCTATGAGGGAGAGACAGGCACTAATGAGTTCAAGGAAAAACTCGGCAAAGAACGAGTTCAGGAGATTTTGGAGAGTCATGAATGGTCCCACATTTCTCCTTCAGAACCACAAGAGTATTTCAAGCATAAGGAGGACAAAGTAGATAGCATGACTCGAGGTCTTCTAGAGCCCGAGAACGAGTCAATTGCACTCGACCAACTTGTTGAAAAACTTCGGCTCGAAAGGTCGAAGGCCACTGACATGAAGCCCGAAGAGAAGGAGAACTACGTGAAACTGGTAATTGAAGAGCTCATAGATTACATATAGATGCGCCAGCAAATTCTATAATCTATAAAGCTAGCCGGTATCTTAGAGTCTGGCAGCGTACGGGTCTTGATACTCGATAGAATAGCCTGGCTCAAAGGAGCATTCCTGGCAGTCTTCTCCGGCAACGCCGTTTTCGTGAATGAACACGCCAAAGTCAATGTGTGGAATCTTCTCGTCAATGACAACCATAGGAGCGTGCCAGGTGCCAGCACCGTAGGTGACAGATTGGTTGCCTCTACACAAGAAGGCCTTGATCTTGTTTGGGTTCGGAAGTTTATCGGCCAGCAGTTCGTCTGTGTCTGCCACCACAACAAGGTATGAAACCTTCTCCAAATCCTGACCCATAGGAACAAAGGTCTGGGAACTGTATGGGTGTCTCTCGAGTACAGTTGCCTTATAGGCCTTGGTCTTTGATCCGGAGATCAAGTGCTTTGGAGCAGAGCACCTGAAAATGTTCCAGTTTGCTTGAGCTGGCTTGCCGCTCTTGCATTTGCTAAAATTGTTCGTCACAGGTGCAACTTTGTGCAATTTAATAGCAGTTCCATAGTTGGCACTTGAAGCCTGAGCGTTCTTGATCTGTTCATCTGCGCTGAGCACCCCGCCGTACGGCTGAAAGTTTTCTGGAGTGAGCAACTCAGCTTTGACGGGACCCAATGATGTTTGAAAAGTGTGCAAGTACATGGTTGGGTTGAGAGGTATGCCTTGAGTCCCGTACTTATAGTTTTGAAGACGGAATTTTGGCAGACCTATCTGAAACGGGGAAGTCCGGCTACAATCGCGCGCATGCAGCCTTGATGGCTGCGAATCTCTTGACAGGTCGTCACCACCAAGCCAATGACAGTATTGCTGATTGTTATTAGGAAGGGTGAAGAATCGTCTTACAATTGAATCAATTGTCGTTGAAAATAATGGTCTATTAGCGATTTTTGATTGTGAGTAGGCCATTCCGAGTTTACCCCTCCACGTTGACTCGGGTCCGCTGTTTCCTCCGGCCAACAGCTATAGACACAACTCAGCTGAAAGTGTTTTACCCGCTACTCCAGAAGTACGGAATTTTTGATGAGTTGGAAAGGGGGGAGATCTCATGAACGAATTATCATGGTGTGTATCATTGCCACTGACCGTTCTTCCATGATGCTCCGTTAATCACATTCTGGGCCTTATTCCGAGAAAATCGAATTCATCACCTCTGAAATCGAGTGAGCTAGCCTCCTAAAGATCAGAATCTCTCGCGTCCGCTTTCTAAAGAGGCTCCATGTGCTTCATGCCATTGCATAACCGTTCTTTTTCGCAGCCATATCTTCGCATAAAGATGTGTTCCTACTTTATAGTCTCTACCGCCATCAACAAAAAAAGTCACTCAGAAACCACCAGATTATCCCCCTCATAAAAATAAGTCACTCCAGTATGACCTAAACTCGACCAGAATTAGACGCCTAGCAGGGCAACACCCGTGCCCCAGCGTAAACATACGATTCTGGGGTGCGAAGTTGCCTCTGGATCAACATCATGTCGAAGAGCTTCAAAGACCTAGTGAACAATAGGCAGGAGGGTTCGGATGACGGAACTCTTCATGACGATGAAGAGCCTTCCGTTATGATGTACATGCCCTCCGATGGTACCTTTGCCGAGGAGTCTTCCACTCTTTTCGAAGGGGAGGGCTCATCTGCAAAGAGAAACAAACCTAGACAGACAAGCATGTCTGATCTGGCAATGACTGCTTCATTGAAACAAATCCACTACAACGAAAACAGAGTTGCCTTGGATCGTGCTATCAACTCAACGATCGAACTTTTGCATGAGCTTTCTGCTGAAAACAGACTGAGGCCGATCTTCTTCCCTGCCGAGGAAAGTGCCTCCGAGAATGCCTTGCTTAACTCGCCTCGAGCTCATCTTGCGCTTGTGCGTAGGAAAACTGACCTAGAGGCTAAGACCTTGGGAAAGGCTAAAGTTGGCGATCTAGACGGCGTTGACTTGGCGGGTGATGAAGATCTCAAGGAAGTAAAGATGGCTGACTTCAAGGTACTCAAGTTGAATTTGAAGATGGGCCACTCAGGTGCCCACCTCATGGATAATCTTGACAAAAAGTCCGTCTCGATGCTTCTTGACCAGAAGTTTTCTCAGCAGATAAAGTACTTGCTCAACCTCAAGGATCGTGTGGATGATACCTCCTCAAAAGTGTTTGTCACTGGAGACTTGAATGCTGGTAAGTCTACTTTTTGCAATGCCCTTCTCAAAAGAAGAGTTCTCCCCGAGGACCAGCAGCCTTGTACGTCCGTGTTCTGCGAGGTGATCGATGCTGCAAAGGTGAACATGAGCATAGAGGAAGTCCACGCTGTGCCGATTGGCAAAGACTACGATAGATCCGATGAATTCACTTATGAGAGACACCCACTCAACAAGCTAGAAGACCTTGTTTACGAGTGTGACCAGTACAGTCTTTTGAAAGTGTACGTGCTTGATTATAGAAAGGCAGAAGAGAGTCTTTTGGGTAATGGTGTCATTGACGTCAAACTCATAGATGCCCCAGGCTTGAACATGGATTCTTATCAAACAACGCAAGTCTTCTCTAGACAAGAGGAGATTGACTTGGTCGTGTTTGTCGTGAACTCAGAAAACCATTTCACACTTTCAGCAAAGGAATTCATCGCTGCTGCTGCTGCCGAGAAGCGCTATGTCTTCATTGTTGTCAACCGCTTCGACAACATCAAAGACAAGAACAAGTGTATGTCTCGTATCTTAGACCAGGTGAAGAACTTATCACCCTACACTCACAAGGATGCGAAAGATTTTGTTCATTTTGTGAGCTCTTCGGAGGTCCTTAAAGGATTTCCTGATGATGGTGGTGATGGCGGAGACGACGGTCCAGGTGACAACGGTGGCCCCGATTTTGATGACCCCAACTTCGACCACCTTGAGAATTCGCTTAGAAAGTTCCTCCTTGACAAAAGATCTATTTCAAAGTTACTTCCTGCCAAGAGCTACATTCTTAATATTCTTGCGGACCTTAAGACGCTCTCGGATATCAACGGCGATATCTACCGCAAGGAAATTGAGAGGAAACAGAATGAACTACGCACCAAGGTGGCTCCCAAATATGATCAGATGATTCAAGATTCTGTTCAGATGAATGATAAGATCACTAAGCTAATCGAGAAGACATGCACAGCGGTCTACAACGCTACCAAAGGTGAAATCTTATCAACAGTGGATAATTTCGGCTCATCTCAAATCGTTCCTTATGGGGGCTTGCAATTTGTTTACGATTACGCTAAAGAAACCCAGCGTCGTATGATTGACACTATTGTTTCCTCTGTCCAGGCCAGTGAGGGTAAAGCTAGAGCCTTGACTGAGAAAAGTGTTCAGGAGATTGTAACGATTGGGCAAAGCACCCTTGGCGACGAGTTCTTATCGGATAAGGTCTTTAAGGCAGATTTAATGTTTACCAGGAGACGTGATACCATTAAAAGGCAGTTGGATGATCAGATTGAAATCTCTGACTTCTTTGACCCATCATTCAACTCCGTTCTCACCTGGATTGGAATACCAAGTGAAATCATCTCAACAACCAAGCAGCAAGTGGAGATTCTTTCCCCTACTCATATTTTGACCACCATACCCACATCTGTCAACTCATTAAAAAGGCAATTGCCCACTCAGCTCACATTACAGACATTGTACTCTTCCACAAAGTTGCTTACGACTGGTGCCCTTCTTAGAAAGGCATACACCTTGTCTGGGTTGCTCAAACCCTCCGTGGCAAAGAAGGTCATCTTACCCTTGGCTATTTTCGTTGGTGGTTTTACTGTCGTGTATCTCATCAATGACATTCCAAACGCTTTCCCAAGAAAGCAAGCCAAGAAACTCAAGAAGCAGGTTCTCGAGATGGACTATGCTCATGTTAATGCTGACAGAGTCTCCAAGGAATGCAGGCAGGTGTTGAATTTCCCATCTAGGCAAGTGATGAACAACTTCCAAACTAGCATTGATAGAAGAAGCGGTGAGAAGGAGAAGCTCGAGAAAGAAATCAGGAATGCAGAGATCAGTTCCGGTTACTTCAGAGATTTGCTTGTGAAAATCGAAAAAGAGTCCAAGTTTGTTTACGACATTGATCTTGAAAAGATTCATTCAGTCGACTAAACTTTATGGATTTTATTAATTATCTTGTGAATAGTGTATTTTATGTGTCATGATAATTTAGTGTTTTCTATGGCGGTAAATTAGTGCTGAGGTGATCGCAAAAGTTATCAAACTCAAGACTATACTTGTTTGGAATGCTCCTCTATAACAGTCTTTGCCTTGGTAGCATTTGCCGTTCTCCTCCGCGTGTGAATCGTAAATCCAACCAAAGTATAGCTGAAGGGGATAGAGGAGTATGATCGGGCCGGAACACGAAAGTCCCCACGCAGTAGTGAAGTGCTTCGTTCCGAACGTATCTGCAAAAATCGAGGGATAGTTGCCGTTGAGCATTCCATAAGCACTGCCCATAATGACAGATACCAATGTCAATAGATGCACGCTATTGGTGTAACTAAGCAACGTTTGTGCAACTGTCATGAGAACTATGGAGACTAAGACCAACCATTGCCTCTGAGCCTTGAGTTTCTTCTTGACAATATCCGATAGCATACCAGCTGCTATCCGGCCGAAGAATTGCGAGATTGATATCACCGACACTTGCAATGCTTGAAGGGACGCAGGGCTTGTGAACAGCCCAGGATCGTAAAAGAACTGTGCCCGTACGATAAAGCCCACGGTGTAAATATACATTTGGCCCATCCCACTACATAAAGATAAGATGAGGAAGTGGGTGAGGTACAATCTGTTTGTGAGCAATGCAGTGACAATGTCTTTTGGGGAGTCCAACCTTTTTAGCGATTTGATTAATTCTGTGTCCGTTGAAATTGTTGAAGTGGTTACTGGGGCTCTCAGTGGAGCTTTCCGGGGACTAGGCTGATTCTGTAAAAGAGGGCGCTGCTCTGAGTTCAAGCTAGAGTCCGACTTGTTGAGACCCCAAAATGCAAGTTTTCCCAAGAACGAAGACAGACGGTGAAGCTCTGGAGGCTCGCGTCTGTTGGATTCCTCGTCCACAGCGGTACCTTCTGGATCGTAGACATGAATGAACCAAGAGCCACAAAATGCCACTGCTCCACAGACGAGCGACAAGAACAAAAGCAATTGCCCTGTGTCGTCGGCAAAGAATGTAGCTGCTACCAACAGGAACACTGTAGCAGAAAGACCGTATGCACCAATTGGCATAGCACTAGCAGAGCCTCTGTGATGAGGGAAGTTGGCCTGCGCTGCTTTCAAGCACGAAAAGAATGTGGTTCCTGATCCGAACCCAACTAAGCACATGGCGATACAGATCAATGGAAGGCTTGGAATTTGGAGAGCGTATATGCGGTTGGAGATGAAGTAACCCAGGAAAATACATGAAGATCCAATGATGATCAGCAAACTCGGCCCGAAGTTGTCAATTAAAAGACCAGCTGGAAGGCCACCACATCCTGTTCCAACAGTCACGGCTAACGAAATGGAGGCCGCTTTGGAGGTGGAAAGGCCCACTCGACGGACTAATTGTGGAGCATAGATGCCATACAAGTATGGAGTTCCAGCTACCAAGGCCACAAATACAGACACGATAAGTGCCGTAAACCTGGCAAACGTATGACTAGCCATATTAAACGAGCGATCTATTACTATTGCATCGAATGCAGTAGCTAGGGTGGTGGAAGATGTGGTTGATGTGAGATCAAGTTGCGCAATATCATTGCATTATCTCACTAGGGAAGAATGGGGATGTGAAGGTGTGAAAATTTCGAGGCAAGATACACAGACATGAATTTTTACTAAAGTGGACTGAATTAAGAGCATTTTGGCAGTTACTCGGAATTTCAACGAGCTAGTCACTTTGGAAGGAAACTGTCTCTCGTGTATACTGTGGCTATGGTGAAGGAATTAGTCTCTTCGGGTTTTCCCGGGGCAGAAAGTATCAATGGGGCAAAAGATCTTTACATTTGAGTTAATTGTAAAAGTTGGAACAGTGGTTGAAAATAGTAGTGGTGCCTGTTTTACGCCCTTTGCTGGATTTGAGCTGGATTTGAGTAGGAATTCATGATTTTCGCAACCATTTACGGGATCTCATACTAAATACGTAGTCCACAACTCAACCCAAAATCTACAACACAACTTGAATTTTGCTTTTATAACCATCAAGAATGACCTGAATTGAAATGAAAAGCCTCCCAGAAGTTTTCGGCTGGGAAGAAAGAGGCTAGAAGGTCAACTCCAAGTCGCTTTGCTCGTTACTCTCCCTTGATACTGCAGTAATATTTACCAGAAAGCCGTCCAAACAGAAGTAGCAGCTCATGCAGATGACAATTCACACAAAATGGATGTTCCTTGTTCCGTCAGGCTTGATGGTCCTAGGCTCTTATCACGCTGGTAGAGCCTCACCTGTATACCATTGAGCGGTGGAAAAAAGAAGCAGAGAAACCACATAGAGGAACCAAGATATACGTCACCATGGGCAGATTGAACAATGCAGAATTCATATCAAAAGTGGAGGCTATACTAGCGTCCAATGAGGGCAAGAGCTCTGTCTACTTCACACAGAAAAGATTGTCGACGCCGTTAGAAAAGGAATCCATTGATCTGGTTAAAGACCTTTCCTCCAACGTCGTGGAACACCCTACAGCATACCCCACCAACACACAGACTTACCCAGTGCTCATTCGTGCCACATTGGGAAAGAAAGATTCCAAGATATCGACTGTGGTGGAGCCAGCCAACTTGGATGCATTCTGGTTGGAGTACGCCCAGGCCCTTAAAACAGGTTTCGTCGGCTTGAAGAAGAAGGAAAAGAAGAAGGCAAAGAAAAGCAAGGTCACAAAACCTTAAGCGAAATTTACGTTATACACTTAATTCATGAGATGCAAGAATCAGAGCCTCTCAACCATGAGAAGGCCGCTGGGGTAGATGAATCCAACGTCCTTTACTGGCGTGCTCTTGTCGTAGTCACTAAGCAGAGGCAAAGGTGGAACTGGAGAAACGAGGCGGAATTGGTAAGGATATGAGAAATCCCGGAACTTCTCCTCTGCTTCGACTTGTGAAAGGGTGAAGTTCGACTCCTCTTCCAAAAGGCTTTTCTGATGTAGCTCAACGAATAAAAAGATATCCTCAATGGGCGAGTCTTCCGGGAAGTAGAATGTCTCACGGTTTCCACCGGCCATCTTAATTGCGATTCTGGCTTTCCCTTCTCGAACATCCTGCTGCAGTCTAAGCCCAAGAATGTGAGATTGCTTCCAACGAAGGTAGTCAGCTGCAAGTCTTTTCTGAGCCTTTTGAGCCTTCTTTTGTCTATCCTTGAGGAGTGACTGTTGGTAGTCTGCATTCTGTTGTTTCCGTACCATTTCAGACATGTATTTATCTTTTAGTTCAGCTCTAATGAGCGCTAGTTCGGGTTCGTACTTGAGAGCACGCTTGATGAATTTGCTTTGAATTAGCTTGTCTGGGTCACCTTCACCTATACCTCCTTGGATCTTCAGGATCAAAGATATCTTAGGTGGAGTTTTTGAAGGACCCTGTGGTGTCATCGTAGACGTCCTTGTAAGGCAAAGAACGCCCAAAAATGGAAATTTAGTGACATTTAAACTGTTAGCCAATTGATATGCTTCCAGGTTTGTGAGGTCTCCGCCCCATATTATGTTTTGGTTATTTCTATTCTCTGAGGTGAAAATGGAGATAAACTTTGGGTTGGTGACAACATGATCGAAGATGGAGCTCGAGCTCTCATTGCTTGGGTTCGTCAAATAGACATACAAGAATTTGCCTCGATTGATTGCCATGTAAAGTGCTTGAGTGTAGCTGCCTTGGAAAAAAGGAGGCAAGGCAGCCACATTGCGGTCAGGATTATTTGAAGAGTATAGCTGTTCCGGCAGCAAATTCTCCTCTAGAGCCCTGACAAACCTTTCAACCTTGCTGATAGGGTCATTCATTAGGGCATTACAGCTAGTTGTCGCTGTCTCCGATGCGGATCTGCGTCGCTGAGCTTCGCTGTCATCCAAATATAGGAAGGAAAAGAACTTGGAAAGAATTGAAAGGGTGACCACTGCTGCAACTGTGATGGGTGCAATGAACAAGAAGATCAACCACTTGGCTATGCGATTTCCAATTGAAGGGGAACTTGGTGATGCATCCGTGCTTTCTTCCGCCGGATAAGTTCCAGGAAGGTTTTGAGGCGGGTCATTTGTCGTGGGAAGCAGCTCATATTGCCGCCTTCCGAAAAAGTTGGACCATGAGCTCATGTAATGGAGTGGCGTGTAGTAGAGATACGGGAGTAGGCTGCGTATTTGTATGAGGTGCACGTGACACAAAACTTAAAAGTGGTATAACTCACGATCCGCGGGGGCTATAGCGCTGAAAATTTGTGTGCAACTTACTTCCAACTTCAAAAACAAATCACAAAACTTTAAAGGCAGACTGACACATACTAAAAACTTCACTTGATAAGTTTTCAGCGGGGTGCAACAAGTTTCAGAACTCGCCTGCGTGGCGTAATGGTTAGCGCATTTGACTTCTAATCAAAAGATTCCGGGTTCGAGTCCCGGCGTGGGTTCTTGGAAGCGGTTTTAGCTCAGTTGGGAGAGCGTCAGACTGAAGATCTGGAGGTCCTGTGTTCGATCCACAGAAATCGCATTCTTTTTGCTTTAAAATGTATTTTTCTTTATTCCGAATGATTTATATTCTATGAAAATGCTTGTATGCTTTATCGATGGAGCGAACTGGTACCCCAAAAGCTGGGTTCACTGGAATGGTGTAGCTCGAGCCTGCGACTCTCTCTTCAGCCAGAAAAGAGTAGGCATCTCCTTTATCATTTTTGAAGCGGTACTCTGCCATGCTTAAGCCACAAAGAGCGTAGTTGGTGTGATAAAAGTCTGGTGATTTGCCGGGTTTGTCTTTCAACCCACCACGCTTGAGATCTTGGCAGCAATTGGAAATGTAGCTGATGAGGGCTTCCTTATTAAACACATCTGTTCCAATCGAAGACTCAAGCAAAGCAAATGCACCGCCGACCCAGTAACTGTAACAAGCATCCACAAGTTTGTTGCTTCTTCCGGAAAACCCACCTTCCAAACTCAATTGTCTGTCAGCAAGCCAACGTAGTAACAGGGCTTCATTGAAGTCACCTTCTTGATGGCCCATCAAATAGAATGCAGCGACGGCGCAATAAGTGTATCCACCATGTGCCTCCGTATCTGGAACCCCAGAAAAGCCCCCCTCATATGTTTGACACGACGAGAGCCATTGACGGGTTCCAGCCCAAAGCTCAGTGGTGTCCATATTGAAAAGTGAGCTTATAACAAGAGCACAGTAGGTAGAACGAGTATCACTTTCGCCTCCTTTGTGCATTGCAAAAGAGCCATCGTCATTCTTCAATGAAAGAAGCCAACCCTGCAAATTGTCCTTAATTCTATCCACACTTGCAAAATCTTCTACTAGCACGAGCAGAAGCAAAAGCACATAGGTTGACGCCATATGGCCCATATGCATGTTGGGTCCACCAGCAATGCCACCTCTGCCTTCATCGATCACTAACGAATTGACCTTTTGCGAAACTAACTGTTTCAAATCGTCCAGAAGATCCTCTCCACTAAGAGTAACATGTGCATTTGTAAGCCAGTAGATCACCCACAGTTGTGAAGCATCTAGCACGTAGTAAGGATCAGGCAACGGCTCGTCCAAGTACAGCTCCACGTACTTCAAGTGAAGGTCGACATTGATCTCATTGTTGAACACTTCATCTCGGTTGCTTTCATTGAGCAACTTTTCGTAGATGTCTTTGATGGTATCCAGGACATTTTGCTGCTCCACTGTCGTCTCACATAAATAATCGTCTTCTGCTATGGGTGGGGCTGTTAACATGGTAGTCATGGAAGCTGAGATGTTTGGACGCGTTAGAGATTCAAAGCTTTCAGATCGCTTGGATTTCCCTAGTATATTGAGAAGGTAAGAAATTTGCCGGATATTTGTATCATCGTCGGGCATCAGTGGTGTTTCATGAAGTTGCCAGTATGGTCCATCGCAATGGGATTCCTGTGTGAATGGCTGCGACTGGAGAAGCCGGTCTGGAGAGACCTAGAGTGAGAGTGAGACCAATGATTTGGTCAATGAGATTTCTTTCAATAAAAAGTTTAATAGTTTCCATCCTCAATGCATTCAAAAGTTGAAGATTACAAATTTGCAGTCAGAAGCAAGCAGTGGGTAAATCAGTTTGGCCCGCCTTATATCGTCCGGATGCACCACCACTGACATAAGACCAATTAGGTGATAAACAAAGATTGGAAATCCTACATCTTTTCCATCGAACCATTTCAAGAATCGAAAGCTTGTATGGACCCGGCAGTTCAAAATATAAACTTTGAAGCCCCTCTCTGAAAAAGTTTAGCAGCGCTGGAGTAAACAAGTCTGAAACTCTACGATGCACACTGGAAATTACCAAAACAGACCAAATGCCCCCTGCATTTCTTAAGACCAAAACACGGCAATTTTGTGACCAGCAGTGTTACTTGAGTTAAGACCCAATGACTTTGAGATATCTTGGTATTTACATTATAATTGGCCAATTGGGGTTGACACTTCTCATAACCGTGCAGCCAGGCGTTAGATCGTGACCGTATACTATTTGGGATGCGCAACGTGTGGTTAAGTCATTATGCGTCTGACTTTGAAGCCCTCGCACTGTTCTAGACTTTGCTGGCCATGTGAAGACATTGGGGAAAATGGAAATAAACTATAACCTAGGTCTATGTGTACAATATGGTGAAGCCAAATGGATTTACATTGCCAAATTAAGCCTCGCATGCAGCTAGCAACCAAGCTACGTCATCCTGCTGCACGCCAGCAGGAAAAGCCTACTTCTCTACCGTGTGATACTTCTATATCTTGCATTATTCATTAATTCGTACGTCTCGTTACTCACATATAGTTTTCGAAGATCTCATGCAAAATGCTCTCATAGCAGTAGATGAACTGGTCAAGCGTCTGCACCATTGCAATACGCTGCTGGCGTTGAAGCTGCACCGCCTTGTAGACGAGATCTTTTGTTCCCCAGGGGTCATACTTCCCATTGCTTTTGCCTTTAAAGCAATCTTTAACCATATCGAGCGTGATGAAACATCCAGTACGCCCACACCCTGCTGAGCAATGGACAAGTAAATCAAGCGAGCGAGTAATTTTAGATGTTGGAGGTTGTTGGTTTTTGAGCAACTCGATGCATTCGTTTTTGCTCTCCAAAAGACGTGAAACAGTCTTGAAGTTGTCGGGAACACCAAAGTCAGGCCAGTCAGCGTAGGCAAAATGATATGCAATGCGGGTCTTGCCGTGTTTTTCCAATTCCATCTTACGGACAGTAAAACCCTCTTTGTCTTCCGTAGACTTGATGGTCACAGAAAGGTCACTCTTTTCAAAATGCTGATTCACCTCGTAGTATGCCTGTGGAGCAAAGACGGATGGCTTGTTGAGGCACACAATGCCCTTGATACCATTGTACCACACAGTATTCCAGAAATCTTCTTTCGTAGATTCTAATGGACTTTGTGTAGCAATATACTCAGTAAGAGAGAGCTGTTTGCACTTAATGTAATTGGCATTGAAGTAGTCATCCGCAGACTCTTTCTTGGCGTTGGAGCAAGAGGGAGAAGATACAAGCTTCACACGGGAGTGTTCATAAGGCCAGATGTTATTGTAGCGGTTCTTGTAGCCGTACTCTACACCCTTTGGAATGGTGTAGTGAATCTTGTCGCAATGTGGACATGGTGCCAGCGGGGAGCAATACCCACTGCTAAGACCCGAATGAAGCTTGCCGGGAGTGAGAGCGACTTTCTCGGATTGGACCCCCTTCTCTGATTTTTCATCATTAGTGTTTGAAATGGCCATGCTTAAGCGGACCTGCTCTGAACGCTCAAGCTTGTTGAACTTATCGCTCAATACGCTGACCACCTTTTCATTGTGACCCTCCGTACCGTAGCCCTCGGCAAAGAAAGCCAACCAACGAGGGAGCTTATCTTTCTTTTCTTCAAAACCTTCGGGGAATCGGAGCTTGTAGCTATATGTGGTGGTGGTGTCTATCCGCGGTAGTGTTTTCTTGATTGACATCAACATTTTTTGGTTAGACGCTGTGGCCGAAGGGAGTGTGAACCCCGAGAGAAAAGGCGAAGACTCACGACTCGAGTCACCGGGTGACTGGGCGAATCCGTCCTTGGCAGAGTCCGGCCTAACAGCGTCTAACACGGGATGCAGAGGAGTCTCGGGAGAGACTGGAGTTTGATCCGACAGAAGGGCTGACTCATCTCGAAGCAGCTTGTCTAGATCTTGGTAACCGCCGTCGAGATACCCGACAGTAAACCTGTCATGCTTGAGAAATTTTTGTATCGTTTGAAACAAGCTAAACGAGATGTGACCGGTGCCACTGTTAGCGTCGTATACCAAAACCCTTGTAGGCTCTGTGCTTGCAGTGAGCTGATCCTTCACCTCTTTGGGCAAAGCAGCGGAGTTGGAAACATGGGCAAGGTCATAATTTGGTCGCTTCAAAAGCGTAGTAGGAATGCAGATGTTGTATGCGTTTTCAAGGCGAGAGGCCAGATAATTATTGAAAGGACGAATGTCAATCGCCAAGGAATTGCCTTCTAAAAAGGATTTGATGGCTTTGGGCTCGTCACTACGGACCGCCACAACGTCGTCAGGCAAGTCCTTAAAGTGTGATCTGGTGGTGGGGCTAGTGGACTGAGGCAGTTTAACATAAAGGTATGGAAGCCCCGAAGTGACCTTCATTGGATTTGCGATGTTTTGGTCTCGAGGAGGCTCTGTGACGATGGAAGGGACATTTTTCATCATCGCAGCGTGGGAGCTGAGGAAGGAAGCAAGGTGGAAAACCGGTGCTTATAAAGAATGCAAGCTATGCGCGATAACTGGCGCAGGGCGACTATGCCGCAGGGAGGAAGGTCTAGAGGCGGCGAAGGTCTAGGTGTATGGGGGAGCGTAGCGTGTGTGCAGTCCAGAGGCGACGCAGTGTGCTATTTTTGACCAGCGTCTGTCCCGCAACCCAGCCCAAGCCTGCCGAGCCAACATAACCGCCTTACTTGGCCTGTCATGCTCCGTTGCAAAGCGTAGCAGAATGAATGGTTTTTATTATGGCTCGCGGTGTAGTGGTAGTCGCTTGCAGTCCGAGTAATCCGCATCTCTGTGACGCTCGGCCCGGAATGAGTGAGTGACCTCGCCTGATGGGCGCAAGGTTATTTTTTGTGGCTGCAAAACAAACAAATAAAGAAGCACCGCCCGGGCTTCCAGAAACATCGCCGTTTGGAAGTTGTTTCTGTTCTTTGGCCGTCAAGCCGCTGCCGCCGATTCACCGCTTTTGACGAAGTGCATTGGCGTTTCCTCCATGTGCTTGCCTCATTTGAAGTAAGGTTACCTGTAATGCTGCCACCTTATATCATTAGACTTGACATATCCCTCCACATTAATTGCACAAGACTTGACAATTTGACGGGCCAATTTCACCTCGTGTGGTTCAATGGATGCTGAAATTGCCCCTTGATAATTTAACTTTTTTTTTTTTGCCCACTCCGCCCCATATTTGCCATTGTGGTTGATGGCCCCTTGCCAGTAGCTTGGCCCGCACTTGCCTCAATAGGTCGGACGCAGCGCTCGCCTTGGACCTCGCTGATAAAGCACAAACCGCTAAACCCGTCAAAACTTGTTGCTTTTTTTTTTTTTTTTTTTTTTTTTTTTTCTTTACGTCGCCTTAAATTAGTTTCTCCCTGCGTGCCTTCTCGACGGCCCGCCTTGCTCTCACGGTGAAAAGTACCGCAAGTGCTGCTGCCTTGAATCGGCTGTGGCCTTGGCCTAGATGGTCGTAGGGGCTTCCGCTCGGACGCCCAAGAATCAACTGGGTGGTGTCTGCGCGATCGTCGCTAGAGTCAATTTCGCAGCCACTGAGAAGCTGCTCTGTGAGGTCCGAAGGTTGCTGATATCCTTGGCCCAAATTTGCCTTAAGATCCACAATTACCCTTTCTTGAAAAGCACTCACAGCCACGCTCGCCTCCCACTTTCGCTTGGCTTCCTCGTACCGTTCGTGCACTAGAGCCAAGCCGGTGCGTAGCTGATCGATTGTGTTTTCCTGGCGGTGTATTTTCGCGATTTGGGCTGCATCGGCCTGAGGCACAAATTGCACTTTCGCTGCAGACTCTCGAGGTCTGCTCGGGGCCTTGACTGGCTTCTGACTCTCTTTTTCAAGACGTTCTCTCATTTCCTTTTCCCTCTCTGCTCGTTCCTTTAAACCGAAGTTGGTCTCTCGTAATTGTTGATTTTGGAGCCGAAGTTTTCTGATTTCAGCCTCAAGCGTCTCGATACTGATACTTTGACGGTCGAGCTTCGACAATAGCATATCCTTGCTTCGACCCGCTCGCGTCTCATTCTCTGTGATTTCATCATTTGTGGCATCCTTCTTCGGTTTTCCCAAGTTCTCCTTGTCGTTTTCCGTAACTTTAGCCTCGGGCGTGTAATGGCTCTTCTTGATCGCCTCGATGTTACTCTTGAACTCCTCAAAAAATGTCCTATTATCCTCCCTATGAGGCCTAAGTTCCGTCCTGTCATTCATAAGCAGCTTAAGCAGCTGATGCAATGCCTCATTGCCCCTTCTGGCACGGGATAGTGTGTCCTCCATTGACGAGTAGTAGATGTGTTGATACAACTGCCTTGCAGTATCGCGAAAACAAACAAACACGTTCTTCCATGGCAAAACGTCTACTGCGCAGGGTATCCATCCTGGAGCGCATTAAGGCATATCCGTTGGACCTCATCCTCGGGTTGAATGAGGCTGTGGTCTCGATCGATTGGGATGATTACGTTCATTCCACTTTACCCATTGGTATAGTGCTCACGACGGTGTTTGCTCTACTTTGCAAGATTGGTGATCGCCACAACACAGTGAGGCTGCGGCGCCTGAATGACTTGTTTCGTGCTGATGCCAGTGTGTATAAGCAGGTTAGAAATCGTGCAATTACTGGATCTCTGGATCCAATTCACTATCCTAGTGTGAGTAATGAAACCAGTGGCAATCGCTGGGTATGGCTAGTGAACGCCTTGGTCGTGATCCTTGCCTTGGCTTCCATCATCAATGCTATCACTGTGGTTTGGATCTCAAATAGAGAGTACACCTTGCTCAATTCGTCTACAAATGCCGCCAGACCGAAGGCATCTAATGTGTCCAAACTGACTGTCTCGAGCTCTGACGACAGGGGGTTCTTTGGCAAGATACTCTCCTACTTTGAGGGTCACCTGCGCTATCTTTCTGATGATGAATCAGACGGCGAAACCACTTACGAAGTGGAGTTCGACCAGAAAGACGTTTGGGTATTGAAGGTTTGGGACCCTTCCCTCTTCCAAATCCATCTTGCGGTCACCTTCTGCCCAATTACACTCTTTGTGATTAAGCTTGCTTCGCTGATATCCCTATGGAAAACGCTTTTAATTATCGTGGCCTACGACATTGCTTTCTACAGCCTCGTCTCCAAGTTCCTACTGCTAATAGGCGACAAGCAGATCATATACCAAGAAACGTTCAACGAATACAACCGGAAATACGTTATTCCAAAGACTTCCGTGCTCAAAAAGAATGCAATTGTCGACGCCACTTACGGCCCTATGGCTGCATCATCCATGGTGGCCTACGATGATCGTAAGGGTCATTTGCAGAATGAAAATGCCTTCTATACCCACGACATTCACGGCAACAGAATAAAAAGTGTCCGTGCCGAAAAGCAGTATGCCTCGAGATCCGCCTCCCCTGCGAGGGATACCCTCCCTGCTAGTGCTTACTCTAGGCACAGAGATACTTCCTTCGCTGACTTGTATACATCCACAAGAGGAGATGACAATCATCAAAGCTGGATCACGCTGTCTACGCCATTCGTCACACGTACTGGCCACGACTCCTTCATTCGTCCCCAGTCGCCCAGACATTCCCCCTTGAAAACTCCTACACGACTTTCCTTCAGCCAGAGGACGCAACTATCACCTTCACGAGCGTCACCAACACGAAACTACTACACTCCTTCCCACCGGGGCTCGCCTTCACCGACTCACTTGTCGAGATCAAGCTCCCCACAGAGAAGTTCTTCGCCTTCAAAAAGGCCATGGCAATAATGAGATCTATATGGACCAGGTTAATATACAATGCAAATAAGTTCCATCACAAATCGTGAAATCCGAAGAGGTAGTTTGATATCGTCCCGACAAAGCCTAGTTTCTGCTCTGGCTTCTTCAGTTCGCTTGGATTTTGTGGGTCTCCCTTGGGCGCCTTCAAGAACATCTCGGAGCCATCTTTCACCTCGAGTCTTTTGATGTAAGATGCCTGAATATCATTAGAGTCTCCGATGACCCCTTTGTCAACTTTGCTGGAGAAGTCTCCAAGCTGTAGACCCTGGAGGCCTCCTCCAATATCTTCCGTGCTGGTCAATTTGCGGTTCTGCAACTTCTCCACGGCACTCTTTGTGTATGGCACAACTCCAATAAGAGCACCATTGAACACTGAACCAGACTCTTGTAGCGCGTCCGCAGCTGAAGATGGGTTGTCGTATGTGAGTTTCACCCATGACTTTCCACAGAAGATAGGTGGTTTAAGCTGGCTTTCGTGCTGCTTTTCGTCTGAACTGGATGAGAAAAATGCACCCGTCGTTGGACCTTGGAAGATTTCTTCTGGAGAGGATGTGGCTGTGGATTTTGCGGCCTCAAAGTCCTCAAGGATCGTGCCGAATTCCAGGAAGTGTGCAATGACTTGGTTAGCCATGCTTTCGGGGTAGCCAAAGACAAGCACAGCAGCCTCACTGTGACGCAATGGGTTCTTCAAGATTTTCTTATCATCCGCTTTGGAGTCATCAGGAGAAGTGTTTCTTGCAAATGCGTTCAGGAAGCTGCGGGGGTCCTTAGTGATGAAAGATTCGGTTTGTTGGATAGGCTTATTAACGGCATTTGAGGAGTCATCATTCAAGTCATAAAGTGAGCGTGGTGGAGGAAGATCCTCGTTGTAATTGTACAATGGCAAGTCCTCGTTGTTGTTGTTGTTACCCTCGAATGACTGGTCTTTAATAGCAAGGAGGGACGAGTCTTGAAAGCTGGCATTGCTATTTCTATGAGTCTTGTTTCCGAAACTTATGACATTGAAGTCGGTAGATTTGAATGCTTCATCGTCTTTCCCCGTGCTTCTCTTGTTTTGGTCTCTTTTATTATTCGACACAGCGGAAAGCTGGAATCCTATCTTCTTCTTGGGAACAAGATGATTTGGGATCACCTTTTTATTAGACTTTTGATACCAGGCTGGATCTTTAGAGTCAGATGAAGCCATTACGCTACCTGAGCTGTTGGAGAACAAGGACATCTGCACTGGTTGATTGTGAGGTTTTGATGTTTGGCTGCGTATGTTTTCAATGCGGGCGTGTGCAGATCATTTTTGGGAAAGCAAGATAGCCGGAGTAATTTGGTACCCCCATGAGGTAAAAAAAAAAATTAAGATATCAAAGATTGTAACGGAATTACAAAAAAGCTTTGCGTAAGTTCATTTTGGTTATTCTCTTCGCTTTGACGTACTCTTCTGATTGGCAATTTGTCAACGTGAGATATGTGTATTGTCCACCTCACTGAATGATGCTACAAAGGCGAGACCAACATTAGCCAAATAAAGATATATAATTTCAATTCGATGAATTTTCGCCTCTTCTGCCTTAGATTGGATTATTATTACTGATATCAGTGCTACAATGAGTTCTGATCACCATTCAATTCAACTGTTATAGTATCCTTCACCAGACCAAGTTTGTATTAGCCTGACAATCAGTGAATCAGGCTCCTTCATGTTCTCCAATCCCTCAAACCAAGTGACTTCCCCGGTTGCAATGGCACATCTGTTTTGCAGCCAGTACTTTCCTGCAGTACCTACACATTTAGCGGTGCTCATCTTCTCAGTTTAGCTCCAACCTCAAAGTCCCATCGCAATGATTTTGTCACCGGCAGAGAGGGCATATCTCTTCGACTCATTGGCGATGTCGCCTCCTGTCCGTCCAGACGGCAGAAAAGCTTTTCAATTTAGACCTTTAGAGGCCAAGACCGCATTTCTACCGAGCTCCAACGGTTCTGCAAGAATCAGAATGGCAGATGGATCCGAGTGCATTGTTAGTGTGAAATCCAAGGTGGTTTTGATTGGTAAGGAGCCAAACTTAATAGAATGCGACGTTGACATAGCCGGTTTCCGTGACGACTCCAACTTTGTGCTGAACTTGAAGTTCAATATGACGAATCTCTTCGAGAAGAACTTCCCAGTCAAGAACTTGCATCTCACTTCAAAATACAGTTACAAACTTTTCATCGATTGCATTGTCATTTCACATCAGTCCTACCCATTGACATTGATCAGCATGGCTTCCTACTTGGCGCTCAGCTCTACCAGATTGCCTCTTTTAGTTTCCGAGACAGACGATGCTGAGATTGAGGAGCAACCAACCTTTTCTGACGACTGGGAAAATTCCCAGTTTCTCTCTGAGGTGTTCAAGATTGAGAAGTTCCAACCACCTTTGTTCCTCACCTTTGGTGTTGCTGGCGAAAATGTTGTTATAGAACCCTCTGTGGAGGAAGAGCAGGTTCTCGAAAGCGGTATTCTTGTGGGCTGGTATAACAACAAGGTCATTTCTCCAATCACAAACATCAACTTGGCCACTAATTCCAATAATCTGAATTTAAAGGGGATCAAGCCCGCTCTTCTTCTCAAGGCTGTCAGTTTAGCGAAACAGTTCAGCTCACAAGTTGTCGCTGCTCTTGATGCTGTGGTCGAGGAGGATCTACAAGATCAGGATGGGGCAATTTTCTAATTAGATCTAAAATATAATGTACATTAGCAATGCTGCAGGGAGTAGGCATGGCAGATGACAGCTGTGGCTGTCTGGATGTTCATGGATCTGACCACACCAACTTGTTTGATCTCCACACAGAGATCCAATTCGGCTAAAAGCTCACCAGGAATACCTTCCTTCTCTCTTCCAAGAAGAATCAAAGACTTTTTGGGGAACTGGAGATCACCGTTCAAGACAACCGATTTGTCTGTCTGTTCGAGACCAATCAATGTGTAGCCTTCAACCTTCTTTTCCCTAAGATAGTCACGAATATTCCAGGGAAGCACCTCCTTCATGGGCATCCAGAAGTCCGCAGTAACGGCGACATTCTTAAAAGTGGCATTCTTTGTCATCTTCATGTCAAACACAGTCATGAGACCAGCGCCTAGAACATCACATAGTCTGCAAATACCACCAAGGTTTGGCGCTTTGGTCACCAACGATGCAACAACAATTAGGTCACTGCGCTTGACGTCGTTTCCATCACTTCCATCAACATCCATGACGGTACTCCAAGCATGACTTTTAGTTTGCAACGGCATCGAAGCGGTTCCACTTGCCTCCTGCAAATCTCTCTTTTCCTGTTGATCGGCCTTGATTTTAGATACCCACAATTCAACACGGTCTTCTCCCACTGGGTGATTCAAGAGTGCCTTTTGCTCTTCTGTGAGGTACCTATTAAACTGCTCACTAGTGAAGAACTCAACCTCCCTGTCACTGAGTCTCAACAACAAGCCACCTGATATGCTCACCAAGTCCAAATCGTTGATAATGTCCCACAAAAGCGCATCACCACTTCTGTATTGACCAAAGGCACTGGATGCCACTGCGCTCTTATACATATTTTCAACCAATGCGATGAGATTCTGGTCCAAAGGCAAGTTCTTCCTTCCGATCTCCTCGTGCACTGATGTAGCCAAAGACATAGAAAAGTGACGGGTGATTGCCTTGTTTGTGGACGCAGCTGGAATAATGATAGTCAAGAGTCTGGTCAAGTACTCGACCTCTTGTTTTTCGTCCAATGACAGGATCATCAAATAAAGTATTCTCTCGTAAATTGTAACCACGGTCGGCTTCACTTCGTGTGACTCTAATGAATTGGCAACTTTTTCGAAGTAGACCTCGGCAAGATCATGGCTTCTTGCCAATTGAAGAGCAATTATCCACTCGAAGTATATTCTAACGAGCGGACTTGGATCGTTCTCGATGAAATAGTTGAACTGTTCGAACACAGATGATGTCACTTTCTCCACAGAAACTCTGTCGATGACGGAAAGAATAGCTTTGGCTAACTGGCATCTTACATATTCTTCTGCACCATCAGTTTGCTTTGTGATATTCACCATGCGGTAGGTGTCCTCCTCATTCAAAATAGCGTTGATCACAGACAAGGCAAACGACTCGGTCTTGATCGAGTTGAGAATGGCAAACAGCCATATCTTGCCCAGAATCTCTTCAGGTCCGTAGAGCTCCTTGTATATGTTGGACTCCGATGGTGCAATCTTTTCATCATAGAGGGTACCAATCACTATCTCCATCTTGAATGCATGAGAAGAGACTTGGCGATGGCAAACAGTTTGCACCAAGATATCAGGAATAAACTTGATCTCCTCAAAGGCTTGTGGGTCTAAAACCTGGAAGTTCGAGAGTCCTTTGATTAACCTCGGAATCAAACCACGTCTACCGAAAGAACTTTCGAGGATAGATTGCGTGAAAGCATAAATGGCGTCATTGATAAACTCTTCTGAGCGAGCTTTACGCATGACAGTTGGATGAAGAAGCAAATCAATGACCGCCCAGTGCAAGTCTTTATCCGACAACTTGAGTCTCTCATTGCAAAGCTCCTCCCAAGTTTCACAAAGTCCAAAAATAGCTGTAGTAAGACTTTCTTCGTCGCATACACCTTCGTCAACAAGCTTAAAGATTATGGAGACAATTGCATGCAATGTGGTTGAGTTTGTAGTACCTAAGTCAAGGAGAGACACGATTTGAGATGCCGGTGTCTCCTGGGGAGCTCTTTCGACTATTCTCTGTAATTGGATATGGAGCTGACTGAATCCGTCCTCCTTGAGTTTGTAAAAGTCGTTACGTGACCTCAAGGCGTCAGACCCCAGGAACATCTTCGATTGTAGGTCCTCGATATCCGCCACCTTCAAATGATCCTTGGATGAGGAAGAGACCTTGTTAACAAACTTAAGTTTGTTGACTGCCAATTCAAGCACTCCAAAATCTTCAGACTGAAAGTCAGTGATAATCAGCGCCCAAATATCCTTGATGGTAAGGCTTTCTGGTAAAGGAAGCGTTGCGATTGGAATTGAGGATAAAGCTTTGTATGTGGTCAATGATTCGTTACCCTGGAGAGAGCTTTGTACTATGGCTCCTAAACGGTTCTCAAGACAACGGAATTTATCTGAACTTACTCCATACTCAGTCATTGCGAGCAAGGTTTCATCATCAGCGCTCTTCAATGTATTTTCAAAATCCAGCTGTGTGAACTGCATTTCCAGAGCAAGGTATAAGAGAACACAATTTCCGGTGTTCACACCCGATGAATTGAGGTGTTCCAAGAGCTCCACCAGGCTGCAACGAGATGCCTTTAAGTAGGCAACAATCAGCTGCACGTTTTCAACAACAATTTTGGTACCATTGTAGTTCACGAATTTGGTAAGAAGAACCGAGAAATCATTTATGTTTTCAAGCTTCAAACACAAAATCATTTTAAGCACGAGAGTTTGCAAAGTTCTTCTGAAGAGATCGCCTTCTGAAAAATTGTCAAAGAGCTTGGCCAACATCTGGTCATGGATACCGTACTTTAAGGCGTTTTTTCCCTCGAGACCTCTGACAATACCCCAGGCGGTGTAGATCTTAACAGCGTCGAACGTCTCTCTTACACCAACAAGAACTTCTAACACAGATGAGCTCACGCTTTCAAACTCTTCTTGTGACGTCAAGCTGTTGAACAAGTTTGCCAAAAAGTCAGCGACTTTCTCGCCATACTGACATGCCAATTCATTTGTGAAGGGACCCTTCTTTCTAACGGTGAAATGCGAGGATTGAAGCATGTAAGGCAAGAAAGTTTCTTTCAAAAAGGGTAATCCATATTTGAAAAGAAAAAGATTCTCAGATTTGATAGATAAGAGAAGCTGAGTTGAAAACTTCCTGACTGAGTCCATCGAGGACTGGAAGCCTGTGCAAAGAAGACAGAAACCCCATGACGAGTGAATGCGTGATTGCGGAGTGAAAAGATCCAAGATCTCGTTTTCAGCTCCCTGAGTCTGATGCAATGAAGTGTCAATTCCAACAATCTCGTAAAGAGTGGTGTAAACGCTCCACTCTTCCAATGCGTCTTCCACATCATTAGTATCCCATTGAAAGAGTTCCGTTTTAAATGAGTGGTTTATAAGCTTGATGGAAAGCTGAAGGATAGACAAGCAGAACTTTCTTATCTCATGAGAAGCTCCAGCAAGACCCGACTGAAGAGTTTCCCAGTAGAAGTTTTGAGACACAATTGACTTTTGGAAATACTCGTCTTCCCCTAAACGACCATTTTTGGCACTGAGTACTCGAAGCCACAAAATGAATGAATTATGCGCATGCTGCTTGGTTCCTAACGGTTTGAGTAGATCGAAAATGGTACTCCACAAGTATTTCGCAAATTCCACGTCTGTAAATGCTCGATCTACTAGCGTTCTCACCCTCCATCTGACGACTTTAGAGCATTCACGAGAAATCTCGTCGTCTACATGGCCAAGGAAGAGTAGGAATACCAGGTCGACTTGGTCTGCCAATTTGCTTTGCAGGAGGTCAACACTGACGTAGAAAGACGATAAAAATGTCATCAAATGCAAAAGCTCCTCCTTCTCAAGGGACTCCTCTAAATTGGCCAACTTGGTGGTGTTTAGCACGTAGATACCCTCGAGAGAGGCCTTGAGAAGCAGAAATACTTTCTCAAGAATGGCTGTACGAGCTTCCCCTGCATAATTGGCAAACCTGATGGCAATTTCAATTTTCTCTGTGTCTCCACTGCAGAGCACGTCCAAGCAGTATGCTTTGATCTGAGGTATAATCTTTTCCAGAGTCAGCTCATCGACCTCTCCGATGAGCTCTCCTAAAGCAGCCGCATTCTGTGGATTTTGCAAATTTTCGGCTAGCTCGGATGCAATAGCTGACTTTTGGTCGGCACTCAAAATCCCGGCCACGAGTTTGAGTGACGACGACATTGACTATATCGATTTCTTTCTTTGGGTGCAAAGTCTGTGGGGCATCTCTATGCTGGTGCACGGATGTGTTCCAGATGCTCCAGGATATGGTTCATTTACGAGAATTACGAGGTTGTAAAAGTCATCTACAAACTTTGGCAATTTCACAGCTTCTCCTTCAACTCACATTAGCTCGGAAGTCAGGTGTATTTTTGGTTGCGCCCCGCTGGCATACATAAGGCGGGACTGCTGGCACGATATGTCCTGGACTTAGACACCCCTGGTCAAAAACAAGTGCTGAAGCCCCCTCAAAACGGTAACCTAAAACGCATTGATAGCCCCACCTGCCTTGGTATATCCAGGTTATTCGGGAACATCTTTCCGTCAGGTACTCCAGCACGCCATAACCTTCCCAACAATCCAAACGAGGGTGTGCTTTGCAAATTGGAAAACAAAAAAAAAAGTTACTACTTTTTCTTAATTTGCTGATTGATGATTTCCGATAATCCTGTTTCTTTTCGTTTTATTGCTTTAGGTGTAGCATGTTCTGGCCTGGTCTCGCTACTGTGTGCAGCCAACGGTCTCCACATAGTGACTCAGTTGGAGGTGTCGCTAGTAATTTCCTTATCGCACTCCAGATAAAGCAGCCTGCTGTAGATTCCGCACTATAAAGCCGCTACCCTTTCTGCCTCTCAAACCTCAACAATCGACTTTCAAACGTCCTTTTATGGAACCCAAGTTATCTCTTCACATCTACCTCGCCGCTGCTGTTGTGTTGTTTGTATTATGGTGGGTGAAGAGGAAGGGTTCCAAGGTCAAGCCGGTGGCTGCAAGACCTAGCAAGACCCCAAACTCATTTCTGGTAGCTCCGGTGGCTGCTGATTTTGACTGGCGCAAAGAAGAGCCATTGAAGTCATATCCTTACAAGGATAAGCCTTACCGTTTGACGATGGGAATCACTAAGTTGGACACCCAGGACTGGCTCTTGTTGGAAGACTCGTACTTGACGGAATTGGAGGAAAAGACAAAAATCCTCACCAACACCAACACCAAGTATCCAGCGGACAAAGATTTGCGTGGTAGCACCTTCTTCGAGTCCCCAGAGGCGGATCATGCTATCAGGGAATTTTACGATGTCACCATGACTTATATGTGCACCAAGTACCCAATGTACTTCAAGAAAGACGAAAAGGGCATCCACAATACCATTACTGGTGAGCATGTCCCATTGACTTCTGAAAACCACTCCAGAACCGAACTTCAGGAAGCATTGGCTCGTGTCATTCAGGAAGACTTCATTATTCTTTTGAAAGACCCCTCCCGTGGAGACGAAAAGTATGGTGATGAGTACTTCTTCAAAGCAGGCGTTTTTGCTTTTGCTGCTGGCTTTGATCCCAAAGATAAATTTGATAAGGCTCTTACTAGTGTTCACGCTCCTATCCCTGGATATGAGGAAAAGTTGAAGAAATCGATGAACCGCTTCTTCGACCGTCTTAACCCATATGAGATGGTTACAAGATCCAACTTCTCTATTCAGGCTCATGACAAGTACTATGTTGATAACGACAACAAAGGCTATCATAACGACTACAGCACAGAAGCGCCCACATTTGACGAAAAAGAATTACATTACCGCAGTGAGCGTCAAGTTCTCACAAAGTTGCCTGAATCTGGAGCCATTGTTTTCACCATCAGAACTTACCTTCACCCATTTAAATTGTTTGCCGATCAATATCCAGAGGATGGTCGTCGTCTTGCAGGTGCCATTCGCTATTTGCCACAGGACATGGCCAATTACAAGGGTGCCGAAAAATGGGGTGACTCTGCTAAATTGTACCTTGATCGCTTATAAGAAAATTATAGATTTTCGATTTCTTCCTTGATCTCCTCCCAGATATCAATGGTTTTCTTGGCCCATGACATGAGTATGCTGTTGTAGCTGAGCAAGATTTGGAAGATCGTTTTGAGTTCTCTGTTCTGAAACCGCTTCGTGTTCTTCTCCAACTCAGTGCTGATATAAGCGATATCCTGAAGCATGATTGTCTGACAATTCTCTAACACAACAATCTTCTTCTGTAAATAGTCGATGCGATTTTTCTTCGTTTCCTCCGGGTTCTGGTCAATGATGTCAGAAACATACTTCGTCAACTTTTTGAGTGATCCCATGTTTGGGAATAAGCCCAGTCTCTCACGAGCAACGCCTGCTGAAGACGTTTCTTCGCTGCTCAAGCTCACAGGCTGTGGTACATTGTGACCATTTTGGCCATTCTCTCCATGCTTCGAAAGCTGTGACAACTCTTTTTTCTTGTCATGTAATTCTTGATCTATCACCTCTTTTTGATTGGCTTTACGGGCTTGAAAGCGGTTAACAGAGCTAAGAATAGCATCATATCTCACAGCCTCTCCTAGTGGTTCTGAAAATTTCGTTTCCAGCTCGCTGACAAGAGCATTGATAGCAATATAGGATCTGTCAAAGGCCATGCCAATTTTGTCGACAAGAACGTCAAGCTTTGCGTCATCCTCCTCTGGACTCTTACCAACCCTTGCTTTCAGCGAGTCCGCCAACATCAACGAGAACGAATTGAGTGCACTGCCAAGCTCCACATAGTCATTTGACAACCCAATGAAGCTTTCCATGATTTTCTTGTTGATGTTATCCAAGCTAGAAGTCTTGAATTTTATCGGACGAGACTCGGGAGATTCCGTCGGCAGACCTTGTTCTTGTGCGCCATTCGGCAGTGGTTCCTGTGTTGTTTCGGCTCCACTACCGAGGAAACGACTTGTTGTATGCGTTAGGAATTTGCTGTTGTTCTTGAGCGGTTTGAGAAATTGGAAGCTCAAACCATGCTGGGTTGAGGGTAGTGGTAGGGAAGAATAAACTTCAGATGTCTTCAAGCCATTTTCAGGGTTCAGCTGATAAATTGACTTCGGTAGTTGACTTGAGATAAGATCAATTTCATCGGACCAGTTGGCTGAGGGATCGAGGAATTTGGCGAAGAACTCGAGGTTCCTGACCTGCGGAATACCGAGACAATTGTTCAAAAAATTCGAAAGAAGTCGCTTGCGGTGCTCAACGAGTTTATTCTTGTTGAGATGCTTCGAATTGATGTATGTGTATGAGGTGACGTTGCTGTTCTCGTTCGGAGACTCGGAAGGACTCGATGCTTGTGCGTTACCATTTCCGTTTCCCACAAGTCCATTGAACATGTTCAATGAGAAGTAATTCTTTGGCGGGATGGGCGGAATAAGTAGTAGCGGGTACACCCGTGTAAGAACATCTCGTAAGCTCTCGAAGTCAGAGTACCGTCTCCTCGTCTGTACCTCCTCTTTCGTATTGTCCTTGTTGACTAGCTTGATGGTGTAAACAACGTACTTCTTCGACGAATTGGGCATGCCTTCATTCGACTTCCCGGCTTCGCTTATCAAAATCTTGGCGTTGCTTTCAGGACTGAGGAGCTTCGTTACCCTGCTCTCATAGTTGATATGCACCGTGTTGAACTGCTCACCTTCACTTCTGTAAAGCAACATGGACTCGTCTTCCATATCGTCCTCGACAATGTCATTATCTGTAGCTTCGTGGCTTTTAAAAGCGTTATTCTGTGCCTTTTTGCCATTGCTTTTGCCACTTCTCTTATCGGGCCCCTGGGACTGGATAAGGCTTGCAAGTGCCAGCAGGTGCTGAAAGGGGCTATTGTCTTCATCGCTGAATACAGATGCATCAACGTGTTCCGACATCTTGAAAAAGGATATCAATTAATAATCGTGCTTCTTGTATCTTGGTAGCTGCAGATTGAAGTGGTGGTAGTTAACCTGGGGGTGCACCGAGGTGGGGGATCCGTACACCTGGTCGATAAGCCTTGGTCGGAGCAGATGGACCAGAAGGATAAAATTGAATTTGACGGGGGATGTGAAAAGAGGTTCAAAGAAGTCCGTTTGGAAATTCTCTCCAGTGAATTTGAGGTATCTTCTGGTGACTTTTGTTTTGGAGCGGGGGGTCTCGAGAATCTGGGGTCAGGGTCTACTCCATAGGTAACTTCTGGTACCCTGTCCGGAGGTCATGCGAGGGTAGGAAATTATATTTTTGCGAGGCATTTTAAAAATACGTCGGTATTTAGAAATAAATTAAATGGGTACTGTTGTATAGTGCATTACCAGGTTGTCAAACCCTCAAATAGGTAAGTCCTACCGGCATTCTCTTGCGTCGAGGCACCGATTAACACCGGGTTGATACTCGGGCAATCGAATCGCATTTCATTTTGATGGCTTTTACTTGAGCCTCGGGGTATGAGATCCTTAAACTTGTCAGTTGTCGAATTAAAAAGATCTATATCTATTCGTGCCACGAAATTATCAGTTTGTTAATTGTTCCATGCGTTATTGTTCTCGTTCTCACTACCATTTCGCCAATACGGAAAACACCCAATCCGCTTCCAAATTGACCAAACATTATCGGCCGTCAGCAATCACATAGCATCACTTGAAAATAAAGATAAAACCAGATTTTGTGTAAAATTTTCATTTTTTATCCGACCCTGTAACCCAAACTCATCAGACCTTTGGGCGCTGAGCATACACCATTCCCACCAAAACACATTCTTATTCACCGCCTTGCCATTTTTGAAACAAAAGCATCCAAGAACTGAAGACTCTGTCATTTTCCTAGCACCACTTGCAAAACACGGAACTGAACATCTTCTACACGTGACTTGTCACTCAACTTGTGTAGATCGCGAATGCCGACTATCGACAGTCTTTTCACCAGAGCCGATCCTCTTCCAAATTCAGGATGGCTATTACAGAACTCAATAGTACAAGCAACGCCAGCGTTGCTTCTCAAGAGAAAGCATCAAAAACGAAAATCATCTATGTGGGTTTGCTTTTTCTCCTTTCATTACTAGCATTCTTGTGCCAGACAGAGTTCACCTCCCAGGCATACAAGCTCGGATTCAAGGAGCCCATCATCCTTTTACTTGTTACCCACGGCTCATGGTGGACTTTGTGGCCTCTTCAGGCTTTTTTCGTTTCCGTGGGTAGAACCATCGGCAAGGCTAAAAATAGCAGAGGCGTACGCTATGAAAGACTAAATTCTAATGCTTTCCTTTTAGAAAACGAGGCCGGTGCTCCACAGGAGAACAACCCGCCTGTCTCGAAGTTCCACCCATGGGGTTACTTCAAAAGATGTATCGTTAAGCAAGTGCATAACGTCTACCATTCCTCCATCTTGGTGTATGAGCCTAACGTCAACGGAGACAAAAGTACCAGCAATTTGGGCGCTTTGGTGGAGAAGAATCCTCACATTTCGTCATCCAGTTCAGTCTCTGCGTGTATACGTTCGTTTGTTGCAACACCATCATTCAAGTATGTTGCCATTAAGGTGGGCTTGATCTCTTTGGTTCTCAACATCGCAGGATTCACTTGGTATGGCGCTATGGCCATGACCTACGCGTCTGACGTGACCGCTATCTACAACTGTTCTGCTTTCACAGCATATGCTTTCGCCATCCCAATGTTGAATGAAAAGTTTTCGTGGCTTAAAGCCCTGTCTGTGATTATCGCAATTGCAGGTGTCTTCGTGGTGGCTTATTCAGGCTCAGACTCTTCGTCAGATGCCGAAGAACAATACCCATACAGATTCTGGGGTAACTTAATTATCTCTGTGGGCGCCGTCATGTACGGTTACTACGAGGTTTTGTACAAGAAGTACGTGTGTGTTCCTCACCACTTGTCTGTCGTTGTTACACCTAGACGCCAGCTGACTTTCTCCAACTTTGTCATGTCACTCTTGGGCGTCTTCACTGTGCTCTTCTTGCTCACGTTGGTGCTCTTGACCGAACTCTTCCACATCCACCATTTCAACGTTTTTGACTACGGTGAGAAGACGGGTATTATTTGGTTGTATATTTCTGGTTCCATCGTCTCCAACTTACTATTCAGTGCTGCATTCCTTTCCTTGATGGCCTTGACTTCGCCCGTGTTGTCCTCAGTGAGTTCGTTGGTTACCATCTTTTTGATTGGTGTGGTTGAGTGGGTCATGTTTGGCAATGCTCTTAGCGTCATGCAATTGATTGGTGATGCGTTAGTCATTGTGGGTTTTGTAATTCTTACCATTGCGTCCTGGAAGGAAATTAGTGAGGGTAATGATGATGACGAAATTGAATCTGCTTCGCTATACTCGTTTGCTGCCAGCGAGGATACTAGCAACTAAACGAACTAGTTAGCGAGCTTCATGGTCCTGATATCATTCACAAGACCATCGTTTTGTTCATGAGGTGTCGTAAGTTCGTTATGGCCTCCGCCCTGGTGGCTCGAGGCATGCATCATAAAATTTGCATCGGTAGCATCATTCGTTTTGCGTTTCTTAGACGAGGCTGGGTCTGCCTGTCGTGGACCGTGTGTTTCGTGTGAAGTGGACTCGCCAAAAAGGGCATCTAGTTTTCCGTAGGCATCGGATTCTAAGAAATCGAAATGGGGTATCACACCTGTAAGGCTTGAACAGAAGCAAAGTTTCTTCTCATTGCTATCGCTGAGCTTGTATATGACGACAGTGCCGTCAATAGTGGTGGCCACCAAATAGACAGGTAAAAACCTTGATAATCTGCTGAGCCGGGATACCTTCGAGGTAGTCTCACTGCAAGTGTAGATTTGTGAGGATAGAGTCGGACCAATGCGAAGGTAATCAAAAAAGTTCACCACTTCAAAAGTTTCAATATCGATGACACCTGCTTTGGACATCGAATCCGTGTAGAACAAGTATTGTCCACAATTGAAAACTTTCAACTGGTTGATGCAAAACTGAGATAATTGCAAGACTCTGTCTGGTCGCAGTTCAAACTTGTAAGGCTTGGACATGTTGTAAACGAACAAGTCACCAAACTGAGTTCCTGCAAACACCAAGCGGGAAGATCCTTGCTTCCAAAAAGCAACACTCAGCACCCAGTAGGCACAAGTATCTCCTTTAGTCAGGTGAGGGTTCACCGAAGTATCAGAAACGGGCACAAGTCTTCGAACGTCCACGAATGAATGACGTATCAGGGAGCTTCTCCTAAGCAAGGAGTGACCCTCTGGTACCGATGAGACAAGGCCCATCCTTGTCAAGTGTCCACCCAAATTGGCAAAGTCCTCAAAATTGGACTTGAAGTCACTCGCAGCAAAATCGAAATCGTAAATCTTCAAACTGTTTCCCTTCCCGCCAGCGGCAACAACAATGTGTGTAGAACGAGGAATGACCTCTATGCTGATGCACGATAACGGGCCGTCGATGACAAACAGCTTCACCGAGTCATCCGCATCGTCATTGATCAAATCCCGTATCACCAACTTTCCTTCTCCAGAGCAGGTATACATATACTGATTTCGGAACGCACCGACCCCGATAATGGGGTCCCGTGGTCCTGTAGTGGAGTTCTTCCACTCCTTGACAAGCTTGTAGGTACAACTTCCGGAGTTGTCTGACCCTGAGGGCTTCAACATCTTCTCATACAACTGAACAAGCCCTGCACTTCTAGCAACAGCGATATACTGCTTATTCAATATTGGGAACACATGGATTTTCTGAACAAAGTTGGAGCGGCCACCTATGCCAAACTCACCCTTGTGACTTACTCTGATCCGGTCTTTTTCTTGCTTGACACGCAAGACTGATGTTAGAAGTTTGAAACACGATGGGCTATAATCTCACATACCTCGAAGACTGCCACTGCTTTGCAGTGACAAGAGCAAATACATGGGTGGTGGAATAGCAAAAGCGGTACAAGGGTTATAAGGTCTTGGTAGCAGTGAAGAGTGCATTTTGTGGGGTGCGATCTTGTGCCGCAGTAGGGAGTCCGAGATTTGGACACTCAAAGAAGAAACTGAAGGAGATATGCATACATTGAATCCAGACAATTTTGGCGTGATTTCCGTGTAATTATTATATGGATGAGTAAAATGTTGGTGATACAAATGAGTGACCTTTCATCGCTCGCTGTGGCATTCTTCCATATTTGGCTGCGAAACGGAACCCGGACAATGAAGGGTATCCTGAATCAAGTGGAGAGATGGCCTTTGCCACGTACTGGCTTGACAATGCGTAAATTCAATCCAAACTTGGGCGATTTTGGCGAGTCCTGCTCGTGCTCTTCGTTTGGTGAAGTCACATTGTCGTGGTGTATAACTGTAGCTTCGGCATTAGCTGCGGCGTGCAAACTCTCGAGCACGTTACTTCCTGTTCCATCTTGCATTCGTCCTTCCAGAAGTCGTTGTGTCTCGAGCTTGTCTTGAAGCTTTTTAAGCTTGCTATCGAAATGTTGGCTCTCCAGCTGCACGTGTGCCTGTTGTTCGCCCAAGAGGGCTCGGAGTTTGTCAATCTTCACATCTCGCGACTCTATGATCTTTTCGCTGATAAGAAGGTGTTTCCGTAGATTCTCATTTATGAGCTCAACGTCGCTTAGTTTGTCGTTGAGTCTGTGTAGGGCGGTCTCCAATTTAAAAAGCTTCAGGTCTTCCTCGTGCTGCTGTTTCACTTGGCTCATCTTCATGTCTAAAAGCTGCTTTTCGAGACTTTCGATCTTCTTATTCTTCCTTTGAATATCGTCTGCCAGTGAAGATGGGCGATCGGAAGCCATCGAGATAGTGGTGCTTCCTCGCGGGCTTAGTAGACTGACATTCGGACTGAAGCCTGGCGTCGACTTCTTCGTGACTTGGTCTTCTAGTGTTCTATTCATCTGCTCAAGCATCTTCACCCGCGCCTTGAGCCAGTCAACTGACGGTTCAGTGTTGATGTGGGCGGTGTTCTTGATCTTCTTTGCACGGGAGCCGAATCTTAGTGTGGAGAGTGTTTCGGCTGCGTCTGCTGAACCTGGTGCAATACTAATGACGAGAGTTGTCCTGGAGTTACCGCCAAGAGATTCTTGCAAGATTCGAGTCAACTTGGAGTCTCTGTAAGGAACGTGGGTGGCGGTGGGGTCTGTTAAAGAGTTTATCACTTGACCGAGGGAAGAAAGAGACAAGTTGATTTTCTTCGCCTCTTCAAGCCCCTGGCCAGTGGCCCCTGTGCGGTCGATCTTCTCGGATCCGGCCAAGTCGACCAAAAATAAATTGGATCGTGTGAGCTCTCCTTCAACGGACTTTTGCGAAAGTACTATTCTGAAAATGACATGAGAGCGTGACAGGTCTGTGTTCATATGCGTTCTGGAGACACAACGGTTGTTGTTACCTAGCTTGACAACCTCTTCGAGTTCTTTCTCTGTGGACACGAACGCATGAGATAGCCCCTTAACGTAAACACCGTTATCCTTATCTTCGTGGATTGCAAACTCTGTCGCCTGCGGATTCAATAGGTCTTTTATTTGTTCCATGTGAATCTCCATGCACGAGACCTCTACAGTGTGCTCAATGTCTGGCGAGGCCCCCTCGATCTGGGAAAATAGATGCTGACTGACCCTGGGGATTATTCCAGGCGAATGGCGTGGACCAAACATTGTGTGCGTTTTTCCAGCACCTGTTTGTCCATAGGCAAATATCGTACCATTAAACCCCTTCAAGATATCGTCAACAGCCTGGGCAGCCACCAATTGGTAAAAGTCCTCCTGCGAGGTTGTGGCATCACAGACCCTATCGAATGAAAACACATTCAGTGCCTCCTTGTGGTTTATACACAAGGTCTGCTCATCAATGATCTCCACGGGAGAATCATTGGCTCTTTGGAATCGTACATCTTCAGGGGGCCGAAGTCGGCACACTACCTGAACATGGTTCACAGAGTCCCTCAGTGACGTTCGTGTCATCGGGGTCATTGAAATAGATGACGGCCCCGTTGGCGTCCGTGGCGGAGGCGAGGTGACCGACATAGTGGAGGATGAATATGTGGAAGGCTAGGAGCCTCAGGTTCAGGGTTCAAGGGTTCTGTCACGTTAAACGGGGCAGATCAATATTGATCTGGGAGTGCAGAGACCTCGGGCACCCCCCAGCGCGGCTCTAAAATGGCCATAATGCGCTTGGGGACCGTGTTGTGGAGTTAGGGAATGTATTTTCTTGAAATGGTGGAGAAGAAGAGATTTACAGAGGTTTTGTGGAATTTTTATAAATTCGTATCACAGAGTGCTTTGGTTGATGCAACCGTGTAAGTTGACGGTGATTGTTCCGGTGCGCAGAGATAAAGCCAAAAGCTAAAAGTAGGGCTTCGACAGAGATGCTGATTGCGTCACAATGTTGTAGCATGGGGCTTCTGTAAATCCAGTGTTAGACTGTTCGTTTAAAAAAGGAAAATTACTCTTTAATGGTCCCCCCTTGAGGTTTTCCGTCTCACGACACCCCTTCAAGAAGCAGATAACGATAGGGGAACTGATTTTTCAGAGATTGCTGAATAATTGCAATAACATGATTGGGCCAAGCTGGTGTTCATACCGTTTGAGGCTTTGCAGGTGAGCCCCGCAGACTATGCTCCACCCCCTCCATCGATTTCGCAGCCACACAAGGTACGCTAATGCCAACCTAGAAGTAAAGCACGCTGGCCAGAGAATGAGGCAGAGAACTCCGCACATCCATCAGGTCGAATGCAGTTTAGTAATATGAATGGAAAAAATGTAAAAAAGAAAGCCCGATGCGGGGCTCGAACCCGCAACCTTTTGATTGACCTTAGAAGATTAAGAGTCAAATGCTCTACCGATTGAGCTAACCAGGCTTGTTGAAATCCATGGAAAGGCGGCTAAAATATGTTTGCTACTTTGAAACTAGCTCTTTATTTCGCACTTCCTTCAGACCCGGTTTTTTGGTAAAACCAGCAATTTTCCAACACAATCATGTCTTCTCTATCAGAAAAAAGCGGTTTTGAGGGCTTACAGCAACATTAATAATCTAAAACTTTCTTTATGTAAAACGACACCGATCGAGGCCAGCTACAACCGATAGATGAAGTACGGGCTCTTGTCACCCATCTTCATGAGCTCTTCCTCACTCACATGATCCCATTTTCCTTCGGCAATCTCTTGCTTCCTCTTCTTGTTGACAGAAATGTAGCAAGCAGCGATCACTATGGCAACGAGCAACCCCATTCCAGCAAAAGCACAGCCCAAAGCATGGCCTAGTTTGAATTGTGGAGCATCTTGATTTCTGTAAAAGTTGGCAGCAAAAACTCCACTAAGATTTCCAAGTCCGATATGTGTGCCCATGCCCAAGGCTCTCTTGTATGATCCCGATAAGTTGTTAGATAGCCAGATAACCACGAGAGGGTAGGCGGCACATCCAAAGGAAATAAAGTACATACCTCCATAAACGGCACCGGGAGTTTTAACTGCATCAACACCTAAGCAAATGGCAAACCCAACGCAAATGCACAAACAATCGAAGATCAAGAAAGGAGCTCTATAGCCCGTTCTGCCCGAAAGCCATGATTGAAGCACACACATGCCTGTGGCGAGAACAAATGGAGGAACTCCCAAAAGCTGAGATTCTGTGGTGCTGTAACCCAAACTGTGGATAATGGTGGGACCAAAGAGAGAGACAGCATAAAGCGGAACATTCACACCGTACAAGGCCAAGAGTTGAAGCCACACTTGCCAGTCCTTTACCATAGCCCAGAGGTACCTTCTATCACGGGAGTCGTCCTCTGCTCTGACCACTTGAGGAACATCGTCTCCATCAGTCTCCTTCTTGATGACATTGGTAGAGTGTTTGACCTTGTGAATAATAAATCTGCGTTCCTTCTCTGTCATGAACTTACAATCTTTTGGATAAGATGGAAAGCAGGTGAAGGAGTAAACTCCCACAACAAATGTGAGCAAGCCTTCAAGAATGAAGATCCATCTCCAGCCATTGTACCCACCAATGCCTCTCATCTGAGCGATAGCGGCGGCCAAAAGACCCGAGAAAGCACCTGCTAAACTAGCAGCACTGAAAAACACAGCTTGTCTAACAAGAATCTCTTTCTTCAGGTAGTACATCGACAAAAGATAAGAAATACCCGGGAAAAGAGGAGCTTCAAAAATTCCCAAAAGGGCTCTGGTAGCCAAGAGCTGGTCGTAGTTAGTGACAGTCCCCATCAATGTCATGACAATCGACCAAATAACCATCGTTGTGGGAATATAGATGTTGGGCTTGACACGGTGCAAGATCATATTGGAGGGCATCTCCAAGACAGCATAGAAGACGAAGAAAATCAACAATGCCATGTTGAATTGGTTGCCAGTGAGACCTAAATCTTCTGGAAGTCCTTCAATCTTAGCATTTCCAATATTGCCTCTGTCCAAGAAACTGAGCAAGTACAAGACTGTGAAGAGAGGAATGAGGCGAAGGTCGAGCTTTCTGAGCAACTTCTTCTCGTCAATGTCTGAGAAGTCTTCTTCCTCCTCCTCATAAGAGTCCACACTAACTCTAGAAGCATCCTTCCTCACGGACTCGGAGTTGGCCGAAGCTTCTTCCACAAGAACAGTTGATTTTTCCTTTGGCGACATGATGAAGATTTCAAGCACGAAAAAACCTGCAATTTATACATATTACGATACGAGCATTTGCCTTGCCAAAAATGAAAGAGGAGAAGAAGCAAAGAAGTAGTTGCAGCTAGCGCACCCCGCGTGTTGATATTTCCACAATTCTCCGGAGTGAAGTGGAATTCGTGGATGCAAAAGATTATGCGGCAAAGCGCACGGCTGGCCGCCTCGAATTACGATCTAGGAAATAAAGAGGAATTTGATTCAAAGTGAAAGACTCCAGCTAATTGAATCATTTCCATTCTACTTGTCATCATAATGGGGCAGAGGGGAACCTCGTAAATGTGCTGAGCCAAGACAAGACAAAGCATGTCAGAGGTTGTCTCAAGATATGTCGCCCTTGACGAAAGTGCTTAAAAGTCTATTGCTTATCAGAAATGGTGGGGGTAAACTCCGAATCTTCCCCAGAACAAGTTCAAGGAGGGGGACTATATCCGTGAGGTGGGGTCCAGCCGTTGCATCTATGGACCCCTAAGAGGATGCAATTCCATCTCCGAGAGAACGGTAGTTTGTCTGATCTACAGTCTCTAAGATGTCCTTGAAATCCCTAAAGCCACAAAAGTTTTCTTCTTCAGTGTGGTGTTGAAGTTGGACTTGTAAGTAAATGCCAAGGATCAGCGATCCTCTCAGTGTGGGGTGTGTCAACTTCCCGGTCTCATCTCTGAGGGGAACCACATAAGTCGAGAGGCATAAGGCTGAGTTGAAGGCACAAAAGCAGCTACTTTTAGCGGGAAGTTGAGAAGTATGGAACGTCTGGATGTCGGTCTGATGGAGCTACGTGGGGTCTCGAGGATGGGGAGGAGCGCATATACGAAGATGTTGGGAAAGTGCAAACGACGGATCGATGTATGTTTAGCGAACATTAAGGCGAAGAATCAGGAGGAGCGGAAGACGATTAGTAATCACTTAGGCTGAAGAAAAGGAGGAGTAGGCATTTGTTGAGCTTTGGAGACGAGGTGACTAAATGGTAGTTGCCTACCCCGACATCGTGTTGACAGTTGGAATTTCACTTTTTATTTCTTCATACATTTTCTTGTTGAATCGTATTTGCTTATGTTAGCATTTTCTAAAGTTGCACTAGGTGAAGTGGTAATTCAAGAAGTGTAATTGCCTTGCTGTTTCGCAAAATGGCTGCGAAAAACGTAAAAGCTACCCAAATTGCGAATGCGCTCTGGGCTAAACCGCGTATTATCTGAATCCCCATAGATCTACTTCCTTCAATTACGAAAAAAAATAAAAATAATGGAAGAATACAAAGGATCATTTATTAACGACCCCAAATTGCTTTCCCCCAAATGTATAGATGTCTTCGAAAGCACGAACCTGCCGGACCCCAACTTGCATTAGTAGTTGCGGCACAACTCCGATGCATCGGCTTTACCAACTCTTGCATGATCAAGTTTTTTTTTCTTTGAACCACCTGATCATATACCTGAGCTAAATGCCTAGATATTCCAGGCAGCTAGCCCAAATAGCTTAATTTCTGCTTCGGGGAAAGTCCGAACTGGACGGCGGCTGATAAAACGTAGGTGCTGCATAGTGGAAGTATTGTCACCAGAGTCAATCTGACTCCGACCAACGGGGCCTTTCTTATCGATAAGAGATGTGCACGAGCTGCAGGGTCGAAGAGGGGGAGTTGTGGACTTTTCAAGCTCCAAAGAAGCTTTTTGGATTTTTTCCCAGTCGTTATCACAGCCCTCATCACCTCAGCCCATGACTCATTAATCAAGGGTAATCAAGGGAAGAAAACTTAGGCAAAGTCACGTGCGTGGTGGGAATCAGCGACACAGCTAGGGAAGAGAAAAAAACGGTTACTCATTCTTGCGTATCTTCTCAAAACCACACTGAAAAAATGTCAAATCCACAAGATATTGCTGGTACTTTCCAAAGAGCCTTGTCCATCTCAGAGTCAGGCTCCCCTCACGCTGTTCTGACTTCCCCTACTCAATCGTACTTGGCCCAGGTGGGAGGTATTAGCCTGAAGTCCACCAAGGCCTTGAAGCCATTCTCCACCGGTGACATCAAGATCTTGTTGTTGGAGAATGTCAATTCTACTGCCATCAACATCTTCAAGAACCAGGGCTACCAGGTTGAGTTCTACAAGACCTCATTGCCCGAGGATGAGTTGATCGAGAAGATCAAGGATGTGCATGCCATCGGTATCAGATCTAAGACTAAGTTGACTAGCAAGATCCTTCAGCACGCCAAGAACTTGGTCACCGTTGGTTGTTTCTGTATCGGTACCAACCAGGTTGACTTGGAGTACGCTGGTAAGGCTGGTATTGCTGTCTTCAACTCTCCATTCTCCAACTCTAGATCTGTTGCTGAGTTGGTTATTGCTGAGATCATCACCTTGGCTAGACAATTGGGCGACCGTTCTATCGAGATGCATACCGGTACCTGGAACAAGGTTTCCGCCAAGTGCTGGGAAATTAGAGGTAAGACATTGGGTATTGTGGGTTACGGCCACATTGGTTCCCAGTTGTCTGTTTTGGCTGAGTCCATGGGTATGAACGTTATTTACTACGACGTCACCATGATCATGGCTTTGGGTAACTCCAAGCAAGTTGACACTTTGGACGACTTGTTGCAGAGAGCTGACTTTGTCACTTTGCACGTGCCTGCCACAGCAGAGACCAAGAACTTGTTGTCCACTCCACAGTTTGCTGCCATGAAGGATGGTGCTTACGTTATCAATGCTTCCAGAGGTACTGTCATTGACATTCCAGCTTTGATTGAGGCTATGAAGGCTGGTAAGATTGCCGGTGCTGCTTTGGATGTGTACCCACACGAGCCAGCCAAGAACGGTGAGGGCTTGTTCTCCAATGAATTGAACGGTTTCGCCGAAGAGTTGTGCTCCTTGAGAAACGTTATCTTGACCCCTCACATTGGTGGTTCTACCGAGGAGGCTCAGTCCGCTATCGGTATCGAAGTCGCTACTTCTTTGACGAAATACATCAACGAGGGTAACTCTATTGGTGCCGTCAACTTCCCAGAAGTGTCTTTGAGAGATCTCGATTTGGACCAAGAAAACAGCGTCAGAGTGTTGTACATTCACCAGAACGTGCCCGGTGTGTTGAAGACCGTCAACAACATTTTGTCGAACCACAATATCGAGAAGCAGTTCACTGACTCTAGAGGTGACGTTGCCTACTTGATGGCTGATATCTCGGAGGTTGACCAAACCGACATCAAGTCCTTGTACGAGCAGCTAGAGCAGACTCCATACAAGATCGCTACTCGTTTGTTGTACTAAGCAGCATTGATATGACCCCATAGAAAAAGACATGATTAGTCTCGCCACATTTTAATATACCTACACGCAGATGAAAACAAGAATTAAAATATAATCGTAAATCGTCGACGGATACAAAGAAAAATACGAACAAAAACTCGTTCCGGCGAGCTTAAGTGGAGAACGGCTCTCTACTAATCTGCCTGCTGATCTCAGGATCCAACTCCAAGCCTTTCTCCTGATAGTAACGCTTCTGGTGCTCATACAAGAATGGCATAGGCTTGAGCTTCTCTCTAAGAATCCAAACTCTGAAGCACCAGAGAGCCTGTCTAGCACGGTAAATCGCATGCTTACGCAAGGACACTCCAAACACGGAATCCAATTCCTCCAAAGTAAGACCCTTGGTTTCTGGCAAAAAGAGGAGCACAAGGAACCAACCAACGATATTCCATGCGGCGTAGAAGCCAAAGGCACCAGTCACTGTGAAGGCGTTTCTCAAACGAGGCCAGGTGAAGGCCAAGATGAAGTTGAAGAACCAACATGTGGCTGTAGCGAAACCCATACCTAAATCACGAATGTACAACGGGAAAGCTTCGGCCGAGTAGGTGAACGGAACAGGTCCTTCACCGGAGGAATAAACTGCAGCGAATAGGTATATACCTGTCGCTACACCCGCTAGCTTGCCTTCTGTATTTTCGTCCGGTGTTAGGAAACTGAATCCTGCAACAAGTAAGAACATCGACATCAACGGGAAGGTACATAGCAATAAGTTCCGTCGACCAAAGGTATCAATGGTATAGAAGGCCGGGATGGCGAACAAGAAGTTGATCATACCGAAACCCCAAGAGGCCAACATAGCTTTAACCTCAGACAAGTTGGATTCAATGAAGATGGACGAGGAGTAGTAGGCGATGACGTTGATACCACAGAACTGCTGCATGAACATAACAATCCAGGCACCCAAGGCACCGTTTCTGTTTCTTCTCACGGTGAACATCTCCCAAAGTCTCTTCCAGTAAGGAATACCGTCAAAGGAGGACTCTTGCTTCAACAAAATGTACTGGTAGAAGTGGTCTCTAGCAGCAGCAATCTGGTCACGTCTCAAGATAGAAAGAGCCTCGAAAGCCTCCTGGTGTCTACCTTTACCCATAAGCCAACGAGGAGACTCTGGAACACCTGGCACTTGGAACAAGACAATGAACGCTGGGATGGAAGCAGAGCCCAACATCAATCTCCAATTCAAGCCACCAGCGATACCTCTGTCACCAACATGGTAGAAAGCCAAGGAGGAAACATAACCGAACATAATACCCACGGCGGTGAAAAACTGCCAGAGCATCACCAAAGAACCACGAATTGTATGAGGAGTCGTCTCAGCTGCATAGGCCGGCACTGTGGCAGACTTGACACCAACACCAAGACCCATACAGAAACGGGAAATGAACAAATGGTACCAATGCATACTGACGAAACCTTGCCAGACACAAGTGATTGCAGAAATAAAACAAGTCCAGAAAATAACCCACTTACGACCCATGGTTCTGTTCCACCAGTGGGAAGTCCAGCAGCAAATAGCGCAGCACAAGTATGGAGATCCGTTGATCAAGCCCTCCATCAAGTCTGCGTTTTTCATATCAGTGATTCCAAAAGCATCAGGGTAGAACAATGTAGCACCGTTAATAACCGACTGGTCCATACCTTGGACAGCGGCGGCCATGGAGCCTAAAGCAATAACCTCAACCAACTTTCTAGGAATGTGCCATTTTTTGGTCACCTCCAACGTCAATTGTTCCTTCTCGTAGTCCGTCAAGAAATCCATGTTGCCAAAATCGGCCGGACATCTAGCCAATGCAGCCGCACGAGCGAAAAGGTCCTCATCCAAGTTGTATTCAGCTGCATATTCCTTACCCATCTTCATGGTTTCCGCTTCGGTGTAGTGAGCAAGAACGTTACCACGTTGACCAGGCCTGTCAGTGGCCATGGCCTTATAGGAATTCTTCAGGGAGAGAGACGACGACAGCATCTCCACTGCCGGCTTCTCAGCGTCTGCGATCTCTACTGTAGGGTCTGGAGCAGACATGATCGGTGGGTAGGAACAAGAGGCGAGAGGACGTATTTATAGTGGTTGTGAGCGGCCGGGCCCATTCTCGGATGACTAGAGCCACGGCATCTGGGGAACAAAGGCGTCTGTGCATTTCTCCACGCTAAGAAAAATGCCAATCCTTAAACGCTTCGACGTGTGGTTCCGAGGGGGTGTTATGAGCGAGGGTTTGCATCCAGAGTCAGTGGGGGCGGGGCAGCCGTGGTCGGAGGCGGTCTATAATCAATCCAATTTGGATAACGATGAAAAATGGCCTTCTTTACATTCAGCTCAGCTAAATTTCATCCCCTCCGTGGCCTGTTCAGGTGGTCTCTGATGAATTATCAACAGTGGTTCTCCAGGTTTCGCAGCCGCGTACACAGTACATACCATCCGTTGCTAAACCACGTTGGTCTTGGCAGCCTTGGCTCTGAAACTGGAACTGATGCAGGGACAAGATTTCCCCGGCGGGGCATCAGAGTTGCGGAACTGTGACGCCATTTCATTGTTGACTGCTTGTATGGGCAGGATTTTTGCAAATGACCGTCCCGCTCAATCTGGCGTGGCTGCAAACTACACCCTAGTACGCACTACGCTTGTATTACTAACACAATAATATCACGCAAACGCCTTGTAGTTTTTCTCAATGTATTCCTGGAGGACATGGGCATTTCCGGTTGGGATTCTGTTGAGCTCCTTTCCGTTTCTGAAGGAAACAAATGTAGGAATTGAGTACACATTGGCCTCCTTATTGACTTTGTCCTTCTCCTCGTCCTCCTCGTCCGTGCCTTGGATTTTGTAGAAACGGGCCTTGGGATATTCATCGGAAAACTTGTCGTAGTATGGAGCCACTGCACGGCATGGTGGACACCAGGTTGCAGAGAATTCCACAAAGGTGAGTGCCTCACTCAGCTGGGCTATTATTTTGTGGTACGCCTCACGGTCTTCAAAGTACTCTACCGTCATTGCTGTACGATTTGTGAGCAGATTTCAAGCGGAATCAATGGGGCCTTGATCTATTCTAGAACGCACTGGGGCTGAGTTTCGGAATATGCTTTATCTAACTAGGTTTCAAAGCCGGTCTTGCTAAAGTCTGAATTGGCCAAGAAGCGGTGATCGGTGTATTGCCTGAGAATGGTGTAGCTAGAGCTATTTCCGATCGGAGCTGTTTCGAAAAATAAGCTTTCTGCAACGGATTTTCAGGCTCGAGGCTCGAGGGGTTTTATATACCGCCGGGTGTGGCTCGCTGATAAACCTCGCGATAAGCACCACAATTGGTCCTAGTATTCAAAGACTTGATCACCTGGAACGCTGACTCTATGGATTCTACGGAGGAAGCACTTCCGAGCCAGTTGCAGCCATGCGGGTGGGGCACGATTTCTTGGACAGTGGATTTACAAAAATTCTTGGTTTTGTCTCAATCGAGTAAGCGAGATAATAACGCAGATGGAATCGCACCCTCCCCTACACGGCTGCAAATGCACCTTGGCGTGCGAGCTAGCGATCCGGAAAATCTCCCTAAGTGCCGAAGCTTTGGTTGCAAAGTTGGGTTACGAGACATGGATAACGCCATTTAGGCGATGTGCGTAGGGAGTAGTTCTGCGATACGCGGACGTTCACGCGACTTTAGGGATTTGGTATTTTTGGATTTTGTAGGATGGAGGGGGGAGTTGCGGCTATGACGTCGGTGGTGGGGTCCAGAACGGACAAGAAAGAGGACGTGACATCAATGAAGCAGCGGCTTTAGCGGTAAGGCGGGCATCGTAGAGTTGCTCTAGGTAGTAGGGTGATGTTGCGGGTGTGTTGGAATCGTCTGGGATATTGTGACTTTGGCTGCAAATGGGTGCTATATTTGGATAGGTTTTCAAGGTGGTGGATTTGTAGGAGGTGCAACAAGGTCAATTCTAAACAGGCTTGTGTTTGACTAGTTTTGGGCCGCTTTGTAGTACCACCTTCGCTATAGGGTTGGGCTTATCGATCTCTTCGCTGAAGCGGTCGCTGCATGGAAACAGTGTCTTCATTTCTTCAGAGGGCACTTGCTAATTCCACTCAAAGTTCACTAAGCGCTTGTCTCCGACCTTAAACAAACTCTAACCATGCTGACCTCTCATTACTCCCGTCTGTCAACGTTCGCCTATTGTAGAATTGCATAGGCGGTGGTGTTCTGAGACATGTCAAGAAAACCTGCCATAATGCGCAAAAGCGATCGAAGCCAGTGTTGGTCGGCAAAAGTAGCCGTCGAAAAGACAATAACATGTAGAATTGTTCGTTTCATAGTGGACATGGAGGGTGGACTTTTAGCCTTTGTGAATCCACCAAACTGGCATTCTCAGAACAAATTAGAACCGAAGGAGGGCGAATTTAATGGTGAAGAGAACTGCCTTTATCTAGGTAGCAAATAAAATATCGGACTTTACTTGTTCAAAATCCATCTTTAGTATTTCCATGTTGCCTTACATTTGTCATCTCGCAACCATGATACCGAGCGCTGCATCAACCCCAGATACTTTCAAAAGACCAGATGCAAATTTAAACTGAAGCATTAAATACCTCTCCTGTGAATATAAGCTTTTACCTCCAAATCATTATTTATCGCCACCCAATGGCTCTTGATGGAGTTCTACCATGTTCTGTGGTCGTGCGCAGCATAATGTGGCGATAGATATCCACCGAGTCTCAACACTCACTACTACATACTTGATCCAACACAATCTCCAACAAACAATGGCGTTAGTTTCTGCTGCGCCATACTTGGCCTTGCTCTCAGAGCAGGACCCATCCTTAAAGCTGTATGCCTTATCGTCATTGAACGAGGTGGTGGACCAGCTTTGGGCTGAAATCGCCAACAATCTTCAAGAGTTAGAGGATCTCTACGAGGATCCACTGTTCGAAAAGCGTTCTTTGGCTGCACTTGTGATCTCCAAGGTTTACTACAACTTGGGTGATTACGATGCTTCTGTGAAGTATGGTCTTCGAGCCGAGAACGACTTTGATTTTGAGGAAAAGTCACAGTACATCGAGACCATTGTATCTCAATGCATCAACATATACTCCAAATTATCGCAAAAGAAGTACTTGGGTGAAGAGGCAAAGATCAGTCCTCAGCTCACCTTGATCTTCGAGAAAATGGTGGCTAAATGTGTCGCAGCAAACGACTTAAAGCTTGCCTTGGGTATTGCTTTGGAGAGCTTCCGTCTTGACATCATCAAAGACATCATCACGAGGGAGACTATCCGTGATGGTGAGTACGGCTTGGCTTTGATCAATTACGTTTTGGTTTGCGCTAACTCCGTTGTGTCGAACGGTGTGTTCAGAGTCGACTTGTTGAACACTTTGATTGACTTGTTATTGTCATTGAAGGGCCACCAGGACTTCTTCACTGTTTTCAAAATCATTATTCAGTTGGGTGACTCTAACTTGGCTGTTCAAGTCTTCAAGCAGCTTATCGCTAAGGACGAGAAATTGATTGCATACCAGGGAGCCTTCGACTTGGTCAGCTCTGCTTCCCAGGAATTAGTCGAGTCTGTGGTTAACAAATTGACTGCTGACGAGTCTTTTGACAACACCTTGCCAGTTCAGGCAAGATTGCTTCACGTTCTTTCTGGTGTCCCCACATGTGATTTGGACATCACCTTCTTGTTCAAGAACAAGAATATCGATCTCACAATTTTGAACAAGACAAAAAATCTTTTAGAAGGCAGAAACTCCATTTTCCACTCTGCTGTTACTTTCGCAAATGCTTACTTCCACATGGGTACAACCGACGACTCTTTTTTCAGAAGAAACTTGGAGTGGCTCGGAAAGGCTACCAACTGGTCTAAATTCTCGGCTACGGCCGCTCTTGGTGTTATCCACAAGGGTAACTTGTCACAAGGTCGTAATATCTTGAAGCCATATTTACCAGGCTCTAACGGCGCCTCCCACACCAAGGGTGGTTCTTTGTTTGCCTTGGGTTTGATCTTTGCGGGTCATGGCAGAGAGACTATTGACTACTTGAAGCTGTTCATTGACGACCACGGTAACGCTGCTGGCAGCCATGACACTGATGTGATGTTGCATGGTGCCTGTCTCGGAAGTGGTGTTGCTGGTATGGCAACTAACAGCGAGAGTCTCTACGAAGCATTGAAGGTTGTCTTGTACTCTGACTCTGCTGTTTCTGGACAAGCAGCTGGTCTCGCAATGGGTTTGGTAATGTTGGGTTCTGGCAATGAGGAAGCTGTTAATGACATGTTCACCTATGCTCAAGAGACTCAGCACGAGAACATCATCCGTGGATTGGCCATCGGTATCGCTTTGCTCAACTACGGACAAGAGGACAAAGCTTTGCCAATAATAGATAAGCTCCTCGACCAAGAGAGCCCAATCTTGAGATATGGTGGTGCTTTCACCATCGCCTTGGCCTACGCCGGTACTGGTAACAACGGAGCTATCAAAAAGCTTTTGCATTTTGCTGTCTCAGATCCATCTGATGATGTGAGAAGAGCCTCGGTGATGAGTTTGGGATTCTTACTTGTCCGTGACTACCACGCTGCTCCACAAATTGTCGACTTGTTGTCGCAGTCTCACAATCCACACGTTCGTTATGGTACTGCCATGGCCCTAGGAATCTCCTGTGCCGGTAGAGCTTTGCCTGCTGCCATTGAGGTCTTGGAGCCATTGACCAAGGATGCTGTTGATTTTGTCAGACAAGGTGCTTTGCAAGCCTCTGCCATGATTTTGATTCAGCAAAACGAGAATCTCTACCCAAAGGTTAAGGAGTTTACCAGCCTATACGCAGACACTGTGAAGAACAAACACGAAGACGCGTTGGCTAAGTTTGGTGCCGCCACTGCTCAGGGTATTATTGACGCAGGTGGTAGAAATGTCACCATTAATCTTGAAAATGCCAACACGAACACATTGAATGTTAAGGCCATTGTTGGTCTTGCAGTGTTCGTGCAGTCGTGGTACTGGTTCCCATTGGCACACTTCTTGTCCCTCTCCTTCGCCCCCACAGCCATTATTGGCATAAAGGAGGACCTCAAAGCGCCTCAGTTTGAATTGAACGTGCACAGCTCTCCTGAATATTTCCAATATCCACCAAAAATAGAGGAGGCCAAGGAGAAGCAGCCGGACAAGGTTGCTAAGGCTGTGCTTTCTACTACTGCCAAGGCCAGAGCTAGAGCTAAGAAGCAGCAGGCTAAGAAGGAAGAGGAAGATGGCAAGGCTGATGACATGGATGTTGACGAAGACAAGAGTGTCAGGAAGGAAGACGCCAAGCCAGTCAAGACTGAAGAAAAGAAGGATGAGAAGGCCGCTGACAAGAAGGAGGACAAGTCCGACGAAAAGGCCGAGAACAAAGAAGGCAAGAAGGAGGATAAGGATGAGAAGGAGGAAGACCAGCCCATTGCCAACGAGCAGGTGGCAATCCGCTACTCTAAGACGCCGTACAAAATCAGCAATTTGTCCCGTGTTTTGCCCGCCCAGGTTAACTATGTGCTGTTTATTAAGGATGACCGCTTTGTGCCCATTCGCCGTCACCGCGGTTTCGGCGGTATCATTGTCTTAAATGACACAAAACCGAACGAAAAGGTGGAGATCATCAAAACTGTGAGACAGTTAAATATGACCGAAGCGCCTCTTCCAGAGCCATTTACATTGAGTGGCGAAGACCTAGAAGAAGATTAGGGGGGTTTCCGAAGAAAGCGGCTACATGCTGAAGACGAACACGAAGAAATGGTGTTATAGTTATACACCAAATATAAGAATGCGACGCCAAGCAGGAGTGGCGATTTGTAGACCCCGCCGCAAAATGAGGCTTTTCAAGGCTCTAGCCTATTCTAGATGTAATCCGGCGGTCCCGCTTATCTGCTCGCAGAGCTCGGGTGCAGGCCGTGTAGGGCCCTAAGTGAGATCTGTATCTTTTTTCTCTCTCAATTTACATTGTTCCTTATTAGCGTGATCTGGACAAAAAAAGCCAGTTAAAACCACCCCCACAGCCCTTCGTTTGAATGTCCTCAGAAATGCTACTTTCTTCATTTGTTCGCCACGGCACTCTTCGGGAGGATGGCATTCATCTAAATGGTCCGTCTGAGTCTCAGAAGACCCTGGCTTCAGAATTATGTTGTGTAGGGACCAACGCAGATCCCGGAACCGACTATCATATTCCGTTCGAGGATGTCCTTTGGTGTGAGCTTGCCAACGATGATACGGTGGTGAAAATTCAATATGCTAAGAAGACAGGCAAATCGCTCACGGTGCAAAACATGCTCGTGGACGTGTCGTATGCTGCTGAAGACCATGACGTTGCAAGCATTATTTTGAAAAAAGCTTATAAAGGCGGTATTGTATCCCCACGAGTGTTGGTGGTGCTCAATAGCTTTGGAGGACAAGGTAAGGCTCGGGACATATACAAGGAACAGATTTTACCCGTGCTTGAAGCTGCCAATGTTGATATCACATACCAAGAAACTACCCACCTGGGGCATGCCGTGGACATCGGGCGTGAAGTCCAGGCGAAATATGATGTGATTGCATGTTGCTCTGGTGATGGTATCCCTCATGAGATAATCAACGGCATCTATGAAAGGAATGATGCCGAGGAGATTTTTGATAAGATCGCCATAACACAGCTTCCGTGTGGCTCTGGTAATGCCCTCTCGTTGAGTACGCACGGTACAAATGATGCTGCTGTGGCAGCGTTCCGTATGTTGAAGTCGGAAAGAACGAAAATGGACGTGATGGCTGTCACTCAAATGGAGGATGGCGTCGAGCGTACGAGGATCAGTTATGTCTCTCAGGCGTATGGATCGATTGCCGACGCGGATATCGGTACGGAGAAGTTGAGGTGGATGGGTCCCATCCGTTTCGAAATCGGTGTCGCTCACAAACTCATCACCAAAGCACAGTATCCGTGTGATCTCTGGGTGCACTATGGTTGTGAAGGAGACGAAGTAAAGGACCATTTTGAACGTCATCGCAAGGGTCTTGCCGTGGAGCACAGCAAACAGAAGTACCCCAGTCTAAGTGAAGACCCCCCTGCTGAGTGGGAGAAAATGCAGCAAGATATCGCAGACAACGTCAACATCTTCTATATTGGCAAGATGCCGTACATGTCCGACCAGGCCCAGTTCTTCCCAGCTGCTTTGCCGCAAGATGGTATGATGGATATGTTGGTCACCAACGCCAAAGCTCCCTTGCTTCACATGTTGAGTTTGTTCACGAAGATCGACCAGGGTGGACATGTCCACTCTAACGAGGTTATCCACGCCAAGGTGCACGGCTACCGTTTGGTGCCACGCGTGGACGACGGAAGGAAGCACTACATCTCGGTGGATGGTGAGAACTTTCCATTACTGCCAATCCAGGTTGAGGTGGTCCCTCGAGCAGTCACAGTGTTGCTTCAAAATGGTCTCTATGTTGACACAGCCTGGACCACCAACTGAGCTGCCCGAACGTTGCAAAGCCACGAAATTGACTTCAAGCCCCTGAGCTGAATTGGTGTCGAGAACAGGCAGTGTCTCGAAGGTGTCTCCCATAATGATGATGTAGAACAGATTAGAACGGTCAAAAGACCTAATGACAGATAATGAACGAGTATTTAGGAATGGAATCCACAATTGGCAGCCGTGTAGATTATGAGCCTTTCATCTGAGTGACAGAAACCAAGCTGGGGGATAACCAAGTCCTCCCTCCTAGACTTCCATCAAATCTATCTTCCAAAATTCATATTCGTCGGGCTCTCTAAGTAAAACAGAAAAAGCTACAAAAATTCCCGAGCAGGGACGGAAACCGTGTTTTTATAGCGACCGTTTGCACCTGCTTTGGCCGTCTCCAAGCCACATGTATACATGCCACAATCCCAAATTACTCGCCGGATCTCCCGTTTTGCGTTCAGACATACCCCAATGTGCTTTTCGGAAAACGCATTTTATGCTCGGTAGACATTACACAAACAATGAAGCAAACTTGGGGGAAGTCTCACTGAAAGCGCACCCGTACTACCCGGTTCGGTGACAGCGTGAGTGAGCCTCTGAACGAGGCGGGCTAATTGGCTCGAGAAGAAGAAGATCAAAGAGACAGAGAACGCAAAATGCTCGATAATATGTAAAACTTTTTTTTTTTTTTTTTTGCTTTGGGTGCCACGGTCCCAAACGTTGGGTGTCTCACATTTGCAAAATTTCCACCCGGTGGTCGTGCAATTTTTCACTCATAACCACACCACCCCTGGGATTTCTAGAAACACAGCAATCTTGCACAACACACCCCGGTTTGGTGCCCCGAGTGTTCTCTCCGTTTTCTATCTGTGCCCCAAGTTTCGTCCGAATACGGCTCAGGGTGGACATTGTGCAACGCCAAGACTCGGTGGAGAATAAGGCGTGATGTAGCGTTTAGGCGATGATTTGCAACCACCATCTGGGCGGCCCTGTCGGGACATATTGTGAACAAAAAAAACGAATGTTTTCTTCTGAACGCAAAATTCGAACGTACCAGCAAGCAAGAATGCCGTTTTTTGTACCTCCAGCAAAATGTACCGCTTCTACTGCCCGCATTGGAGTGGTTGACTTGGCTAATCTGGGCACGTCTTATCGTGCGACAGCCTTACTAACATACTCACCACGTCCCCTCAACGTCACGGTTTCCCCGTATACGAACATTTCTTGTCGTTTCTCGACCCCAGGCTCCTTCCCCGATTTCCCCTTTTTCTTCGCCTGTTTGAACAGGTGCTTTTCTTCATTTTACTTATTTTTTTTTTTCTAGGCCCCGCCTCTTATCTAGCAAGGTCCTGCACTGGCCAACATCGCTCTCACCACTTCTCCCTCCAACCACCTTTCTTCTACACCATGTTTGAACGTATCAAGAAGAAGGTGTCTCGTCGACTGTCGGAGCCGGCTATATTTGATCTACCTGCCCTGCCTTTTGCCGGCAGACGGGCCCTGACCTCGACAAACCGCACCGTGGTGATCCTGGACGAACCCCATCCTCGCCATAGCGCTCTGGTTTCCAGACTTCGGGCTCTGTCTGTGCTGAGCCAGGCTCCCGACGCGCCTAGGAGACTGAGACTGGTGCTGAAGAAGCAGGCTCGAGAACTCGTCAAGTTTGAGACGTCGCAGGTTGTCGGAAAGAAGCTTCTATCGCTCTTGAGTGATTTGGGCCTCCAACAGCCTTTCCCGCTTTCCACCACGAACAACTCCACCCTGGGACCTTTGCTGAAGCTGATACGCTGCTTCGTGGCAAACACAAACGATTGCATCTACTTGCCGCCAGCGCTGCTGGCTAGTTTCACATATGACGATGTGGAAAACGGCGGGGCTCATGTCAACGAGGACATCGACACCGCTGCTTCGGATGCCCCGGATGGGCATGATACGACAGAGGAGCACGATGATCACGATATCTCGGGCCCCGAACATGCCTCGTTGCCACTTCCAAGTCACGACGATGATTCTGCACGCCGAGCCTTTGAGCTGAAACTTCAACCTTTTAATTCTCCTAATTATCTCAGCCTGAAGATCGACTCAGACGCCCCCATTCCGCATGTTTTCGCCTTCATCATAGAACTCACGAAGGAAACGTCTATAAGGGAGGTGCGCTTCGAATTCCAGCTGTGCGTGCTGACGTTGTGGCCCACCGGTGACCCTCATAACCACTATCACCATAAAGAAAAATATAAGATCGGCCAGTTTGAGTGGCTCTCGTCCTTAAGCGATGCTGACTACTACATCAACACCCAGAATTCCAACGATGCCAAGATCCGCAAGATCGACCCCAACGAGCTCGCAAAGCGCTCAAAACGTTACCGCTTGGTGAAGGTGAGAGATTTGGCGGATGACAACGACCCAATCAATAACTCGAAGAAGTCATTTTCCCTTAATCCTGAGTTCACTTCTCTGGCTTTCTCGGATGCGATGTCAATTTCATCTTCGGGCATTCAGGAAAACGCCAAAGCTGGTCTTTACGTTTTCCTTTTGCCTCTCATCTTTCCATCACATATGCCTGCTTCTGTCACCTCCATCAACGGTTCGCTCAACCACCGCTTAACCATGAACATGATCAAAATGAGCGACAAGCTCAATAGAAAAACAAGGGTATACTCCTACTTCAATCTTCCTATGGTCAGGACGCCGCCTTCACTCGCAAACTCTGTTGCTGATAAACCTATTTACGTCAACAGGGTTTGGAACGATGCCATGCATTATATCATTACTTTCCCCAAGAAGTACGTGCCTTTAGGTTCCGAACACACTATCAATGTCAAGCTCATCCCGTTGATGAAAGATGTGATTCTCAAGCGTATTAAATTTAATGTGCTAGAGAGAATCACTTACGTGTCTAAGGACCTCAAGCGTGAATATGAGTACGACAGTGACGACCCTCACTTGATCAAACCTCATTGTGAATTGAAGACACGCGAGAGGGTTGTTCATCTTTGTGAGCTCAAGACAAAGTACAGAAGCAATTATTCAGCTTCTGCTGAGCCTTTCAAGGAGGAAGTTATCAAATGTCCTGATAATAACTTGTTATTCTCGTGCTATGAGCCTAAGGACGATCCAGCCCTGGATGACCCTCTAGCCAAGCCAGAGAAATCAACAATGATAGCTTCTCCCCTTGATATCAACATTGCTCTTCCATTCTTGACCACAAAAGCTGACAAAGTCATGATGACCGCTAATCCCGATGAGGCAAACTCCAATGCAGCTCCAAGAAGATCACTCAGTGTCCACCGTGATTCTGTGCTGAGCGGTACTTTCTGCCCATCTTCGCCCTTAATTGGATCTTTGGAAACGCAAATTAGCCACATGCATGCTGATGTTCCTGGGGTGTCCGATAATAACGACGATGATGTCTTCAAGCTCGATTCGTCAGCTTACATGGATGAAAGTAAGACAACAAAAGAGAACATCCAACAGGGGTACACCTCAGTTCAGAAGGCTCTTGCTCCGGATTCAAACTTCCGTCATGTGCAAGTCTCCCACAGATTACAGGTGTCTTTCAGAATTTCGAAGCCTGATCCTAAGGATAACAACCGTATGCACCATTATGAGGTTGTGGTTGACACTCCGCTCATTCTTTTGAGTGCAAAATGTAACGAGTCGTCTATTCAACTTCCAAGATACGATGAGATTGACCCTGAAGTGGTACCAATGTCTCCACCTCAAAGAAGGGAGATCACTTTCAGAACCCCTTCATACAATAAGAATGGTGTCAGCATCAAGCCTTTGGATCCAGAAGGAAATGACCGTTTGCCATCGTTCGAAGAAGCGATCTCAGCGTCAGCGTCTCCTGTCATGCGGTCGTTCTCGGTTGCTGATGATCCATTGAGTAGGGCAAATTCCGTCAGTCATTCTGGTCCTGTGCCATCTTATGAAGAGTCTATGCCGGGAAATGTGAACGATGAATACATTCCTACTCTTCGTATCGATGACTTGGTGATCGATCCAGCTAATGCTTCAGCACCATCTAGGCCATCAGGACTAAGAGCATCCCTTGGAAATTCATTTGCACCCTCATCAAACAGCCGCAGCCCTGATACCAACAATTCGTCGGTTGGTTCCAGAGATAATGATGGGTCTGCACCCGAGGAAGGAGACCCGCTTTCACTTCTTAGCTCTGATTCAGCCAGTGAGGCCGTGCTGTCTAGCGATTTGGTGTCACTGTCAACAAGTCATGATTCTGCGGTGGATCGCCTTCCCTCCAAAGATATTGGTTCAATCTCGCCTAGGGCCGTGCCAGGACTTGGCCATGGGGGAGAAAATGACCTCTCTACCCTGCCGCTTCTTAAGAATGAGAGTGTTGAAAGTATTCACGGAAGCAATCCTACCAGAGCGACGGAAGATTTGGCAAAAATCCTGTCTACTGACTTGGGAGACCCCAAGCTGCTTGGCCTCCGCCATGCATACTAGCTATCTGTACCATAATCAAATCAGTGCGCATAAAGCGTATAGATTATCATGAGATGTCGTAGATACACCTTCCTTTTCCACCAATAAGCAACTTTCTAATGTCAATTATCCCGAAAAATGGAAAAGTCGCTGTAGTTGGTGGAGGGGTCTCGGGCTTGACTTTCTCTTACTTCCTACTGAAGCTCCGTCCGGATGTGCACATTTCCATATACGAGAAGAATAAGCGTCCTGGAGGTTGGATATCCACTGAAGTTTTGAAAAATACTCACGATGGGAAGGATATAGTCTTAGAAAAGGGGCCTAGGACACTTAGAGGTGTCAGTGACGGAACATTGCTTATCGTGGACATACTCAAGCAATTGGGGTATGGAGATCAGGTTGAGGTGATGAAGCTGAGTTCGGATGCCAATCGCAAGTGGCTTCTAGATCCGTCCAATAATTTGGTTCAAACTCCCAATTCATTGTCGTCTTTTGTGAAGTTCATGACCAGTGACGTCACAAACGGTCTTATCAAGAGTGTGTTGAAAGAACCGTTCCAGAAAGCTGCATCCGATCCCAAAGACGAGTCGATACGAGACTTTTTTGCTCGAAGATTTGGATCCTCTGTATTAGCAGAGAATGTGCTAAGTGCTGTCATGCATGGCGTCTACAGCGGTGATATTGGCAAGCTCAGTGTGAGAGCTACCCTTCCCAGACTACAGCAATTAGAGAAGGAACACGGGTCTATCTTGAAGGGAGTCTTTCACCAGATAAAATCCAAAAAGCCAGAGAAAAGCTTATCTCTGCAATTGGTTCTGTACCAGTCGAGGATCTCTCCTCAAACCGACATGAGCAGCCTCTCTGATAAGCTCAAAAAGTTCCCTATAATGAGACTTCACGATGGACTACAGACTTTCCCGCTTGTTCTTAGCGAGTACCTTCAAAGGCAAAAGAATGTCGATGTGCATTATGGTGCTGCAGTTGAGAAGTGTAACTTTCAAGGCAGGCTCACCGTTGATGGAGAATCTAAAAAGTTCGACCACATAAGGTACACGCTGAGCACATTGAAGCTCGCAGAATTGATCAAAAATGATGAGCTCTCCAACATTCTAAAGAGCTTTGAACACACCACCATCTTCTTGGCTAACATATATACAAAAAGGAGGTGTTTGATTCCAAAAGACGGCAGTGGTTTCGGCTTCTTGGTACCTATCCGCAACAAGAACCCAGAGTCCCTTCTAGGTGTAATTTATGATTCTGATTGTGAGCTGGATGCTGTTACTTTCTTCGATGAAACAACGAGACCCAAGGCTCCATTTCACAAGGTGACCTTGATGATGGGTGGCCATTTCTTCAGCAGCAGAGGTGTGCCTTCCAACCAGATAAATATCGCCACAGCACGTAAGGTGCTTTCTGATATTTTGCATGTGGACTTGTCACAATTCCACAAGATAATTGTTCGTGATGAGGCCAAGGAAACGAGCAAGGAAGTTGATTTGACCGATGACGACTTGCTTATTTCGTATAATTTGCATGAAAACTGTATTCCTCAGTACAACGTCGGTTTCCTTGAAAACGTTGACAAGATGAAGACGTTGATTGGCAGGGAGAGCGACGGTCATTTCTCCATGGGCGGAACTGCATTGGGCAAGTTGGGTGTGCCCGATTGTGTCATGAATGGGTTCGAGGATGCTCTTAGATTAGCTTAATATCACGTTTCCTCCACTTGAGTCTCTATTATTTGTACAAGTTTGGTCTTCGTTTTGGCATAGTCTATCTGAAGTTCCTTCCCGAAGACACTAGTCTTTTGTAAGCCTCTCAAAGCGCTATTGGCCAGTTGCTTGCTATCTAGAACCACGTGAGCCTGGCCTCGCATTTTCTTGGGCATCAATATCTCGATGACATCCCCGTATGTTGAGAATAGAAGATATAGGGTGTGCTTGACAGTCTCTTTTGAGATTTTATCATTGAGATTCTTTACATATAGCGTCTGTTGGACTTCCAGTCGAAGCCTTTTTGCACCAGGAGCGTCTCCTCCGTTGGTACGCTTCTTATCACTCATAAAGAAGGTGGTTGGTACTTGGTGATGCTAGGTAGCAGGTGCAGGAAGTTCATCAGGAAGGTTTGCAACCGTTTATGTAGAATATGTACAAGGTCTATTTTTCTTGGTCAATGAGGAGCTGGAGCCGTTCTTCAAACTCGTGCTCGTCCACTTTTTCAATCAATTCGTCCAATTTGACACCGGTCATCACACCAGGGAGATCATGGACCGAGTGACCACAGCGATGGTCCGTAACTCTATTCTGAGGGTAATTGTAAGTTCTAATTTTGTCAGATCGGTCCGTTGTTGTGACCTGGTCTGTTCTCATCTTTCTCTGCTCGGCCACTTCCTTCTCACGCTCCATGAGTGCCAATCTCGAACGCAAGATCTGGAACGCCTTGGCTTTGTTTCTAGGTTGGGACCGTTCGTCCTGTTGCTGGACAATAATGCCTGTAGGAATATGGACCAAACGGACCGCCGAATCAGTGGTATTGACGTGCTGGCCTCCTTTTCCTCCAGCTCTCATTGTGTCTATACGAACCTCTCCAGGCGCAAATTGACGCTCATCTTCTTGAAGAGACTGTTCGTTACCTTCAGACATTTTGGGCAACACGACAACAGCCGCCGTGGATGTGTGTGTACGTCCCTTGGTCTCAGTAGCAGGAACTCTTTGGACTCTATGAACACCACTCTCGTGCCTGAGTGTGTTGTAAGCGCCAGGGTAGTCTATCGTTATAATGGCCTCTGAAAGACCATTGTTGGACCCCATAGTTTTGCTCATGATCTTGAGCGGCCATCTCTTGTGGTTGGCGTAGTTTATGTACATGTTTAATAGGTCCTCAGCGAAGAGACCAGCCTCGGATCCACCAATACCAGGACGGAGTTCCATCATGGCCGGTTTATCATCATGACTGAGAGCTGGCAAAAGCTTCTTTTGGAGACTTTGAGACGTCCTCAGGACGTTAGGCACAATATCTTTGAGTTCCTTCTCGGCCTCTTCCATGAGCTCCTTATCTGGGGACTCCTCGTTGATGATGTCCAAAAGCGCAGTGACGTTCTCCATATCAGCATTATACTTGTGATAGTTCTCTAGCACTGTCAGCACCAACAGGTAACGAATACTCGTCTCCAGATCAAAAGCCCCACCTTCCATCTTTTTCTCTAGAGCATTGTACTCTTTTGTCATCGCTTGGGCACGAGCCAAAAGAAGTGGATGGATGGGATCTATAAGGTCCTCAGCCTTGATAGCATTAACTGTGGATTTCCATCTGGCCAAGCGGACCCATTGTGTCGGTAGTCTTCGAAACATGAAGAGATGGTTCAAGTGCGCACTAACTACTATCATGTCTTCAGAGAGTAGGCCTATCCGTATTGAGGAATTCATACTCGCGCTCGAGGATCTTACAAATGAGAATATCGAATCTGTGTTGCTGCAGTTGAAGAATCTGATAGCGAAGTTGAAAGAAACCAATGCCTACCTAGCGGAGGAGATCAAGGCAGACTCCGATCCTGATAGCAGGAGCCTATATGAGGAAACCATAGCAGAGAACAAACAAGTTTTGGAAAGCCAGGAGGCCCGTGTGGTAGCCATACAGAACGAGCTACAACGAAGAGGTGCCCAGCAAGAACAACAAGACGATGGGATCTACTTGTAATGCACTATATACAAACGTTTACTATATGACAATTGCACGAACTGCCAGACTTTTTTCTTTTGCCACTTTGTAGATCACTCTTTCTTCACCTTTGGAGCATCTGTGCCCATCAATTTATTGATGAACGGCTTCTCGTCTGTGCGGAGCTTGTCCTCAGGCTTCTTGCACACCAACATCCAGGTTGATCCGAGGTGGACTCTTTTCTCATATGTGATGTCCAAGCCAGCATCATCGATAAGCTCGCCAATGTCTAGGTTCCAGCGGCAGCCCCAAGTCTTCATTCTCTTCTCGGCACGGAAGTCCAAGTGATTGTTCAACATATCCCAGTTTCCTCTACCGTGTTCAAGAAGTACGATTCTGCCGCCAGGGCGTAAAAGCTTGGCCATGTTTTTGAGAGCTGCAATGGGGTCCTCGTGGGCACACAATCCAAAGGCTTCCACGACGGTATCATACCTGACGTTGTTGGATTCAGCCAAACCGGCCAACTCCTCGGCTTTTCCTGTGACGAAGGCCACTTTCTTGAATCCTGGGAACGCCTTTTTGAACTTCTTTTCTGTCTCCTCCACCATCTTCTTCGATGAGTCTGTGAAGGTGATGGAATCTATGGCCTCCAAATTGAGGTAAGGAATGTTTCTGCCTGTTCCGCAAGAGACTTCAAGAACGTCACCTTCGATCTGCTGCATCAACCATTTTCTTCTTCTGCCCATCATCACACCTCTTTCTTCCCACTTAATCTGTCTATCATACTCCTCGGCCTTTTCATCGAAGAACTCAGTGGTATCTTGTGGAGGTACAATACCGGGATTGGACGAATTGGAGATCTTCGTTCTTTCATCATCTTCCTCGGGAATAGCCGTTTTAGTTGTTCTTTTAGCCTGTTTCGAATACCACTCGTCTAATTCGGCAGGCGTGGGCTCGAACATCGCATTGGTATCAAATATATGCTTTCTCCGGAACTCTTTTCTCATCATCAGGTACAACTTGAATTTCTTCTCTTCACGGGGCTTCAACTTATCTCCAGTGAGCTTCTTGAGCTTCAAGTACTCATACTCACTGAGAGAAGCCGGGTCCTCCACGTACTTGGCTCTGATGTGCTTAATCTGCTGATCCTCGTACCACCTGTCTCTCATATAGTAGTACATGGCCACAAGCATGACAACAAACATCAGAACGTAATACTTAGTCATCGATCTTTTGAACTCATTTGTCTGGAAATAAAGAGCCCACTGCTTGTACTTGGGTAACTTCTCCTTGGCTCTTTCTTCCTGTACCTTTTTGTAATCCACAGGAAATGGTGTTTTGGAATAAGCCCTTACCGAAAGTTGGAGAAATGCTTTCGGAATTGGACCCCGAGACCGGGGGATCCGGCAGGTTCTAAGACCTAGTCTGAGCATAGTGACTGATGGTAGAATTTTTCGCACCCATATGTGTAGCAGTGTTGATGGAGTATGGTGAAGCTCTGCAATTAGTAATATTTATTTGGCATCAAATTTTGTCATTTGATTTCAATTAAATATAATAAAGTTGATCGTTTCATGCTGCCAAATTTTAGTAAAGACGTGAAAAGAATTGCTGTTGTGTCACTGTGGTGTCTGGCAAGGTTGCACTGTAAGTAGAGAGAACTACAGAATCACTATCAGAATATCTAAAATATTAAATTTTGACTTACTGTTGATAATTATAGAGCATCCCACAACCCAATCAGATAATTACATCTCTCTTTCTTATGAAGAATAGAAGGGCTTGCTGGGTGTGTCCGGCACAATAGTGGATGATAGAGGCAAATCGACAGTCTCAACTCCACACAACCTGATCCTACAATGTCTGAGCACATCGAGACGATAGAGCAGGCAAGAACGGCGGCCTCTCAGAAAAAGTATGATGAAGCTGAAAAGAAATACTGGCTGGTGATCAATGCCAAAGTCGAGACCGATAATCAGAACCAAAGGGCCAAGTTGTTGCAAGACCAAGAAACGGCCATTCTCGAACTAGGCAAGGTTTTCCAGGAGTTGAAGGATGCTGAAAAGTTACACACATTGATTAGTGACTCACGTACTGTTTTGGGTGGATTCGCCAAGTCGAAGACCGCCAAGATTGTCAAGTCGTTAGTTGAGGACTTCGACGCCATTCCCGGTGCCCTCGACTCACAAATCACAGCCATCAAGGAGTCCATAGAGTGGGCCATCCAGAGCAAGTTATCATTCTTAAGACAGCAATTGCAGTTGAAGTTGTCCGCTAAACTCTACACCAAGGGCTCGTACCAGGAGGGTTTGAAGATCATAACAGACTTATTGAGAGAGTACAAGAAGTTGGACGATAAATCATCATTGGTCGAGGTGCAATTGGTGGAATCCCAAATATATCATGCTTTGAGAAACATACCCAAATCCAGGGCGGCTTTGACTTCTGCCAGAACATCTGCCAACTCCATCTACTGCCCTACTATCTTGCAAGCTGAGCTTGACTGCCAGAGTGGTATCTTGAATGCTGAGGACAAGGATTACAAGACTGCCTTTTCGTATTTCTATGAATCATTTGAGGGCTTCAACTCCCAGAACGATGAAAGAGCCATCGTTGTCTTGAAGTACATGTTGTTGACAAAGATCATGTTGAACTTGATCGACGACGTTAAGACTATTTTGAACAACAAGAATGTGGTCAAGTATCAGTCAAAGGACATCGATGCTATGAAATCTATCGCTACAGCATACTCGAACAGATCCTTGAAGGAATTCGAGAACGCTTTATTGACGTACTCCGTGGAATTAAAGTCCGACCCAATCATCAAAAACCATTTCAACGCATTGTATGACAACTTGTTGGAACAAAACTTGTTGAAAATCATCGAATCTTACAGTGTCGTTGAATTGGATCACATCTCCAAAAGTATCGGCTTGAACGTGCAGCAGGTAGAGGGTAAGTTGTCACAAATGATCCTAGACAAAGTTTTCTACGGTGTGTTAGATCAGGGAAACGGCTGGTTGATTATCTATGATGAGCCCCGCAAAGACGCCTCGTATGAGGCAGCATTGGGTTTGGTGAAGAACTTGTCGGGTGTTGTGGACCTTTTGTACGAGAAAGCGTCTTCCTTGAATTAGGTAAATGCAATAATAGAACGAAATCACGCAAAGATCCCTCTCACTCCTCTTTCACTGGCGACAATGGATAACTCGCCAGCCAAGCCAACAAACTCGTCCAATCTGCCGCAGGCAATGAAACACTGTAAGAAATCATTGGCTTTATCGTCAGCCACCTCATTAATCAACTGGAAGGCTTCACGCATGTACTTCCAATCGGTACGTCTGGATTGCTGAAGTACTTGGAGAAGCTCAATGATGAAATATGGAATATAGATACTTCTGTACTCCTTGTAAATCTTGACCAGCTCCTCATCAGTACATTCGTCTGACACATCTTTAAACCAAGTGCTGATAAGCTTTTGTAGATTATGGATGGTCTTTTCAATCAGCTTCTCCAAATCCTTGGATTTCCAGAATCCATCAGAAAATTGACTAGCATTGGCATCCGTACCAACAAAGCTTCTCCATTGATCGAGGAGATTAAGAGTTTCGACGAGCTCCTGGTATTGTAGAAGCTCAACTCTGTCTTCTTCAGATATTGTTGCAGGAGGGCTGTTGCCATCAAGGGATTTTGTTTGAATTTGGAAGTCGTAATCCTTCAAAAGGGACTTGAAATTTTTGTTTTTGCTGAAGGCCTGAACAGATTTGATTCTTCCTGTGAGAAGGAATCGGCGCATAAGAACCTTGGTGGCAGAGATGGCATCTTCGTACATGCTCTTGTCGAAAAGCCAGTCAACCGATCGGTATAATTTCACATCGACGGGATCAATGATTCCATCAGAAACAACCACGTTACCCTCTTGAACGTAATGTTCCTCAGTCTCCAACATCACTCTCTCGACAGTCCTCTTCAATACATTATACACCTTGTTGTCGGTATCTGGAATGTCCTCAGTAGCTGAACTTGCAGGAGTATCCTCTCCATTGGATTGGTTAATCTCAAATTTGTTTAATATGCTAAGCTGTCTGGCCCTCTTCTCTGGGTCAGTGATTGTTGCCAAAAAGATAGAATAGCATTCACGAACATCCTTCTCATCCGGTATGAATGTCATGTACACGGGAACAAGGTCTTCCAATCCAAGGTCGGATAGTCTGGTGATATAGCGAGTGATTATACGAGTTGGGGTCTTGGAACCATCGTGAAGGTTGAGCATAACTGTAAGGACAGCCAAGTGAGTCAAGATTCGTAGAATTTGGTAGTCCAGAGCAATCTCTGCTTGGTCGGCTTTGAAGGCATTGTGCAAGAAGATGTTAAGTTGATCAATCATGACACTTCCCATGATGACACGGAATGGATTTTTGCTCTCGTCTCCCTTTTGCAGAAGTGTGTTGAGAATTCCGTCGACAGACTCGAACTGAGGAGATGGCAACAGCACAGAGCCTAGCTTTTCATCGTCCTGAATATTCTTTTGGACAAACACTCTAACATGGTAGGTTAGCAATTGATGGAGATAGACAAGTAGGCTCTGTTCCCAATTGTTGTCAGCAAACTTTATATTTTCTGAGAGATCGCCGCCGCTGAGAAAGGTATAGATGAGACGTTCGTAATGATTGAGTCCCTTCTCCTGTGACAACTTGTATACTGTCTGATGCCATAAGTATTTGTGCTTGATACCCGATGGCTCTGAGGAGTCGACGTCCATGTCGTCAGCTTGGCCATCAATCTGAGGGTCCTGATAGTCCTGAATAGCGCCCAAAAGAATAAGTGCTAAGGTGTAGTTGCCCGTTTCGTTGCAAAGATCGATGGCACCTTGGTAATCCCCAGTAAGAAGAATTTGATATACTTGAGAGAAGACGATCAGATCGGCATCTGCATCCTCCTTGACAATGATCTTGCTTTCCCGCAATGGAGCATCTGAGTCTATCGTTGATACAAGCAGGGAAGTATCTGTGGGATTGGTCATCGCTGACAAGGACTTGGTTTTAGCCTTAATTGTGGTCTGTAGCCACTTCAGTTTCTGTGCATCCGTGAGCGGTGGGAATTGACAGCCAGGGGTGTTGTATTGAAGCCATTGTATGATTAAAAGCATCTCCTTGAGCTTTGGATTCTTCAGCAAATGAGCGTCTCTCTTGACCTTCATTGATGCATAGGCGGGAACTTCATAATCCTGCTTTTCAGAAAGTCTGAAGGAGTAAAGCAATTCAAACAAATGCCATAGCTTTGTCTCGAGATCCCAATTTTCGAATTCTTCTGATCCCTTCTGATTCAACGCTAGGGCAATCTTAGCAGAGATGGAAGTGAAGCTCTTCACAACAGAAAATGGGTCCTCCGATGCATTGTCCAATTTGTAGTTTTCAAGAACACGAGCAAATTGCGTTTCAGCGGGCTCCAGCAACGGCTCCCCAAATATGGTAGATTCCTCCATGAAGCCGTAGTTAGTAAACAAGCGATGATTTTTTTGTTCGCGGCTGTAGACAGTAGGTGGTGCTGCTACATATTGAGGTGAGAATTCACCACAAGTATTTCGATGAAGATATGTGGTGGATAATATTAAAATTGTGATAGTCTGAAATTCTATTTCTATTTTACATGTTTTGTGAGTTATTGGGACCCACGTGGTCCTGGTGAAAACGGGGTGTACAATGGCTGCAAACTGGATTAGAGAGACCTAGTGCAATATCTCGCTAGGATCAACCTCAAGGCGCTGCTTTGTCCGGGAAATCTCTTTTTTTATACTGAACTGTCCAAAATTTCCGAATCAGCGAGGCAAGATCGCTGCCTTATCCAATTTGCAGAATCCCTAATCCGACGAAACAACTATTTTGTGAAGGCACTAAAGCATGAAGACATAGCTGAAGAGCTGATTTGACGAAGATTGGTGCAACTCGTCCGCTAACTCAGTTGCAATACACTGCTACGTAGGCCATTCATCAAACCCGTCTAATCAGAATCACTCTCGTAGCTCTCCTCTTCACTTTCTCCACCATACACCCTCACATCGGCCTCGCCTCTTTCTACATAGAGACTTCTCGGCGCAATGTATGGCAAGGTGAGATCCACGACTCTCTCCTCCACAACCAACGAATCTACCCATTCATCCATGTGAATTAGATCGTAGTGCACCGGTAGGCTATTTTCGAACTTGGGTGTCTTGAGCTGAATCCTCAACTTTCTGTAGTCGCCTATGAACTCGTCGTACAAGGCGTACATCTCTCTGGCATCGTACACCAACCGGTAGTATAGTAGTGCTAGAGCAGTAAGGTATTTAAATTCGTTATAGCCATTCTGTTTAAGCAAGAGTCTGATAATTGCTGGTGAAGGCTCAAGCTCGAGGAGTCGTAGAAGGCAGCAAATGAATGGACTTGGACGGCCTGTCTGGTCCGTTCCTGCTATGAAGTGTACCTGACTCACTATAATGGGAACGATTGACAGCTCATTGGTGAGGTGGAGTTTTTCCTTGTAGAATAACGAGTCTTGTATTCGGTGCCGGATGATCGGGCCGACAAGGTGGGCCTTGTTTTCCACAACCCTCTTGTCCATGAGAGGTTGTTTAGGTGCGATGCGATTCCTGTAGTGCTCTATCAATGGTTTTAAGACCGGTTTTGCAACAAGAGACCACAATTATTCTAGCTAGAAATAATCTCTTGAAGAATTCACCCAATTGAAAGCCAACACACATCACTAAATCACGGTACATTCTTCTGAATGAATCAATTATCTGTATTAGGCACATATATACTACTCGTCATCCTCGTCCTTGAACTCAATCTTGTCCAACTCCGACAAAAGAGAGCCCAACTTCTTTGCACTCACCTCCAAATGCTCTTTCTGGATCTTGATGAAGACCTTCAAGAGGTCGACATTCTTGGATGGCTTCAAAAGCTTTCTCATCTCCAACACAGCCACCTCGGTAGCACTCACCAACTCATCCTCCTTGGCAATCAAGTCGTCGTCCTCCTCATCCTGAGGAGTGCCAGTCTTCTTGGATCTGGCCAAGTCGAACTCCAGTCTAGCGCTGTACACACGCTTTCTCAACTCATTGACCTTGATGAACTGCTCGTTCAAAATCTTGACCAAAGCGTGGTTCAACTCAGCCAAGACCTTCTTGTCCTGCTCCAATCTGGAGGTGGCCACCTCGGTGTAGGTGGAAGAGATCTTCAAAAGAGCGAACGACAAGGTGTTGGACGACTCTCTGAAGTCCTCGCTGTGCTTGCTGGCGATTGTGGCTAATTGGCCGTAAAGAGTTTTGGGCAACTGAGCAGAGATGGTCTGGACCTCAACGGTACCTTCGTCTTGCTCTGGCTTCTCCTCGGCGCCACCCAAAAGCACTTTCTCCATTTCCTGAGGAGTAGACACGTTCTTCAACTGGTTGAACTTGCTGGAGAAGATACCACCGACGTTGGCATCACGGATCTTGGAAATGGCAGTGTTGCCTGGAGGGTAGTCATAGCTGACCACACCGTAGGTCTCGTTGGTGTACTGGATCAAGTCGGTGTACAACTTCAACAACAAATCGCAGCTCTTCTCCAAATCCAAGTAGTCATTAGGCAACTCAGACACCTCAATGTTGGAGCCAATGTGCGTGTGAGCCAACTGCTGGACCTGGTGCAACTGGGTGGAGATCAAGTTTTGGGTCTTGGTGGTGAAGGGCTGAATAGACTCCTTGAACAGCTCCAGGTACTCCAGCACAGCCTTACCGCTGTTCTGGAACGACTTGGTGATGTTGTCAAGGTCGACCTTAGGGAGCGATTCCTGGATCGACTTGAGATCAAAAGAGGGAAGTTTGAATGACATGGATAAACAGTGGTTTAGCTGTTCGTTAAGGCTCGCTATCTAGGGGCATGGCCTGCACACCGTCGCGGTCCAAGACCCGACCATAATGAAAGAACGTGCTTTTGAGGGAGGTGTCTGATTGGATATGGTTTGAAAAAGTTTAATTTTAAAATGTTTTGTTTCAATTGCCACCTTTCGTTAAGCTGGTTGGCGTTTTTGTTGTAGATGCTGAAATAGGCTTTAGAAGTGTTATGAGATTTCGCAGCCATTGTAAAATGTTCTCTAGATGCAACTACAGATGCCACGGTGATTGGCCGTTATAGTTCACAATTTGGACGGTTCGGTCATAGGTAGTGTTCCAAAGGGGTTTGATAAACTTCAGGTTTTGAGAATTTAGAAAACGGCCTAGATTATGGTTGGTTAGTAGAGGAGTTGCAGTGAGTTATAGCTCGTGTGAGTGAAAAACAACTTATCTCTCACGGGAAGCTGTCAGAAATTGAAAGAGAGATCCGTGGAATAATGAGTTAAAAATAATTCACTCATTTGTCTTCCGGATTGTGGAGAGTAGAAGAGCATTGTATAAGACACTTTCGAAATCCAGCACAGTAGACCTCGGTTGAGGTTACTTGAGCAGATATCCAACTTGCCATGGTAAAAGAAATGGTAGCTTCCAATCGTAATGAGCTTCAGCCATTTGGTGATGGCACCGCTATGTCCTTCGGAGCTCATGTTCAACTTAATGTCATTGCCTGTTGTTAGTGATTGTTCACAATAGCTCATTCAGAATAAAGTTCTACTATCGAATGACAACTATCTTCATTTGGAATCAGTTGTCCCTATCTGTATATTCATCATCTGAAGCATCGAAGCACATACTTGAAAGAAGTTCTGATGTGCGATTTTCGAGCAGAGGTGGTTTATATAGGCAGTTCTGCGGCACGGGTGTGAACCGAGGCTTCTGCACTATCCATTTGCAGCCAGTTCAATCATTGTCTTTTTGAGAAATTTAGAACAGGGAGACTCACAAGGCTTTCAGTATTTGAATCGTTGCATCTGAAATGCTTCATGTTTTTAGTACACTTGCATTCTGATGATGGCTTAGACGGATCTGTACCTCACTGCACCTTAAGCCCTAATCCTAACGGAGCATAGTGGCAAAAGGGCATATCCCAGATACTGGCCATAATTGTCTATGGTCTAATTCTTCTTCGCTTTACTAGAAATGCTGTATTGCTAATTCCTTCGTTTTCATTTTTTGCAAATTTGTAAGATTCACTTCTCTTTCATCCTGTCTCACTCGTCTACATTTTCACATTCTGCTCTGCGGATGTCGGTTCGAGAAATGGCTGCGAAAAGCCGATCGCCTCCAGAACCACACCAACACCGAACTTATACCAGAACATCTTTTTCGATTCATCTCGATCACGTTAATACCGAAACCCCACCAACATATTTTTTTAACACCTTTTCGGAGAAACACCGACTGTTTCCCTAGATCCATAGAGCGCGCAAAAATCACATCCACCTTAACCAACCACATCAGCTTTTCATGTTCCACTTAGCGCTGTCGCTCTACACGCAATACAGCAGGCGAGAACAGTATAACGTCCTTATTCTAGGGCTTGACAATGCCGGGAAAACGACGTTTCTCGAGCACCTCAAGTTGCTATACCCTTCTCCGAATGAGACCCTGGCGCAGCAGACCAAGCGTAATGCCAGTGCTGGAAGGCGAATTGATACAGAAGAGGAGTCATCGAGTCAAGCAGACTCGGTGAAGATTCTCAAGGGGAAGAGAATATTACCTACAGTGGGTCAGAATACAACTACTGTGAGGTTCAAGCCTAGTGAGAATGCAAGCAGTGCAGCTGCTAGTCTAAAGAACATCAACCTAAAATTTTGGGATTTGGGCGGTCAGCGACTGCTTAGAAGCATGTGGTCCCGTTATTACCGTTCGTGCCACGGTATCATATTCATTATCGACTCCACAGATACAGATCGGTTCAGTGAATGCTACGATTCGCTTATGGAAATCGCCAACGACTCGCTGTGGAAGGTTGACGGAGGAGAAAGTGTCAATGTGCCTATTCTAATGTTGGCAAACAAACAGGATTTGCCGCAGGCGGTAGACTTGGTGTCTTTGAAGACCGGAGTGTTTATAGAGGTGGTGAGTCAGCTTGAGGCGACCGATCTGAAGTTGTTACCAGTGTCCGTCCTTGAGAACCAGGGATTGAAGGAAAGCTTGGAATGGTTAGTTACGAGGTTGGCATACAACAAGGGTAACCGAAAACCAGAGTACAAATAAGTGGAGAAAGGGAAGAGTGGCTTGTGGAGACATGAGAGATGGACAAAAATGAGTTTTGTATTGGCAAGGAAGTCTTCCCATTGTTGATGGAGAAACTCAGGAGTGCAGGTGTAATTGGCAGCATGTCACACTGTCGTGGCGGTCTCATGGTCCAAGCTCCTCACCTCACCATCAAAAATGAGGTTGGCTATCGATAAGGTGGCATTTTCAAACGGAAGAGCAAAAAATTATTCATGAGAGATTTCTCTTTGCATCTCTGGTCTTGTGGGTTTCCTCCAGTGTGCATTGGACCCAATTCTGAGAATACCAGGCTCATATACCCAAATTGCCTCACCAGATCCCTACATAGATCGCTCAGAGGTCTCTATTCGGAGACTCAAGCCAAATAAAGGAGGTGTCTTGGAATCTCAGCTCGATCCCTCACGTCCAATCGCTTATCAAAGTCGATGGCATATTGTGCATCAGATCTATCCATTCAAATACGTCGCCTTCGCCACATTGCAGCATCCCTGTTCTCGATCGGAGCCCAAGCATTCTACAAGCTCAGTTTCCCCCTTGAGTGCCCCATCGTGGCAAATTGCTCCCTCAAACCGGTCCGATCATTGACGTTCGAAACAAGCCCCACCATCGGTAGCCCTCGGTGGCAAGAAGCCGCTCGATTCAAACGCCCACATTCACCGCCCAGATCCAGATCTGAAGGCTTTTCTCCCTACAGTAAGTATCACCGGTGTGGCTCACCTTCACTTGCACCGACGATCGATGAGCAGACAATAGGCCCAGATACAGACAAAAGCTACCGGGCGTCGGAGGTGTCACCATGCAGCCCACAATCGGCAGTCCACAATCGTAAGTACTAATAGCAGGCGTTGCAAAAGCTACAATAAGTGTTCTTCGCAACTTCTCTTGTAAAAATGTGTCAAGCAGCGGCACTTATCTTGCCTAGCCGAAGTGTGGCCGCAAACACGGCAGAGGCGGCACCGAAGGACCAGATTTTGGAAAAGTCTCAGAGAAGGAAGGTTTTTTTCATGCCAGCCGCTAAAAAATTGACGGGTGAGGCGCTCAGCAAAGGACCGACTTTGCAGCCATAGTTTTGCTGCTGCAAGACGCTGCAGAATAACGTTGTCTGAGTTTCTTGTGACGTTGCTGACGTGCTTACGTCATGTCAAGGCAGTACGCCAGTGAAGCCGAATGACGGGGCGCTGATCAGAGCGACAAGCAGGACAATGCCGCGCAGGGGTGTATGAAAAAAGACGAATTGGTGGGGATTTCGGAGCCATTGAGGAACGAAAAGCGGTCAATTGGAGGAATTGAGTTTGGCAAAATGGCTCTTTTTTAAATTTAGACGATCTCTGTCGCCCCAGCAAGCGCCACCACCGCCACGAGGTGTCGCAGCAAGCAACAGGTGCAGTGCGGCTGCGGCCAGGGGCCGGTGGACCCAGCTGCAGTAGGAATGATTAGCAAACAGTTAATTGCTCCAGCGCCAGTATATATAGCAAGCGGTGCGCTTAGAATGGGGCTATTTTTGCAGACCAAACATGACAGACGGGTTCATTGGCAAACTTAAGCTGACATTCAGCTCCAAAGAGAGAAAACACGAAAAGATCCTAAGAGCATCGTACCGGGCCGGCAAGCGCCAGGCCCATGCTGAGCTCGGGTCCGCCACCAAGGATACGTCGAGTCTGAGTGCTCTGTCGAGCGACAATGAGCAGCTTTCGCACGCTCAGGGCAAAAACACCACCGGCACCGCGGCGCCAGGCCAGACTTTTGGCAGCCAGTCTGACCCAGCCGCTGCAAGTGCAGCAGGAGCAGCTTTGGGTACCGGCGGCGGTGCGGCAGCAGGCTACGGTGCGCTGAAGAAGGGCAGAGTTGTTTCGCTGCCTCCCAAGCGCTCGCGCGAGCCTTTGGACAAGGACTGGGGCGGAGACTATGCCAACGAGAAGAGGCCTGAGGAGGTTGCAGGCGGCACTGGCGCCGATTCGAGCAAAGCCGTTTTGGACAATTCCCAGCCTAGATACGACAACGAGGCCAGCCCAGTTCTGGGCAAGGGCAAGTTCTACGACCCCAAGGACACCCAGGGTGGAGTTTACGGCAGTTCAGGCAGCAATTCTGCTAGCGGCTCTACCTCAGGCCACGGAGGTGCTTATGCTGGTGCCGCGGGCGCAGGCGCCGCAGGCGCTGGACTCGGATACGCAGCAGGCCGTGGCGGCAGCGGTTCTGGCTCCGGCTCCAACGAGTACACCGAGGCCACCCAACAAGAGGTTTCTTCTTACGACAATTTGAAGACCAAGCCTACTGCCTACGCTGAGCAGGACAAGCAGGAGGCCGAGGCCAACAAGGTTTCTGAGCAGGCGTACGCCAAGGGCCAGAGACAGGCCAAGGAGTTGCACCAGCAGGGCAAGGAGAAGGCCCGTGCTGAGGCCGAAGAGGGCAAGATTGGCTCTGGTGTGAACGAGCAGGAGGAGCACGCGCACAACAAATCTGCCTACAACCAGGGCGGCGTGAAGCAGGCTTACCGCGAGGTTACCGGTGGAAAGAGCGAGGGTGGCAGCAACAGCGGCAGTAACGCCGGTTACGCTGCTGCCGGTGCTGGTGCTGGAGCTGCTGGTGGTGCTGCCGCCGGTTCTGCTCTTGGCTCCAAGGGTTCCAAGGACACCCAGGACGCTCGCTCCAACATTGTGCACGCTGGCGAGCCACCATCTGGCGACAAGTTTGACTACGACTCTGAGATCAAGCGTTTGGACCAGAACATTGCCACCACGCAAAAGGAGATTGACGAGATCCACAACAGCAGAGGCACTTTGGACCCACGTGCCGGTGCCACCTCTAGCTCTGGCGCTGTTCCAGCTTCGTCTGGTTCCAGTGCTCCAGGTGGCTCCAGTGCCTCCAAGACCAGCTCTGGTTCCGGCAGAGCCCTCGCGGGCGCAGGTGCCGGTGCTGCTGTGGGCGCAGGCGCAGGCTACGCTGCGAAGGACAGATCCAGCGAGTCGCACGACCAGACCAAGGCCACCAACCAGCCTGGCACTTCCTCCTCCACTGGTCCTGCTAGTGCTGGCGCCGCCGCTGGCACCTCCCGCGATGCCACCACCCACCAGTCCAAGACTGAGCAGTTCAAGGAGTACTACGATGCTGGTGTCAAGAAGGGCGCCTACGACGCTGGTCAGAATGCTGGTCAGAACGCTGGTCAGGGCAGCTACGGTGCCCAGGGCGCCCAGGGCGAGTCTTCTGGCCACGGACCTGGTCTTGTGGCTGGCGCGGCTGGTGCCGTTGGCGCGGCTGGAGTGCTCGCTTCCAGAGCCTTTGGCTTAGGCGGCTCGCAGGACGCCTCGCGCGAATCTGACCCTCAGGCTGAGGCTCAGGCCAAGCAGGCTGAGATCCAGTCCAAGCAGGCGGATGCCCAAAAGGCCGAGAGCGACAGCCAGCTGGCCCGCTCTGAGAACTCAAGCTACCTCGACTCGGCCAAGGGTGCCATTGGCGCTGCTTTCGGTTACGGCCAGGGCCTGAACGAGAAGAAGGATGAGTTTACCCACGACTCGCAGACCACTGGTTCCAAGGCCGCGCACCCCCGCGCTGTCTCTACTGGCGGCGACCCATCCTTGCAGGACCCATCTTTCAGACACCCCGAGACTGCCGCTGCTGCTGGCTCCGTCGACACTAGAAACGACCCCGACCATGCTGCCAGAGAGGCCAAGAACGTTGCTAGCGACAAGACCAGCCAGTCTTCTGGCGGTTTCCTTAGCAGATTTGGCTTTGGCGGTGACAACAAGTCTGAGACCTCGACCTCGGAGGAGCAGAAGCGTGAGGAGCCAACTCAGTCTGGTCAATCTGGCCAGTCTGGCAACAACTCCACCCTTGGTGCTATTGCCGGCGCCGTTACTGGCGGCGCTATTGGCACTGGTGCTTCTTCTGCTCTTGGCGGCTCTAGCTCTGGTACTGGCTCTGAAAAGAGCAACCTTGTGGAGACTGCCGCAGCCAACTCGCGCGAGGTGGATGAGCAGCCCAAGCACAAGGGCAACAAGAACGCGACCGTCGAGGCCGCAGGCGATGTGACCAACAAGGAGAAGGACGATGTTCAGCAGGTTCCTGGTCTCGAGCCTAAGGGCAAGAGAGAGGATTCCGAGAAGGACACCAAGCTGACTCCTTCTTCCCTGGCCAAGTTGGAAGAGGAGGTTGCTGCTCACAACAAGAAGCACGGTATCAAGAACGACGGCCGTTCTTTGATTGACATTGCTGAGCAGGAGGACCCACTGATTCTGAAGTTGCACCACGCCAAGGGCTTGCAGGGTGCACTGGACCTTGGCGGTGAGGAGGTTTCCTCTGGCGCGAAGGACGATGTGCAGCAGGTGCCCGATGTGGCCTTGCACCCCAAGTCTGAGTTCATTAACCTGGGCGGTAAGGTTGGCCTGTTGGGCGAAGTTGGTGCTTCTGAGGCTACCCGTTCTGAGACGAACGCCGGTGCCTCGCCGAGGCATCGCACGCCCCACTAATGAATTAAAGCCAACTGCCATGGCTGCTGTCGGTCCTGAGGAGGCCGCTGCTGAGACGGCTCACTCTGAAGCCGCCAAACCTGCCCCATCGCTGGGCAGCTACCAGGAGTCGCCCTACTATGCGCCCGAGCGCGGCGGCAACCACCCTGCGCCTAGAGTGCTGGGCCAGGCATATGTGACGCAGGAACAGCGCGAGGCCCGCAAGAGAGAGGTTTTGGGCCACCAGGGTGAAAAGTCTGCCAACACTGGTGCCAGTTCCGCTGGCACTGGCTCCGCTGGCACTGGCAGCTCTGGCAACCCTGAATACTCCAGCCAGGAATTGCACGAAAAGACCGTTATTGAGTCTGCGTACGCGGCCGGCGTGAAGAAGTTGGCCGAGGAGAGAGGTCTTGGAGTGGAGCACCAGAAGCTGGGTGGTGCAGGCGCTGGCTCTTCCAGCTCTGCCGGCAACGAACCAGTTGTCGAGGTGATTGGCATTGCCGACCGTGACAAGGCACAGAAGGTGGCGCTCAAGGCCACTCGTGATCTTGAAAAGAAGGGCCAGGATGTGCTGAACAGCAAGATCGTGGTGGATGCCAACAAGCGTGAGATCTACATTGAGAAAGGCGCCGGAGACGCTCAGCGCACCCAGGAAGCCGAGCGCGCCCAGCGCCAGGCGGAACTGTCTGGAGCCACTGGTGCCCTTGGAGGTGCCGCTGCTGGCGGTGCTGCTGGCGCCGCTGGCGCTGGAGCCCTTGGTTCTCGCTCCACCCACCCAGATGCCGCTTTTGACGAAAAGAACCCCCGCGACGTGGACCCTCGTCAGTTCCACTCGCAGCACCAGGAGGTGAAGAGAGAGCTCGAGCAAGATGCCCAGGAGGGCAGACTCGGTGATGTCAAGCCTACTGACTCTGCTGGAGGCAGCGGCGTCGGCGCAGGGTCTGCTGCAGTAATTGGCGCCGCTGGCGCCGCTGGAGTCTACGCTGCGAACCGCGGCGGCCACTCCAAGCAGACTCCAGATGCTGCTTTCAACGAAGAAAACCCTCGTGACGTCGACCCCAGACAATTCCACAGCCAGCACGAGCACGTGAAGGATGAGCTCGAGGAATACGCCCAGGAAGGTCGTCTTGGTGCCATTGAGCCGGAATCTAGTGCCCTTGGCGCTGGTGCTGGCGCTGGTGCTGGCGCTGGTGCCACTGGCTCTAGAGCTGCTGGTCCTACTGGTGGCTCTAGTGGCTCCAAGCAAACTAATAGTTCTAGCGGTGCCGCCTTGGGCGCGCCAGACGCAGCTTTTGCTTCCGGTGCTGCCCTCGGTGCGCCTGCTGCCGCGTCCCAGCAGCCATCTACTTCTGCTTCCCAGGGCTCTCGCGGCACTGGCCTGACCACCCATGGTGCGCCAGATGCTGCGTTTGACGAAGCCAACCCTAGGGAAGTGGACCCTAGAAAGTTTCACTCCCAGCACGAAAAAGTCAAGGACGAGCTTGAGGAGTACGCCGAGGAGGGAAGACTCGGCGATGTGAAGCCACAGAGCGGTTCCTCTGGCTACGGTACTGCCGCAGCCGCTGGAGTCGCAGGCGCTACTGCCGGTGTTGCAGGCTTGGGCCTCGCCTCGCAGGGCAAGTCCCACGAACAGCCTGATGCCACTTTCCACCTGCTGAACCCAGGCGACGTGGACCCTAGAAAATACCACTCGCAACATGAGGAGGTGAAGCAGGAACTTGAGGACCAGGCCCAGGAGGGCACTCTTGGCAACGTTTCTGCCACCCACGATAGCTCCGGTTACCGCGAGCCTTACCCCAGTACGTCTACTGCCTCGTCTGGTGTGCCCGAACCCAGCCACTACCAGAATGTCAAGGTGATTGGCGTCAAGGACACGGACGCTGCCCGTGACTTGGCCAAGCAGGCTGTGGCTGCCATTCAGGGCAGACCGGAGATTTTAGAAAAGACGAAGGAGTTGCGTGTGGATGCCTCTGGCGCTGTTACCGACGAGAACGGTGCATTCTTGCTCCAGTTAGGCCGCGGTCTGATTTCCGAAGACACCCATGCCCACGGCGGTTTGGTGACTCCTCCAGTGGCAGGCTCTCAACAATCGAAAGCCCTTGCCTCGGAGTACCCAGCGCAGTCCGCCCAGCCATCTTCCAACCTTTCAAACCAACCAAACACATCGGGCCTCGGCTCGGGTGCCTACGGGTCAGCCGGCTCTGCTGCCGCCGGTCTGGCCTTTGGTTCTCTGAGAACCCCAGGCGCCAACACTGCCTTTGGCACCCAGGAGTCTGACACACTTGGCTCTGGTGCTTCCCTGAGAGCTGGTCTTGCTGGCCACGGCGCCTCCACCACCGCTGCCCCCGGTGCTGGCGCTTCTTCGGGATCTGCTGACGCTGCCCCTGATCAGCAGGCCCTGGTGGCCATGCCTGGCGCTCTTAACTTTTAGGCGTTCGTTCTGTTATATTACTTAATACATTTTGATGAATAAATGAGCAAGGAAGGAGGTATTGTAGTTGGCGAATAGTTTTTTTCAATTGAACGGATTGATACAGCAAGAGGTAGAAGCATTGAAGTGGCCTAGACTGGTCTTCGATTAGGAGTTCACGTTCCCTATTAGTGTTAGCGCTCTAGAACGGAATTGCAACGGAACCCTTCTGACCTCAAGGGGCATAACCGTGGAATATGAGTTCCTTGAAAATATATGTGTATGAATGCACAGCAATAGAGACAAGTCAGGGTCTACACTTGGTTGGGCTGACAATCAGTCATTCCATTCCTCTACTGACAAGATGTCCATCCACCAAACTACAATTCGTTTTTTAATGTACGTTTCATTAATTCGTTAACTTCGTGTCAGTGTCCATCCCCAGCACTTTGCAGCAGAAGTGGCTTCTATCTTGTCTCGGCGGGATTCTTCCCATCTGCTGTCCTCCTTGGTATCAAATTCTCCTCATGGCTCTACTCCAATAGCTCATCAAAGGAGCTGTCTCTTGAAGGGGTCTTGCTGAGCTCTTGAAGGCGTCTTCCCAAGTCCGGCTTGGGCAGAAGATACGTATAGGTGCTGTGTTGGGTGAAATCAGAGGGCACCGTAGGCTGCGAAACAAAGTGTTCTTTGCATGGGAACCCTGAATACTCAGGGGACTCCCTGATCAAGCTAAGCTGGCCCTTCATTGCTGGAAAAAAAAAAAAAAACAGCCGTGCTCTCCCCAGGTATATATACCCTGACAGCCCAGAAAAATGTGGGTAATTTTCTTGTCCATGTGTCCCACGTAATCCCGCTTTGTCTCGCATAAACGAGAATACGCGAGCTGATCGAACAGATAGCACGGAATCTATGGGAAGGTTGAGTAGCTTCTTGGATTGGGATATACCCTTATTTTACGAGATGTTGCTTGATGTAAAATATTGGGAAAATTGGTGCCTTCAATACAGATGTCTGGGTATATCGGTCCCGGCTTAGGCGGCTCATAAGAATGCCCTTTTGGACAAGATGCAGAAATACCTCTATCCTGAATTTGAGAGACATTGACAGCGCCGAATTCCACGTCAAAACTGAGCCCATTTCATTTTCAAACAGTATTCGATTGATCGTGTAGACGAGTGCGTTTCTGTAATAGGAACTGGTTCTGCCCTCTGCGAGGGATTAGTCCCATTGTGACGCCAACTTCTTGAATAAGACAATGTCTATGATGCACGTCCTAACGCCGATTGGTGACAGTGTAATTAAGGCATCTCGGCTAATTTTATAGCTTTGGACGGTATCCGGGTTTTTGAGAAGAGTCTTTTTCTGGTGGGTTGCATAGAATATGCTTTTGAAACTTAGTCGGATCTGAGGTTCTAGAAAACCTTGTTTCAAAAATAGCCTGGGGAAGAAGGCTGTGTATTCTGGATAAAAGTGATGTCAGGCAGAATTATTTGGCGAATTGGGATATGAGAGATTTAATCAACATGGATTGGCAATTGTTCCAGACAACACACAGTGGACTTTTGTAGTTTACAAGTTTGGTGGTATTCTCATATCAAGCTGATCGATATCAAAGAACAGTTTCTAAATAGTTCGATGAAGATTTCACAGGCTAAAAGAGGTACTGTGTTTAAAAGTCCAACGCAACCTCACCCTATCCTTGGGTGCAAAAAATATAAACCAATGCAAAAACGGGCTACCCATGGTCCCCAGGAACCAAAACTAGGGGAATCATAGCACTATTAAAAATCCCCATGCCATTTTTAATTTCTTTTGAAAATTTCACCAATTTTTCAGTAGGTCACTCACCGACTCTCTCCCTGGTCTTATCGTGGTAGCTCAATCTACACCCGTGCACCTCACCAAGTGCTCGACGTGGGAACTTTACAGTGTTTTCACGATCACCAACAGCTCACAAATATGGCCGAACCAGAGGAAGAAGCCGCCAAGACGGTGGTCAAGATGTCCCTTGCCACGCCGCTTATCTACGTGGCGGTGATGCTCACGGCATTCACGGCATTTTCCGTGCTTTACAAGCGCCACAGACTCCATAAGTTGGTCTCTGTAGAGCCCATTTTCGGAAGAAACTACCTGTTGGAGCTCTACGAGTCCTTGAGGAGCAACTACCAAGATAAACTGTTGTCTAAAGACAAGAGGCCGCCAGAGAAGGTGGTCAAGGCTGCTCTTTTGAGAAGAGCTGTGGAGGCTATCAGAAGATCGCTCAAGCTTAAAGAGAACGAGCCTGTGTTCACCAAACTATACCAGGACGGCTTGATTGGTGATGATGTGTACAAGCAGTTTGAGTTGCAGCAGAAGGTGCAGCAATTGGAGCTTAAAGATATCGTTGAGGAGTGCCAGCTGTTCCACAAGGAGTGGCCTGCGCTGTTTTTCCCTGTTGTTCAGGAGATCTGCTACAATGAGGCGTTGCGTAGGAGACTTCACGCCATGGACGATCGCTCGGAGCTGTTGTCGACGTTGTGGAATTACTATGTTGACAAATCCGAGGTGAAGGAGGCATCCCCAGCCCCAGACAAGAAGAAGAAGAAGAAGGCTCAGGCCTAAGGGGACGAAGGAAGTGTAGCTTTATGTTAAAGTCAGCTGGTGAAGCTTGCATGGAAAAGGACCAGACGGCCACTTGTCTGACAGCATGACTACAGTATATACGAAATGCATGGCAACAGCCACCGTGGCAGGACAGCTTCGTCATTGTAGGCTTTTAGAGATTTGGAATTCTACATCATGAAATGGCACTGCATTCGCTTCGATTGTCGTGAATTTGCAACAATTGCGGTATCGTAGACGGTGTTGCACAGGTGGCCGTCTCAACAACTAGTAACCTCCACAAAACAATCAAACACTCCAGTATCAATTTCAAATACCAAAAAGTCCTTCATCTATTAAAACCTCAATTGTTCATCTAACCTGGCTGCTTGGAGACCCCCGGTCAGTGGCTGTATGGCTGTAGTGCACAGAGTGGCTTCGTTGTTACTACTCCCGGTAGGTCTCAAACTTCCCCAACTACAACTCAATTCAACCTCAGATCCCAGCACTAGCATCCAAAAATGAACTTCCATAGCCTTTCTCCCAGGCGAAGGAAGCAACAGCAGCAACAGCAGCAAGCTGCGCCTCAGGGAAGACCTTTGACTAAGAATCCCAGAACCATGTTGCCCATGAATGCTCCACAGAAGGCTCCTCCTCCAAGAATGCCCGTGGATCCCCGCAAGATGATTGTCGACCAGATTATCAGAGATTGTTACTCCAAGATCATTGTCAGCGAGGGACGCAATGTGCCCGAGATTCGGTACAACACTCACCTCAACATCAGAGAGTACTCTCTGTTTCCACAACTGCCACCTCCTTCTGACATCCCTCCCAGTCAGGTTGGCGCCATCAAGAACAGAATCCTTGTTGTGGCTACCAAAAGCTCTGGAAGAGTGCTCCTTCAGAAGGGAAAATACAATGACGTCAAACACATATACCAGATCGGCAGAACGTGGGATTTGGACGAGCTCCAGGCAATCACCCGAACTGGTCCCGACTCGTTTATCTTGCAATTGAACAAAGACTATTACTGGAAGTCCGGCGAAGGCCCCGAGCGCATGATGAAGTTTGTCCACCACTTGTCCCTGATATATGCCAAGTTCACCGGCAGATACCCAGTGTTGACGGGGTTGACCTTGCAAGAGTTGGGCCTTCCGCCAGTCGGACAGCCTCAAGGCTCCACAGCGAGCCCCAATTTGTCTAATCCCTCCCTCCAACAGCAACCTACTGCAAGGCTGGCCGACACTACTGCGAACACTTCAAACCAGAGTTTCGATCCAAACTCTCTTTACAAGGGTCTTGACTTTACCGCCAATGGTAAGTTGCCCACCAAGCCGATGGTTGTTATGGACGTTGATCGGCCCGGCCTGAAGACTAGCTTGGTGGATTCGAGTTCGGTCTTCACGAACGATACCGCACCTAAAACTGAAAAGAGCGTCCGCTCGTCGCATCCATACTCCCAGTTCTCTCAGCTGCAGCTGGGAGAAGTTGCAAACGATCCTAATGAAACTGCTGATTCTCATAGCTTTGTCTTCAGCCCAAGCGAGGAGAAGTCTAAGGCGGATGAGCTGGCACAAATGCCTTCGATTTCGGAGTATGCTCGTGATAATGGTGGTGCATCTTCGCCATTGAGGAACTATAAGCCTGATCGCCAAAGTCAAGGTAAGAGAGATGCTACAGAACCCATTGAGCAATCTGCTGCATTCGGTAATGAGCTCAAGGAGCAACTTGAAGGAAACGAGACCCAGGAATCTCTTAACTTCCAGTTTAAGGTACCTACGGACTCAGCTAGAGCTGTCACTCCCCCACCTGCTGACGATGGCATTGAGGAAGTTTATGAAGAGGTCACTCCAGAGCAACCTCGCAAATACCGCATGGCCTCTATTCCCGGTGGATTCCCACAAGATGAGGCTCCACGTGAAGTGAGCGAAGAGCCTGAAGCTTCTCAGGTAATCTCTGAATCAACCCAACTCGAAGACAATGGTATCAACAGCTCTATCAAAGAGATCGAGGATTTCATGGAAAGTCAGCTCACCTCCAGCACAAGCAGGAAGGATTCCATTAAACCTCCTCAAAAGCTACAGGTACATGAGGACAACGAAAGCGACGTTTCCTACGATGATCTGGCATTAAACTCCATAAAAAGTCCTACTTTGGGTGGTTCTGAGACCCCATCAACAGAATTATCTCAGAAGGGCGACAAACTTGTGTTGGATCCTGAGATCGAGGATATGTTGGATGAAGTCGGATATGACGTTCTTGATGACTGTGATACGTTTGTCAAGAAGCTCAACACTGAGCTCAACCAAATTAAGAGAAGAAACATCAGTGAGTTGACCTCGCTTGATTTCGGTAAGGACTCGCTCTCTAATGAAGTGGAGAATGCTGCAGGTGAGGTTGACAATCTCATTGGCATATTTAAGAAGATGGAGGTCAGCTTTGATCTTCTTACGCCGCGTATTAACCATTTGGAAAACAACTCTCAGGGTCTCCAGGTCAAGTCCATCAACAAGAAGATTTTATTTAATGATTTGAGTGAGATCTTGAACAAGGTCAGAGTTAACCCCGCTGATTTGCAGCTCATTCAAAGCTACCGTGACTTTGAAAACCTTCACTCTATTCCATCATTGGAGAAGAAATTGGGAGTGCTTTACGAAGCTTTGGGTGCCATTGGTAGTAACAGCGCTGGTGACGATTTGAGCTCGATGCAAGCTCTCAAACAGTATCAGGAGAAATACCAGAATACTTCAACTTCATTTGTTCAAAATTTCAGAGAATTTTTGGACCAGGAGTTTATTGTTACCGTTAACGGGTTGACCAAGGATATTCCTAATCTATTCCCAAGAAACTTGCTTGTTTCTTTTAAGGTCTTCTTGGCTTATACTGGTTTCACTGACTTCGTGAAGTGCGTTTCGGAGAAGGACATGCGGCTTATCATCGATAATTCGAACGGTTATTTGGCAAACTTCTTGGATAGATATCTTAGCGAGAGGTTGAAGCACGTTCAGGCTGCCGTTAACGAGGGTCTTTCGAAGAGACTTTCTGGTAACGTGGATACAGTTTCTGCTTTACGCAAAACCAAGCTGTCGAGATTCGGCTCACAAAGACTTATACATCGTCTCGCAGGTCACTCTGAAGATACCGACAAGAAGAAGAGCGGCTCGCAAACCATTCAGTCTAACTCCAAGGCTCTTGCTGATCCAAAGATTATTTTGCGCATGGTCAACGAGACTCAAGAGTTAATTCTTGTCATTCAATTCTTCATTGGAACCTTTTTCCATCATAACTCTGTTGAGGAATATACCGATTACGTCAAAAACCATTCCTTCAAGGACAGAATTGAGACTTTTGACAACCCCGATCTCGACCTGATCAACTACAAAACGAGTTCAAATGACTTGCTCCGGTCCATGACAAGTATCTTTGGCAATTATATCTCTAAGCTTATCAAGAGGCTCACGCCAAAGGAGATGATCTTGCCACAATTGCTCATCGAGTTGACCCGGATGATCACTACAAGTGGAGAGAAGGATCAAGACTTCGTCTGTTTCAGTTTCTTGACAAAGATTGCCGAGAGATATAAGAATATGTGGAAGAGATTTATCGCAGCCCAAGTCGACTTGTTGAACAAGTCAGATGTTCGTGCCAGGGTTGGCATCTTACCTGCTATGAAGAATTTCAATGAAATCGTCTTTTCCACTGAGCTGTCATTACAAGAAGCCGGCGGTCATAGAGATAACTCTGCTACAATTGAAGTTGAGGAATTAGTGAGAGAGTCGTACGGTGAGCTCACTTCAGCTGCTGTTGAATTGTTCGCAAGAGACGATCCTCTCCTCAAATCTAATGCCCATGATGAGAAGGAGAGAGCACACCGCAATGTCTCTATTCTCCGAAACATCTTTTACATTACACTGCAATTGGGTGACTTAAGATCGCAGAATACTCAGCAAATGAAGAAGGAGTTAGATGGCGTCTTTGGAACAACTCAGCGTCAATATTTCGATTACCTTCTTCACAAGAGCATTGGTAAGATTCTCGACTACAATCAAGCAGTGGAGAACAGGGATGGAAGCACAAAACATAAGAAGGATGACAAGATCGTTATCAAGTCCATCATCTCCAGCTACACCTCGAAGGAATTGCAACAAAAGATAGCCGACATGCACCGCAAAATCGAAAAGCACTTCGTCACCAACGAGGACATGTTCGAGCAAGAGTTGGTCAAGAAATTGTGGACTGATATGGAGTACGAGTTCATCACTATCTTCCAGAAGTTTGACAGAGCTATCAAACAAGTTGACCGCGATTTTGAGTTCAATATTACTACAACAGAACTCCGTCGTCTCTTTGCATCCGTTTAGCATTAGAAAAAACAATACCATAGTCCTTTGTGATGCCAATTTCACCAATTAAATTGGGTGCACCATGGTGTGTTTTTGCAGCCAAATGTCCCCAATCAGTGCTCTCCATTTCAAAATCAGGCGATGCAAAACGCTAGAGATTCTCCACGCATCGAAAAGTCGACTCGCGAAGCTGCGTGCATGGCTCAAATTTTCTTCCAATCAAAGCGCACCATAAAGTGGTTCCACTCACTCACTGAGCATAGAGGAAAAAAACTCTCAGACAAAGCCTGAACTTCTCACCAAACAGGGAATCAAATTAACTCACTATTACTACCCAGAGACATGCTTCGCCAAACCGCCCTCAGAGCTGTTCGCTTTCAGTCTACTGTTGCTAAGGCTGCTCCAAGACCATTGTCCAACGCATACGTGAACAACTTGGAGACCAGATGGGAGAAGTTGCCAAAGGAAGACCAGACTGCTTTGATAGATGAATTGAAGGCTAGACAGGAGTTGCCATGGCAAGAGTTGACGGCAGCTGAGAAGAAGGCTGCTTACTACATTTCTTTCGGTGAGTGGGGTCCAAGAAAGCCATTGTATCTTCCCGGAGAGAAGAACAAGATCTTCTGGGGTACCGTCGGCGGCATCTTCGCTGGTGTCGCTTTGTTCGCCGTCATTAGATCATTTGCTCCAGAGAAGCCAGAGACTTTCAACAGATCTTGGCAAGAGAAGTCCGACGAGTACTTGAAGTCCAAGAACTCCAACCCATTCTCTGGCTACTCCCAGATCCAGTAAGCCGATTTATTCATTTCTCAATTCAAATCGCTCTCTTTGCATTCCTAGAAAGTGTCTAGCATAATAAACAATCTCATTGTGGACAATTGAAGATGTTGAAAATTTAAGTTACGAAGAGTAAATCTCTTATGAAAAATGGTATAATTTTTATTAATGCAGATACGTTGTCATCTCTCTTCATTCTGATTAGTCGTCATCATTAGGTCCAAATTCACCCTCGAAAATCGTAGCACCAGCTTTCCTCTTGTTCTCGATTTCTTCACATTCTGGCATTTCGAGAATTTGTGTAGCCGTTGGCCTTTCAAATGGACTAGGTTTCAACATACGGCTCACAAGCTTATCAAGATTATGCTTGTTGACAACAAGAAATTGCGGTGCGTTCTTCGGAATGAAGTCTCTCACGTTATCAACCGCAGATGTCGTTTGACCAAACACTGAGACAGCAGAAGACCCGCCTTTGCTGCCCAATGCGGTTGGAGGTTGCAACGGATTCAGATTTGGCTCACTAGCCAATGGATAAGAGTGTGAACCGTGTGGTCCTGAAGGTGGGACTTGTAACGAGTTCAGCGACGATGTGTAAGATGTCAACGACGAAAAGTTATTATGATTCAAGAAGTCGCTGATATTGTCACTCGATAGCTTACCAGCATCGCTCAAGTCGCCACTCCTTAACTTCCTCCATGGCGTTCCGTTCCCTGGCAAGATAATGTTGGTTGCAATTTCCAAGATTATCAAGCCAACGCTAAAGATATCGGCGAATGGGGTATAGATCTTGTCGTTTATGAGTTCGGGAGCGATGTAATTTCTGTCGCCCTCGAGATCAAAGTCTTTCTCCAAGATCGGTAATTTAGTTGCAAGACCGAAATCTCCGATTTTGAGACTTCCTTCGAAGGTAATGAAAATGTTGGCGGGCTTCAAGTCGAGATGCAAGAAATTTTTCAGATGGATGAACTTGAGACCCGACATGATCTCAATCAATATTTTCCATACTCGGAACTCATCAACCTTGTAGTTTTTGTGCTCTTCAAGGAACGCTTGCAAAGTGCCCCCCTCGCAGAACTCTGTCATGATGTAGTAATAATTGTTGAAGCTCCACGCCTCCACAAAAAGTACCAAATGCTGTTTTCCCTCTTCAACCTCTGTCTCGTCATCAATTGCGGTAAGTGATCTCAAAGCCTCGACCTCTCTATGGATTGACTGTTTCTCGAGCTTTCCAACCACAGGTTTTTTAGTACGCTTAATGGCAAACCTCTCATTTTGGAACTTGCACTTAAAAGCGATTGAAAACTGGCCGGTGCCGATGTGATTGATATTTTTGAGGCCAAACTTGCCTATGAGATGCTCATCCACCTGATCAAGACCATTTTCACAGCCTCTCTCGTTTCCTCGCGTATTGCTGGAAATTGTGAGTGTCAGATCTAGATAGGAGTTGTCGGCTAATCCACTCGGGAGATGAATCGTTGCCTGTGATGACTGAACAGAATGTGAAGGGAAGTTCAGAACCGGGGTGCATGGTTCGTGATCCTTGTCATGCGTATGCTGAGGTGGTTCGTGCTTCGAACTTGTTCGTAGGGCGGAGAGCATCTTGCTCCTGCTGTTCGATTTTGTAGGTGTTTCCGGTACAACCTCGTCCAAGTCAAAGTCGTTGTAGAGATCAACATCGAGGTTGAAAGACGTTGATGGTTTCGAGGAAGATGCAATGTGAAAGAAGGAGGAAGTCGAGTCGTTCGCGGCCGCCATGGCATTTCTCCCTACTTCGATCGAATGGTCATGACTCATGATGGAGTCGACTGTTTCAGAAGTGGTATTGTGGTCTTTGTTCAACATTGTGAGCGGGTTCCTCTTCATCGGCGTCTCAGGCGGTAGCTTGTTGGTGGAGCTAGGCATAGAGCTCTTCTTCATGAGGCCCGTTGACCGAAATGCTGTTTGTAAGGGTTTGACTAACTTGTATGATGTCTTTGTTTGATTTTCCTTGTCGTTGCTGATGAAATTCGGCGTGCTGTGTGTCTTCTTTCTGCTGGTTGCCATCTCCTTGACTTCATCGTGATAAATGGGGATGTTGGAGTTAGACTGAGTATACTTTTTGTTTCTCAGCGGAGACTCGTCGTCAGCATAGGGGTCGTAGCCGCCAAAAATAGGCAGCAGGCACTTGAAGTTTGGGTTAGGGCTCTTGAGAAGCGCCTTAAGGTAGACATCCTTGCCAGGGGCAGGGGAGGAGCTTGCAGGAGTGTTTGAAAACTTGAGTGGCGAACGGACACGTATTTTGTTGCCGTTTTTGAACAACTTGTGTGACTTGAGGTCCGATCTCGACGGCGTTTCCAGAAACTTGGCTGTAGATTGAGGCGAAGGCGATTGACTGACAAGTTTATGTGGTCTCTTAAACTTATTGAATGGTGTTGACTTGTCCACAATAGGAGAAAGCCCTGGGTCAAAGTTTGAGTCGATGGAAAGGTTGAAATACTTGGAGGAACGTTTGAGCAAGGGCTTGCTAGGGGTAGAAGTCTTACCCTGTGTGTTTACCGCTTCATCTTCGTCAGTGAAACTGCCAATATCGTCGTCGGCCTTGACATCGCTTTTGAGGTTGAACGGAGGCGATTTGTTGATGGGTCTCTTGGGTTTGAGGTCGTCATGAATGTCATCTAGAATCAACAGATTGAATGACCGGGAAAAATGGTCATTCAGAAAATAGTCCGGATCTGGTTTCTGGGACCGGGAGAGCCTCCCCCGGTTTTTTTTCGGGGTGCCTTCCGGGTTCATGCTCCGGTTTGAGGTTGTTTGTTAAGTTTTACTTGAAGATGTAGGAGCAGCGGTTATGGGACGGAAGATATGGGGAGTGTTTTGGTGCGAGCATTTTTGAACGCGACGTAAACAACGCGAGACGAAGGGGTGGCAGCAGCGGAATATTCAGCTGGGGAGTTTTTTTAAAAACATAAAAAGAGATTTCTGAAATAAGTGTGTGATGAAGATTAATATTATACCATTTAATTATAATTAATATAGAAGTTTCCAGAGATTACGGAACTTCCTCGTTGCGCTTTGGCTGCAACTAATTGACTAGTGCACAGCGCGAAACTAAACACTGGACCACAAAACGTTGGGTTTTTTCAGAGGCCTAGTTTTCTAGCCAGTGGCTTAGGACAAGCACAAACTAGAATGTGAAAGTAAACATAACATGGCAAACCAATGAATTCTAAAAAAATGACCTGTTCCAGTCACGCTTTGTAAACAACCACGGAGTTTCCGGAACCTCTATAGGGAGACCGCGAGAGGGAACCGATGCACAATAGACGAGGGATAAGAGAAGCGCTGGCCACGCGTGAAAAAGCTCTCATTATCTTCGATCGGGTTTTTCTTTGTTTACTTGAGAGGCCCATGGCTGCTCAAATCTTGTTTTGAATTTGCTAGTTATAGTGGAAAAGTGGGGTGGCCTTTCCCAGTTCGATCGTAGATTTAGACGCTGCGTTTTGTGGCATAGGGCTAAAACCAAATTCGGGCAAAAACATGGAACTACTTTTTGGCCGCGGACCAATTGCTTCGTTTTCGCTTATGCTTCTAATAAACAACACAAGAGAAAACCGCTGCAGTCTTTGTTGACAAGCCCCAATTGTTGGGTCAATTGCAACCTGGTGTCTACAGTGTTGGTACACAATGAGCGAACTTCCCCTATCTACAAGAATATTGTGGGAATCGTAGCTCGTCAAATTCGGCTGTGTTTAACTCTGGGTTGGCCGTGAATACAAAGCCATGACCTCATTGTGAAGTTTATTCATCGGATGTCACGTCATGCGATAGCAATTGTTCAACCGTGTTTACCGTCGTCTTGTTTATACAATTGCTTCTTCACACCAGCGTGGGCACACTAGTGGTTCACCGTTGAAGGCATTCTGAGGTTTGAAGCTGCAGACACTTATGTAGGTATTGAGTTGTACAATGTTGTGCTAAGTCTGAACGACCAAGGTAAGGCTCAATCTCTATCGATGGGTATTGAAACCATGGTCAATTACGATTCTGCTGTGAAGAGTAGTTCATGTGAATCTCTTGGCATTCGAGCTGTATAGTTGAAGCGAAAGATTGTTGAATCACAAAGAAGAAATTGGCTTCCACTAAGGTAATTTTGGCCTTGGTAGATCTACGTCGTGGGTGTGACATTTACTTTCAAATGTGTTCTGTAAACTTGATGAGGATCAGCATTAGGATGATATCCACCCTTTGGCGAGTGCCAAGGCAAGCTTCTATACGTAGTGAGAGCTGTGTTTGATATTGTATGTCTTGAAATCATATTGGCACTATTCGTGTTCATTTTTGCATGGCTGACAGTGTATTGCTTCCAAAGAACGACAAGCTAGTTAAATCGGTCAATTGCCAAATTTTGGCATAATGCTAGTAGAACTTGGTCATTCGTGATGTTCAATCCTCCTTCACCTTAATCTCCTTCATCAGTGAACACCAAGCTCGGTCTTACCGGTGGCTCAGCAGCACCCCAAGAAGCACCACACCCATTCGAGCCATAGCCAGGGAATGAAGGCTTTAAAACTTGGCCCAAACAGGTCTCCTCGGCGGAATTACAAAACTCAAGCCTCTATGAAAAATTCCATTCAGCTATTCTTTCCAATCCAGCACCCCAGCCCTATCTGATCGCTCGTATGCACCGAAGCAGTGCGCTGCGGCGCTCGTAACCGTGTGCTGCAGAGAATCACTGCCATTGCATCGAGATGGTCGCTTGGAGCAAGATGCATTGAGCCAGAAAAGTAGGATATACGACTGGAGACAATTAAAATCCGCCAAAAGATGAAATAACGGATGTTTGGTTTGTCTCACTCCGCGGGATGTGCTGGACGTGCAAAGTCAAAAGTTAATCGGTGATCTACGCATTAGTCTGGGCTAATTCTCGGTACGAATAGTCAAGCTGGGTGCATCGGCCAAAAGTTTCCCCTTTTTCGCCCCAAAATGGCCTTTTTCTGATTGGCCGTGTGGCCCCGCTCTGGAGGTCCTAGACCCACATGGCTAAATGAAAGATCTTCGCAAGATCTGCCCGAAGCCCTCGTAGGGCCAATTTGTCAAAGACTCTGCCTGATTGGAACAAGTGCTGTAGCCATACCAAAAGCAAAGTGCCACGTCAGCTCGTTCAGATCACGTCACCTTAATCAACCAATGAGACGCACCCGAAACGGATTGGCTGGAGGTGCGTGAAAGGATCCGGATAAGTGCAGAGTCGACGTGGCCTGTGTGGCTGCAAAGTGCCTAACGTGCAAATGGAGTCTGCCGGATTGGCCCAAGCGCCGGTCTATTGTCAAGGGAAAACGGAGCGGAGCAAGGCCAACAGGCGGAGCACGGCGAAATAAAAAAACGACAAAAGCTCAAAAAATGACATGGCCACTGGCATGGCCGAACGTTTTTTCCACTTTTCTTTTTTTTCCTCTCATAACCGTTGCTCCGAGATGGAAAAGATAACCGGGAGGTCGCCAAGAGCCAGTGAGCGGTGCGGTGTTGCGCATTTGCAGAGCCGGCCCGGGTGCGAGAAGAGCGGAGCGATGAAATAGATAAGCCAAGAAAGCGCCGTGGGGGCGGCTCGGGCCGGGCCCAGGCGATAAAAAATAATATAAAATGTTGTTTTTCAAACTTTTCCATCGCCTTTATCATTGAACCTCCCTCGTTTTCCCCCCTTCACCTGCTTTCTCCTTCATCCCTCGAGGAGCCCGATCCGAGGCGGACCAGCCGCGCTCAACCCAACCTATGGGCGCCGGGCGCACAACCCCAAGGCAGTAATTCGTCCGTTCGCAGCAGTTCCGACCTCGCGCCGGCCCACCTTCGGGACTCGAGACAATCCACTTGCTTGATTCGGCGTGCCCAGGCGCCGCTTTTTTCCCAATCCAGCGGGGGCATTGTGAAAACTTTTTATTTTTCACAAACAACCCCCAAGACTCTAACCCTAGTCCCTAAATCTGCAGCCCATTTCTTTTCTCTGGCCCTCTGCTGGGCCCTCTGCTGGGCCGTGGTGCAATGCTGCTGACAATCGCCCGCGCGCTCATTGGCTCCATTGCTGTCAACTGCTGACGCCGCTGCAACAATGCTTATTTTGCCTCCCCTGCACCGTCTAATGGCGCTGGCCCGACACCGTTATCGTCCTCTCGCTGACGTTCAAGCCCCATAATTGGCCAGCGCCCGCGTGCCCCGACGTATGTTTCTCGCCGGCCCCACAGTGTCTGTCCTGCTTCTCCTGTTTTTTTCGCCTCTTTGTGCCCAACCCTCCCTAGACCGTGCTCGCAATATTGTGCTGCTACAGGCCGCAGTATCGCCTGCCCTTGGAATATAATACCTGCCTCTGCCCCACCTCACCGTTTCCACGCACCTACGCACCCACGCTTTTCACCGTTTCCACCACTTCATCCATATTTTCCTCCCGCCTCAGGCCTATGCTACCCCGTGCTGATCGTCTTTGCTGAACCATGTCAGCCATACCGTCGCCGCAACCGGCCATCAAATCAGAACCCGAAGAGGTCTGCCCGAGAACCAGCGTATCCGAAGATGACCGCTCTGCTGGCCAGCTGTGCTCCAACTGTGGTACCACAAAGACCCCTCTCTGGCGAAGAGCTCCCAACGGCACCCTCATCTGTAACGCCTGTGGCCTCTACCTACGCTCCAACAAGCACCATCGCCCGGTCAACTTGAAAAGACCCCCCAACACCGTCTCCGTCAAGGAGACAGAGGGTTCTTGCAAAGGTGACGGCTCCTGTAATGGTACGGGCGGCTCTGCCGTGTGCAAAGGTTGCCCAGCTTACAACAATAGAGTGGTGCTTCGCCAGAACGAAGAGCGCCATGCCAAAGAAGAGGACCACAAGCTGTCCGAGGAAGAGGACAGTTTGGCCGTGGCCTGCTTCAACTGTCTGTCTACAATCACGCCGCTCTGGCGTCGTGACGACGCCGGCAACACCATCTGCAACGCCTGTGGGCTCTACTACCGTCTTCACGGGTCCCATCGTCCCATCAAAATGAAGCGCAGCACCATCAAGCGCCGTAAACGTAACTTCGACACCCCTGCGCCCAAGCAAGAAAAGAGACTGAAGCCCGAGAAGGCCCTGCCGCGACCGAAGGCTCTGCCGAACCCTCGGGCCCAAACGCCTGCCAGCGACGCCACCCCGGTTGCGATGCCCGCCCTGGCGCCTCCTCACAATCCTGGGCCAGCTCCCAATCCAGGCGCTGTCCAGGCAGGCCAGGCGCCGTTTGTGCCCTCGTACTACCTCCCGTACCTGGGCCACGGCAGAATCCCCAACGGACCAGGCCCCATGCCAGGCCCTCCTCCGCCCCAGGTGGTCTTCCACCAGGCAGTGCCCGTTTACTACCCAGCATACGCCCAGCCCGCGCCTCCACAAGGGCCTCCGGCGCCTCAGCATCCTGCGCACCACACCCATGGTCCCCAGAGACCCGCATCTCAAGGGCCCCAGGCGCACCAGCATATCCAGCATCCTCCCGTCCAGGCGCCTGCTCCGCAGCCGTTTTTGCAGCCGCTTACCTACGGCCGTTCCGGGCTGCCTGCCCAGGAGAAGATTACGCTTCCTTCGATTCAAAATATCCCACGCACTCCGCCCGTCGAGGCCAACAAGCCTGCGTTGGCGGTGGACTTTACCAATGCGTTCCAGGATAAGGAGCGCGGCAGACGCAGCATGTCAATCGGGGGGCTTCTCAATGACAAATAGAGGGTCGTACTGCAGCGGCTCAGCCCATGTCGGTGGTCTCCTCGAGGTACGCAGCCACAGGTTGCCCGTTTGCAGCCATTTCGCAGCCTCCCTGCAACCAGCGCTGCTTTGCCGTCACCACTGGCTCCATGACTAGGCGCCCCGGCGCCACGAAGGTTTTACTAAAATGGTTAATAGATGCTTCTGCGGAAGCTACTTATATATTGGTAACAAAAAGGAATGAGAAAGGTGTAGGTGGTCTATCGAGTTACACTGAAGTTATCTGAGCACGTCAAACTACAACTACCAATTTCATCGACAATCGAGATTATCAGCCAATTTCATCGACAATCAAGATAATCATGTAGCAGCCATTCGGCTCCTGGTGATACTCTGCCAAGTTGCATTGTGGTCACGTGCAGTTAGGCTATCAGTTGCAACCGCTCAAACCTTTCACCAACCACACCTCTTTATGTCTGTGGACGAGTCACTTAGCAGAAAAGTCAAGGATATCGCTGCCGGATTCGTCGGCGGCGCCACACAGGTCCTCATTGGCCAGCCATTCGACTTGGTGAAAATCAGGCTCCAAACGAGCCCCAGCGGTGCAACCTCCACCTCCATCGTCAGACTGGTGCTCCAGAAAGAGGGCCCATTGGCGTTCTACAAAGGCACCTTGGCGCCGCTTTTCGGCGTGGGCGCGTGTGTTTCGCTTCAATTCTACGGCTTTCTCGAAACAAAGCGCCAGTTGCTCAAGCGCCTGGGCAATCTGGAGCTTCTGCTTTGGCCTCAAACGTATCTAGCAGGTGCGGCCGCAGGATTGGTAAATTCGCCTGTCACCGCGCCAGTGGAACAACTCAGAATCCTCAGCCAGGCGTCCACGAAATCCACCTCGCTCCAGGAAACCGTGCGCGCCATCTGGCGCCAGCAGGGCACTCGTGGGTTGTACCGTGGCCTTGGAGTCACTGTGGTGCGTGAGTGTCAGGCCTACGGTGTGTGGTTCATGAGTTACGAGTGGTTGTTGCAGACGGTGGTGAAGCAGCGTGGGTACAAAGGGCGTGACGACGTGACGACTCCCGAATTGTTGTTATGTGGTGCCGCAGCGGGCAATGCCTTGTGGTTGTCGAGTTATCCGTTGGACGTGATAAAGAGTAATGTTCAGAGTGATGGGTTTGGGAAGGATTCGCGATTCGGCGGCCTGGCTGCAAAGGCGGCGCGCGAGATCTGGGCTACTGCCGGAGTGAGAGGTTTCTGGAAAGGCCTTGGGCCCTGTTTGGTGCGTGCGGTGCCTTGTAGCGCAGGAACCTTTGCCGCCGTCGAGACGGCCCTCAGAGTGTTGGGATAGGCTGAGGGGGGGCAGTAGTCGCTCTAGGAAGTGATGGCGAATGTGATTGTCAAGCAGCGTTGGTTAGTGCATTGGCTGCAAAATGGTGCTCGCTTTGAGGTGTGGCACTGCAACCGGGCCATTGTGGAGACTTGCGAAAATTGCGACTGAAGGACAGTTACAGTGCTGGGGGTATTTTCTAGGCTGTGAAAGTCAAAGTGAGGGAAGCCCTTCAGTGAATTGCCGCTCGTTGATCTCCATCCAATGACCCCAAAGCAAGGCGTCAATCTTTGAAGAGGATAGATGAGTATTTATAGAAAATCTTTAAAAGTTCAACTCAATGGCTCACCTAGCCAGGTGCTTGTAATGTTTCGCTTGCAAGTGCTTCGCAAGACGAATTTAGAGAAAGCTCGAATTAAAGCTTTTAATTATGATTTTCGTGATAAATGAAATACTTCTTGGTTCTTTATCCGAGAAGAACACATTCATATCGTTTTCTCGGATAAAGTAGGTTTTCTTCTCTTTTTATACCCTCGTTTGTGATCAGCTCAACATGTTCACTTGCATAAAATATTTACATTACCGCGACAGTACGCCACTTTGCAGCCAAAACACTACTTTTGCCACCAACTACAAATAAACCAAAATCGAGTTCACCAAGATATAAAATTAAACAGTCTTGAGCTTCCACCACCCGTTTGGAGATATTGATAAGGAATAACTCCCGTTGACATTCAATCGCTTGTGGGGATTATTCTGACCCCAGATATGCCTCACCTGTCAAACCGCAACAATGAGCCGCGCATTTGCAACCATCAACTACTTCCTTCTTTACTAAACTGAACTCCACACATGTTCCTGCCAGCTATACGCCCAGCCTTAATGGCCAATAAGGCCGCCTTTGTGCTTCCCGTTAGAACGTTTCTTTTCGGCTTCTTGTCACAGTTCAACAAGAAACTCATATACCCACCAAACCCTGACCAGATCACCACCAAGAACAGACTCTTCCCCACATACATTGAGAACTCCACCGAGCTCGGTAACATCATCTTGACGAAAGAGCCATTGTTGCTCAACTTCACCATGCCAGGTGACGAAAAGTGCAATAAAGTGACGCAGTCGTTGTTCGACATCCTCAGCGATAAGTCCAAGTACCCATTGGCAGTGGATAAACTGGTCTCTTTGGCCAACATCGCCTGTGACGGACCAGGTGGAAGAGAGCTTCAGCAAAACTATGCTGTGAGCAAGATCCCTACGGTCGTGTTGTTGAAGAAACAGATGGTGGTCGATAGATTCATTCCATCAGACGTCGGTCGCTCCGAGGCTGAGCTCTCCGAATGGATCAAATCATCTTACTAAGGGTCACTATTTTCTCAAGTGAGTCTTTTATTACCCTTGAGCCATACACCCTCGAGATAGATACCAACATAAATAGCCCGCAAACGATTACATTTCTTGCGTCGAAATTTGTAGCTCAATCCACTTCTATAACGCCATAAGCAACAGTCAATGTCATCTTTCCTATGGTCCTAATATCTATTTACAGGTCTATTGGTTTTTGTCTACTCGTCCCATCCATCCTTCCAGCGCTTCTTCCACAAGTCACAGTTAAACTTGGGCTTTCCAAGCTTGACGTTCACTTCGTTGTGGGCATCACAGAGCCACCTGCCCAATTGGTCCTGGGTTTCCGTCACAGGCTCGTTTTTGGTCATGTACTTCTCAAAGTCCTCAGCACAGAACCAGCATGGGTAGAAGTTACCGAACAATTTCAAAAATTGCTTCATATCGGCCTGTTGCTTGTTGGAAGGCGTCTCTGGATACGTAGCGGCAATCAGATGGAGAAGCGTCCATGACGACCGGCCCAACTTCTCCACATCTGGAGGGTCTATCTTGGCGTAAGACTCATTTTGTTTAGTGCTGGAGCTCGAATCCACCGATGTCTCGCTCTTGGGGCTCAGTAACCCTTTGAAAGCGTCTGGAATACCAGCAGCTGAATCGTTTGTGTCTTTTTTCTCAGGCTTCTTTCCCATGGCAAACTGAAAGTCTAGAAGTGTGTTACAGCTTCGACAGCTAGACGTTAGTACGAGACTATTAGCTCAACCAAAATTCACATACGGTTTTCCGTCTTTATCATAGATGATCTTTCTACCTGAGGCACCGACCACTGGTTTTTCCTCCGTCATGGCAATCAGGCAATACGAGATGGCGATACTCTGATGTTAGTAATGGGCAGATGCTGCGATCTGCGTACACACCTTTGCAGCCATCCTACAATAAGCTTATACCTTGGGTATTATAGTTACAATTTGAACAAACTCTATATCATGTCATGCCAAAAAACTCCTTTCTCTGTCTGATCACTTCGTCGCAGAGCTCCCCGATTTCAGGCGTCTTGATGTTGCTTCTAGACCGGTAGAACTCGCTAAGATCGTACTTCTGGCCATACTCCTGCTCGTAATCCCAAGCCTGCTGGATCATCTCGAACTTATCGATGTCCTTGACGTAAACAGCTTCGGGCGACCGGATCTCCTCATACTCAAGCCACAACTCCTTCATCTCCTCGGCAAATTCACTGTTGTAAGGCGACACTATCTTGACCAAGTAGTCGATGGTGTCCAGCTCACGACGGTGCTTCTCTGCCTTGGTAACACCTCCAAAGGGAGTGATGTCTCCAACCAAAGACTCGGCGATATCGTGGACCAAAGCGATCTTGACACAACGATCGATGTTAACCTGTCTGTTTGGAAGCGCCATGGCAATGATGGACATTCTGTACATGTGATCAGCGATGGACTCCGTTTTTTCTAGCGGGATTCCACGGTCCACCCAGCCTGTTCTGGGTTGTGTTTTCAAAAGACGGACGATCTGGGTAAATGCAAGCATGCTGTTGATCTTGGACTTGGAGGCCAAAAGGGATTGGAGTTTTTCCGGCACCGCTGCCTCAGGCGTCCAAACAGGCTCTGTCATTTGGGGCATTTGGAGGAGGTTTTGTAAAAGTTGGGAAGAAGAGTGGTTGAAGATTTTCTCCAGAGCATAAACATAGGGAGTGTGTGTAGCACCGATAACAACCCGATGGAGATGGCATAAACAGATAAGGTGAAACTACGGTTTTGGATGACGGATGATGATTTGGGTTTAATTTGGAAGATTTTTTGTTTGTGTATGGTTTGATTTGGGCTAAGATGGGTAATTGTGTGAAAATAGTTGGGCTTTCTTGAGTGGGCTGAGCAGAAAGTAGGGAGACAACGTGGGGGATCAATGATCCCTCAGGAGCTAGTAAATTTACAAATTACAACATTCAATGATTCAAACGTGGAATACGTGAGACCTGATGTTATTAGTGAGTAATACGGGGTTGCCCAAGGCGTTGACAATGGTAGAGTGAAGCATGGCTGCGAAAGAGTAAAGACTATGAAACTGTCTACAAAAAGAATCATTTCTTCCGAGACAATTTTCATTTTCGGAATTGCTTACTTGAATAGGAGACTTTACACAAGGAATTTAAGAATTCCAATCGGACACCCAAGTTAATGTGCAACAGAATCATAAGAATGCCAACGAGAACTAGATCTTAACGAATGAAACGTACTTGACCATAGCAGAAGCCAAGCAAGCATCCAAAAATGAAAGATTCTTCGTTCACTGCAGCCAGAGATCAGTTCGAATTGACAACTGATGGTGTTATTTGAACATATGAACGATGAAGTAGGGCAATCAGCAGTCATGAAGTAAAAGCTCCCACATAGCCTAACGTCAAGAAGCTCTTGCTATTAGACCATCACTGCTATGTGACACAACTAATAGTATATCACAGCTATTAGCGTTTACATCTCCCCATCATCTCAGCTTGTGGGATCAGTATCTTTCTACAGGTCACCCACCAAATCTTCTCAGTCTCCGCTACACGGAGCTTGTCGGTTTCATGAAAAGTTTTATTTGACTATTACAGAATGCAGAGTCCGCAGACTTAAGCAATCAACTCAACGACACCACCAGCAGCTCTGATCTTCTCCTCGGCCAACTTAGAAACGAATCTAGCCTTGACGATAACAGGGACCTTTGGCAACTGACCCTTACCCAAGACCTTACCGTAGCCGTGGGCCAAGGTGTCGATGACTGGAGCAGAGGAAGCGGAGGCAGACTTGAGGTACTCCTCTCTCTTCTCCTCCTCAACCAAAGACCACAACTTCTCCAAGTTGAGCTGTGGCTTCCAGAAGTGGTTTCTCTGCTTGTGGAAGTATCTCATACCAACCTTACCGAAGTAACCTGGGTGGTACTTGTCCAAGTTGGTTCTGTGGTGGTGCTGACCACCGGCCATACCACGACCACCGGGATTCTTTCTGTGCTTGCCGATTCTACCCTTACCGGCGGAAACGTGACCTCTGTGCTTTCTGGTCTTGGTTAATCTGGTTGGCATTGCTGATAGATTGAACTCAGATGAAGGGAGAAATGTTTAAAGTAGGAGCTTGAAATTTTTTCTGCGGCAGCTGCCTGGGGACCGCGACCTCCAGACCTCCCACCTTGAAGCACTGGTTAACGCAGTGTGTGCAGGTCTCGCCATACTTAACGGCGCGGTACTCGAACATTTAGGTCAAAGCCCTAATGGTTTGCACGTGACTATAAGAACCAGTCCTAGCCTTTTGGATCACCACCAGCTTGGACAGTAATTTAGGGAGTTGATGCTATTGATTCCCAACCGCAGATCGGCATTCATCATTTACTTCCTGGTTGCTAAATTCTTATCTTCATCTTCAAATTTCTACGCTCTGTTTCTTTGAGTCATTGCTTCATTAGTATGGACTGGTTTTGCAACCAGTTTGACCCACGTACTATCAACGCCGCAGGCCTACTGCAACTGGTTGGGAATGCCCCACACCTCTTCATATGTGTTTTTGCCTTTCGTCTCAGGCACAAAATTCTTGACAAAAATGTAGGTCACAGCACACATAGCTGTGAAGATGTAGTAAGTACCACCTCCTAGCCACGAGTTTCTGAGCACTGGGAACAAGTATCCCACAGCGAACGTAGCAACCCAGTTCATGGTGACACCAAAACTTTGAGCCAGAGCCTTGGCCTTTGGCTGAGTAACCTCACCGACCAACAAGAAGGGAATGGGTCCCAATCCGATTGCAAAGAATGCAATGTAGACGAAGGTGCCCACTACGGAAAACCAGGAATTTGTGGTTTGGATTCCGAAACCAAGTAAAGCGGCAGCGATACCCATGAAGGTGACCGAAGTCTTAAGAAGCGGTTTTCTTCCCAACTTGTCAACAAGAGGTGCAGAGCCAAATGTCACAATAACGTTCACAAGAGAGATCAAGCAATTGATCATGACAGCTTTGGTGGGGAAAATTGAAATCAAAACGGACACTCCATAGAAGATGATCGAATTGATACCACAGAATTGCTGAAGCACCAAGATTCCTGTCGCAACAACCTTCGAGTTTCTGTACTCTGACGACTTCATGTACTCACCCAACGAAACGGCGGAATTAGTCACGGGTCTCTGTTCCTCCTCGCCAGCGAGCAAGTTAGCATCCTCCTCGACAATGCCAGAAGCCTGCTTCCAACTGTTGACCTCGTTCCTAGCAAGACCGTATTCTCCGCCTCTCAATTTGTGCAACACAGTGAAGGCTTGATCAGACATACCATTGTTAACCAACCACATAGGTGATTCGTCCATGTAGCTAACGACAAGGAAGAAATTCAAAAGCGCAATAGCAGCTGCCATAAATAAAATAAACCTCCAATCATTGTCATTATTCCATCTGAGTGCTAGCACTTGTGTAAAAAGTATACCGACATTGACAGAAACTTGGTTCATTGAACCCAAGAATCCCTTGTACAGAGGCGGAGCGATCTCATTAATCACAAGCGATGTGACAACAAGAGCCGATCCAGCACCAACTCCGGCAATGAATCTACCAGCTAACAACGCGTGGTATGAGTTACTGAGTCCATTGAGGGCAGAGCCGAGGAAATAGACGCAACAGTGAAGCATGGCAGTCTTCCGTCTTCCGATACTATCAGCAATAGAGCCAACATAAAATGAGCCAAGCAAACCTCCAATACTGAAGATGGACGTCACAAGGCCAAATTGTTCGGGCTGCAAGGGAATGCACCGAGCGAATCCACGTTGGCCAAAGAATGAATCTTCATAAGGGGTGAGTAGCGGAACAGACTCTTTACAAGTCAAAATGGCCTCTGGGGAATTGAGCTCGGACATGTGATATCCGAACTGGAGCGAGCCGAGGCAAATTGTTGCCACGGTTATGACTAGTTTGGCAGTGAGCGTGTCCGCTGTTTTATCGGCCATTTCTATTAGTAGTTGGTGGTTCGGTGTTCTTGCAGATTTCGTGGGGCAGTACAGGAGTGAGCGTTCCTTTAATGTGTACCTTTCTCGTGACTTTGGTCATGTGATTCGATTTGCAGCCATTTATACTATAGGCAAGAAATTCCCGATCACCATCATGGGAATACCAAAGACATCTCTTTTCAAGGTCCAAATGCAGCCCGTTCGTATTTTCACATCATGCTTAGGTGTGAGAAGGGTGCACTCTGTCATTGTAGCACCAAGGAAGTCGCCAAATGCGATTCTCAGGAAAAGCTGAAAGTACTCCACAACAGATTTATCGTCTAGTAATTCCACAATGAAATTGATCTTTTGACCCATTAGCTGGTCTTTCGTCCACCCAGTGAGTATGCTAAATTCTCTACCCACATAGGCAATCTCGCCTGTTCTTCGCCAAACGATTGTGGGTGTTCCGCTGACCTTGATGAAGTTGTCATAAGTGAGAAGGGTCCGCTGGAAACACTGCTCCATAAAAATGAGGTCAGCCTCTCGTAGCGAGTTTGTACACGCAATAAATGAAGGTCTGTATGAGGCCATTGACTCGGCCATTTTAACGAGCATTTCTTTTGGAAACCGGCTTCGTAAGTACGCAATGAGCTTGTGGAAGCCAGGTGTATAAGAGAATGGTTTCTTCACCGTTGCATAGATGCTTTCTGGTTCCAGATAATGTAGGCCGTTGTCGTCGTTTATATGTCCAGTCTGGTCCTCAGCGTTGGTTTCGATCGCAAACGAAAGGGCCAGTTTCTGATTTCTTTCATAAAAAACTGAAGGGTCAGAGTCCCTCATAGCCTCAATGGCTTGGATAACGTCAGGAAAAGCCGAACGTTCGTTAGACAACTCCAAAAAGTATTGATTTATGCGAACGTCGCAACGAGGGAACTCGGATCCATGGTAGATTTGCGCTTTTTGGGAGGGCGCCTGATGTGTGGTTTCCGCTCCAGCGCTATACGAATTGGCTCCCAAGTTTGACGGCGATGGAACATTCTTTTGCAACATTCCGTGTGGTGAAAGGACGGGTGATATGTTTACAGAATTTGGCGTTCCTTCTGTGGATGTCGCCAGATGGTTGGGATTGAGTCCCATGAAGTTGTCCTGAAGGATGTTGGATAGCTGGGAGTATTCGAGATCTGCAGCTGATGAGAGAAAATTGGTCGGTTTTCTGTGTCTCTGGTTGTCCTGTGGTTGCCATTGTTCATCGCTTCCCAATCTGCTTCGGGGGAAGTTTTGGTCATAGTTGTAGGGTTGGTCTGGGAAAAATGTAGGTGACTCTTCTTTGATAGGTTCTCTTTGGCTGACGCTTCGGCCAATAACCGTAGGTCTCTGATGTGCATAGTTTGGTACAGATGCTGAGTGCTGGAACATGGTAGCTTGGTGCACTTGGTGGTTTCTGTCTGTATACGGTGTTTGTTGATTTGAAGTCATGGAACTGGTTTCTTCCACTGACAGAGCCTTGATCATATCGACTGGTACATCAGATAAATACTTCTTTCGTTTTCGTGGAGCGTCCTCACATGAATCCAGGAGGCCCCTCTGAACACATCGTTTACAGGGTCTGGAAGTATCGCATGTCATATGCGCTTTGTGGCAGTGATTGCATGCTCTCGATGTTTTCTTTCTTTTCTGTTTGTTAGTATTATGCTAAATCAAGAATGCTTTGATCTGACGTCCCAATTAAGCTCTAATCAAAGTCGATATCTCGGTATAGGTCCGAGATCTTGGAGTCATCTGAGTCATGTTGACGAGGGAGGTCCAAGTTGGAAGAAGTTCCATTTGAGTTTCGAGATCAAGAGTTCAGGGCCACCATGAAGCTTATTTTAGATCCAAACATACCGGCTTCGTACCGCTGTCGGCATTCATTCCCCATCAGGTTTAAAAGAGGTCTAATCCAAGCACGGTCTTGATCACACCGGGAGGCACGGGTGCACACCGTTTGCAGCCATGAACATGATTTGGACCAACACAATGATGCAGTCTTGGGACAATTACCAATAAGAAATTTTTTCTTTTTTTGTTGTAAAGAAATATGAACCCAAAAAGTGTTGCGGATTTGCCTTTGTTTTAACAATATAGAGATAATCAGAAGGAATAAATGCTCTTCGAAAGTACGATTTCGAGGAAGGACGAACGCTAGCGACCGTGATGGTATATTTGATTGAAACTGATCACTTCATTTAGTTTGATTAAGCTAATTGGAACACACCACGGTTTTCATTCCTTGACAATTGCTTTTAGTTAATGCAACATGGGCTTAGCTGCGAAACCTAAAAAGGCCAACCAGTAACCTAATTGGAAGCGGCTGCAAAACCGATCATACGATACTTCTAAAACGTAGAAAGCATCTGGATTATACATTGAACATCAAAAGTACAGAATTGGTCGTCTCCGTTCCACATATCTGCACTTACTACAACTCAAGGCGTCTACAATAAGTCGATGAAACGAATATATACTATTTAATCTGTCAAAGGCGAAGCCAAGTGTTTCATATAGCTAAAAGGCAACAATAGAAGCTGGATCTCAACCATCCAAAGCGTAACCTAAATCAGCGCCCTTAAATTGTTCAGCCAATTTGGCCAATTTGTCTCTCAACATGGTCATGTTCTCGTTCACGGGCTCAAATTTAGGAAGCCAATCAGCTACACCATGTTGAAGCACACCCTTAGCACGGAAGTGGCCTTCATCGCAATGTCCATACGAACCATGCAACGTCAAACGAAGCTCCTTGGCCAGGTACGATGCACGGTGCAAAATGTTACTGTTGTAGAACACAATGTCACCTGGTTTGAGATCCACCGAAATCTGACCACTGATATGCTCTTTTCTGTCGTCATTGGTAGTCTTCTCTCTCTCCTCCTCAGTTCTGATTCGCTTGTGAGATCCAGGCACCACAATCAAGCACAGATCATTGGTCAATGCAAGGTTGAACTGAGTTCCAGCATATGGAGCAGTGAGGAGCTCTTCAGCCTCTTGTTGCGGCAGGGCCTCAGGCTTAATGTAGTCTCTGTGCCAATCAAGACCAAAGTCGGTGAGAGGATTGATCAACATGTTGAACAACTCCATGCACAAGTTGTCAGTGGGTGTCTGCAAAATGTCCAGTGCAATATTCAAAAGACGCTGGTCCGAGTATAATGTCTGGAAAGGTTTCGACATATCCTTGAGTTCCGGGTGCAAAAGACCCGTGACACCCCAAATGTCAGGACTAAAGTTCTTAGGCCATGGAGGGAACTGTTTTCCTCTGGTACGAACATGAGGCCAATTGCCGTCTCTGGCATATTGAACAACGTCCAATGAGGCCTTCTTATAAGTCTCAACCTCTTCAGGCAGGAGGAAGCCTCTCACGATGGTGAAGCCCACGTCGGCGATTTCGTCATGGTGTTTGTGTGGAAGTGTCATGTTGAAATAAACAATTGGGAATAATAAAGTGGCAGGTACCCCTTATTTATATGTCTACCCCGGTTCCCCAGGTTTCATGGATCGTATTGCCGCACCACCATGTTACATTTTTCTCGGTGCGCTATCGTGCAACGTTACACCATACGCAGTGATTGCCGACTCTACATAAGAGGCAATCAATTCCGTTAACAACTACATTTTCTTTATCATGAAGTGGGGTATCTTGGGTGCTGGTAACATTGCAGGCAAGTTCGTCAAAGACTTGTTGCTTGATGAGCTGAAGAGGCATACAATTGTCGCAATTGGCTCATCCCTGGAGGATAAGGCTAGACAGTTTCTGGAAGCCAATGGCATAAGCAAGGAGAAGAATCAGGGGGTTATTCCCAAGTTCCAGCTGAGACTGGACTTCTTCAAGAACCCTGACGTTCAAATCATTTATGTGGCATCGCCCCACGTTTTTCACGAAAACCAGGTTCTCGAGGCATTGGAGAATGGAAAACACGTTTTGTGTGAAAAGCCCTTCACAGTGACTGCAGCCCAGTCGAGAAGAGTTTTTGAGGCAGCTGAAAAGTCTGGTCTCTTTGTTATGGAAGCTGTTTGGACAAGATTCATTCCTGCTGTCTTGAAAGCCAAAGAGTGGATCAAGGATGGCTCAATTGGCGATGTCAAGCGTCTTACAGGTGACTTCTCTATGGATCTTGATTTGGACAATCTTCCTGCGTCATCCAGAGGCAGGGATATTAACTTGGCTGCCGGAGCCACTTTGGATGTTGGTATCTACCCCTTGACCTATTCTCGTATTCTCTTGGATGACAAGTTGGGCAAGCAGGCGACGCCATTTGAGGTCAAATCTTTCCTCACAGTGGACGAAAAGGACAAAGTCGACCATCTCAGTACTGTCATTGTGAAGTACAACAATGGTAAGCAGGCAATTGCAACCAGCTCCAACTACACTGCCGGTCCAGAGAAGTTCTTACGCTTGGAGGGAACTAAGGGTTACCTTGAAATGTACGGTAATCCTGCTGCTCCAAAGCACGTCAAGGTTTTCACTCAGGACGGAAAGGTTGTGAAGGAGCATCTCGACAAGGACTCTTTTGCAGGATTTATTCATGAGGCTAATGCTGCTGCCGATGCCATTGAGGCTGGAAAGACCCAATCGGACTCCATTCCTTGGGATGAGACGTTGCTCATGATGGATCTTATGGACAAGGTTCGCTGGGAGAATGATTTCTATTACCCTGGAGAGAAGTAAGGGGAAGGTTAGGATTGGAAGAATCCAGATGAAAAATTATGTACATAACAGCTGAATCTATGGTTTGACAGCAGGTAAGAAATTGGAAAGGGGTTTTACTCATTGAAGTTCATGCCTTGATGTCTGCGGGCCTTCCTTCTACTCTTCAAGTAAACTTTCTTTTAGTACCTTTCACTATTGGTGAGCACTCCATGGATTTCGCAGCCGTTCCAAACCAGTTGTACATCAACGCTGTCAATGCATGGAAAAGTAAAAAAAAAAAATCAAATCCAGTAACTCATCGATCGTCTTTTTGACGAAGTATTAAATTGAGATAAATTTGCAGAAAATACCAAAGACCGTCCTTGCCTTCTTATCGTCGGTATACCTTGTCTCCATAGTGCGAAGATTCTCATCAGGCTGAAAAAATCTATCACCTACAACCCACTGAAACCACCAAGATGGCCGCATTCCTCACCAAATTCACAAGAATCCCTCTCAGGGACATCTCAAAAGCCGCCGACTCGCTTTTCCCTGAGCTCAACGCTGAGGCCAAGGCTTTGGCTGCTCAGTTCACCACCTTGTCCAACAGACTCAACGAGCAGGAGTCCTTGGTCACCTTGAACAACAACTTGAGAACCAGAACCTTCATTGTCGGTCACACGCCTGCTAAGGTTGACTTGGACGTTTTCGCCAAGGTTTTGCCTGTTGCTCACCAGTGGAAGCTGGCCGAGGAGTACGCTCAGTTCAGACACATCCTCAGATGGGCCGACTTGGTTCAGAACACCCTTGTGGAGGTGCCTGAGGAGGAGCAGTTGAAGGTTGACTTGGAGAAGGAGGTGCCACGTGAGATCAAGGAGAAGAAGAAGCCTGCCAAGGAGGGCCAGGCCAAGGATGCTCCAAAGGAAGCCGCTAAGGGTGCTCCTAAGGAGGCTGCTAAGGATGCTCCTAAGGGTAAGAAGCCACTTTCTGAGGAGGACAAGAAGGCTTCTGCTGAGGCCGCTAAGGCCAAGAAGGCCGCTAAGGCTAAGGCCAAGGCTGAGCAGCAGGCCAAGCAGGCTGCCGCTGCTGTTCCTCCTAACCCAGGCATGATCGACCTCAGAGTTGGTTTCATTCAGAAGGCTGTCAAGCATCCAGACGCCGACTCTTTGTACATGTCCACCATTGACATGGGCGACGAAGAGGGACCCAGAACTGTGTGCTCTGGTCTTGTCAAATACATCCCATTGGAGGACATGCAAGAGAGATACGTTGTGTGTGTGGCCAACTTGAAGCCTGTGTCTATGAGAGGTGTCAAGTCGACTGCCATGGTCTTGTGTGCTTCTAACGAGACCACTGTGGAGTTTGTGAACCCACCTGCTGGTTCTAAGGCCGGTGACAAGATCTTCTTCGAGGGCTACAATGCCACCCCTGAGAAGCAATTGAACCCAAAGAAGAAGATCTGGGAGGCTGTTCAGCCAGGTTTCTCCACCACGGAAAACTTCGAGGTTACCTACACTGAGGAGGGTAAGGCTCCAGCGAAGTTGGTGAACGAGAAGGGCGAGCTCTGTAAGAACAGCACTATTGTGAAGGCTGAGGTGAAATAAGTATACATAGAAAGAAGAGGCGAATAATGAGCTGATAGGGTGTAGAGCGAATTGATTTTGAGAGGTCATTGGGTGAGTGGGTCAGATTTTGAATCTCTCGTTAGTGAAAACTTTCAGTCATGTGCATTTACATTTGAACAACTAAACTATAAATTCTTTATTTGACAAATCAGTTGAAAACTTTAAATAAGGATATTCATTTACAATGTATCTCCTGACCCACTGGTGCCTGTTTCGAAGCCAGTAGTGACAGCCAATTCGGCAGATACACTCCGAATGTGTATGCATCACTGTACTAGTCCGAGACCCACTCACATATACTTCAATTCTTTCCCACTCATTTTGCAAACGCCACCATTAAAACACATTTTCAAAGAAAATCACCTTTCTTATTCAAACTAATTTGGTATAATTGAGCCCCGACCGACCAGAAGCGTCTCGGCCTTTCTGAGAAGCTTGCACAGAGTACACCGTAAGCTACTACAATGTCCTCCTCAGACATCCTCGAAATCGACAAGGAGGAGGACATAATTGAAAATCGGTACGAAGCTCTTCCAGAGCACTGCAAGCGCTACTGGAAAAAGCGGTACCAATTGTGGTCTCGCTTCGACCAAGGGGTGCTTTTCACGCCAGAATTGTGGTATTCGGTTACCCCAGAAAACGTCGCCAAATTCACCGCCAAACTAGCGAAGGTCCTTGTGCCTAGAGCAAAAGCCACTTTGGATGTTTGCTGTGGTGGAGGCGGAAACACCATCCAATTCGCTCGTTATTTCGAGAAACTGGTTGGTGTGGATATCAGCTCTACCAACATCACCTGTTGTGAGCAGAATGCCAGGGTGTATGGAACGAAGAATGTGCATTTTCTCAAAGGAGACTGGAGAGAGCTCCAGGATTCGAGAGATTGGGTGCCCGAGGGAGTGGAATTGGATAATGGCAAGTTTGATGTGGTGTTCAGCTCTCCTCCTTGGGGAGGTCCTGCTGTCAACAAGCAGGAGAAGTTTGACCTCCACAAGATGAGGCCGTTCAACGTGAGGGAAATTGTCTCGAGCATGAAGAAAGTTTCGGACAATATTTTCTTGTTCATTCCCAAGAACTCCAATTTGGATCACATTCGAGAGGTTGTAAGAGAACTTTACGGATCCAAAGGGAAGGCCCGTGCCTATCAGACATACGAAAATGGCTGGCCCGTGGCATTGTTGGTGGTGTTTGGCGATACGTGGAGAAAGGAGGTCAAGAAGGGCATCAAAGTTGATGCTCTAGATACTGGGCCTCCGAAGGGTGCTATGATTGAGTTTCTTCTTTCGAAGGGACTCACAATAGGGGCTAAGTAAACACCGAAAGATCCTCGTCTTGAGAGGTTTCAGGTGCAAGTGCTTGTCCCGTTTCTCTGTGGACGTTGGTGGATGGGTGCGTGCTGACACAAGACACCGGGATCTTGAGTGCGTTCTTCATTCACCAAAAGAAACAGAGCGACGAACTGGAAAAATTTTCAATTCTGAGGTCTACGAGCTGGTGGTGTTGGAAAGTATGCCTTTGGCAGGACACAGGGATCCTCGGGGTATATGGAGTACGGCAACACTGGCGAGAGGCCTCCAACCATTCATTCTTAGGGACGCAGACAAAGGAGTCAGAAGAGGTGCTTCTAGCGGGACAAGGGGATCCCGGGTGTGCTGACCTTCTGTCTTCGGTGGCTGTAGTGGCTTTAGCCAAGTCCTTATTCTTACCTGTCACTTTATCTTTGCATGTTCAGTCGGAGAGGAAACTGAGCCGGATTTGCATTCCCCGGGGTTTTCGAACCAAAATACATCATATAGCTAATGTGGCTGCTAGTCAGCTATAACTCAAGCGCAGTGTAGTCGCCGGTCCCTCATGGGTCAAGTTGCCCTTTTCGTAATTGATTTACTATGTACAGAAATTGGGAGCTCTCTTACTCTCCATGACCAGATCATTTGCTTTAAACTTCCACCTTCCATTGTGGTGACTTTTCTCTGCTCTGCTACTGGCTTGGTATATGATAAGCCATGCGCACTTCTCATCTCATCAATCACTAACCACAGCAATGAAACTCCTCAACAAGACAATCGCCTTGGAAAAGGACAAAAGTGGATCTCTTTCGCTTGTACCTCAAGACAAGGAGGATTTATGGCAGCTTTACAACTTGGTTCAAAAAGGAGATAAGGTGGAACTTCTGACGGTGAGAAATGTCAAGAAGACGCCAGGGTCCAAGGCCGAAAGAAAGCATCTCCATTTGAGTCTCGCTGTAGAAGGCGTGGAATACGAGCCAAGCGATGAAGTTATGAGAATCCGTGGTAAGACCACCGAGCAGAACGAGTATGTTCCAAACCAGAGTTTTCACACCGCTGAGGTTCAGCTCAACAAGGCCATCAAGTTGAGCAAGCCCGAGTGGGACGAGTTCAGCTACAACATTGTCATTGAAGCTTCTTCAATTGAGAAGAAGGCAGAAGTCGGTGCAGTTGTTCTTGAGGAGGGTGTGGCCCATCTCTGTCTTGTCACTGATAACATGACTGTTCTCCGAAACAAGGTGGAAAAGTCCATTCCAAGAAAGAGTCGAAGCGACGGTGGTGGCTCCTCGCACGACAAAGCCATTGGCAAGTTCCTCGATACTGTGCAAGCAACACTCTTGCGTAATTTTGACTTGGAAAAGCTCAAGGTGGTTATTCTTGCCTCGCCAGGTTTCACTGCAACTGCCCTCAAGCAAGCCATTTTCGATACAGCTGTCAAGAACAACAATAAGACCATCCTCAAAAACAAGTCCAAGTTCTTGGTCGTGCACTCTTCCACAGGTTATCTTCAAGGTCTAGAAGAGGTGTTGAAAGACCCTGCTGTGCAGAAGAACTTGACCGACACCAAGTTCGCCAAGGAAGCGGCTGTTTTCGACGAGTTCCAGCGTATACTCAATTTAGATGATGGGAGGGCCTGGTATGGTCCTCAGGAAGCCATCAAGGCTCTGGAAATGGGCGCTGTTAAGAGCCTTCTTCTCACAGACGCTTTGTTCCGAAGCGACGATATTGCCGTTAGAAAACACTACATAGCTTTGAGCGACGAGGTGAAGGCTCAAGGCGGAGAAGTATACATCTTCTCGACTCTACACGAGTCAGGCGAGCAGCTCAACCAGTTGACGGGTGTGGCTGTATTGCTCAAATACCCATTGGAGCTTGATGAGGATGAGGATGACGATGACGAGGAGGATGACGAATAAATTAGATGCGTTGACTCAGTGGAGTTCTATAGTCGTCAAGCAAATGCATATACCATACATGGCCGCCTCGGTACCTAATCATCACATCCTGGACAATTCCAATCCCGAGTCCCATGATACCGCCTTTCTTCACATAGCTCATTCGTTGCACAGGCGACATGTGTTTCCATGCTCCATATGTCCATGCCACTATCGTGGCTGCTGCAGCACTGCTGAGGAAGTCTTTGGTCCCTCTGGCATAGTCAATACCAGCTTCAAGGCCAAAGAAAGATGAGACACCAGCTGAATATCTTAATCCTATTTTGGTGGCTTCCCGAGCTCCACTTAGAATCATGACGTAGTTCTTCTTCTTATGGTAGAAGTACCATCCTCCCACGGTAGTAGGTAGTCTATGGCCATTCTCTGTGAGGAATCGAAGGGATGAGATCTTGATGCCTTCAAAGAAGCCCACACCTGCTCCCACAATACCAGAAGCCAAGGCTACCGCGGTGAGTCTTTCCTGAGTAGGAAGGTGGAATCGTTCGTTTCTGTTTTCGTCAGCCTTTGGAAGATCAGAGGACATTGATCTAGTTGGTGATGAGAAAGTCGCACCCATACGTACCGATAGTGAGAACCCCAGTAAGGTGAAATATTCAAAAGGGAAGTAAAGGTAAGAAAATTTGTGAAATTGTGAAACTCTCGAAAAGACCAATTTTGTGAATCTACATGCGTTGCACGTCGCTATTTCCATGTTGTACTTCAACACGAACCTTTTTGGTTCTTTGTACTGGATAGCCTGAGTCTCGCAGTGATAGAGAGAACATAATAACAGAACTTCTACAATACTTTGCGATTGGAGCAAAGGAAACTTCAACAAAACCGCTTTCCTCCAAATGCCCATCACAATTCCTCATAAATGGTATCCATTGATATAGCATAGCTCCCTACTGGTCCAAGATGGACTTCACAAACTCGACATAGTCGACGTTGCCCTCGCTGGTAACGTTCACGCCCTTCAACAACTCGTCCACCTCGGAGTCTGTCAACTTCTCTCCAATCGAGGTCAAGATGTATCTCAATTCGCCAACACCGATGTATCCAGTCTGCTCCTTGTCGAACACCTGAAAGCCCTTGATGTAGTCTTCAGGAAGACCAAGAGGCTTGAAGCCGTCTGGTCTGTTGATAATCTTCTCGTAAGTCTCGAAGTCAAATTCAGGCAGCTTGATGCCGCTTTGCAACTCAGAGATCTCAGCCAAAGTAGGGTTTTGGCCAACGGCTCTCAATAAGTCACCCAAGTGCTCAACGGGAATCTTGCCAGTGCCCTTCTTGTCGAAAAGGGCGAAGGCGTCTTTGTAAGTTTTGTTGTTAGACTGCTTGTTAGTATGACGTATTCAATTTGAGGGACAGATCAGCTTTTTCAATTTCTTCCATATTCCATTCATGTATCCTTGGTAATGGAAGCGTGTCTGGCCATAGTTTTGTTGAACATACCATGTCTGTTAGTAGAGGCTATGATGTATGAGTTCTTTTCATCCAGAAATGTAAACAAAAACGCGCGTGATCAAGTGCACGTGAATGATCTGGCAGTGATGCCTAATTACCGTTGATTCAGGCGATAAATGACATGAATGGATAAAAGATTACTTAGCAGTTGACCTGTTAAAGCTATTCTTATACCTCTTTTCTTGTACAAGACTTTTGTGGGATGGTTGTATGAAACACACCCATCAAGCTAAGCTTACATAGAAATACCCACATACTTTCGAGACAATGAATATTCAACTTATTCGTCAAAATGATTCCAAATGAATGATTATGAATACTCCTTTTCAAAGTCTGATCGTAGTTTCTTTTTTCCACGCTTTTATGTAATCATCTGCATGATGCTGATTTGCACCCACTGTTATCATTTTCAAACGCGAACAGACGCCTTCATTACTACCCCATGGAAAGAAACGGCGACTTAAACGGGGATAGTGATCCGAAAAGGCGAAAGTTGAATGGAGGCGGGGGACCTATGGAATTCAAGCCGGGCAATATCCTCCGTCTACGAATCTGGAACTTCACCACTTACTCATATGGAGAGTTCATTCTTTCACCGACGCTAAACATGATTATAGGACCCAACGGTACCGGAAAGTCAACATTCGTTGCAGCTGTGTGTCTAGGTCTTGGAGGCAAAGTTGATTTGATCAAGAGGAAGAATATGGACTCTATGATCAAGTCGGGTTCTACTGAGGCTCTGATTGAGATCAAGCTTAGGAACAAGGATGGAGAGCCCGATGTCACGATAAAGAGAACATTCTTCCTCAAAAACACGAAAAGCCGATGGTGGGTTAATGGATCCTCCAGCGATGTGCTCAAAGTTCGCCAACTAGTGCTTGATCTAGGTATTCAACTAGATAACCTATGCCACTTCCTTCCCCAAGAACGTGTTGCCGAATTCGCCACGCTATCCCCAGAGAAGCTTCTTCTAGAAACAGAAAGAACAATTGGTGACACCACCCTCCTTGACAAACATGAGTTACTTATAGAGCTAGATACCAACTGGGTGGAATTGAATGCGGATGTACAGAAGTTGGAGGAGAACATCGCCGGTTTGGTTGCAGATGTAGCTAAATTTGAGCAGGAGGCTCAAAGATATGCTGAGTTTGAGGAAAAAGCGAAACAGATTGATTACCACAAGAAGCTTCTACCCTATGCCAAACTTCAGGATGTGAAGGAACAGATGAAGGGTCTTAAGAAAGTTCGTGATGAAGCGAAGCGTGCATTGCAAGAATTTGCAGCTACAACACAGCCTTTATTAAGTCAGCGTGATATTGCTGAAAAGGATCTAGAGGCACAAAAGGAGAGGATTATCAAGCATAAAGAAGCGCTTTCACAGAAAAATGAGGACGTCAAGACCATCACCAAAAGGATAGCATCGCTTGAACAATCTTTAGAAGATACAAAAGGCGATATCGACTCTTTGCAGAACTCCACGGAGAAACGAAGAAAGGAGCTACAGAGAACACGGGAGGAAAAAGATACTCTACAAAACAAGTTGCTGACATTAGAGGAGGTTGATGAAGATGAAATCAAGCGGCTCTCTGAAGCAAGACAGGAAAAGCATGACGAGAAGCTTCGAAGAGACGAAGATGTGGAAAATCTTGTCTTTGAAGTAAGCAGCTTGAAGCGTGAACATGAATCTAATGAGATAAAGATGCGTGATGAAAGGCGCAAGCTTGAAAATGACGATAAGCTAGAGATTTTAAACACCAAGGGCTCTCGTTATCGACCTGAGATATTAGAGAGCACATATAAGGCACACCTTTGGCTTAGAAAGGAAAGACGCAATCACGGTCTCAAATTCTATGAGGCTCCTGTTGTTTCATGTCATGTCACCAACCAGAAAGTGGCCAAATCGTTTGAAAAGGTTGTGGACAATAACTCCTTGTTCGCCTTGTTCTTCGATAACGAAACTGAGTATCAGAAGGTGTCTCAGATCTTGCCGCGTGAACTCAACGTTCCCATGAGAGTTGTTTCGAGTGAGGAGACTCCACAATCCCCAGTTTCGGTTTCCGTACTACGTGAGTACGGGTTTGAAGGCTACCTTTCGGATTTTGTCGATGGACCTCCCTCTGTGGTGAAGGCCCTCAAGCAACGTTCTCAAATACATGCCATTCCTGTTGCTACCAAGCCTATCGATACAGAGGTGGTGAAGAAACTTCTCGTTCCTGATGCCAATGGTAAGGTACCATTCATGAGGTTTATTGTCGAGAATAACCTTTATTCAGTGGGCAGGTCCAAGTACGGTAGCAGGCAAGTCTTCTATCGTACAGAATACATTGGGGAGGCTCAATTGATGGGCTCCAGGGAACTCACTGAAGAGATGAAACGCGATATCAAGCGTAAAGTCATCTCCTACAAACAGAAATTGGACGACATTTTGGAGAAGCGTGAATCTATCAGCAAACAAAAACTGCAGCATCAAGAGGCGCTACTTGCAATATCTGATGAACTCACAAAGTTAGACTCGGAGATTCGCTCGCTTAGAAAAAAGAAGGAAGCTGTCCTGAGAATTCAAGAGACTATTAAACAACTAGAGTCTAGAATTACGAAACTCAAGGAAAGTATGACTCAAGATGACACCATGAAAATCAAGGAGGCGGAAAACAAGTTGATGAATCTCTATGTCGAGCACTCACAGGAGTTTATGAAGATGGCGGAGGTAAAAGAAAGAATTGTGATGGAAAATTTGGAGCTCAAGAAGTCCGAGCTCTTGACACAACAATCAAAGAGTAAGGTTCTTTCCATTCAATCTCTCTTAGAAGAGCTCGACCTCCATAAAGTCGATTTGCAAGAAAAATACGCCGATGCAAAGAGCCGATACGATCAGTATAAGAAGGGTGATGCTGCAAAAGAAATCAGAGAACAATATCTCACTGACTCCGATCGTGAGGTCGTTAGAGGGCTTGCAGAAACCTATCTCAATAATTCCCAATTATCCGAGCATTATATTCTTATCAAGATTGATCAGCTCGAAGATGAATTGAGTTTACTCTCCAACGCAGACAAGGGCTCCATTGAGCTGTTGAAGCAGAAGCGTGCCGATCTCGAGATCTCGCAAAGGCAACTTCCTGACCTACAACGAAAGAGAGATGATCTCAAGCAGAGAATAGACAACGTCTCCGGTCCTTGGCAGGGAGAGCTTGGTGATATGGTCGAGAAAATGTCCCAAACCTTCCAAAAGAATTTCATTACAGTTGCTAGTGATGGTCAAGTACGGTTAGTAAAGCTGGAACGATTCCAGGATTGGAAGCTTGAAATTCTTGTCAAGTTCAGAGAAAACTCGGAACTCAAGGTTCTCGATCACCAGTCACAGTCAGGAGGCGAAAGAGCTGTGTCCACAATCTTTTTTATCATGTCACTACAAGGATTGACCAATGCGCCCATCAGGATTGTGGATGAAATCAATCAGGGAATGGATCCCAAGAATGAAAAGATGGCACACAAATATTTCGTTCACACGGCTTGTAAAAAAAGTCGGTCGCAGCATTTCTTGGTAACACCAAAGTTGATTACCGGTTTGTATTATCACGAAGACATGGCAGTGCATTGTATTTTCACTGGTCCATTCCTCAAGAGCAATGATGAGAAGGCCCCGAAACCGGGCCTTTTGGATTTTCAAAGAACAAGCAAGGTTTCGTCATAGATTAATTAATGCATTCTATTTACAGTATTTCGGCTTCGAGGAAAACGATGGCATTATCAAGACGCTCCACATATTTCTCGTAGCCAAGTATGTTAATGAGTGTGGGGATGGTGATTCCTGAAACGCCTCCTGCCAATGCAAAACGAGCAGCTTGGAACAAGTCTTTCTTCTTCAACTCTGGATTAGTCTTGAGAATGTCGTCAACGGGGAAAGGGCTATCCGAGGTTTGAGCACGCCTGATTGTTTGAAGAATGGAGAGACACTTTTCCTTCTCGCTCGGCATTTTGGACTCAGCTAAATCAACTTCTTTGAAGAAATAGGTATGAACGTTTTGTATTTCCTGGATGGAGCTGACATTGGGCCCCACATTTTGAATCAAATGGCTCCAGAAATCTTTCGAGAACTCTCCATTAGTAACTTTCTTGAAGCCAGGGAATGTTTCGTCTACCAATTTCTCGAGACTCGAAGGCTCACTTATTCTTGACAAAAGGTGACTCTTGTTGAAGAAGTGAAGCTTGTTGTCGTTCACCTTTGCATTTCCTTTCGTAAGATGATCCAACAGAAACTTGCTCACGAGGTCCTCTAGCGACATCACCTCACTGGTTGGCTTACCTTTCTCTGGTCTTGGTGGAGACCAGCCAAATAATGCAGCGAAATTTGTGAGTGCTTCGGGAAGAATACCCTCGTCTTTCATACTCAAAACCCCAATATCTCCTTGTCTTTTAGAGAGTTTCTTGTCTGTCAACGAAGTAAGCAACGGTATATGTATAAACTGAGGAGGTTCCCATCCGAATGCTCTGTACATAGCGATGTGCTTTGGCGTCGCCGCCAACCACTCCTCGCCACGAATAACATGGGTGATCTTCATCAAGTGGTCATCAACAACGTTAGCAAAGTGATATGTGGGAAGGCCATCCAGCTTGAGAATCACGAAGTCGTCAAATCTTCTGTCTGTCGGATTCACCAGGGGCTGAAGGTCAAGCTTTCCGTGAAGAAGATCCGTGAAAGCTTCATAGCGTTCTGGCGACTTGAACCTGAAAGTAAATTCCTCTTCTCCCTCGGGAGCATGAAGGCACTTTCTATCATAGGTGACAGTCGTGGGTGGCTTCAATGCCATCGCAGTTTCTCTTAAATGCAAAAGGCGGTCTTTGGAACAATAACATTTGTATGCGTAGCCTGCTTTTATGAGCTGATCGGCATACTCTTTGTATATCGACTTTCTCTCTGATTGTTTGTATGGTCCGTAAGGTCCACCAACTTCAGGACTTTCATCAGGTCTCAAACCTGTCCAATTCAAAGACTTGTAAATGTTGGCTTCTGCATCTGGCACAAGTCGCTTTTGATCTGTGTCCTCCAAGCGAAGAAGGAATTGGCCGCCTGTGCTTTTGGCTAACAAGTAGTTGTATAGAGCCGTTCTCAACGATCCCAAATGAAGGTACCCAGTAGGTGAAGGAGCAAATCTCGTACGTGCCGGTCCCTTCGGCTGAATGGACTTGCTTTGAGGCACATGAAGCTTTCCTTTGAGATTTAGCTTCAGAAGGAGCCGTAGCGAACCCCACATATCAAGGTGATGTAGTTGTAGTACAACCGCGCGAATGCAGTCGGGTGTAAAAGATGGGATTTATGAGGGCCTCCTCTGGGTTCGTTGCAATTTGGTCAAACAGAATTCAGTTTTTGTTCATTTATCTTAAATAATCACTGCTTCCACAATCGCTTCAGTTCGATTGCATTTCTGGTACGGTGGGAAAACAGCTGCCTACACACAAATGATCTTACTGTTTCACCTCTTCAACGCCTACTCTCAAACGACTACGTTACTGTAATTTAATCAAATTTGTTGATGCAAAAATAAACCGAACAATGCAAATTAAACCGTGCAATGTTTCTTACCGGATAACTACTAACTTTTTCCAATTTCAATAATGAGTAGAAACTGTACCCTTGCTCTAGTTCTCCGGCGGCTGCGAAAAACCGTTAGATGTCAAGCTCGGATCCGTAGCAAAGCCCACCGAGGCATCATACAAGCAAGATGGCAAAAAGTGGTTAATAAGAAGTAATCTATTATCTTTAGTATTTAACCAAGATAACTTCCAATACAACATAAAAACCATGAATTTCTCTTCATGCTACCCTGCACAGGTTAGAGATGATTTAGCGTATGCACCTCTCGAATTGCCGCAAAATTTTCAGAACCCCAGATCTCAGGTGTACCACTTCACACTGCCAGAAACCACGAATGTCACAATTCAGCCGCCAGACAACAGCTCTGCCTGCTCCTCCCATGCAACCTGCTGTCCAAAGCTCCATCAACCAAAAAAGACAGTTGCAGCAGTTCTATCTCCACAAGCTGTTTGATCTCGAGCTGGATGTCGAATTCCTTCCTTTGATTCCACAAGACCCTGTTGGGGCTGCCATTCAGATGCAAGAATCCATGGCTATGCAAAAGGCTCAATACACCATGAGTCCAGGAATGAGTCCACTCAATAGACAAGAGGCTATGGCCTTGTACAACCAGGCAGCTCAGCGTTCGAGACGCCATAGCAACCAGTTCTTGCAGCAGCACTTGTTTGGTGGAAAGAGGGCAAACTACTCTCTGTACCGCAACCACTAGAGGTGAAAATAATTGAAATAGGGGTTACAGGGCACCAACCCTGAGGTTTATGCCCGGATCATGACGGAACAACCAAGGCAACTTGTATATAACTGGAGTAAGATTTATAGAATATTTATAATAGATTGATATGAACGGCGTTAAAGCGTTATTTGAATATTTGTAGAATTAATTTTGATTTGAAGAGTGATGGTTGTTTCATGAAATCACTGCAATTGCGCACTATGGCTGCAAATCAAATACTTATCAACGCCTATATTAATTGATGAAGGTGGTTGAAAGCACAAGCACAAACAATACGAAATATAAAGTCATGCTAATCTTTCATGAACGTTAATTTGACGTCATCTTCCCCGACAACATCAAACTATGCTCGACACTGCTTCTGAAGCACTTGCGGCTTCCACCAGGTAGACTCACAAAGAATAGTAAAATGAACCTTTAGGCACGTATTGTAGCGGCAATACAAATGAGTCCTCATGACCTCCCTTCAAAACTTCAAAGATCCTCCTACGTAGTGCAAGTGTACTCTGAGAGTGAGAGTATACCTCCAATAACTGCCCATCAACCAATTGGCTAGTGTCATTCAATTGCTGATTCTGTTAAAATTATCATAATGCTTCCGGAAGTATGAAAAAATTTACGACAATGCGTGAACTTTCGGTCGTGTTCTCTCGAAAGACTCATGGAACCCTGAGGAACGTACTATGCTCGATTTGCAGCCAAAGTTTTAACCACATCATCCATGAAAGCGAGAAATAAAGCGAAAGCACCGCCAATCCTAAATCATATATATAAGAAGCGCTGGATCCCAAAATTTCACAATTTTTGAGAGTGAGTCGAAATTCAAGGGATCAAGGGTCTGGTGGCAAGGTCTTCTGATGCTATATAATGCGCGCTTGCCCCATCCCTGACCCCAACCTACTACTACTACCACCACCACAAATACCACCATGTGTAAGAAGAAGGAAGATACATTGACCCGTGCAGAGTCAGATTCTGACTCTTTCTCGCCTTATGACGAGGATATCAGTCGCTTTTTTGACAAGGCCTCCGGCTTCACCAAGAAGGTTGTGGGGCACACCTTCGATTTGGCTAGTGACTTGCCCGGCATGTTCAAGGAGCAGGAGGAGCACTTCATGGATAAGTTCATGAACAGACCATACCAGACCCGTGATAAGGATTTGGACTCCGACAGAGGTTTTCATCCATTTGGCATAGCGTTTGATGCCCTTGATGTATTCGGAGGGTCCAGTGGCGACACACCATTCGGACTTTACTCCTACAAGAGTCCTTCGGTCAGAAAGTACAACGAATGCATGCGCAAGGATGGTGAGTCCGTTTGGGATTCGGAGGGCTACTGGCGCTGTTTGTTCCCTAATCGTGAGATCCCCAACAAGCTCTTGAACTACAAGAAGAACCACTTGTCAGGGCACATTTTGACCAAGGAAGACTTCAACGAGGCAATCCAAGAGCATCCTGGTGCTGACAAGAATGGTGTAATCGACTTGGGCCCCAAGGGTATGTTCTTCCGTGAGTTCAATCGCTACTTGAATTGGAAGAACCATTTGTACGAGGATGTCAGGAGGCAGAGGGAGGAGTCCAGACGGAACCTTCGTGAATCAATGAGAGCTGCTAACCCGTTCACTCCTGAGAATGAGGGACAAGGCCAGCCTGATGAGGTGGTATCGTACTCTACGAAGATATACACCAACTATGATCGTGACAACAACAACGAGGTGATGCACGAAACCAAGACTGAGGTCATGGCCGACGGAAGATCCGTCACTACGAAGCTGACGCGAACCAGGCCAATTGGCAGCACCGAATGGCTGGTGGCCGATCAACTGACCGAGGAAGACAACAAACTGGGATGGTTCTGGAACTCCAAGTAGGTCAGATCACGAATTGGGTAGGGCATCGAGCCCCGGATGTTTATACGAATGATTGAATACATGTAAAAAGGCTGATAACCGGCTTGCAAAGTCCGTAAGACTACGGTGCGGTACGGGTGTGTGGGGCGGCAATACCTCAACGATACGGTAGCGAAGAAACAATATAGATAGGCCTAACACACTCACTCAATTCGTCATGAACCCTTTGAACAAAATCATCTTCCTTTCAGCATTCTTGGCCTTTGGCTTCCTCCTAATCCTTCTTTCATGTGCGCTATACAACAACTGGAAACCCCTATGGGTCATTGCCATCTTCTTGGTGGCTCCTTTGCCAAACATAATCCTGTCTTCGATTGAAAACAACCGAGACGATTTCCTTACTTTTAGCAATGACAGAGGAAACACCCCAACCCCATTGCAAGAGCTGGCCAAGATCATTACAGGATTCTTGCTCGTGAGCGGCATAGCCTTGCCTTTAACCATGTACCATACACAGCTCATTGGCGTGGGCTCTTTATTCATGAGTGTAATTGGTGGTATGATTGTCTACAGCGATATTATAGTGTTTATATGGTTCTTTTCCGAGCACGAGGACGAGAATGACGACTTCAACTTCTAGCTGAGCACCACCAACAACAATATTAGGATCACTGAGAGGACGATGATGGTGACAAGACTACCATTTTCACGAACACGGGTACGGAAGTCCTTGAGTCGGAGACTGGCCCGGCCCAAGCGGGAGCCAGAATCGTCCACACCTCGTTCCAAGTCATTTAGCAATATGAGATGGTCGTCCAACTCGTCGTTGATATTGCGGCCCATGGAGTGCTGGACTCTGATCGATTCATGCAATGCATCTAAATTCTCGTCTTGCTGCAAAAGCTGTTGCTGATGCTGCGCAAACATCTCACGGTTGGAAGTATCTACAGAATTCAACGACTGGGAGTCCGCTTCCTCCGGGTCGTCCCGATATGGCTTGATCTGGCCCTGGGTGCCCATAAGCTGAGACCTCATATTATCATCATCAGTGTTGTAGTCCTTGAACCGCACCAGTTTCTTGGTAGTGAGTTCAGGCGCCTCCGGCTTGGTGATTTTCTCGGTGTATTCATACTCATGGGCATCGACATATGCATCTTTCGACAAAACGGCAAGCTGCTCAGTATATGAATCGACGATGGTAGCGAACTGTGTGGCAAACTGGTCAGCGTGACCGGTGGAGATATCCAGATGTAGATACTGGAGACTCTTTTTGATCTTTGCGAGCAAATTAATCAAGTCCATATTGTCGTCCAGCGACGGAGTAAGCTTGAGAGTCTCGGTCAAGCGTTGCCGCTCTTCAAGAGTAGCCTGCAACTGGTCCGTGAAAGACCGAAGCTTGGCAAACAGAGCTCTGATGTCTTTCTGTGTGATAGTCATGCTGGTGTGGATTGTGCGGTGGGACAGATAAGAAGTGGTAGTGAGATCACGTGCGAGAACCGGAAACCGCCACAACAGAACCATGGAACGGGAATGGCAAATCACTGAGAGGCTGAGGCAATTGACTACTTACAAGAGGTTGTTTGTTGATGGTAATTGGATCAAACTCACCGAGGGCTTGATCCACAGCAGATCGCCGGTTGGGCGGAGTTAACCTTTGCAGAGGGTTGCATCAACATCCTTTGCAGACATTTACCCAGCTGCTTCGCATCGGAAGAATGACAATTTGACGAGAAAGCCCGTCGTCTACATTGGATTCGTGCATAAATGACATTCTGGCCCTTGTGAGACCGACTCTATTAACAATTAGCTGTTAGCGGCGTGACTGGGGATACAAATCGCCCCTTTTAAAGATCGTGGTGCTCCAGGCGGGGGAGTTTTTGAGTGTGGAGACGGTTTCGTCGAGGCAACGCTGGATTTCCAACATTTCCTGCTCCGCCAGGCCCTCTAGGCATTCTAGCATGGTATGCAAACTGTCCAAGCCCGACTCCAAGGCCTTCCGTGAAGGTAGTTGTCGTAGACTGGATCTGGAACTGTGTGGTTTCTGGAGACTCAGTTGGATGGATGTGGCGTGGGAGGTGATGGAGAGCAGCAGAGCATCGGAGTCCAGCTCCGTAGCACTGTCGTTATGGTGCAGCTCGGACCACTCTGAAGCCTCCCAGCTGAGGTCGTCGAGTTTCCCCAACAATGCTTTTGACATGGACGGAAAAAGAGTGATAGCAAAAATTGAAAAATGGCCGAAGCTCCCGAATATGTATGGAAGCAGGCAGCCGCCAAAGGGGTCCTCCACTGGCTGGTGCGTCGCGTTTTTATTATACTTTAGGCAGTGCGCCAGGCATACACGAAAAGACGAGCCTGCCAAAACATGAGCCGCTTTTAATTTTTCTGGCTGCGAAATTCATTGTCTTGAAGCTGGCATGGCTGGTTTAATTTCCCGTCTGGCCGAGGCACAATAGAGGACTCGTGTGGAGCAAACAATCTAAAGAGGTACAACGAGCTGGCCGAAAACAGCATGCAGCTTTGTCAGAACTCTAAAAGCTGGGCATGGTTGACTCCGAGAGCTGCTTGGGAACAAGGCCTTCGAAGTCTGTTTTGCAAATCATAAACAAACACACGGAGATCGTTATGATTACGGATTTTCTTCGATCGGTGCCACCTGGGCTATTATTACTTTGATTTGCCTGACGAGCACGCGGCAATGTAGATCGCGGTCTTATCTTAAATCCATGGGAAACATCTGAAGAAGGATGAAATTCGTAGATGGAAATTGCGCATAATCCAAGCCCTTTCGAGATCAAGTAAAAGGTTGACCTCATCAGTAGCTAATAGGCTTAACGGTACGCAGGTGCATTCCAACGCATTTGCGATTTTAGACGACCTGGTGTACCCCACCGACCCATGGTTAGACGGAGACAGCATTTCAACGATCAGCGTGGAAAGTATCACAGAAAGATTGAGTTCCTTGAATCTTATAAATGCAACACCAAAGACTGAACGGTAGACTCTGGATAACTCTATCAGTCGCCTACACGAGTGTTTGGCTGCAAATGCGCATCACGTCTGGAGAATGTACCAAGGCTTATCGTAAATGCTAGTACTTTGTACTATCCGGCTGAGCTTTGTGCTATTCGGCTGAGCGTTTTTCTTGTGAAATCACAAAACCGATATTTTAGTTGATCTATGATTATCTCGAGGGGAGATCGGCGAAAGTGACGTGTGATTCGAGCTCGAGAAATGTGGCTTGTAGGAGCGTGTTCTCGAACCTCGAACCACGAGTGGCCTGATTTTGGCGTGGCCCGAAGCATATAAAGAAAACAGCTTTGTAGAGTCTGGCTTCATATACGCGAATTCTTCTTGACTGGTATGGGTTCATTTTGATTATGTGTTGTGGAGAATTCAGGAACCAGTATTCGAGCGCAATTCCAGGTTAGTGCTGAAACAAACAATTTAATGTTTGATTGTGCCATGGGGGACTTTTCCTTGTTATATCAAAGAATGAGAATAAAGGAGCTAAACAGATCACAAACGGACTCATAATATCAGGGCATTGTGCTGCTTTGGGCCTATGACGTTGGGGTTCAGAGTGGCGAGGCAACGAAAAGTGCATGCTAGAGCCAACAATGGGCAAGACTTCGTAAAAGGTGAAATCTGTTTATAAATAGGCAGAGTCCCCAAATTCGATGCCCAATGCCCTACTTTGAATCAGTCTACCATGAACGACTTTCAATGTTGGGACAGATTTTGCAGCCACCTCTAACAGCTGTCTCAATCCTGCCCTCGTCACAGAATATCGATACAGCAAATTAGTGGGTCACTCAAAATAGTTTACCGACGGAGCCGAGAGACAATATAGAATAGGGAAGGTCACTTCAGAAAGACTACTACCGAATCGATGAACCCCACTTCCATCCAACAACATCCAACAAAGCAATCGAAATCTGACAGCATCTATGCCTCCAAAATTTCTTAGATCGCCACCGCCTGTATTGATCTTCAAGGTCACCACTCCAGGGTCCTCTTGGCACATCACAGCCTGAGTCATATCGAATCGAGTCCAAAACACAACACGCATGATTCCATCAAACCTTTGACAAAAAACCTTATCCAAAGTCTTGACATTTAAAATTCCTTTGGCAATATCCTCTTCTGGAAGCTACATTGCGCCTGTGCTTGTCTCGCTTACTGAGATCCAGATAACAATGTCCCGCGGGACCCCGCGGAGGTGCGCTCTCTCAAGTATATATACACCTGGGTTCTCCCACATGGTCCTTTTTTTACATCTACAAAAATGACTACAGCCAAACCAGTGAAAACGGTCTGTGTCTTCTGCGGTTCTTCTTTTGGAAAGAGCCAGTCTTTTGCTGACAGCGCCAGCAAGCTCGGTGAGCTTTTGGCTGCTAGAAACTGGGGGTTGGTCTATGGTGGAGGTTCAACTGGTTTGATGGGAGCTGTTGCTAGAGGCAGTGCCACTAACGGCGGCTACGTCCATGGCATTATCCCCGAGGCTTTGATTTCTCGTGAGAGAACGTCCGACAATGACTTCAACGACAAGTTGAAGGAGGGTATCGACAACCACGATGGATCCACGCCGCTTCCCGACTCCGACTTGTACGGCAAGACCACGCTTGTCAAGGACATGCACACGCGGAAGCGTATGATGGGAGAGGAGGCTGACGCGTTCGTGGCATTGCCCGGTGGCTACGGTACTTTGGAGGAGTTGATGGAGGTGGTCACCTGGCACCAGTTGAACATCCACAGCAAGCCTATTATCGTCTACAACTTGAACGGCTTCTATGATAGCTTTCTTAAGTTCATTGAGGAGGCCATTGCGGCCGAGTTTGTGTCGCCCAAGAACGGCGAGATCATTAAGGTGGCCCTGACGGCCGAAGAGGTGTTGGAGGCCATCGAGCACTACCAGGTCCCCGATGGCCGCTTCAACTTGAAGTGGGACACCACTTAAACTAGATATAAATAGATTTGCTTATAGACTGTGCTGTAGCCCGGACCAGCCCGGAATGCAATTAATGGCCGTTGCCTTCTTCCTCCACATCTTCGTCGTCCACGTGGAAAGCGTCCTCGAATTCGTCAAGAGGAATCTCCACCTCCAGAAGGAGTCCCAGCCCCACATCGTACATGAGACCCCAGACTTCAATCTCTCCCTTCTTCAATGCTTTCTGCGCCAGAGGGTGTCTTTTGAGTGCCATCACGGATGCAACAACATTGAGCTCGGCGAGCTTCTTAGCTCTAGCTCTTGGGTCAGATTTCAACAGCTCTAGCAATTTGACGTTTTGTGCACGGATGTGTCTGACAGGATTGAGCCAGAGATCGAGCACACCGCCAATCTTCTTCTTGGAAAGCGATGCCCACACACCACCACAGTCAGTGTGACCGCAAACGATGATTTTGCGGACTTTAAGGACATCCACGGCGAACTGGATCACACCTTGAGAAGAAATGTCGTTGGCGTTGACGATATTGGCAATGTTTCTATGAGTGAAGATCTCGCCAGGTAGCGTGGCAAGACATGACTCACCAGCTCTGGAGTCAGAACAGCCGATCCAAAGCGTATGCGGGCTCTGGCCCTTGCCGTTGAGCTCAAACACCTGGTTCAGGTGGTTGTGTTTGATGGACTCGACGAAAAAACGGTTATTTTCGAGAAAGTCCGATGACGTCGACTCCTTCAGAAGTGTGAAGGGGTGATTGGGACGATCATATGTGGGTGCTTTTGGCGCTGCCAGAACCTTACCGTTTGGAGGACTGGTGGTCAAGTCGGTTTCGTTGTCTCTTTCCAACTGGTAGTGGACAATGTTCTCTCTTCCCATTACTTTCGAGGCTGATGCAAAGGTCCGGATGTGGGGAATCAAACGAGGAGGGATTACCAAGCTGCTACCACGCATCGTAGGCCGGTGATGGGATTCGTCATCTTTATATACTGCCCATCGCCTGCACTGGAAGATTACGTAGTTGTGGATGCATGGTATGCGCAGGATGCCCTTATATTGGCTAACCACCGTTTTTATGAATGTGGCGGCCTTTCTATGAAAAAGCTTTCGATGGGATCTGCTTTTTCACTGTTGAAGAGGGAAACACCACCTTTTTTTCCCAAATCGAAAACCTCGTAAATCTAGCAGAATTACAGGGTTCAATTAATCACTGCTTATCGCACGTGACCGGCCCGATGCGCCGTAAAACGTCGGCGCGGAAAAATTGGGCTGATAGGGATTCGACCAATCTGAGATGTTGGCCTCGGCCCAATGCCGTCCATTGACAATTTTCAAAACTTAAGTAAATTGATGAAAATGAAGCAGTTTTAAGCTTTTGACATCCAATCTCCATTGTCCATTTTGTGCCTGGCGGACTTGGTGATGGGCATCATGCGGCGTTGACTCATTGTGGCCTGAGTCAAAGTTGGGTTCTGGCTTGGCCTTGGAAAAAGTCCGATGTAGCAACGGTGAATTTTTATTTTCGTAACAGCAGTAGGCACATTCAAGCATTGACGGGTCCGTGACCCAGATCAACCTTGCGCCGCTTTTCTTTTTAGTCTTAGGTAAAGCAGCATCGTGTATGGTGTGGGAATGAGACAGAAAAGCCCAGCTGCCTCTAGATTGAAGGAGGTTGGCTGGTTACTTTGAATTCTCTGAGTTTCTTGATTTGGAGTGAAAAAGAGGAAGATAAGCTGTTGTTGGCCGAGAAGCCAAGAGGACATGTTTGAGGTGACCGGATGCATTTTGCAGCCAGCTGCACCTACCGCTATGCAGCTACCTTTCGTCAACAAAATTGACGAATAGGTCTTTTTACGGAGGATGCCTTTTTCGTGAAGGTTAGGAGAAATGGTCCACTAGAATGATGCAAGCCACGTCGACCTGTTTCAAGCGGCAAGCGTAGGGATGTTTCAATGCCCGTTTAGCTGGAGAATGAGGGGACCCCAATACAAAGATGAAGCGGAGCCACAAAGCAATTGTACATTCGAGCAGGGACGTTCTTGTCAAGATTGCCCTGATCTCCGCCTGTGGCTCATTCTCGAATTGTGGCTTCCGCATTGTCCAGTGATCTCGAGGCTCACAACTAGAGGCAAGACTGGCAGATCACAGAGTACACCTGACGTCAAGAATAAAGTGTCAATTGATTGTTGAGACGACAATGGCAGGACACGTTTAGCTTTATGTTACAGTCTGATACTGCAATAAAGTCATCAGAGGAATATTGATATTTTGAAAAAGAGAGCACCTTGAATAGGTGTACCATCTACAAGAAGCGAAGGGGAATAGAGAAATGAGGAATAGTTTGACACGCTTTGATGAAAGATACCTTTCTTATTAGTTTGGACCTTATCATTTCAAAGAAATTGGCTTTTATCATTCCAAAGCAATTGGTACATATTTTGCAACTGTCTCTCAACATCTGTTTGAGACTACCTCAGCAAGGTGCTAAGTATGTGTCAAGACCACCAATGGATTAAAACAAAACCTAGTCGAGTTTCAAATTCACCTCTCAATTGTATAAAGTATTGTATTACGATTTGTGAAAGACGCGGTTTAGTGGTTTTTGGAAAAGACATCACAGCTATTTTTCCAGACAAGATGTGCGGCTGAGATGGCATTTTGCAGCCATTCAACGAAAACTCAAATTAAATCCTTATACTTGCCAGCCACCCGCTATTTTAACTATTCTTAATTTTATCAACATGAAAACCGTATTTCTCTCGTTTCCCTTGTAACCTCCATTGGATTACCTCATCGACTGGGCATCGACTGCATACATATGGAGCACGTCTAAGATATAGATTGCCAGTTACACAAAGGTCTAGAGCAGAACTCAACTAAGGCCTCAAATTCGTCCATCTTCGTGTTTTGATAGAAATCGCCTTGAAGGTCCTCCAGATCAACGCGTATACTTTACTTATAGACGTTTATTCCAAAGATGAGCGATACGGAGGAAGGCAACCTTACGAGCTTCTTAAAAGAAGACTCTGTCTCCTCGGAGCAACGAGAGTTCAATGACCTTTCTAGTAATGCCAAACTAGAGCGGTTGAACCATTTGATCAAGCAGACAGAGGTGTACTCGCAGATCATCCTTGACAATATGCTTGAAAAATCGCTCGAGAAGAAGAAGCTACAGAAACGCCAGGACAGGCTAAGAAAGCGTGAATCACGACAAGCGGCAAGAAAGAAATACGAAGAGCAGAAGGAACTAGCTATTAAGGAAGGGAGAGCAGAGCCACAACTTCCTGATATCTTGCTTTCTGATTCAGAGCCAGAGAGTGATCCAGAAGATGAGCGTCCCCCAACGCCGAAGCTGGAGGAGCAGCCAGAGGAGGCGTCAGATTCAGATCTAGAGGTTCTTGACGTAAAGCAGACTCGAAAACGCAGAGCAGCCAGGAAGGGAGGCAGAAGCAAGAAGATGCAGAAACCGATGAAGGAGAGTTCCAAAAAGATTAGAGAGACCAGAAAGGCAATTGAGAGTGCTCAAACAGCACACAGTCAATTGCAACCGAAGCTCGTGACTGGCTGTGACATGAAAGACTACCAATTGGATGGTTTGGAGTGGCTTGTCACACTATATGAGAACGGCCTCAATGGTATCTTAGCAGATGAGATGGGTCTAGGCAAAACGCTTCAGTGTATCTCATTAATATGTTACCTTCTTGAGCATAAGGTCAAAGGCCCATTCTTGATTGTTGCTCCGCTTTCAACTGTCAACAATTGGTGCAACGAGTTCGAAAAGTTTGCACCATCCGTGAAGGTGATCAAGTACACGGGACCCAAGGAGAGCAGGCAAACGATCACGTTCAACAAAAAATTGAGAGGAAAGGTTGTCATCACTTCCTACGAGATAGTGATCAGAGATTTCATCAAGGTCTCTAGGGTGTCCTGGAGCTATTTGACTGTGGATGAGGGCCATAGGCTCAAAAATTTTGAGTGCTTATTGATTCAAAAGCTCAAAAGGGTGGATGCCGCTAATAGATTACTCCTCACAGGCACGCCTTTACAAAATAACTTAAACGAGCTCTGGTCCCTTCTTAACTTCATTTTACCAGATATTTTTGGTGATCTCGAATTGTTTCAGCTGTGGTTCAACTTCGAAGAGTTTGTGAGTGGAAATGAAGATGATGACAGAATGTTAAAGGAAGATGTGAGGAGAAAACTTGTGAAGAGTCTTCATTCTATTTTGAAGCCTTTCCTTCTTCGAAGACTCAAAATCAATGCAATGAAAACCTTGCCGCCCAAGAAGGAATACATCGTGTACGCAGATTTGACCCCTGTTCAAAGGGCATTTTATGCTGCAATTGTTCAAGGTGATATTCGAGATTCGGTTACAGAGCTTCATGCCAAGGAGCTACTTATCAAAAACCACCCTGAAAAGTTCACAAAACCTGAGCACCTTGATCCGGTTCAAGACATAATCCGCCTGAGGAAGAACGCAGATAAAGACGTCTTGGAGGAAGCAAATGGAAAAGCAACTCAAAGAGATAGGCGGCAAGTTTACTCCAGAAAGCTACTCAAGAATTTTGAAAATGGTAACCTAGATGCTCTAGATTATCTTAGCGATTCGGAAGCTTCAGCTACGGAGGAAGAGCTTAGTGAAGAGATCACGAGTGGCGATGAAGACTATCACGATGCATCCGAAACACAAAATGTTGATTCTGAAACATCTGCAAGCGACAAGGATGGAAATGAGACTAAAGAGGATGAAAGTACAACAAAAGCTGATGAAAATGGGCACCAGGAAATCGAACCATCCCCTAAGAATGAGCAAAATGGTGAAAAGAGCGATCACTTGGTAGTATCAACAAGTCTTCAAAGTGATGAGACTCTAGAGGGAGAGGCCTTACAGAGAGAGGTCGAGAAACAGACTCAAGAGTTGGAAAATGCTCTCATGATGGGCGTGGCTGCAGAGGAACCAGAAACTCCTGCGGAGAACGGAGCGGTCTTGGAATTTCACCCAAAAGATCAAGAGGTCTTGAGAGTGAAAACTACTTCCCGTGAATGGATACCTTATCGCGCATCGGGGCCAACCCAGAACGGAATCACACGCGAGGAACTAAAAAAGAGCTCCTTGAATAGAAAGCTTCAAAAGACACTTCATGATGTCATACTGGGTGACCACTCAAATGATACCTCTAACGGAGGGTCCAAGAAAAGACGGAGAAGACCTCTCAGGGGAAAAAGAGCCAGATCTCGCGTTCAGTCTATTTCAGATGAGCTGGATATTGAAGTCATCGAAATCAAGGATGATTCCGATCTCAGTGAAGAAGAAAAGAGAAGAGAGCTTTGTCTGGAGGCAGTTGACATAGCCAGGCGGCATGTTGTGCATCAACACCTTCAAAATACGGTGATGCAGCTAAGGAAGGTCTGCGGCTCACACTACACATTCTTCGAGCCCTACGTTGTTCACAATGAGCTCGACGAATTCGATCCAGCAGCAGTGAAGGACTTTCTGGAAAAGATCCTCGAGCATTCGGGAAAACTTCAATTGTTCAACCAGCTCTTGGACAAATTAATGGACGACGGGCACAAGGTTCTTGTTTTCTCGCAATTCCAGAAAATGCTCGATGTGATTGAAATCGTCTTGACAGACAAAGGCATACCCTTCAATAGACTCGATGGAGCTACCTCTCAGGACGAGAGAGAAGACGCAATGAACGAGTTCAAAGAGGAAGGAGATGACTCAAGCAAGGTTTTTTTGCTTTCCACGCGAGCCGGTGGCTTGGGATTAAACTTGGTCAGTGCCGACACTGTCATTCTTTTCGATAGTGACTGGAACCCTCAAATGGACCTCCAAGCTATTGACCGTCTCCACAGAATCGGCCAGACCAATCCTGTGAAAATCTTCAGACTTGTCGTTCGAAACACAGTGGAGGAATTGTTGATCGTTAAAAGTTTCAGCAAAAGACTTTTGGAGAGAATGGTCATACAACTGGGGCAATTCCAACTTGGAAGAGTTGCGAAGAAATTGGCAGAGGAGAAAATCGATCTCGAGAAGTTTACCTCAATTAGGTCAATTCTCGATATTGGCAACCGTTTAGATCTCTACGGCTCTCATGAGGACGAGTTCAACATGAAGAATTCAAGCAGTTTTCTTCTTACACCACCACCTCATGAGGACCCTCTTACACAAGAGGAAATGCACGAGCTCATGGACAGAAGCCGTGACTGCTACGCCAGAAATCCGCTTGACACGAAGTTTGCCAATGTCACACCTTTCGAATCTACAAATACTGCTGAGGATTAAGAGCAAACTTTGCGTATTGCGAGGAAGCAAAAAGGCTTATCTTACCTGTCATGAAGTGATGAAGTTGCTGCGACGCAATGCAACGTAACCGAAGGACTAGGCATCGCTAAGGCCTCGTGCGGCACGTTCGATTTTCCAATTGCTCAACTTCTATACATCGCAAACCACATATCATGCGTGGCGGCTGAGCAAGCAGCCTCTCGGCAGGTCCATGATCAGCATGACCCCAGCAAGCAGTGGAGAACAAAAACGAGAAGGAAGCCTGGTTTCATTACCATTGACTTATTTTTTCGTTGTTGAAAATTCCATTGTTCTGCGCCATCTAATCTTATAGGTCTAGGCTTCGGAAACAGTGGCAGAGATTCGCGCAGCCCTTGCATAATCAGGCATCTCTCAACCCCAGATTAACGAACCACAAACACAAATACACCCACAAAAGTCCACGAGCGATCAGAGAACAAGATGCTCTTTTTGCATAATTGTATAGCGCTTTTCGCCGCCTGTCAAGCGCTATATCTTCCAAATTCATGGCGTCACTCAACCCCACATCCCGGTCTGCTTATCAAGGTGGGCAGTCAAAACCTTGACGAGCTCAATTTCGAGGACTGGATTTCCGAGCAGTCAGACAGATCATTCAGTTATATCCTTGAGAATATTGGCGGTATTTCCTCTGTTCTTGATGAGGAAGAGGTACTCCCTGGTGTCGTCATAGCGTCTCCGCTGAAGGCCGACCCCGACTACTTTTACACTTGGACTAGGGATTCCGCGTTGACCGTGCGTACCTTGATCTACCATATGAATGACTACTTCCGTGACGATGCGTTGGTGGCAAAGCTTAGAAAGGTGGTGGAAGAGTACATCGAGGTCAACTACAGACTACAACGTCTTCCCAACCAATCAGGGCGTTTCGACGATGAAAGAAGGTCAGGCCTCGGCGAGCCCAAGTTTTTGACCACAGGAAAGAGCTTCGATGAGAACTGGGGCAGGCCCCAGTCTGATGGCCCAGGGCTCCGGGTATCCACTATCCTTGGATATTTGTTCTTTCTTGAGAGAAGCAACCTTCAAATTGAGAACGAGTTTTTGGGCAATACCACTTTCATCTACTATCACATAATCAAGCCCGATCTCGAGTACATTGTGGCAAACTGGAACGAGAAGCTGTTCGATTTGTGGGAAGAGGTCAACTCGCATCACTTTTTCACGTCATTGACTCAATTAAAGGCACTTCAGGATGGCCAGCGTTTCGCAAGAACTAACGTGATAGATATGAAGTTTGCAGAGCAGCTTCAGGCTACTTATGATCTGCTCAAAGACTTTATCACTTCATCCGGAGGCTTTACCAATCCATCAATCCCTTATGTCATTGAAACACCTGAATTGCATGAACAGGGGACTAGATCTGGTCTTGATGCTGCGACGTTCCTTGCGGCTCTCCACGCTCATAATCTAGAATTTGGAGGCACCGACAACATTCCTTTCGATGTCGATGATTCGCATATCTTGAATACCATCACTGCCATGGTGGCCGACATGAGACAAAGATACCCTATCAATCACAACAAGGCACGGTGGCAAAACAATGTTGGTGTTGCTTTGGGAAGATACCCGGAGGATGTTTATGACGGACAAGGTACTTCGCTCGGTAATCCGTGGTTCATTTCCACGCTTTCAGCCAGTGAAATACTCTACAAGTGGATCTACAAGAACACCAGGCGGAACGCCGATATCGTCATTGACAAGCTGAACATTGCATTTTTTAGACCGCATGATTCTCAACTCAATGATGAGGCACCCATCAGCGACGGGAAGATTGTCATACCGTACAAGTCTGAGCGTTACCACGCTTTGCTTTCCAGCATATACAAGTACGCCGACTCATTCATCGCCAGTGTCCAGGGGCATGTTCACCGTACTGACGGTACGATGCTGGAGCAATTTGACCGCTGGACTGGCTATATGCGTGGAGCTAAGCTGTTGACCTGGCTGTACCTGGCGTTCCACAACTGCGCCAGATGGAGATCGAAGGCCGCTGACGAAATCGAATGGATCAGGAATTAATGAGCAATGAATAGAAATGATATCTAGCATATTTTACCCTGTAGAAGAGCATACTTCGTGGTCCGGCTGCAAACAGGTGCACGGATGTACCTCACATCATTCCTATCAACCACATCCAACTACACGTTACTCCCATGTCTGCCCTATTGATTCTAGGGTCCCTTGTGCTTTTGCATGCTGGATACTGCTCTTATGAGTACCATGCCTTTGTCAAAACTACAGGCTCATTTGTTCCCACTGAGATTATTCTTGAGGTAGTTATTGGACTTGTCATCATCAACTTTGGCGCCTTGAGCTCCATCAAATCCAGATACAGATTGGGAATCACCCACGATGAAGTTGTTTGGCCTCCACTGACCTTCCTTATGCCCATCAATTTGAGTGAAGCCACCGGGGTGGTAAACTCATTGGGTATTTCAGAGCATGAAGAATTGGAGACGAGGAGAGATTTCATTGACGTCAAGCAAAAGAGAAAGGAGTACACTGAGTGGTTGGCGAACCAGGAGGCCTAAATAGAGATACAATAAATTAAATCTATGAATTGTGAAAGTTAGCGTATAAAGCAATTCAACTCCCGAAGGTACCGTATTTTTCCTGTGATCCCAAGCGGAGACTCCAGCTGGAGACTTACTGGATCTTCTTCTCCGCGTTCTTCTTCATTCTCTTCTCCCTGTTCGCCTTGCCCTTGGGGCCAGCCTCGGTGTCCAAGACGAAGTCCCACCATCTGAAACTGGAGGCGTAGGAGCCAATGAAGAAGTGGTGGTGCTCGTCGTGGTGGTCAGCACCAGCCCAGAAAGGCAAGAAGTGGTGCAAAGACCATGGGAACTCGTAGCCGGAGTGGGCATCGACGGCCTGGAACAATCTCAAGCAGATCCAGACTGAGATGGTGAACAAATGCAAGTCTCTGGTGAAGTAGCACCAGACGATAGGGATACCGACAGTACCCAAGCCTAGGAGGGCAACCTCAACTGGGTGAGCGTACTCGGCGGCCAAGCCGAAAGGAGCAGCGTAACGGTGGTGCTGCTTGTGGATGTACTTGTAGAAAACACCGTGATGCAAGCCTCTGTGGAACCAGTAGTGCCAAGCGTCCTCAAGAACGAAGAAAATGGACAAGTGCATGGCCACCTTCCACCAAGATGGGAAAGGCACTTGGAAAGAAATACCGATCTTCTCACACACAGGGTGGAAGAACCAGATAGGGAAAGCCTCCACCATGAAATGAGAAATCAACACGGACTTGAGACACTCCCACTGCTCCTTGTTACTAGGAACCTTGGTCTCCTGGATCTTGTACTTGTTGAAGTATGGGATTCTGTCGATGATGGCCCATGGCAAACAACGGCCAAAGTACATGATCTCATGCATCAAGAAGAAGAAAAGACCCGTGGCGAAAAGGTCGTTGTTGATCCAGTAGTAGTAGGATGCCCAGAGCTTCTCGACATAGTTCAAGTCGGTAACTCTCGAGAAGTTATCAAAGGCATCGGCGAACGTGGTCACGTTCGAAAAACCAGCGTAGTTGTGGTAAACGGCACTATTATGTTAGTGAATTCAAAAAATCATTATACCCGGTCGACATACCTAACCATGATGGTTTTTGGAGTAGGCTGATGTTGGCGATATATAAGTGAGAAAAAGAAACGCTCTGCGACGTGCCGTCGTATATGAGGGCTATACGACGATACGAGCGCGTCTGGAACTCAGTGTATTTGAAAGACTACGCTGATGAACTTGAATTATGATAATTGATAAGCAATTCTTGATATTTATGAGTAAGCTGTCATGACGTATCGACTGATTTGAATTCTGCCGAAATGGGGCCACATGGGCTGACTGATGAGGCAAGATAAGGTGAGTAAACGAGATATCGTACTAGGTCATATGCATGGAAACATGTCGATGAGAGATTAGCGAGATAAACGTTGGATTCTGCTATTAGCTTCAGTAGATCCACTTTGTCTGAATTCCCTGGTTTCGTGATTTTCCGAGTGTTCGGTGAGAGGTTGCAAAAATGTCGTCACACCGTCAGCTGAGGCCCCATGTCAGTATCTCCACACCCCATAAAGGGAAATCACTTTTCTTCCATCATGCACAGAATACGTAGTGGAACACATCTACATCTTTACAATAAAAATTTACCCCAAGTATCACCATATTGACGGGGTTTACTGAGGTAGCGACGACATTGTCGCACGCTAGAACTATAAGCTGCATCCTGCAACGACCCGTCAAAATGATATTCCGGTGATGACGATCGAATATCCGACAGAAGTAACAAAACCTCCTTTTTTTCGAGAAACTTATCTATGATAAATCCTCCATCAGTTGCCTCCTCTCAAAGCCAAATCCCTCGTCGTTTACGCACATGCCCAGACATCATACGATTTTCAGCGCCGTTTAAAACTAGCTTCTCGCTCGCCCTGCACACAGAGATTGAAACGATGGATTTTTACCCCCATGAATTTGGCTGCGAACTCTAAGTGGTCCGTCTGGTTGCTCAGGGGCAACGGAGCTATACCTTATATGACACGTAGACATTGGCAATCATCTGAAAAAGGGCTGCTCGAATTTTTATTGAAATCATGCTGTTTCAAAGTTGAGTCTTCAAAAGGCGGCACTTTAGCGTACGGGAAGTTTCAGCCAACCTTTTGAGAATCATATTAGCCTGGGTGAAAGTGTTTGACGCACGTCTATCAATGCAATCACAATGAGAATTGGCCTTTGTGGAGTGCTCGTAACGTATCGGATGGCCTTTCAACTGAAGGACGCTAAAAAGCCTTAGGCTACAAAAGCATGGGGATGAGAGTAAGGAAGATCTGAATTCTTGTATGATTTGCCATATCACTACGATATCGATTTTATGGTACACTTATTTGTGGTACCCGAATAGCGCTCCCTTCGCCTGAGACATTGAATCTATGTATCCTCAAACACCTTGGGTAGATCTGCTTTCTAGACTGCACTGGAAGTGATATTTCAAAGCAACGCTGATCGCTGCGGATCTTCTTTGTTACTCAGCAGAAGGAATTGATAATTTTCAAAAATTCAAGGATCTCACAAAATCAATCAAATTGCTCGTTCACTTTATTATTGTGTGTCTTTGCTGAATTGCTCGTGATCAAATTGTAAGTTGCTGCCGAAACGAACTTCAGAAGGAGTATTAGCCGAAGCGACACAAATGCTACACGTTCCCACATTACCCAACCGAAGAACCACACCAATAAACGAAGGCCCCTTTTCAGTGTAACGGTCGCAAAAAGCAACGTTACGCCCAATTCCCAAAGTTTCATTAACCCCCTCCGCCTCGCTATTTGACTTACCGCAAGCCGTGCGCGACTGGCCCGGCTAATCGCGGTTGTTGGCGGACATCGCGACGTTTTGTGTCAATTCCGCAGATTGGTCAGCACGCAGCACGGCTGTGAAAATTCGAAGAGCAGGCTAAAGTGAATCCAAATTGATGTTCCAAAAACTAATAACGATCGCCGACAATCACCGATAAACTAAAGATAGGGGTTGTGACTTCATCATCGGCTCTTCACTATCACCGAGGTGCTCGGTAAGGTAACCCGTGCGCATTAGCTTGCGTTGCGAAACCGACAGACAAGGCGCTTCTGAAACTTAGATGTTCATACAGAATGCTCGTCTATTATACAATTTGACAGCTCGGAAAAAACCTTCATCAAAGCGTCCGCCATATAGCGCTTTTATTAATTCTCCATGTTTTTAAAAAAACCGAATCCCAGTTTCTTGGGCTTACCCTTTCTTGCCTCGTGTATTCGGCCCCATGTCGGTCCGGCGCTTAAACAGCCGGGGGGCTGAGGGTGCATCGGTGAAAACGCGACTATTCCGAGCTGTTAGCAACACCATTGTGTGCTAATCCTCGTCAAAAAACTATCGATTTCTTCATCTCACTCCAACAAAGAACAAACCCCCGTTTCATGGGACCACTTTACACGAACACGCTTCCCTTACTCCAAGCTCTTGGCTAAAGACCTTGTTTTCACTATCACCCTGCACAAAACTCACGCCGTACGGATCATTGCATACATCAACCGCAGCGACGCTTCTATATAAGAGCACCCTAAGAGTCTTTTTTTTCCCCCTCTCGCCACACATTTTCATACACCTTTAGCATGTCTTCAAGACCATCACTTTCATCTATAGAGTCAGCAAACCTGGCTCCCAAGCCAGTGCCTCTACAGCCTGAGCCTTATAGACCAAATAGGGCTGGCTCTGTGCTGTCGTCGCTCAATGGCTTTCTGACTCCTAACAACTTGTCTAGACTTTCTACGAGGTACAGCGTCAACGAGATTTATGGCGACTTGAACTCAGACGAAATTGAAAACCAGAGAGCTTTGCATCAAAACGAGGTGCTTCGAACTTTATCTCGTAGAGTGCTGTTGATGGCGTCGAAAGACCATGTGCATAGACCCGAGGACGAGGAAAACCAAGTCAAGGGAGATGACTCCGAACAACACTACGAGGACATGCCAGACACGGCTGTTCCTTCTAAGGACTTTGGTGGAGAGTTCACGGATATAGACCCTGAGCTTGTGGCGTGGAATGGCCCAGACGACCCAGAGTATCCTAGAAACTGGAGTATGCGCAGAAAAATGTTTCTGACGTTTATGGTGGCTACTTATACATTGATTTCTCCCATGTCTTCCTCGGTGCTTTCCCCCGCCATGCCTGCCATTGCAAAAGACATCAACCTCCATTCCGCGGTGCTTCAGTCTTTCTGTGTCTCCATCATGATTCTTGCATGGGCGCTTGGTCCTTTGATCATCGCCCCCATTTCTGAGTCCGACCGTATTGGTCGTCGTCCAGTGCTCAACATTTCCATTTGGATAACTTTCATTTTTAACTTGGTTTGCGGTTTTGCAAAGACTCCAGCTCAACTTTGCGTTTTCCGCTTCTTGTGTGGTTTGGGCGGCTGTGCTCCCTTGAATGTGGGTGCCGGTTGCTTGGCCGATGTTTGGAGTGATGGCCAGCGTCTTTTGGCCATGGCTTTCTACTCCATGGGTCCTCTTATGGGGCCTGTTATTGCTCCTGTCATTTCTGGCTTCGTTGTGCAACGCGCCAACTGGCAATGGTGTTTCTTTTACTTGGCCATCTTCAACTTTGTTGTTGCGGTGATTGGTACCTTTTTCTTTGAGGAGACTTACTCTCCTACCTTGTTGAAGAAGAAGGCTATCAAGTTGAGAAAGTCGACCGGTAACTCCCACTTGCACACCATTTTTGAAGTTGCCGACGGTGAAACAACCTCAAGCAAGATCATTGTTTCCGTTCTGAGACCTATCTCCCTTCTTGTTGGTCACCCTATGGTTTTTGGCCTTGGTCTCTTTATGGCTTTCTGCTACGGCTTCATGTACCTTCTCATTGTCACTTACCCTTCCGTGTACAAGGGCAACTATGGTTTCAGCGTCGAAATCTCTGGTCTCATGTACATTCCCCTCGGTATTGGTTTCATTATCGGCACGTTGGTTTTCACTCCAGTCAGTGACAAAATCTACATCAAGCTCGTTGCTGCTAACAATGGCGTACCAAAGCCGGAGCACCGTCTTCCCATGTTGATTGCAAGTGGTTGCGGTATGCCCGTTGCCCTCATCTGGTACGGTTGGTCTGCTGAAAAGCAGTTGCACTGGATCATGCCAGCCATTGGTTCCGCAATTTTTGGTATTTTCATCGTGCCTGTTTTCCAAAACATTCAAAACTATCTTATTGACATGAACAATCGTTTTGCCGCATCGTCGGTCGCTGCTGCTGCCGTGTTCCGTTCCCTCTTTGGCTTTTCCTTCCCCTTGTTTGCCAACTTCATGTATGACGCCTTGGGATACGGATGGGGTAACACGATGTTTGCATTTATCGGACTCGCCTTGGGTGTTCCCTTCCCCTTATTCTGCTTGAAGTACGGCGAGAGTTTGAGAACATGGGCCAACGCCAAGTTCGATCGCCAGCAGGCCAAGAGAGACGAGAAGAACTTACAGAGATTGCAGGCCATGGAGGCCAAAAAAGAAAAGGAGATGTTGGAAAAGCAACACCCTTCCGACTCTTCCACCGAGTAAACAGTTGAACCACTAGCATAGATATTTATTTGCATACCTTAATGGACCACTATCTTAAGCGAGGCATGTAGGCGCACGTCAATGCGATCATTGGCTTATCAAGCGCTGCTGCAGTATATTCTAAAGTTGACCGCGAACTTCACCCCTGAGTTCACCACACCATGAAGTGTTTGATTTATCTTACTCTATTCTATATCCTCGGGCTGGCGATCGCCGTTGATTTCGCCAGGCCTCAGGAACCCGTGGCTCGGTTTAATGAAAGGATATTAAAGAAGTGGAAGGACCCTTGGTTTGAGCCACGTCAGTCGGATGAACCAGTTCCTGGGCTTGTTCCAGATGACTCCAGCGACGACGAGGACTATCCTGAGGAGCCAGGTACTCCACGGTACGATTAGAGACAGTGTTTAATTTACTTCTTCTGGGAGCGTTTAATAATACATTTTACGAGAGTACTGTAGGTGCGATGGAGGGAGATAGGGGAAGCAGTAGAGGGAGAATAAAGGGGGAACCAGCAAAGACTTCTGAAAGAAAGTAGAAGAAGATATCTTATTGATGAAGTGTATGTTGAGGATTGGTCGTCCACTCGGAGGTGTGGTGGCATACTGTGAGGGATCGGTAGTTCGAGATGTGAATGGCTCTCGTTGGATAAAAGGCCCTGATAAACGGACTTATCATTTGGGGACCTCATAGACTCCATCTAACCATGAACAGAAGGTTCTTCCCATTGACTGCTCTACACTAACTCCTTGGCTGATTCAGATTTACTGGTTGAACCGCCCTGTTTTTAAACGGCCCATTTGCGAAACGGCCTCCTATATCGCTTGCACCTAAACGAGCACTTCTTTACTACGGCATTGTCTCGTCGCATCGAACTCACACAGCCTTGCAACCGTTGAGGTGCATTTCCAGTATGCCAACCTTCGCCTCAGCCTGGAAAACTCTAGATCGATTTGAAGCCCTTCGTATAAGCGACTGCAACCCTTCCGTGGAGGTTCATGGACGAGTCTTCTCCGTTGCGTAACCTCGAAGCTCGATGACGATTTTCCGGTCTGTAGTGACTGCCATATGCTGAGATCTGGGCGTGGAAGAAAAAGAGAAATGCAATGTAGAGGCATAGTGAGCCTCGACTAGAAAAATCACAATGGCACGAGCAAAGTTGCTTGAAGTTTCTACAATTGGTGAAAACAACAGAAAAGGCCTTTTGGTGCCTGGAAATTTCAAGGCCTGGCCGGGAAAAAAAGGAACTCAAACAGGAATGAGTTGCCGCTCGCTTATAGACAGTGAGATCATCTTGCTGCGATGACATCACGGGCGCAGGACCAGGACAAGAGTTTTTCCGGCAGTGGTAGAAAAAAAAAAAAAAAATGTCAGGGAAAATAATGTGCATGGCAGGCCCGTGGATAAAAAAACCCAATTTGGTCCGAAGCACCCGGATGCAAGCCTGAATGTGAAATCGGGTTCCCGAGGTCTATACAGAGAACGCAAAACCTTCACGACGCAACAGGGTGGCCATCGCTGCATACTAACGGTCTTTTCTTTTGTTAATTTGGGCACGTAGCGTATTACAAAGCAGCAGGGCGGCATTTTCACACAAGGTCCAAAAAAGCACCAGGAGGCATCCAGCTTAATCAGCGAAATTCAACGCTTTTCCATGACCCCCCCATTGTAGTTACCAATTAAGGCCACCTCGGCTGGTCACTGTGTTTACCATTTCGCAGCCAGCCTGCTGGCCCACACACTCCCACAACTCTAGCTTACTACAACCCGCCAAAAAGTGACCACTTTTAATAAAATAAAACGGGTATTTTTCTGCTTATTGCATTGGCAGCCACGGACCAACGTCCCCCAATGCATCCGCCCTCCTCCACAGCATCTTATCAGGGTTACGTTTCTTTTCGCGCACAGCTGCAAACCCTTGGTCCAAGTGATCCAAGGCCGTTGACTCCGCAGGGGCCAGCAGTCAAAAAAACACAACTTCAGGAGGATTTTCTCGATAAGCTTTGGTGGAAAAACCCCCAAATCCAAAGCCTAAACGAGTGGTTCCCTCTACTTTGAGCCATGTGGGGTGCGGCGACTTTCTGGGCCCTCCCGCCCTAGGCTCAGTCCCTATTGCCCAACACAGAAAGCCCCTTATTATCTACGAAGGTGTCGGCGTTTTTGTGACCAGTACATCTGTGGACCTTCCTCTTTTTCCTTTTAATTCTACAACCTGCCCTGAACGTGCCTCACAGGCTAGGAGAAAACGCTGCAGTGAAGGCCCGTGCATGTGTGGCCTGCAGACTGCGAACGCCGTGAACGTTTCTTTTCTCACGCTTGACGTGAGCACATCGGCCCCACCGCTGCCACCTGAAAACTATATATATACCCGCCCTCCCCACTCCACACTTTTTTTTCCCATTCATCAACAACTAGTCATGGATTTCTCATACAACAACGTCGTCCCAAACTTCAGAGCTGACGGTAAATTGGTTATCATCACCGGTGGTTCCGGTGGTATGGCCTCTGTTATCTCCAGAGCTTTCCTTGCCCAGGGCGCCGATGTGGCCCTTGTGGACATCAACCTTGAGAGAACCAAGGCTGCCGCTAAGGAGGTTTTGGCCTGGGGTCAGGAGACCTTGAAGGGCCAGCACGAGAGCCCTATTGGTGAGGTTTCTGCTTGGTCTTGTAACATTGGTGACGCTGAGAACGTGGCCGTTACCTTTGCTGAGATCAACGAGCACCACAACAACATTGCTGATGTTCTCGTCAACACCGCCGGTTACTGCGAGAACTTCCCAGCTGAGGAGTACCCAGCCAGCAACGCTGAGGGTATCATGCGTGTCAACGGTTTGGGTGCTTTCTACGTTGCCCAGGCCTTTGCTAAGCCATTGATTGAGGCCAACAAGCGTGGTTCTCTTGTCATGATCGGCTCCATGTCCGGTACCATTGTCAACGACCCACAGCCACAGGCCATGTACAACATGGCCAAGGCCGGTGTCATCCACTTGGTGAGATCGTTGGCCTGCGAGTGGGCCAAGTACAACATCCGTGTTAACACCGTCTCGCCCGGCTACATCCTCACGCCTTTGACCAAGAACGTTATCGCTGGTCACTCTGAGATGAAGGACGCTTGGGAGAGCAAGATCCCATTGCACAGAATGGCCGACCCTAAGGAGTTTGTCGGCTCCATCCTCTACTTGGCCTCCGAGTCGGCCTCCTCCTACACTACGGGCCACAACTTGGTTGTGGACGGCGGCTACGAGTGCTGGTAAGCGCCACGCCCCATTCATTCGTTTTTCCCTTTTTGATGATTTGTGGGGCGCCGCGCCGCCCCCGGTTGTTTAATGACTCCACCTGATGTCCTTGGTCTACGTTTTTTAATGCACAGTTATTTTATTCGAGACCTTAGTTCTTATCTAGGATATTATCCCAGCACCCCCGTTTTATAGAATACAAGCTGGCTATAGAGATTACTGTTTTGTAGAGTTGCAATTGTTGGGGTTCCACCCCACGTCGCACAGAATGCGTGCTTAGTGCGTCCCGCCCTAACCGTTTTCTTGCGTGGTGAGACGCACTGCTTTGTTTGCATCTTTGGGGCGGGCTTCCCCAGATTACAAGGGGCTTCCTCCTTGTTCTATTTTTATGACTCTCTTTCAATTTTCGTGACTTCTCAAAGTTCCAATATTATTCCCGCTGCCATGACCCGGGAAAGGCCAAGGCCGAAACTGCTGTCCCCCTCATGGTCACACTGTGGTCAGGCGCTGGTTCTGCCCCGCCATGTCCGAAGCCGCGGCAGCGAATGTTTTCAGTTTCTACCAATTGAAACTGGCATTTGGCTTGTTCCGAACAGGAAACGGGTATAGACGGCTTTCTCTGCAGCAGTGATAAATGAGGCATTTTCGTAAGCACGAGGTGCCACGGCAGCAGTGAAATTACCTTGGGATCCACAAAAGTGTTAGTAGCGCCCGGCGGCTGCAAACAGTCTTAAAAACGTGACGGGCTTTTCCGGTAGTATGTAGTTACCGGTCGGGGAAATTTAGCCTTTGACAGCTCTGCAGTGTATTGTCAGCCGGAGTTGAAGGCCTGAGTCACATCGGCACTTGCCGACTCGTCTGAGTCAGCTTAGCGTTTGTAAACCTTTGTTGGATTCTGTGATCGGCTTAGTTCAAGCGCCGACTTGCTGATGCAAGGGACGACCAAGATTAGCGTCCGGCACCAGCACAGAGGTGGCTTCACTGTGTACTTGTAGGCCGCTTCATTTCAGCCAGGCTCTGATTAGACGGGAAGCTTTGCGGCCTCCCACATCTTGGCCAAGGCCTGCTTGAAGCAACTCACGTTGTAGTCGATGATGGTAAGCACCTCGTCCATGTCTTGCTTCTCCTCTGGAGCATCATCGTTCCTTATAAGTGCCACCAAGGCCAATCCACGAATCATTTGCTTGAGATACAAGACCAGGCCATTCAGCAAATAACTGATCGACTTGACGCCGTTGTCTTTGGCAGTCTTACGCTCATTGTCCACGTACAAGTCGTCCAAGTCGATGGTAATGTCAATGAACTCTGCACACACCTCGTACGTCTGAATGTCCACGGGAGATGAATCTGTGGCCACGTAAATCTTGGAGTTCACGTCAAAGAGGAACACCTTGTCGATGGAGGAGTGCACCACCAAATTGTCTAGCATATTTTCAAGCGACGGCAATTCGGGAATGAGTTTCTGCACAATTCTTGAAAACACCTCATAGATAGAATGATCGAAGATCGACGTGAGATAGAAGGAAACTTGTACGCCTTCAAGGCCCAAGTCCAACAACTCGTCTCCGGTTCGCTGCATAATATCTCTCTGAGCGTCAATTCTGTAGTCTTCCAGCAAACCATCGATCTTGTGGATGAGGACTTCGATGTGGATGTTAGGATTCACCTTGTATGCGTATTCAATGATCATTGAGAGGTTCGTCAATGCGTTCAAGTACTCGTCTTGCGAGTCAATCACATACACCAACGCGCCCACCAGCGAGAACAAACGCTCGGAATCGTACGTTGGCTCGAAGTAGTTGAGTTGACCCGGCAACTCCATCACGGAAAGGTCTATAAGCGACAGAAACTGTTCCAGCGTTGGTTTCGAGGTCGACTCCAAGTAAAGGGTATCGAGCGGCTGCATGTTGTGGAAGACAACTTTGCAAATCGACAGCTTACCGCCGCGGCGGAGCCCCATAAGTAGGATGGTAGCGTTCGTGGCTTCTTGGTTGTCCATGATAAAGAGTGTTGATGAAGACCTACCGATAAGACTCGGTGCGCTCACACAGGAATAGCCATGGAATTGGAAGAGTTAGTGAAGCAGGGTATGACGATGGAAATCAGGGTTATGGAAAGAGCCATTAAGAGATTGGTAAAGTAAGCATTGTTTGAAGAATGTCTTGGTTATTTCTCGTCGAGGAAAGTGTAGAGTTCTTGTATCGTAGCAAGATCATGGGTCTATCATACGGCGGAGAAAATCCCATGTCAATGAGGATGACTTAGACTTCATTTTCACAGTAGCACTGCTTGGGCTGTATGGAATTGTTTTCAGGTTGAATCGAAGGTTAGATAAGCAACTTACAAGTCGGCTCATGGAATGGTTGCAAATTGCTTGTGACCGTAGCCAGCGAGTAACAGAAATGAAGGGTGACAGCAAGTTAACAACCCATTTCGAAATTTTTTAACTTATGAGAGCAATAATCCATTCTACAAATCTATCCAATCCTTCTTTTATTCGAGCTATCATTGTGTCAACTACCGCAAGACTAACCCTGTGTTCATGTTCTCCACTAGCAGAATAATGCTGCTGTCGAAGTCCCTGGAATTCTGGATTGGACCCATTTGTAACAGCTCTGCAGACCTCAGCACTCTCAGAGTACCCTCTTCATCCCTTGCCTCATCCTTCCACAACTGGTACATACGAACCATGCCGTCTTGTGTAGCAACAGCTATTCTTTGCTGATCCGGAGAAACAGATGCATTGAAAGCACGGAGACCCTTGTCAGGTGCCCGGGCAACAAGGTCGAAATCCGGATAGCTGTATATGGAAACAACACCTGTGGAGGGAGAAAAAGAATGACCAAAGGTTACAACCAATTCTCTTCGTGTTCTCAGCCACGTCACTGAAGTAATCTGTCCAGGAGTTGGTAGAGCTTTCACAAGTGTACCCAGAGTAAAGTGCCAAACCCTGATCTGTCTATCATTGGAACCAGCACCAGTAGCTAAAAGAGTTGGAGGCGACAGCCACGGACAGAAATCTAGAGCTTTAATTGCGGCCAAGTGACGAAGCTCTGTTAACATCTCAAGACGGACTCCACTGACTGTCCATACTATGACTTTATTCTCGTTTCCTCCAGCTGCAAGATATTGACCATCCTTGCTGATGGTGATTCCTAGAATTAGTATCGATGGCTTCAAAAACAGAACTAAAACATACCTGTCACCAGTTGACGAAATTCTTGACACAAGGGTTTAACCTTGACCTCGTCTTTTACCTGAGCACTGTAGATGACTCCGTTTCCATCGCCGAAATAGAAGTAGCCATTATTCCACTCGGCACAAGTCACTCCGGCATCAATATAGAACTCTCCTTTGCAGCAACCCAAGACATCCATAATCGTCACTCTGTCCCAGTCCATAGCTACCAAGACAAAGCCTCCACCACACTTCAAGCAGGTTATACCCGAAAAACGAGGATTATACCAAAATCCCTCCAATCCCATTTCGCCATCCCACCAAAAAGCATCTTCATTCACTGCTAAAGCAAGCTTTTGTGAAAGAGGGCACCAGGAAAGAAGGCTGGTGTAGTAGTTGTTCATATCACCAGCTGTAATGAGATAGTGGATCTCGTGAAGCTCCTGGGGCTCATTCTCTACGGTGGCCACCTTCAAATCCGGAACATCAAGGATCCGAGAAATCAGCCTCGGTTCAGAAACCGGTCTTCTTCCGTAGTCAAGCGATTTTGTATCAAGACTAAGCAGATTCACGAGAGAGCTTTGGTGGGTAGAGAAGGTAGGTTTTCGGGGTCTTTCAGAGACTGAAGACGGAAGAATGGGCATGAAAGAGTTTGGATCATGATCATGTTGCAGAGGTGGTCGTGCTGTTGGTTTAGGCATTTCCCTTGCCAGAGCTGGGCGGTAAAGCATGAAGAAGAAATGGCTGCAAAATGCAAATGCAAAATCGCATTGTGCTTATGGGGAGTGGACTCAAGAGACAGGGTCTGCAAGTCAACTTTCAAGTGAAAGCGGAGCAATGTAGGCTGATTTTATTCGTTTATAAAAAGCCATTGGTAGATTTGTGAACTGCAATCAGCTTCGATTCGTAGTTCGTAGTTCTCCCGACACAATGGACCCATTCACACACTATAACAACTCGGGATTGGCCGCCAAGAAACTGAATTCCACCTTTGAACACTCCCGATACTTACCATTACTTTCACATCTATATAGAAACCTTGAAGCTCACTCAAATTCAAGTATTCCTTCACCCATCTCTCACCCTCCTCTTTCGCAGCCATACTCGCGCATTATCAACTATCAACTAGTATTGATCCAACATACATGGCACTTCCAGACTTAGTGCTTCCAATATTTGGAGCACTCACAGCCGTCATTGCTCAAGAGGCTCACAAAAAGCTACAATGGCCCTTCATAGATGAGTTTTTTCACCTACGCCAATGCGCTACATACTGTGCTCATGAGTTTTCCAAATGGGACAACAAGATCACCACTCCTCCAGGCTTGTACTTGCTCGGGACGTGGTATCATCACGTCCTCAGTGCATTAGGGGTGCCTGACTCCTGTGGGGCAACAGCACTCAGATCATTGAACTTGGTGGGTGGAGTTGTGGCACTTCCATTAGTACTTTCCTTAGTGAGAACTGATAACTTCTGGAAGGTCAATGTGGTGCTGCTTCCATTGCTTTACACTTACTACTTCTTGTTTTACACAGATGTTTGGGCCACCGTGTTGGTGGTGCTCCCGCTTTTGGTGATATCGAAACACCGGTCATTGAAGGGTTCGATCTACGCTAACCTAGCTGCATTTGCAAGTCTTTGGCTTAGGCAAACAAATATTGTGTGGCTAGTCTTTGTGGGAATTGTCCTCATAGATAGAAGAAAGCCAAAGTCAGAGTCAGTCTTGCAGAATGTATCCAATTTCATAGTGCAATGCTTCAAAGATTGGCTACTTCTTGTTCCCTTTGCCATTAATGCTGGCCTTTTCATTGCATTTGTCTACATCAATGGCGGAGTTACATTCGGCGACAAAGAGAATCACAAAATGACCCTTCATGTGGTCCAAGTGTTCTATTGTGCTACATTCATCGCCTTCTTCACAACACCAGTCTGGTTTTCACCTAAAACCATCAGAAACTACTTTCAGTTTGCTGTCAGTGGAAGAAAAGGATTAAATCTATTAATAACTGCGGCACTGTTTGTGGTGTTGCACCACATCATAAAACATTACACGGTTGTCCACCCCTTCTTACTAGCAGACAACCGCCATTACACCTTCTATATTTACCGAAAAATTCTCAGCAAACCCTGGGCTTATATTGTGACGATACCAGCCTATCACTTTTCGTCATGGGTAATCGTGCATTCACTCAGCGAGCTGTACCAGACATCAATATTGTCCTTGCACCCCATAAGCATCGCGGCATTGGTCGGATCGGCAGCCGCCACTTTGATACCGTCTCCCTTGTTTGAACCAAGGTACTATATTATCCCCTTGGTGATTGTGAGAATATTCATACTGCCTCAGAACGAACGCTTGACACGCACAGCGAGTCACACTCTTGAATTCGTGTGGTACCTGACGATAAACGCTCTATTCTTTGTCGTCTTCTTCACGTACGAGTTCTCATGGCTCACAGAGCCTGGAGTGCAGCGCATTATCTGGTAAATCACTCGTCGTGGTCCAGATCAACAATCGTGTTTTCGTGAGTAATGTCACCATCTGTGATGGTCTGATCTGGCAAAGGCGTATTTAGCTTATCGATACCTCTCAAGTTATTATTGAGGAAATCATCGGACGTTTTGTCCTCGAAGAACGGCACTTTGTAGGAGAACTCCTGTTTGAGGTGTCTGAGAAGATCCTGGTTTTCCTGCTTCTTGAGCTCCTCTTCCAGTAGAGAAGAGATCCACTCGTTGACGGAACGTCTGCGCAAAGCATCCATGTATGGTGTCTCTTTTTTGGTCTCGGGATCAATGTAGACAAGCTCAGTGTCGGCACCACACACTATATCGCTGATTTCTGCGTTCTCCTTGAGTTCCCAGTTGCCCATTTCCAAATCGTTAGCGAAGATTAGAAGGAAATCACCAAAGTTGTCGGCAATCTTGAACTTCGTGTTGAACTCACGACCAAAGAGAATAACCTGTCCCCATTTACCGGGCTCGTCGGAACCCTCGGGTGGGTGAGAGAGGTCAACACCAATACAATTACCCACCTCGTCGGTGATCAAGGGCGTCCACATAGCATGGGCGTAGATAGGCTGAACAACTCCAGGAGGCACGGAGCGCTGGCCATTGTTGATGGTGTTGGTCCTCAGCTGGCCTTCTGCTCTGGAACTGCTATAGGATGCCTCACTGTGGCCGTCAGATAAATCGGAACCCAAGTTCGATTCTTCAATTTGAGCGGTTTTTGGTTCGGCAACTCTCTCGACAGGCATCAGCTTAAGGATCTGCTGGTGGACACTTTTCCAAGAAGCCGCCATCACAGCGATTTCATCAATCGACATGAGCTTCAAACCAAATACAAGTCCGCCAAAGCCTCCATCGTTGAGGCTCAGCTGACCATCGGTAAGACGGAAGAACTCCACCACACATTGGGGCAAGTTGTAGCCGAGATCTTTCTGAAACTCGTTAAGGTCGGCCTCGGTACACGGAGTTGAAAGAGACGTGTTTAGCTCGGGCAGGTGCTTGTGAAGCCACTTTTTTATGTGACGCCAGGCCAAAGTGACCTCGTGCACACCTTCGGTAACGTTGCCGGTGGGTCCGTTGAAGGAAACGGTGGAACTGTTATCGTGGTGGGACAAAAGACTCGTCTTTGCCAGGGGTTTGTTGACTCTGTTGAAAGATTTGCGTGAGTCGTAGTCCAGGTATTTATCTGTAGCCGAAAGGGAGTACATGAACTCCTTGAAGCGCTCGGTAAATGTCATGTTTTCAAGAAAAGAGTCGGTGCCAAGTGGGATCCGGTGAGTGATGTAATCATAGAATGTATGAAGCGAGGAAAAGCGCGTACATGCTCCCGTTTTGGTAAACAGGCCAAGAGGCCACAAAACGGCTGGCCTACACTGTCAAGGAAGCTTCTACAAATGACAGTCTAAAAGAGGATTCAGAAAAGATTTTTCAAATTAGCTTACTTCGAGGCTTCGTGGTTTAGGTTTCGCTTAGGCGCGAGATCTACTGTATGTGCCCCGGGCATGAAGTGCAGAGTCTATTGAAGAAGGCAAAACACGATAAACCGGGGTCGATAATCTGGCATGCTGGCGCAGAGAAGGCTGGTCAAGGGTTGCATGGTTTTCAGTATGTAGCTCCACCGGGGGCCTGGGCCAACGGCTTTCCAGCGAAAAACGCCAGAACAGAGAATGAAAATCGTGTGGAACAGGCCCACCACCGAAAGACGCGTCAGAACGACAAGCCTCACTAGCGGCTGACTAGGACGTAAATCTCAGCCATCGGGCTTGTCGCCTCCTCTGGGCCTCAGCTTGCGTTGGTAATCAAATATGGTTTTGAAAAGATGAGCGCCGATGCGAAATATATAGGCAGGGTTACCCGGTCGAAGAGGAGATGAGGGCAGAGTTAGGGAGGTGGTGAAGGGAAGGCAGGATTACGAGGGATGGTTTGAAGAACAGGTTTTCATGTGTTTGGTATTTTGAGTGTTTTTGGCGAGTTTTATATTTTCCTTTTTTTATGTTTTTCTGTTGCATTGTGATGCCTCGCTTACTGTGGCATGAAGACACGAACAAGACAACTTGAAGCGGGCAATTCTCGATATCTCTTTTCATTTAGATTGGTATATGATTGGAATTTCTTAGTTTGAGGCTTTCCCATTAGTTCGCTGGTACACTACGGCTGACCTGCTTCGTCAACACACCCAAAGCTGACACGAATGGAGTCCATGAGAACATGCCTTTCTTCAATTGAATGTAACGAACGAACTGTTAATACTCATACTTGGCCAGTTTTTCGGAAACATCGTGAGTTCGTATAGCCCTCTCTTTCTACCAACGTAAGACGCGAAGTATGCAAATGGGGGAAATTGATCGACATTTTCTACGGGTATGCCAAAAGTTCAAATGGGAACGTCAGTAGAAATAGAGAATGAAATGTCTTCAATGCGACCACAACTGCTTTGGTCACGGAATGCAATCGTAACATTTGCGGCCTTATCGCAGCTACTTATCAGTGCTTTATCGTGCATAACGTAAGTATCAACACCACAACATACACAAATTTAGCTCTTTTAAGACACAGCAAAACGCCAATCATTTCTGAAAGATTCTACTCTAAAAAATTGCACACATCCAGAACTTCTCCCAAAGGAAAGACCCTGGTGCCTGTCAGGGGTACATGCGTGGAGCTGTCAAAATGCGGTGTTGCAGCCATCGATGCACCGGGACCTACAGCGAAAGAAGCAACACCTGTTGATGGTAATAAATATCATCGCTGTACTTTCCCAGAAGCCTTAGCACCACTGCAACAAGAGAGCAATCAAGAAAAAAAAACCGTGATTTGCATGTCAAAAAAAGCGGACAAGGAGTGTCTAGACAAGCCTCGTCACCTGTAACCATCCATACCGAATGCCGTTGACAACAATGGTCTCGGTTTTCGACGATTCCAACCAAAACACTGATCTACAAATGAACGTCCCCAAAAGTAATACTCACCACCTCACTGAGGCAAACAGCCCACATTGCCTTATATCCTTCTCTTCCGCAACATGCAATCGGGCGTCGCACTTCCTAATCCAGACAAGATCACAACAGCGCAACAATAAAGGCCAACGCCCGGCGACCTAGCTCACGTGGGCGAAAAAATCTGCTCAACTTTCATAGCGGAAACGGCGCTTTTATATAGCCCAGGTCAACGAATTCACGTGCGTGGCTCGAAATCTCGTAGACACTGCTCCCCACTGTTCCTTCACCTAGACCCGCACCGAAGCCAAATATCACAGTTGCTTCCACCCACTTCTTTTCCTCATCATGGCCGTCTTTGCCAGCTTCAGAAACCTCGTTGTTGCCACCTTCCTATTCTACGCCGTGTACCTTTTCTCGTACAAGTGCCCTCAGGTTGTGGACCACCCAATTGAGCAGTCGGCCCGCTCCCTCTTCAGCCCTTTGGCCTCCACACATAAGCATTTGTGTGGCCACTTGAACCACGGCCACCAGCTCGCTACTCCTTACTTGGAGAAGGCTCACGGCTTCTTGGACGACCACGTTCACTCCACTGCTTTCTTTAAGGAGAACAAGATTGAGGACAAGATCCAATGCGCCAAGGGCAAGTTCAACACCCACGTCTACCCTTATGTTGTTAAGCTTTGGGAGGGCGTCGAGATCGCCGAGGCCCAGTTGTTCGACGCTGGCTACAAAGCCTACGGCCACGTGGAGAACCACTTCCACAAGTCCGTCGTGCCTAAAGCGGAGGAGTTCAAGGACGCCGTCGTGGATCAGGCCGAGGCTGTCAAGGAGGAGGTCCACTCCAAGTTTGACTAAGCTCGGTGTATATATTTGATATCGTATGTTTATTATTCTATGAAGGCCTTGTAGCTGTGCTCGTTTAGAGTGTGCTTATCTCCTCTGGTGTTTCATCCACAAACTCCGCGGGGACCTCATCCACCGCCTCATCAACAATTTCCTCCGCTGGCTCCGCAACTTGCTCAAAGTTCACCTCGGGCTCGGGGATTTGTTCCTCCGGCTCGACTTGTGGAACATCTTCAACGCCAGGCGCGGAGAACTCCGCAGCAAAAGAAGCTTCAGCAGCAGAGCTCTCAATAGCTTCATTGGCCCTCTGGGCCTCTGCAATTTTTCTAGCAGCCTCTTCCTCTGCTGCCTTAGCAGCTGCTTTTTCAGCCTCGGCCTCGGCCTCCTCAAACTGACGTGTCAATGCTTCTCTCATCTGGTACGCGACGTTTGCCTTGGCTCTCACCAATTGAAGGTACTCATCGGTGTCTCGCAGAAGGAAATTAATGTGGAAATTAATGCTGATCAAGTAGTCGATCCAAGGCTCCAAGCCGCGTGGTTTGATGCCGCTGCGGTGGTTCTCCTTGTACTGGTTGGCTTCATCGAAGATCTTGTCGCGAAGCTGGAAGATCAGTTCCTTGATTTTGTGGTTCTCTTTCCAAGCAGCCCAACCAAGCTTATCTTCGTACTCGGGATCGGTGTCAAGTACGCGTATTATGTCGGTGAGACGGTTGTTAAACTCCGACAAGAGCGTCTCAGCATATGACTCGATCACATCGACCGTTTCTTGCGTGACAACAAAGTATTGCTTGACGATTTCGGCATGTTGCTCGTTAAGAGCATCTTCAGCGTTTTGCATGGTCTGCTCAACAGCCTCTCTGCATGCACTGATTTCGTCTCTCATCATCTGCCTATCCACCTCGGGCTCCACTATGAGCTGGTTGGTCTCTTTCATATGCTCAAAGTCCTTATTGATCTTGGAGATGAGAAGATTCATTTTCTTGTAACGCTCGTAGTTCTCCTTCTGTAATTGGGTGAAGTTAGCTGAAATCTTGTCTCTCAATGGCTCGAGAGTGGCATTCAAGACAGGCACCATGTCGTCCTCAAGGCTATTGTAAGCCATTTTCAACATTTTGTCGACCTTCGACTTCCAGTAGAGAATCTCCAGATCGATGATGTCTTTGGGGTTATAGTGCGATTTCTGCAAGTCCTCAACATCAACGGTTGCGATCTCCTCCTCAGGCGTGCCGGTTGCGTCGTCTTCATAGACAGTCTCAGTAAACCAGAGGGTCTCGGTCATGGGCTCCTCTTCGTCACTTTCACCTGACGCATCAACAGCATCACCCGCATCAGTCAGTTCCTCAGCATCAACTGTCTCCTCAACAACAGTAGTCTCTAAAGTGTCAGTAACAGTATCGGTAACCGTTACCTCCACCTCGGTAGTCTCAGTTTCAGTATCCTCCTCTTCAATGGAGTCCTCGCCCTCTTCTATAGGCTCCTCGCTCTCAGAAAGGACCTCACTGAGAATAGACCCAACAGTAGATGCGACAGCCTCGTCTGTCTCTGTAACACTGCTGTGAGGAATTGGCTCTCTTTCATCACCAACAGCTGAGGTGATATCCTCCAAAATGGTCTTGACCACGTCGATGACATCCTCGCTAGTAGCACCGGAAGACCTTTTCTGCTTGCCGACACCAGACTCGATATAATGCTTAAGCTCACTCTTGACAAACTCCGTCTTGCTCTTGAATGAGGAATTGATCTTACTGCTTTCCTCAACAAGGGCGTCGAATAGACGGCTGATCTGCGCTCCCAAATACAGAAGCCTGGTAACGTTAGCCACTTTCACCACAAAGGCATTAGTCGAAATTGTGGCCCACAAAGACGAAGCCTTGGGGACAACCTGCAATTCAATGAAACGACCAGTGTGTTTGCGAGAATGATCAAAAATCAAAGCAGAGTGCCTCTTCACGTAACTCACAGAGTTGTCGACAGAGTCCACCAAATGATGGTTGTAAGTGTTGAAGTAATGTTCCAAAACAGGACCTGCGCTGCCTTTGTAGTACAGCACAATTCTTGCCCATACGTAGTCGAGCTGGGTTGTCACAAGTTCAATGTATGGGTGAATGTAAATAGCGGCCCAATCTTGCAGCTGCACTTTGTACTTGTCCAACTTATAAGACAAGGCGTAGTTTTCATCGATCTTAGCCCAGGATGCATGAGTCTTTTTCCATACGGGAGTCACTTTCTCGACAATACCCGTATTCTGGTCAATCCATTCAAGATGTGGCTGAAAGTGCGTGTTCCACGTTGGGTACACAAATAAATTTGCAGCATCACATGTGTATCTGGTGGGAGCAAAGGAGGACGAGTAGTCAGCCTTGCAACCAAACACCAACAAATAAATGACGTATGCCACTGCACAGTAAAAAGCTTTCTTGAAGCTCAACCAGCGTAGCATTGATGTGGTATTGAAGGTTGATGGTCAGCGAGGCTGGTATGTAGGTGGATTGGTGATAGATCGGTGTTATATGCAGCTCTCGGACCAACCGTGGTCACACCAGTGTGTTACCAGGGTCTCCTAGAGGTTTTTGTAATCATATATTTGAGTTTACTGGACTACCAGGCAAAATATATTTCTCCAACTCAAGGTTTGTTGATTGTGGTACAAATGGCTGCAAAGGCGGTGGGATCGAAGTGGTAACATTTGCCTACATATTCCCATCCATTATCCTATCTATAATAACCATGTAAATGACTCTAAATATCTTTTATTTGAAAGAAGACTTTTTAACTTCAGCCTCTTATTTACAGAAATAGAAACGTGGTTGTGCACTAGTTGAGTTTGCCGTTTTGCGCCTTCCATGCGCTTACCTGGATCTCAAGGCAATCTAGCTACGCCACCCAACAAAAGCAACAATTTCCAAGAAATTTATGTGAAACCAAAACTTCAGAAGTGAAAACCACCACTTTCGGCCCAATTACCTATTCGTGGCTATGTAAAACTTAATCCATTTACACGTGACCAAATTGTCTCTGCACTTTAGATCAATTGACTCCATCTCATTCAAGACATGGCCCAGACTGTCAGCTTGCTCACGCTTTGTGCAGCTAGTTTCCTTACGGGGTACATTGTGAAAGGGTGGCTTTCACAGTCACCCAAAATCAAGAGAGTAAGGCTGGTCAAACCACCTACTTCCGATTCCGATGCCTCTACAGAGTCCTACACTGATTCCGAATCAGAAGATGATATAGAGATAGACTCCAGGCCACTCAATGAGATTCCAGGAGAGGTAAGGATGACACTTATTGTCAGACTGGATTTGAAGATGGGAAAGGGCAAGGCTGCTGCTCAATGCTCTCATGCTACTTTGGCCTTGTACAAGAGAATGGCTGACTCACAGAGAGCCTCCTACAATCCTACGCTTCTTGAAAGATGGGAAAGAGGTAATGGTCAAGCTAAAATTACCCTTCAGGTACCAAATCAGGAGGATATGGATGTGATGTTTGCTCAGGCTCTTTCACTTGGTGTCAATGCCTATATTGTTCACGATGCTGGAAGAACCCAAATTGCCGCAGGAAGCGCCACTGTCCTTGGGCTCGGTCCCGCTCCAAAGCTAGTCATGGACCAGATCACTCTGGATTTAAAGTTGTATTAGCATGTATATAGAAATGCATCCTTCGAAAGTGAATTTTGTAGGATCAGCCACACTGGTCCAGCAGCGCATGGCGTAGTTTTTCTAAATTGACCATCTAGGTCTAGTGAAGCTTCCTGCGAATACCCTCTCTCACGGAGAGCGGGTTCACTGCTGAGGAAGCACGTCTTTTGCGTTGTCGGCGTATATGGCCGGGAATCGAATCGTCCACATCTAGAAGCACGTCATCATCATCATCGTCATCGGAATCGATCCCACCAATAACGGAATCTACCTCATCGTAAAAATCATCCACATCATCAAGTCCAATCAGCGACTGGCGGCGGCGAACAACGTCACGAGACACCAGGGCTCTGTGGCCATTTCGGAGACGCTCCAAAGCGTCTATACGAGCCCAGATCTCACCTTCAGTTCTTTGAGGAAGCAAGATCAGTAGTTCTGCGAATGAAAGCTCCTTACGACGACGGTTTATCAAGAGCTCATCTTCCTCCATCGACCAAGGAATCTTGAAGATCGGCTGGTTAGAGTTGCGACCCTTGCCGTCCTTTTTGTCGTCCTTTTCCTCCTTGATATCACTCTTTTCGGGCTTCTTCAACGTTTTGGGAGCCGAGTTTCTTCTCTCTGTGTGTACTACCAGCATGGACAGTCTTCGAAGTGGCTGCGAAGTTCCGACAATCGAACCGTTACGAATGCTAGATAACGTAGAAGCCAAATGAGGAAGTCCAGACGGTCCCAGGACTGAAGCTCCCGTAGAAGGGCCACTTATACTATTTCCGCCAAACAAGATAGGCAAATGCGCCAATGCGCTATTTGTCAGTTGGTGGTGCGGGATGTTCATGGATTTGGAAGGAAGACTCAGCACAGAGTGACGCAGAGACAGCACAGATGTTCTGTCGTCCCGGACAATTTGAATGATGGAGTTGTTATGCATATGGGGCGGGTGCTGGTCGGCGTTGGAATTCCGGGGCGTTATTCCCAGAGGACTAGGCACATGGTGAGGCTGGTTATGAGGCAAGTTCAGCGTAGGATCTATAGAAATCTCTGTGAAATAGCCTCCAGAAGAGCCCGAGGCAGCCGCCAGCTGGGGGTCCAAGGGGACGTCCAGTTTAGGCAGGTTGTCGAAGGTTTGAGGGTGCGACGTGGTGTTTATGGGGCCCGAAGGAGAGCCGCTATTTTGATTCGATAATGCGTTGAGTCCCGCCAACGCTGTGGAGACGGTGTCGTAACCCGTGAAAGTGGTGTTGGCATGGGGCAGGTAAACGGAGCTCATTCTGGGCGTCAGAGAGTCGGACTGACGGCGTTTTGGAGCCTTCTTCGAGGCCAGTGATACGGAACCAGCCGGACTCGAATTCCCGCTATCTGACCCAGACCCAGCCGCCATAGCTGCAGCAGCTAGGCCTCCCAAAGCCTGAGACGATTTTGGAGGATTCTTGAGGTTTCCCAGCTTCAACCGACGCCAACGAAACTGGCACGCATTGGGTGTTCTGTTATTGAAATGGGAGGCAATTTCCTTCCATCCGAGCTTCTGAGTGTCCTTCAAATGCATCAAGAGAAGGTCGTCCTGGGCGTCCCAGGAGGTGGGCGTTCTGCTGAAGTTCTTCGACAGGTTCGGTGACGCACTGGCGGCTGGCGGTGGGCTGTCTGAGGTAGCCATAATGGGTAATTGAATGTGCGGATAATTTGGTTGGGATTTGAACGGGTGTGTGTGGTTCCCTGGAGGTGTACTTGTCGACTTGTCTCGGTGATGATCATCGACGACAAGTGCACGTGACTTGACGAGGGGCACCTACAATTCCCCCACAGTTCACGACAGCCGGGGAAGTAGAGAATCGGCCTTCAGGGTCATATACCTTCTTTCTACGTCTACAAACACATAGTCACCTCTTACATCGGTTACTTGGTGGAACGGTCAGTTAGGCTTCCTCCTGCACATGCTCGAGGAGCCACACGGCCCAACTGACCCTGGAGGTCGTCTGACCTTAAGGATTTCCGACGTCGAGAAAATTCAAGGTTCACATTTCGGAAAGTGACACTATTTGCTGTGTGGAGTCTCCATTTTTTTCTTGGTCTCGTTGTTTCTTGCAATTCTGCCATTGTTTCGAAACTCGGGTGCGGTTTCGCAGCCAGCCTCGAAACTGGCTATCATTCGCATTGTCACTGGGGAAAGTGGAGACGGAAAGTTTGCTAGTGGAAAAATATAAATAGCAGAATCAAAAAATTATATTTGAAACTCTTGAATCCTGGAAATGGGTGCAAAATGATCGACCCTAAATCTCAACATCACACAGGTCGCATACCGATATGTTGCAAATCTCAGGCTTAGCGATGGTGCAAGTAGGCTGTACAGCCGCTTCCTAACCGCAGCAGGTAATCTACGCAATCTTCACAAATTATCATGATAATCAAACATTTTTATACATTTTGTTAGTTTCCCGGCCTTGCCGCTTCTATATTCACAGTCTTACTCGCTTCCAACTTTCTGAAGCCAGATCTTCTCTGCCTCAACAATCGTATTGTTGTTGGCTCTCATTTTGTTCATCGTCTCCTCGTACTCATCCGTTTCGTCACTGTCAAAGACAATGCCTCCACCGGCCTGCAAGTACGCAACACCGTCCTTGTAGACCATCGTTCTCAATGCAATACAGGTATCCATGGTCTTTCCGTCGTAACCCCAGTGGCCCACTGCACCAGCGTAAACTCCTCTTTTCTCCTTCTCCAATTCACCAATGAGCTCCATGGCCTTGACCTTGGGAGCGCCACTGACAGTACCAGCAGGGAAGATAGATCTGAAAGCATCGAAACGGGTCTGGCCCTCTCTTAAAGTACCACTGACCTCAGACACCAAATGCATGACGTGAGAGAAACGCTGAATAGTCAATAGACGGTCCACGGAGTTACTCTCAGGCGTACAGATACGGTTGACGTCGTTTCTGGCCAAATCAACCAACATGATGTGTTCGGCTCTGTCCTTCAAACTAGAACGCAAGATCTGAGCATTGCGCTCGTCCTCCTCGTTAGTTTTGCCTCTCTGGATCGTACCAGCAATAGGGTGGGTGACAATCTTGTCTTTTTCATCGGACTTCACCAACAATTCTGGCGAGGCTCCAATGATTTGGAAATCCTTCAAGTCGATGTAGAATAAGTAGGGTGAAGGGTTGACGGTTCTCAAATGACGGTAGATGTTGAATGGGTGCAACGACGTTGGTCTAGCCACTCTCTGCGAGGGCACAGCTTGGATGACATCACCTAGCTTGATGTGTTTCTTCAACGTCGAAACGTGCAGCTCGTAGCCAGTCTTTCCGATATTCGAGGTGAAGGTCTGGTCTGGCTTGATAGGAGGCTGGTGGGGGTTGAGCTCCTCCAAAGGCTTGTGGGCCTGCAAAATGGCCTGAACGTCCAAGATCTCTTTTTCCGCTTTTTCGTAAGCAGCAGACAAATCCGTGTCCTTGTCGACCTTGACGTTGTTAATGATTTGGAATCTTTGATACACATGATCGAACACGACTATTAGATCACAAAGCATCAAGACAGCTTCAGGCACCTGCAAGGCGTCCTTCAATGGCTTTCTTGTCTTGGGTTCAAAGTACTTGATACAGTCGTAGGAGATGTATCCAACTGCACCACCCTTCAAAGGTGGCAAACCAGGCAACTTGGCCTGCTTATACTGATCCAATTCTTTTTCCAAGATGACAAGCGGGTCGACATTGTTGTACTCAGCATCGTATTTCTCAGCATCGTCGCCGGTTCTGATGATCTTTCTTGGGTTGATACCGATAAACGAATATCTGTCAACCGAGTCACCATTGACAGACGACTCAAACATAAACGAGGCCGGCCTGTCTGAATTATTCAAATCAGACAACTTGAGGTAAGCCAGGTGGACGGTCAAATCCTCGTTGGCAACGTACTTGTAGATGGGGTACAAGTTTGGAGCATCGTGGTTTTCTTTGGCGTTTTCCACCAAGGACTTGAAATCCTTCAATGACGGCTGGAGAGTGCTCTAAAAGTTAGTATATCATTTCTTCGTTTGCCTAGTTTTGGTACATACGAACATCGGTGGTAGTGAAGATTCTTGCGAGTTGACTCACCTCATCTGTATGAATTTCGCACCCAGTCGAGACCACAGCGTGCTACAAGGCAGAGGGGCATGAAAAAAGAAAGGCATAAAATTTAAGGATTTTTTTTCTGATGAACAAAACTTCAAATTTGTTCATACTTATGAAGTGGTCAATTTTCATTTCGATGATCACAGTAACGACTGTGGTGAGCTTATCCGGTAAAAGCTCTAGATTCACCGATACCAGTCAGCGAAGGTATGCGGCTGTCGAAAATTAAGAATCGACAGGATTCTCTTCTTCACTAAAATGTATCAAAATCTCTTCCCATAGTGTACCTACAACTCCTCTATCTTCGTTTCTCATTACTATGTACAATTAGTAGTCTCCCTTGCACCGCAAAACACATGCACCTTCAATTGCATTCAAGTACATCACCTTATCCGCTGTGACACTCGAGCCTATGCTCAAGTCATTGTATGGATGTACTAATAGGTCAACCTCTAGTGCAAGGTCGGTGCACCAACAACGTGCCAATTTTGAATTGAGATCAATCTCATGGCCAGTAGAAGTCACGACACACGAGAATGTGGTAGTGTCAGAATCGTCATCTTCAGCTTTGATCTGCTGCTCGAGGAATTTGAGTTTCCAGTAGCGATTGTATCTGTCGCTGAGAAAGTCGCAACCAAGTTTGGCGTCTTGCAACTTGATAATTTGATCACTCATGAATTTTTCAGATAAGGGGCCATGAACAGGATACCCCAATGCTTTGTAATGCAGCGTCTGTGCCACCAGATGTAAGTAGTTTCTGCTGGAAATCTTTTGCTGATTAATGAAAGAAAGTATTTGAAGCTGGTTCAAATATGCCTCGACGTTACTCATAGCGTCAGAAACCTCCACTCGACCTCGTGGAAGGCCTTTAGTCAACAGGTATGTGTCTCCACCCAATGCAAGAGTTGGCTTGCCCAAATAGTTATTGCCAATTATTAAAGCTGGTAAAGAAACAAAACCATGTCGATCTTTCGCCATGATAGCCTGATAGTAGGAATTGCAATAATAGTTCGGTAAAAGCTTATTGTCGTGGGAAACAAAAACCTCATCAGCATCCAGACCTTCATAACTTGGCGTTTCCTCATCCGGGTTGAGAAGGTCGTCGCCCCTGGCCAATACCGGGATAGACTCCCTGTGACAGAATGAGGCCACAAGCGAGCCAAGAAAGGTTTTAATCTCACCTGTAAAGAACATCGCCAGTCCCAACTTCAGCGCTTTTTCAACAGACAGAAGAGCCAAATCGGTATGGATCAACTCCTCTTCGTCCTTAGTCTTATAGCTTAAAGACCTTGAGATCGAACGTTGGAATATGGCGGGATGAGGCTCTGAAGCACAGCGAATTGCCCTAGTGTTGAAATGCGTCTTCATCACGTTGAATATAAATCCGAGGTTCAGAATGTCAGATTCGTCTAGTGTAACGCGAGAGTCATTCTCCTCGGTAGGCTGCCGTCTGTTGAACAACTTGAAAGTGTTTAAAATACCCGTCTCGAGACGTCCTGAGATCGCATCATCGAGAAGATCCCAGCTGAGTTCCTTAACTTGGTGAGCCAGAACTCTGTCGAAGGTAACGGATACCCCATTTCCAAGCTCTTTGAGCGGAGACAGAGCAAATGTGTTATACTCGTACGTTACTGTCATGCATGTCTTCATTTCATGAGACTCGGAATCCTCTTTGAAATCTCCCACGCTGAAGAATTCACCACTGGTGACTCTTGCATTCAGCTTCAAAAGAAGTTCCTCCCTCACATTCTTGGCCAAAATCTCAATCAGATCTTTGCCCATAAGGTTTTTTAATGACCTTAATGAAAAGGAATGCCTGGATACCTCTTCAAACAAGGGACTTGCTGGGGCGATTCTCGCAGCCACATCAGGCACATGGATATTGATGAGGAACTTTCTGGCGTTAATCTTTTCAAGTGAAATTCCGATGCTTGAAAACTTCTTTTCAGACGGTAGCATATAAATAACGTGATCCAGAAAGTAACGCTTCGACTTACGCAAGTGGCGAAATTTGTCATCGAGTTGCCCAGAGGACAATACTCGTGCCGAAATAAGCTCTGGCTGGGAGGGCTTAAGCTCCTTCGGGGATGCCACCATTAGCTGATCAAGTGAAGGCTTTCCCAATAGATTGGAAGATAAGACTGGGTTTGTCAAAGGATTCTTAGGGTTATTATAAAGCCCGATTTGTACGAGCAAATCCTCAATGTCCAGAAGTCTTGCGGGTTGAGATGAATGTGCTGAAATGAGTTTTCCAATAAGGCTAGTAAGACGAATATGTGGGTGGATTAATGCAAAAGTTAACGCCTTAAAAGCATGCAAAAAGGGCTTGCCCAGCCAGATATTGAGTTCAACAATGAGATCATCATAGCTTTTTGGCAGCTCAATAAGTTTTCCAAGAAAAGCTTTGAACTCCTCGAGTTTCAGTTCGTCGTAACTAAGGAAGTCCAGAATCGCATCATGATTGTTAAGCAGATTAGCGAAGTAGACTGTCTCCGGAGGAATGTCGTTGGAACAACGCGCTGATATAAGATTGGTCGATCTTTTTGGGATACACAGCAGAACCACCCAACGTGTCACATCGTGGCACATTTCCAAGTGAATCACCATGAGATATGCCGATTGATGAAAATAGCTTTGGAAGTCATAGTCCATGTACTTTGCCACCGCTAAAATGCTGGTCGAATTAGCATTGTCGGACGAAGCTATTGTTGCATAAACTTTTTTAAGCTCTTTCTGTACTTCTGGTTGCATCTCTCTTGTGGTTGTGATGAACTGCCTGAGTATGTCCACCAACTGTAGCCGCGGTTCATACTCTTCTGCGAAACGATGATACAAGATACCTAGGGATTCTATCCATTCAGCGTCGAATACCTGGTAGGCCACAAAGTTGATATCTTGAGGATACACCCTCGAAAGCTCATTATCCAGAGTAAGCACGATAAGCTTATTATGGTTCTCATTGAACTTTGACTGCAGTTCTCTGACGACAAGAGCAAGGCTGCTGGAGTCGCTTTCGACGTCATGGTATTCGATAATTGACCCAGCACATGGTGGAAGGGTTCTATTGTTGGTGGTGATCTCCTCCCAGGTCTGTGAGGGTTCAAAAGTGTTCTCATAAATGAGACTATCCAAGTTTTTATGTGGTAAGTTTGTGAATGCTGAATTTGGATCTAGAAACTGCTTGCGATGGTGCATATACTTCTGAAGCTTGAGTTGTGCTTCATCTCTATAGACGGTATCCAGCACCGTCTTGTCTGCGTTTGGGATGAAAAACTTCCTGTTCACGGTAGAAGTGGAAAAATATAGAAGCAGACAGGGTCCATTGTATCGTATTCTACGTGAATGTCGTAGAAAGGTTCGAGTGAGCATGCTGTGGGTTCATTGATTCGAAGGGTCTGAGATGAGGTGAAAAGTAAGACCTCCATATCAGTGCGAAGTAGTAGACATGCAGCTACAATGGTGATGAGAAGAATTTATGGTACAATTAAATGCTGACATTGTGAAGATTGATGGTCAAGTCACGAGTTGGAAAACGTTTGTGATCTTTGTCATCGAACTATGTATCAGAGGTCGTAACATTTGGTGTGGTTGGGTGTAGTTCTCTCAAGCCAGGCATTGCACGTTTGCACCTCTAGTTGAAGAAATTCTCGTGTGTTTTTGAAGCAATCAAGCTCAAGCCCATCTTTGTACAATCACAGCGTTCTTCAATTTCGCCTCCTCGACGGTCACTCCCAGAGACTCCTCAATGGGTTTCACTGGGAACGCATGCGACAAAACAAACGATCTCAGCGGATCGCTGTTGTATTCATGGTTCCTTACAAAGTCATAGACAGTGCCGATGGAATCCGTGGAATTGAACTTGTGTGCCACCTTCTTACCGCTTGCAAACCGAATCTGCACCAAAGAGTCACCGGCGCCCTGGTCCTGAGGCTTCACAGGTTCCTTCTTTTCTTCAGGCTTAGGCTCAGCAACGGGAGTAGAAGCTCCAGAGCTCTCTCCTGGTACTGGTGAACCCAAGCGCTGGCCCAGGCCATGGAATCCACCCAACTTGCGCTTAGGAGGAACGTAATCCTCATCTGTTTTCTTGAGCACCGAGACGTCGACATCCTGGCCAAACTCGACTCCCAACAAAGACACAGGCACACGGCCACGCTTCAATTCTTGTAAGAGAAGTTGGTTCTCTGGGTCATCGTATCTCTTGAGAGGCCCATCTCCCACAGTGAAGCCCTGTCTCCAAAACACAATCTCTCTGTTCACCTTTGCTGGTCTATTTCTTGCGTTAGCAAATGGGTCTTCAACTACCTCCAGGGGCTGCTCCGAATCACCAAGCTTGAACCCAGCACCGACAAAGTTGGACGGCTGTTGCTGCTCCATTTGTGCTGATGGCCGGTCATCTGGCTCGTCCATTTGCTCTTGCGCCTTTTGGAAGATTCTCTCAATAAGAGAAGGCTGGTGGCCCTCGTTCTTGTCTTTATCAGGGTTCTCCACTTGCAACGCTGACTTTTCGCCACCAGTGAAGAAATTGGTGTCTGTGTTCTCGGGATCGTCCGAGTCTTCGTTGAGATCTCTCAAGGTACGGAATCCTGATGGCTTGGAACGCGCTTTCAGACCCAGAGCCCGTTTCTCTGCTTCATGTCCAGTAGTAGGTTCGAACGAGCCCTCTTCATTGGAGGCGTAGAAATCCTCAATTGCCTGGGTAAGATCGCCATTGTTCTTCTCTAAGAACTGCTCTGCAACGGACTTGGGTGCACTGGTCACCGCTACAAAGCTCTGTATGAGTTGGTCATTTTCTGACATGATTGATAATGTGGTGCTAGCAATCCCTCGTAGTTAGTGAGGTAGTGCTCCAGATGCACACTCTTGCATGTCGAAGGATATCGAAGAAACAGAGGCAGGTGGCTTCGGGAGGGTTTGAAGGGGAAAAGAATTTACTATAAATAAGAATTGTAATTGAGTCAATTGCAATTAATGGGGCTGCCATGGTTGACTTGACAAATCTGCAAGCGGTGTGGATGCATTGATTATAAGGATGCTCGTACTAGCGATCAGATGAAAGCACTAAAATTGATCAGCCTAGTATGATGCATGAATGATATGTCTTCCGTAGATGTTCATGGACATCCAAATCTCTCCATGTCAGACCTTGTTGTTTGTCTTCATCGACTATTCTCCTCTGTTTCGCAGCCAAAAGCCTAGCGAGCAGGTACTACAAGTCTTTTTTTATAAAATATATTATATATATCACCGATGTTGAAATCCCTCTTTTAAAACCCCATAAACGTAAAACAAAACAAATAAAAAAATAAAGTATCGTACAACTCATAGTCTTGGAATAAAACTAGACTGTAAGCCAAACCCAATGTTGAACAGGTGTGGCGTGAAAGGATACGGCATCCAAACAAAATATGAATTGAATCAATGCTATCCCGTATTGTGGCAAAACGGGGCTTTAAGTGCTAAGGGCAGCGCTAGGCCGTCCACTTAGTGCTTGGCTCTGAAGTCCTTGGCAGCGTCAACCATGTTGGTCAAAGAAGCCTTGGTCTCCTCCCAACCTCTGGTCTTCAAACCACAGTCAGGGTTGACCCAGAACTTGTCAGCTGGGTACACCTTCAAGATCTCCTCGATTCTGGAGACAAACTCCTCCTTGGATGGAATTCTTGGGGAGTGAATGTCGAACAAACCCAAACCAATGTGGTTAGGGTACTCGGAGAACTCTCTGATGTAGTTGGCGTCATCCTTCTTGGAGAACTCAATAGACACAACGTCGGCGTCCAAGGCCTTGATGTGGTTAGGGTCCAAGTCGGAGTAACAGAAGTGGGAGTGGATCTGAGTGGAGTTCTCGACACCAGAGGTGGCGACTCTGAAAGACTGGGCAGCCCAGTTCAAGTAGTCGGATCTCTCCTGGCCGGCTCTCAATGGCAAACCCTCTCTGATAGCTGGCTCATCAACCTGGATGACAGTAATACCAGCAGCCTCCAAGTCCTGGACCTCATCTCTGAGGGCCAAACCCAACTGCAAGGATTGGACCTTCTGGGAAACGTCGTCTCTTGGGAAAGACCATCTGAGACAGGTGACTGGACCAGTCAACATACCCTTGACTGGGGCCTTGGTCAAGGACTGAGCGTAGACAGACTCCTTGACGGACATGGCCTTTGGTCTGGAAACGTCACCAACAATGATAGGTGGTCTGACGTATCTGGAACCGTAGGACTGGACCCAACCGTTGGTGGTGAAAGCGTAACCGTCCAACTGCTCACCGAAGTACTGAACCATATCGTTTCTCTCTGGCTCACCGTGGACCAAGACGTCCAAGCCAATCTCCTCCTGGAATCTGATGACAGTCTCAATCTCCTTGTTGATGAACTGCTCGTACTCCTCCTTGGTGATGGTACCCTTGTTGAACTTGTTTCTGTTCACTCTGATGTCCTTGGTCTGTGGGAAAGAACCAATGGTGGTGGTTGGGAACAATGGCAAGTTGTACTTCTCCTTCTGGGCAGCCAATCTGTCAGCGAAAGGCACCTTTCTGGTGGAGAGAGACTCGTTGATAGAGGCCATTCTCTCCTGGACCTTAGGGTTGGTGGTAATTGGAGACTCCTTTCTGGCCTTGATAGACTTGGCGTTAGCAGCGTACAAGTCAGAAACGTCCTCACCGGAAACGTCCTTGGCAATGGTCACAACAGCGTCCAACTTCTGGACAGCAAACTGGAACCAGTCGGCAATAACAGGGTCCAACTTGGTCTCGTTGGCCAAGTCAACAGGAGTGTGCAACAAAGAGGAGGAGGTGGCAACCAAAACTCTCTCCTTACCGACAGTAGAGATAGCCTTGTTGACAATCTCGGAAGCCTTGGAGTAGTCAGTCTTCCAGATGTTTCTACCGTCAACAACACCAACAGACAAGGTCTGCTTGTCGTTAAGGATAGAGACAACCTCGTCGAACTGAGCAGGGGCTCTGACAAAGTCAAAGTGGAAACCAGCCACTGGCAAGCCCTTGATGGCGGCCAAGTTTGGTCTGACGTCACCGAAGTAGGTGGTCAAGGTGACCTCTGGAAGACCCTCGCCAACCAACTGCTCAAAAGTACCCTTGTAGAGCTTCTGGACAGACTCTGGCAAGTCCAAAACGAGAATTGGCTCGTCAATCTGGACAGTCTTGGCACCAGCCTTGTACAACTCCTGCAACAATGACTTGTAAACTGGCAAGAACTTCTCCAAAAGGGAGATTGGGTCCAAGTCCAAGGAGTCCTTGTCGGCCTTACCCAAGAACAAGTAAGAGATAGGACCCAAGACAACTGGTCTGGTCTCAATGCCCTGCTCCTTAGCCTCCAAGTACTCGTTGACTGGCTTCAAGCCGGCCTCAGAGTTCAACTTGAACTCGGTGGAGTGGGAGAAAGTTGGTCTGACATAGTGGTAGTTAGAGTCGAACCACTTGACCATCTCCAAGGCGGTGACATCCACAGCAGCCTCGGTCTCGGTGGCCTTTCTCTGCAAACCTCTGCCCATGGCGAACAAGACATCGATAGGAGCCAAGTTGAACTTGGTGTATCTGTCTGGAATGACGTTGAACAAAAGGGAGAGATCCAAAACCTGGTCGTAGAAAGAGAAATCGTTGGATGGAATGATGTCCACACCAGCGTCCTTCTGCAACTTCCAGTTGTGTGCTCTCAATTCCTTACCCTTAGCCAACAACTCCTCAACAGACACCTTCTTGCCCCAGTAGGCCTCGGTGACCTTCTTCAACTCTCTGTTGGCACCGATACGTGGGAAACCCAAAACGGATGATTGAACCATTTTTATGTAATAAGTAGTGAAACTTGTGGGAGAAAAAAAAAGTTTACGAGGGGAACTGTGGTCTTTTATACCACAGCGTGGGGTGAAAAATTCAATCGGCAAATGACTGTGATAGATAGCGCTAGTGCATGGGGCGTGGTGTATATAAGCATGGTGAGGCCCTTGAACGACGATGGGCGTGCGTTTTCGTTGAGGCTTGTATGCCGGTTACTCCAATCGGCCCTTCTAGCCCACGCTCGTATAGCCACCAGAGCCTCTCAATGACCTCATGAATTAGATAGTTGGCTTCTCTGACATCAATTGCGTTACACTATCTGTCAAGTTTTTCCTCTTGATGGCCCCAAGAGTAGGATCTATGACGTGTCATCTCACGTGTATCATGCACACGTGACCAAATTCCCGCCAGCCGATGTCGCGGAAGCCGCTTTCGTGCAATGGCACGTGCCCACGCGTGGACCAATTGATCTGACTCTGACGAATTATACCTCGACAAATGAGTCTCGTACAGTCAGCCTCGTACAATCGTACAGGCGTTATTGTTTATTAGAACAGATTTAAAATGTCATCACGTGAGACGCCAGTCGCATCCAACGCTTCGAAGCCGACGACATAATGGCTGCAAAACTGGCTGCAAAAACAGTGGCGCCTCCTTGGCTGCAAGCTTAGTCCTTGTCCAACTTTTTGTCACCGCCGACTTTTCTCTTGTCCACCAACTCCCTGATGGTCTCGTCGCTGTGCATCAACCCGAAGCGACGGAATTGCTTGATGCTGGCATTCAATTCCTCAGCACCCTTGCCAGTGATGTGGTTTTCGAAGTTCTCACCAAGCTTGACAAACAAGTCGTAACTCAACACATACTTGTCCTCGGTGATGTCCGAAAGCTTGTGGTCTTTGGACACTGGGGTGTCGTAGCCCTCACCTTCGCCGAGCCAGACACCCAACTTCTTCAACTTGGTGAAGAGACCGGCCTGGTGAGCAGGAACCATACCACCGTGCTCCTTGATCTTGTACTCTCTGTAGGCCTCAAGGTAGTCGTCTGGAGTGGCACGTCTGGAGCCAGTCCATCCAAGGTCAAGCAACTTCTCCTTGGTGATCTCCTGATCCTTGGAGTATCTGAACTTTCTTGGGTTGAAAAGACCAATGTGCAAAATGAAAAAGATCATGGTAACCTTCAAGATGTGGAAAACAAAAAACACACATTGACCACCAACGGAAACTGGGTCCTGGATGTCCTTGATCATGGCATCGGCAATGTGACCGTAGCCGAAGCGAGTGGCAACGGAAGCCACTAAAGTGGACACCTGGTTGGTCAAACAGATGCCAGGGGTTGGCGAGATGAAGTCAGGCAAGTCAGTGTAGAGCCACACGATCAAAAAAGTGACGAACAGGTAGAACCTGAACGAAAGGAATTCCCACACAGGGATGATCAACTGACTAGGCCAGCAGTGCTGGGCAATGCGGTCGTCCAAATTGACCTTCTTGCGAAATTTCTCACTCGAAGTCTCGTAGGAGAAAAGCAAGCCTCCGTCCTCAGTCAAGTAGCCAGGGGCAGTCGAAACGACAAAAGCCTTTGGTCTCGGTGAGTAGAAGATGTTGGGTCTTAGCGAAATGGGCAAACCGTCGAAAATACGTAACAAATCTCTGAAGTGGGTTTCAGTGGACACTTGGAAACAGTAATCCTTCTCCAAGTCATCGTTGAATCTGACATAGACCTCCAAGGCCGTTTGCTCTTTGGAAGACATGGTGATGCTGAGGTGGTGAAAAGGTGATGGACTCTCTAAAAGTGTGCGGGTGGGGCGACCTCGATGCAGTGTGGGGCACGCCTTCGCTCACTGTGCTTGACACTCCACCATGTTAATTCCGGGTTTCTTACTCTTATTGGTCTCGGTGATTTTATTCAGACTCAAGATGGGCGAGAGTGACCTTGAAATTATAGCTTCCCTGTTGCCCTTGCCGCAATGGACCCAAACGCCTGAGGAAATATTGGCTGAGGCCCGGAAGATAATCGCCAGTGACGTAGCCTTCTATGACAAAATAGCGGCCGTTCAAGACCCGACTGTGGAGAATGTTTTGCAACCCACCATTGACGACGAGAACTCTTCGTATTTGGCTTCGAATAAACTCACTTTTTACCAATACGTGTTTCCAGATAAGGCGGTGAGGGACGCCTCCACGGAAGCGGAGAACTTGTTGGACCAAAGCGCCATTGAGCAAAATTTGAGAGTCGACGTGTTTAAAGTGTACAATGAATTGTGGGAGAAGATCAAGGGCACGAATGCTACAGACCCGGAGTCTATGAAATTTTTGGAGAAAACTGTGAAGAATTTCAAGAGGAATGGGTTGGCTTTGCCAGAGGAGAAGCGGGAGCAGGTCAAAAAGCTTAAGATGCGTTTGGCTGACTTGCAAACCAAATTTGCTAAGAATTCAAATGAGGAGAATGGGCGCTTGACATTTACTTTGGAAGAACTTGCTGGCGTTCCAGAATCAGTCATCGAGCAGTTTGAGAAGGTCACCGAAGATGGCCAGGAAAATTACCAGGTTACATTTAAGTATCCAGACATTTTACCCGTTTTGAAGTATGCTAAGGTGGAGGAAACTAGAAAGACAGCTTACATTGAGAACCAGAATAAAGTGCCCGAGAATGTCCCCATCTTGAAGGAGATTGTCGACATTAGATTCAAGCTTGCAAAGCTTTTGAACTATGACACCTATTCTGACTTTGTGCTCGAGGAGAGGTTGGCCAAAACGCCCGGCAACGTCCTTTCATTCTTGGAAGACCTCAAGAGTAAGCTTACTCCGGTGGGCAATCGAGAGTTGCAGAAATTGAAGGACCTCAAGAAACAGTACTTGTTGAAGGCAGGCCTTCCAGAGCAAGATGAGTACTTTGCGTGGGATCATGCCTTCTATGGCAATTTACTCTTGGAGCAGGAGCATCAGGTGGACCACCAGAAAATATCCGAATTCTTCCCATTGGACAGGACCATTTCAAAGATGCTTGGTTTCTACGAGAAGTTATTTGACGTGAAGTTTGTGAGTGTCAATAACACTGACCCTCTGTCTGTGTGGCACCAAGATGTACGCAAATACGCCTTATTTTCCAACATCGAACACGGTGAGCCCAAAAATGAGTTTAGAGGGTGGATCTTCTTTGATCTCCACCCAAGGGACGGTAAATACACCCATGCCGCCAAGTTCGAACTCAACCCTGGATTTGAAAAGCCAGATGGATCTCGGCAAACTCCATTTTGCGCCTTGGTGTGCAATTTCACCAAACCTAAGAAAGAAAAACCCTCGTTATTGAGACACAGCGAGGTGACCACCTTCTTCCACGAGCTCGGTCATGGTGTACACAGTTTATTGTCAAAGACAAAGCATGGCAGGTTCCATGGCACCCATGTCCCCCGAGACTTTGTGGAATGTCCCTCGCAAATGTTGGAGTTCTGGACTTGGTCCCCCAATGAACTCAGAGAGTTGTCATCTCATTACGAGACGGGTCAGCCACTCACTGAGGAGTTGCTTGAGAATTTGATTAAATCGAAGCGTGTTAACACGGGGTTGGCCAACTTGCGTCAGCTCCATTTCGCTCTTTTTGACATGCATCTTCACACAATTGCAGATGAGCAGGGCCTTGCTGCAGTTGATTTCGACAAGTTGTGGAACGAGTTGCGTGAAGAAATCACTTTGGTTGGTAATGGTGGTTTGACAACGAGAGGCTACGGTACTTTCGGACACATTGCCGGTGGCTATGAAAGTGGTTACTACGGATACTTGTACTCCCAGGTATTCGCGACCGATATCTACTACACTCACTTCAAAGAGGATCCCATGAATGTCGAGAGAGGTTTGAAGTATCGCGACACTATCTTGAAGAACGGAGGTTCGAAGGAAGTGTTGGATATCTTGAAAGAGTTGCTTGGCAGGGAGCCTAACGCGAAGGCTTTTACCTTGGAATTGTTGGGTAGTGCCTAAATGTTTCTATGTATAGCACAACGCTGATATCGGATTATGAATTTCATCGGGTAGCCTCATATGATGCGAGTTTCTCATTCCTCACAGCCTCTTCTTCTATAGAGTAGAAGCGTCTGGTACGACGGATCAGATAAGGCCTAGTTCCGAGTGGAGTGTTCCAGCTCAATATTTTTAGTCATCTGAGCCAATCTCACTTCAAATGTTTGACTTTTTTTCATTATCCTACAACTTGTAGTTCTATATTTGTGTCTTTCCCTGAGGATCGCAGTTGAAAGTAAAAACTTGCAGCCACACACAAACCAACAGCTTTATTAAAAATTACAAAAACTAAAATTAAATCAAACGAAGGATAGAAGTTCCCATCAAAACACCCATCCTTAAATTGTATCTCCCCTTCACAGAATCTCTCCACTCACGTCCTCTCTCCACTGGGGACCACTTGATCCCCACCTGGACCGAGCAACCACATTAACCCATCCTACGCATCCAAGCCCCAGTGCCAGCGAGGCGAGCGGCTTCTACGCTACAGCCCCGTCTGTTTCACCCCACGACCAACTCGTTACGTCAGCCCACTGCAACGGTAAAACGTCATTTTCAAACGCGTGCTTTTCGACGAAGCCCTTTTTTGGCAACAAAGGAAAAACCACCCTCGCGGTGTCTCACGAGGCGGACGCATAATGCCACAAAAGCTCGAGGCGTTGTTACTTAACCGCCCGTAAGGGATGAGACATGAGGGCGTCGCCCGGGGCAACAAATGAAAACACTTGAAAGCGCAATGCAAGCAATACCCGAAGAGACGGAACCAGAGACGACAAACTTAAGGTTGAGAGAACCGTGAATTGCACGGCGCATGTTGAGTGGCTGTGACTACAGTAAAAAAAAAAAAAAACAGGCCAGTCTGGGTTGCGAAAAATAAACAGCCTTCAGCCTACGATCTGCTGTCGGGCGCACATTGTTAGGTGCTCGGTAAAGCAACGCCCTCAGCCCCGACAGAAAATCTAACCGTTGGGATGCATGTCTCGATTTGAGAGCGCCTGTTGACCACGACAGAACGTGAACAGAAGGAGGGGTTTCGCTACGTGAAAGCACGCCCCAATGTAAAGGAGCGTTTTTAATGTAAGCGAAGTTCATCGACAGTTCCAGCCCTTCCTCCTTTTCTCGTGTTTTCCCTTTTGGCTATCTCCCTGCCGCGACTGCGCCTATTTAGATCCTGCCGAAACGGGCCGTCGCGGCTTGCCCACATCGCCCAGAAACACACAACATTGACATTGACACAGCCAAGAGCAGCCAAGACTGTCAAAAGATAAGAACTCCGATCCTTGATCTCAACACTGAGTGTAGAATGTATCCCTTGTAGACGGTTTCTCAGCCATCGCGGCGCACATATGTCAACATCGTGGCACAATAGCTAAGCCAGGCTGCGAAACGACACTGTCAACTTTGTCGTGGCACTCAAAACCCGTCATGGGTGAGCCCCGAAACTGCAACTGGAGACAACGTTAGAGTATAATAATTCAGCCAAAAAAGAAACTCCAGCACCGCCAGCACCGCCAGCACCGCCGGCTTTTTTTAGCAGGATGCCTGTTTTGGTACACGCCGCCGCGGGATTTTTCACCACACCGCTCCGGCTGTGTGTTTCCCTGTGGTACATATGCTTGATCCTCGCTCTTCCGTTTTTCCTCTCTCATCGCCCCCATGCTTTTTCACTCGTTGATCACCGCCGCCGTCGCTTTTGCCGGCCTGGCCCTGGCTACCTTGCCTGCTATCGAGATTGTTGGCAACAAGTTCTACTTCTCCAACAATGGTTCCCAGTTCTTGATGAGAGGTATTGCCTACCAGCAGAACCCAACCAACACCTCCTCTACCGAGAAGTACGTCGACCCTTTGGCCGACATCGACACCTGTAAAAGAGACATTCCTTACATGCAGCAGTTGAACACCAACATCATCAGAGTGTACGCTTTGGACGCCGAGAAGGACCACACAGAATGTATGAAGATGTTGGACGACGCCGGAATCTACGTCGTGGCCGATTTGTCCGAGCCTGAGACCTCTATCGACAGATCCAACCCTGCTTGGAACACCGAGTTGTTGGCCAGATACACCTCTGTGGTTGACAAGTTCGCCAACTACACCAACATTTTGGGTTTCTTTGCCGGTAACGAAGTCACCAACGAGGCCTCCAACACCAACGCTTCCGCTTACGTCAAGGCTGCCGTCCGTGACACCAAGGCTTACATTAAGGAGAAGGGCTACAGAAGCATTCCTGTCGGTTACTCTGCCAACGACGACATGGCCATCAGAGTCGAGCTTGCCGACTACTTTGCTTGTGGTGATGACGAGGACAGAGCCGACTTTTTCGGTATTAACATGTACGAGTGGTGCGGTACTTCTACTTTCGAGAAGTCCGGTTACCAGAACGTTACCAACGCTTACAAGAACTTGGGTATCCCTCTTTTCTTCTCTGAATACGGCTGTAACGAGGTTCGCCCTAGAAAGTTCCAGGAAGTTGGCACCATCTACTCCGACAAGATGACCGACGTTTGGTCTGGTGGTATTGTCTACATGTACTTCGAGGAGGAGAACAACTACGGTCTTGTCTCTGTTTCTGGCTCATCTGTGTCTACCTTGAGCGACTTCAACAACTACAAGTCCGAGATTCAGTCGATTTCTCCTTCCTACGCTTCCATCAACACTGCTGACTCCACTTCTGCTGCTTCCGTCACCTCTTGTCCTTCCGTGGGTGCTATCTGGCAGGCTGCTACCGCCTTGCCTCCTACCCCAGATGCTGAGGTTTGTGAGTGTATGGAGAAGTCCTTGACTTGTGTTGTTAAGTCCGATGTGGACAGTGACGACTACGCCGACCTTTTCAACTACATCTGCTCCCGTTCTGGCTTCGACTGTTCTGGTATCAGTGGTAACGCTACCGCCGGTGAGTACGGTGCTTACTCTGCCTGTGACGCCAAGCAGAAGTTGAACTTCCTCCTTGACTTGTACTACAAGGAGAACGGCTCCAAGGCCTCCAACTGTGACTTCAGTGGCTCTGCCACTACCCAGTCTGCCACCACCGCCTCTTCCTGCTCTGGCATCATTTCCAGCGCTGGCTCTTCTGGTCTTGGTACTGTGACTGGTAACATTCTTGCTGCTGCTTCTGGTGCTCAGAGTGCTACTTCTGGCTCTTCTGGCTCTGGTTCTGGTTCTGGCTCCGGTTCCTCTTCCGGCTCCACCTCTTCCAGCACTTCTAGTTCTTCTTCTGGTGCTGGCAGCAGTATTCACGGCTCCTCTCTCGCCAACACTGCCGTTTTGACGATTGTTTCCGCTTTCTTCATCACCGTCGGCTTCATCTTGGCTTAAAAGCCTTGCGTCGTGTTTATATAATTGAACGTATTCAACTGTTATTATGCTATGTACTTGCTGGGGGGGGGGGGGTATCTCCGCTTAATTCTCTTCACACACCATCTTGCGGATCTCCCAGAAGTAATCACCACTAAAACTACTCTGCTTGTTCAACCGGTACTGCTCTTTTGGCGCAAACCAATTGTGCGTCTTTCTTCTGATTTTGGCCTCCTCCTTCTCAAACCTGCTGAGATTTTTGGCCAGAAGCTGGAACTCTTCGCCGAGACTTTGATGGCCCATAGCAGAGCTACGACCACTAGAAGCAGTCAGGACAGTTCGTTGAGTGAAAGTGCTGACCCCTCTTCCTTGTGCATCAAATTGCAAATTGCCTCTGGTATACTGCGGTATGTCGTTGGGCTCAAGATCTGGTAAATCCTCGAATATCTTCTCATTCTCTCTGTCGTCGTCATCCATATTCACCCAGCGCAAGTTTTCCGCATCGTACTTCATGTTCCCTTGGATTTTCTCAGTCTTGGGCTGGAAATCCTGCTTCCTTATAAGACCGGGCTTTTTTGTTTGGTGCTCCTCATGCTCCTCGAAACGCATGAGATCATGATCATTGCCCTCCCAAAGTTTGTTTGTAGGATTGTAGGTCATTTTGTTATTCGAACTTACCGCAGGGACGTTGCTATCATGATTGAGAAACTTCACCAATCCAACTCCTCTTCTTTTAGTAGGTAGGTCCTTGGATATATGCTTATTCTTTTTGGGGCTCGTATTGAGTTTTTTCTGCTTCTCCGTGATTTCCATATACTTATCAAGAAGTTCCTTCTTCCGAAGTTCCATATCGTGGTTGATCTGATCGTCACTCTTGGGTTCTGAACGTCTTGATTGACTGTGGAAGGAGGGCATGCGATTAAGTCTTTTGATAATCTCGTTACTGTGATTGAATGCAGCTTGATCATTGCGAGCGAATGCTGCTAAGTCCATGGTAGACTTGTATTTCATTGGTTTTGATGGTTCCAAAGATTTAGGGAAATTGGGCATTGACATCTCTCGTGCGAGACGTTTCTTCTTTGAGTTGGAACGATGAAATTTCGAGATCTCGAGATCCAAAGGCTGATCCAAATCAAATCCATCTTCGAAGGCTTCGTTGTCATCACGCGTGTATTCGTAATTGACAGTGTGTTCATTCTCCAACGGATCCTGATTGATTTGATGGTTGGACATGGCGTAATTGAGGTCTTTCAACTTGAGTGTATTCACTGCTGATTCGCCATGCTTCAGCTGTTTGTAACGCTCATACATTTCTTCCTCTTCCTTCTCCGCCTGTCGCTGAAGCTGTTCCTTCCTCTTAGATAGTATCTGCCCCGCTTTGCTGAGATTCTCTTGATTAGATCTACCGCCGCTGCTATAGATTCCACTCTCTTCTTTACCAAAGATGTCGTCTATTTCCTCCTCGAAGTCGTCGTCGTCCAATTCGGATGTCATTGCTGTGTCGGTTCCCTCGCTATAATCGCTCAATGACCTTCTTCGAAGTGGGGAAGGATTTGAAGCTGTTCCCGGTGAGAATTTAGCCTTCGGTGTCACGAGTTGTATGTTTTGGCGGAGACTGTCACTAGGGTTGAAGAGATCATTCTCGTTGAACTCCTTGTCGAAGGACAAATGGTCTTCTTCCGACTCCACAAACTGCATCATGAAGCCAGGCGATAAGGAAGGCTTATGATTTAGCTGACGAGCTGGCTGTTTTTGAGGTGATAATCGTAGAGTGCCCATGTCTTCTTCGAGACCAAAGATGTCATCATTCTGGGAGGGTCTTAGTGTTGGGATTCCGTCGGCTTCGAAATCCAATTCCTCATCACTATGTTCTCGGAGGCTTGCCAATCTGGCCAGCTTCTGCCGAGATATCCGCTCACGACTCATATAGAGGCTTTTGTGATGTAATAGTACTTTCTTGAGTAGTACGTTCACCTCAGATCAAACATAAACATGTCATGCCTCTGTACACCATGCATGGAAAAGTAGTGCGGCGCTCCCAGACAAAAGCCAAAAGCTGAAAAACTTTTGGTTGGGCTGTTAGGGTGCCATTAATGAATTTTTCCCAAAATCCTGTCGATATGGGAATTCAATTAATGATTCAGGATGTGATGAATAGAGGATTTGATTTTTGACAACCGTATTGACGCACATTAACTAGAGGGTAACTATCCTGTGGTGATCGCGACAATGATCAGATAGACAACGGCGTACTTTATGACAGTCCATTTTTCTTTTGCGCTTTTGCGCTCTTGATAAGAAAGGAAGGTTGCAAAAAGTGTACTGTTCAAACCATGTTGTAATGTTGAGTGAATTTGTCAAACCAAGACGAAAGCGCAAATGGAGGCACAAGTGAAGATCACCGAGCCCAAAAAGACGTCGAACCCAAAGACTTAAAGGTTCATTATCTTTTTCAAGAACAACGGCTTGCTGGAAGGAGTTGACTCATTTTGTAATTTAGTAAGACATTACTGATGACCATCGATGGCGTTTGACTCTCTATTAAATCAGCGCAGTTAACAGTTTTCGCAACCACTCTTAAAATCTGACGATGTACAACAAATCATGGAAAGAGCCAGACCTGGTGAAAATCAAAATTAGCTGGATCCACACTAAACACGTAAATACGTCCTAAACGAGTTAGATGATGCGGGATGCTCTGGCATATTTCGTGCAGCTCACATCAAAGAGATTTCCTTTGACAAAGTCGAGTGGAATGTAGCGCAGAGGACCATGAATCGAGAACCCCGGACTTTACCCAAAATCAAGGGTGCCTAATATCTATTGTCTTCTAGGATCCGAAACGCCACTTTGCGCCGTGATAAAGAATACGGAACCGGAGTCAGCAACTAATTCGATAAAAGTTTGGGCACGAGTCAGCCCAACATCTTTTTTATAAATTGCGTGAATACGATTCACCTTGAATTATGCTTTGATTCTAAGGACTGCAAGGTGACTCCTTATTTCATTCCGAAAGTTCACAATGTGTCCAACATAAGGTGTGGTTTAATAATGCAAAGCGGTATGACAGCAAAGATTGCTTGCTCCGAATCCAATTGGCGCTTCCACTTTCCCTGAATGGAGATGAATAGACTCAACTGTGCTTCAACAACGTGTTTCAAAGCCACAAAGTATTATGCTTGAAAGCAGTAGGAGTCTACATTCCATTTGAAGAGTTTCCTTAATTTTCTACCGTTTACCATTATCGCTAGTACAAACGACCATGTTGACTGATTTCTGTAAGCTTATACTGCAAGTAATAAGTAGCATTTTCATGAAATATGAAACGATAGTCTGGAGAATTCCATCAAGATGTCATCGCTGTGAAATCGCGGCGAGTAAAAGAGAGTATAATAAGTCGTCAAGCCACTGAGATAGGCTCTGAGCAGTTAAAAGACACAATTACGGCTCTAAATAGTCAGGAGGTGGTCAAAAATAAAAAAATGATGCCTTCAGCCAGATTCGAACTGACGATCTCCTCATTACTAGTGAGGTGCCTTACCAACTTGGCCATAAAGGCGTGAAGTAGTAGCAAACTGGCGTAGAAAATTTAGATCGTTCAGTTTGAGCAGGTCACCGACCACATAGAATTACCAAAATTTATTGTATAGGTAGTTCCCGGCATGTTCTATGTGTATGGGGGCAAAAAAAGGCCAAAAAACGCGTTTCCACCGAGTTATGCTCGAAATAAGAATTTGGTGGTGCTCAGCGGCTATGCAACATATTGTAACTCGTACAATCGGAGTTGTCAGAATGCACAGGATATATCATAGTCTCATCTTGAAATTTGGATACGAAAATGTATCCGTTTAGGGCTAACCGCGGTATGTTCAGTGATGTACTAACTACTACATGCCGATGCGATCGCGCATTAGATTTTTCACTTGCAGAAGGGCGCATGGGAACGCCTGAATCTGGAATGGATGGATGTTCGGTCCGAAAATATTCCCAATTTTCAGCCCACTCAAATTCAAGAAGTCCTGCTTCTGAATGGTCGGAAAAAGAAAAAAGAAAGCCCGATGCGGGGCTCGAACCCGCAACCTTTTGATTGACCTTAGAAGATTAAGAGTCAAATGCTCTACCGATTGAGCTAACCAGGCTTCTTGTTTCGCAAAGAAATTCGGCCCTTATATATCGTGGCAAATCTTGTATTTTCCTAAATAGCAGTTTTGAGACTTTCGTTTGAATAATTGACTCGTGAGGATAAACCTGTCAAAATTTGAGCTCTTCATTAGAAAAATTGGGCAAGATACACCCAGATTACGTTTTAGGAGGGCAGTTTATTGCTCAAGGACAATCGTCAAGACCTCATCTGACATTATTTCAGTCAATAGTCCCCTTCCTGAAGATGGAGTACTTCAGGGATGTAAAAATTTGGGAATGGTGATGGTAGCACGGCTAGGGAGAAGGAGCTATTGCGACAGCAGTTACAGTGATACAATCCATCACCAAGAAGTCTTCCTCATTTAACGCTTTTCAAATTCGAACTGTCAATGAGATCCCTGAATCTCCTTCACAATCTTCCCAAGGTGTAACGGGCAATGAATCCGACTGTACCATCGAGAGATTGCTCACTTTAGAAGGAGTGAAGAACTGTCTTCCAGACTTTTTGAAGGGTAGGATGCTTGGAAATGAAGCTCATATTTTATGCTAAACCTTCAGTTTCATCCACACGAAAAGTCCAGCAAAGAAAAAAATAGTTCCTATTAAAGGAATTGTATTCAAATTGTTTTTCTGTTTTTTTTTTTTTTCGCTTTTCGTTCACAAGGCACCCCTCGAAAAAGAGCAGAAAAAACAAAACTTATTAAAAGTATCTGGAGAGAAAAGAATGAGTTTGGATCCATTCTTAGACTGATGAAAAGACTCGATGAATATGATTCCAGGATAAGGAATGTTAAGCATCCCTCCTGATATATTAGTTGATGAAGGCGATAGAGCAGGTCTTGAGTCGATTAACAAGGCAAGGGGTTTGGAAAGTTGGATATCTTAAGTTGGGATAGATGATTTTACTGTCGCTATTTCTATAAGCCCTAAGTCTTTGAATAAAGGATTCTCGAATCATAAGTTTTTAAAAAGCTTCATCTTGCAATGACTTTGGACAGCCTATAGATAGTATCAATGTTTTGGAGAAGACCATTGGTCACACAACTCAGATTTAGAGGCAGCACTATACATATGCATCTTTTTGTGTCCGCCGTTCTGAAATAAACCTGTTAACATTTATCATGCAATCAAAATGGGGCAAAGCCTTTAGACACTTCAGGTCACAAGCGAGCATAGAATACTTTCATATGCCAAAAAGAATTTCGATTGAGATGGATTTTTAAAACCAGTAGGTTTAATTCTCACTCATTCACTTCCTGGGATAAATTCATATTCATAGCAGGAAATGTAAGTAGTCGGGGGATCGATATCAGGGGATTCTAAATCATGCAAACAACTAAAAGCGGTATTTTACCCTCGAATGCCCGAATACCCGGATTGTAATAATACATTCAGAAGCACTAACATACACATGCAACTTCCATAAATGGCTCGGCTACACACATGTTCGATATAACCACATAAGAAGAAGTGTTTTGTGGTTCTGTTGGAATACCGTGATACATGGACCGGTTCTTTTTGCAAGCTTCCTAAAGCGTTGTCATGTGTTGCAGAGCAAAGGACCTACGGTGACACAAAAGAAAGATGATTTCATTCTCCACTATTTGGGATTTTCAATGAGCAAAGCCCCTAAACGCTACACTATCTCGTTGAATCTTGTAACTTGTCGACCAATTCAAGAGACCCTTGATGTGTATCTTCCAAGGATTGGAATGAGTTAATGCGTAGATGATCCCGGGAAAAATAGGCAACTCTCCGATCCAACCGTTCGTCCGAATTACCGCCTCGTCTCGTGTGGTTCTCAAAAATAGATGGAAAATATTTGGAAAAAAAATTATAGAAAGAAATTAGCCGAGTTGTATGCGTTGCATGTCCTCGTAGCGAGCCAAAGAACCACTATGATTCTCGGAAAGGTAATGGGCTGGACAAGCAGAAGCAGGGCGGCTAGAGCGACGTAGAAAAAAAAGGGCAAGCGACAAAAGAGCGCCCCAATTGCAACATAAATGTTCAAACAACGATCTAAGAAAAGAAATCTGCCAAGAGAGCAGCCAATCAATGCGGTCCTAACGGCACTCGCTACTGAGGTTGACCGTACGGCTTGTGCAAGGGCGGCATTTTTAACCGACGCAGTAGATCTACAGGTGGTTGGATTACATCAAGGAGAACGTCCCAATGGAGTACTAAGCGAAAGTAGCACAAAAGTATGAACGCCACACAAAAGGACCGTTACTGAAGGAGCATATTGTACGACGTGCTGGATGCGTCAACTAAAATAATTCACAGCAACGATGCGCTTACAGGGCCCGTAGGGGTCCCGAGGGCTGTGGGAGAAAGTAGACGATGGGCCAGTTTGGGAAATAGCCACCATTCTCGAGAATGGCAAGCGCGTAGACACGTTCGGACCGGTTGTTAAGTGAGGTCGGGCAAGGTGGGAATACGAGGCCAGCAGGCTATATGCCGACTGATAAGGATTCTAGAAAACACCGAGAGAGCAGGACCCTGGGGAACGAGAAACACTCACAAGGCAGGCGCAAAGCCACAAAAGCTGTCACCAATTTCGAGTCTTGTGCAAGTTGTTTTAGCGAGCAGCCTGGCAACGGCCCGAGGGTGAAGGACCAAGGCAGGCTGCGCCACGTAAGGGTTTGGGGGATTTAGAGGCCGATTTAGGCGGTGATGCTTGTACGAAAGAGGAAGGACGCCATGCGGTTGCGACAAAAAAAAAAAAGCACCCTGTCTCGAATCAGCGGCCATGGAAGAATTAGCGCGGGTCTGTGCAAACAGCACATCTCGCAGAACGCAGAACGCAGCAGCGGTAGAAATGGCAGAAGCAGGAGCAGCGCTGTCCTCGGTTGTCTGAGCTTCAATATAGGGCAGATTTCAGGAGGGGGCCCCACTGTCTCAGACGGAGAAAAAGAACCGCAAAGGTACTTTTGCAACCCTCCTCTCGATGCACTCTGCAATACAGCCAGCTTGGCAGGGAGCAAGCCGTTTCCGCATCTGAAAGTCGAGAAAAATCTGGAGTTGCTAGCCGAGCCTGATCGCCAAGTTGGTCGGGTGGCAAGCAGGTGTGCTGACGAGGGTGGGCCGGCAGAAAAGGGTTTATGGACCCTGGATAGGGTGCTGTTGTTGCAGCGAAAAATATTGTCCTGGCACGTGTGCTCGGACCCCGGCGAAAATCAGCTGCCCGCCGGGGGACCCCAGCGGTGGGTGTGGCGAAAAAATGGGAGTTATTTCAATAAATGGAAGGGTTGTTGAGCAGTCTGTGGTGCATTCCGAAGACCCCACTGGTGTTGGGGGCGCCGTTGATGTAGGTAAAAGACGGCGCTGATAATATCGGCAGTCGAAGCTTTCCCACAGCAGCTACTGCAGGCAGGCGCTTTTGACAGGTTGAACAAGGCTCCACAGAGGGGCCCCACCGGTAAAGGCGACCCCGTTGAGCCGTCCCCCACGTAAAAGCATGCAAAATCAGCAATAGCGTTTTGTGCTGCCACAACCCCAGCAAAACCCCTCAGTGTACAATTAGTCTTCCACTGTTCTGTGTACATTGCGCTTTCTTCATATGTCGATGCCAGGGAAACAGCCGCGGATGCCGTGCAGCCACGCGCACATCGTAAGCACAGCTTGATGAGCCCAAACAATCGAGCGATACCCTTGACTAAGAGTCAGGCCCGTGGCGCGGAATGTTTTTTTAAAAAAAAAATTGCGGTGATCGACAAGAGCCACAAAAGCTGTCATCTGCAGCCGCCTTGTTTCTAAAATTAATGTGTTTGCGGTGGTTTTTTTTTTGTCCTTTGTGAGCGCATTCTATTGACGTCCGCACCCAGCCAAGATGAGCGACGCAGGGCTACTTGTGTTGCTGTCAAGCGCATCTGCATTTACTAGCACTACTTCGGTTTTTCCGCAGTTTACGATTGTGCGTCTTTTTTACTTTTTTCTGTTCTTGTACGTCCTCCTCTGCTTTTTCTCCATCGGCCTCCATTGTGTTATATACTGGGCCTACTCTCCTCGAGGGTCCGGATCACCAAGAAGCTACGGGTCCCTTCTAACACCACTGTTGTTACATAGTGCCTGATTTTCCCTTTCGACTTCGTCGCCACCCTTCCAGAATCCATTCGAAGTGTCTTTCCCCGTGCTTCTACCCCAGCATCTCCCTGCTGCTGCAAACCGCCTGGACATGAACCTGAATTCCTCTATCATGGGGCTATCGACAGAAGACCATCTCCAGGACGACGTCCATTTTGACGACGACGAGGGTCTTCCCCAGAATATCCCTTCCTACCCACTGTCCGATATCCACTCCTTGGACTCCCAGAACTCCTCCATCCTCACCCAACACCACCCTTCTCTGTCGGATTTCTCCTCCTCCAGGGCCCCTTATAATGCCAAATATCCTCCTCAGCTCCAGAGAAGACTCCCCCGGGCGTTTCCCCTGGCAACGGTGCTGAACCATCCCGGTTCCACTCACGAGATCATGGGCCAGCATGACGATAATTTGCACTCCCCTTTGACCCATGAGCAACCCCATCCTAATCACGATCTGTCTACTGTCGGTCAGGATTACCCTCCGCAGCAGGTGCCGCTCCACGGTCTCTCAATGCCCGGTCTTCTGTCCAAACCGGCCCTGATACCCCATATCCAGGCGCCATTGCAATACCAGTTTGCCGGTCAGATGCCCCAGCCTTCCATGCAAAGCCAGCCCCAGCTAATAAACATCCCCCACATGCCCCAGCAGTACCCACAGATGCCACAATACACTCAGCATCTTGCTCAACTGCTTCCTCCCCAGCCTTCCCACCAGCATTCCCAGATTCTTTCTTCCAGCATGCCCATAACCAGTCAGCTGCCTCAGATGTCGGCTCAACACCACCAGCACTACCTGCCTCCGTTGCAAGGCATGCACGAGCCGCCGTACCTGAATTCGTCGTATGCTACCCAGAAGCGCCACAGTGAGGACGATATCAGCGACGGTACCAAGCAAAGAGTTGCACCCAGGAGAGCAGACTTGTTCCGTGTGGGACCGCCATTTTCTGAGGCAGTTGAGCACAGACCCATTTTCCGTGGTGACACCCATGAGAGACTCACTCCCCACATCGAGGCCCGTATAGATAGAGGGTTCGAGTTGGCTGGCTCGGGGAATTGGATTGGCTACAAGCGCAATTACTTCACCATGGTGGTTGCATTTGATCTTGGAATCGACTTTTCCACATTCACAAACACTACATTTTACACTTCTAGAAACCTGGCCGTGGGCACCGAGGATGTCCCAATTAATTATTTTGCGCTCAACATTGAGGCCAAATGCTCTGATTCAGAAGCTCAGGTCAGCCTTGTTCAGCACACCCCAAAGAGAGATAAGGGCCCACAGAACGCTCCTCCAATTTTCCCAGCCGTCCCCGGTCGTCTTCCAGATCATGAAACTGTCAAGGAATCATGTAACAAGAGAAATGACACCAAGCTCGAGCTGATGAACAAAATTTTCAACTTCGATAGAGACGATTTCTATTCTCACCAGCGTCACAACCAGAACACTAATAACTCCGTTCTCGGGACATACCCCCAAAACAAGATTGCCCGGGTTGCACGCTTTGAGAGAATCCAGTTCACCAAATCCATCCGTACCAAGGTCACTACAATGCAACACAAGTACTTCACTTTGCACGCAGAGCTTGTGGGTGTATTGGGCAGTGGCTCAAAGGAGCAGCATGTTGTGCTTGCTTCGGCCAATACTCCGGGTTTGCTTGTCAGAGGCAGGTCTCCCTCCAAGTACCATACAGAAAAAACATCTGGTTACCGAGGTCCTAGCGATTCTGAGAACTACAGTATGTAAATAGTTACTCCATCAATCTACGAAGTTACGCGAACGATCTTCAAACATTCTGTAATATCAATTAGCCGAAAGCTTATTAAGAACACAAAACTATAGGTCTTATTCAGTGATGAATTTCTCAATATCGATACTGATCTGCTTCTTGTGAGTGCTGCAAATTCCGTGAGATCCTTCCGGGTAGGCCCTATGGGTACCTTTGGGCAATAACTTCAACGCATGGAGACTGGCGGTGTCTGGAGGAACAATTTGATCATCCTCTCCATAGATCACCAACGTTGGAATGTCAACTTTCTTCAAATCCTCCCTCTGGTCAGTCTCGGAGAATGCTGCAACACAATCATGAAGTGCCTTGATTGAGGCCTGCATTCCCTGGTACCAGAATCCGTCAATCAAGCCTTGGGATACATCGGCGCCTTCACGATTGAAGCCGTAAAACGCCAACGGCAATTCTTTGAAAAACAGCGACCTGTCAGCCAAAACATTTTTCCTGATCTCGTCAAAGGTTTCCTTTGGAACACCCTCAGGATTGAAGTCGGTCTTGACCAAAAGAGGAGGTACAGCACCAATCAAAATAGCCTTCAGAGCCTTTTTGGTTCCATGACGAGCAAGGTACCTAGCCACTTCACCTCCACCAGTAGAATGGCCCACATGTACTACATTCTTCAAGTCCAAGTGATTGACTAGTTCAGCCAAATCATCGGCGTACTGGTCCATATTGTGACCATCCCATGGCTGCGAAGATCTACCATGGCCTCTTCTGTCGTGAGCAATAACCCTATAACCCTTCAGAGCCAAGTAATACATCTGATCTTCAAAAGCATCAGAAGACAACGGCCAGCCATGAGAGAAGACAATTGGGTCTCCGGTACCCCAGTCTTTGTAGAACAAGTCAGTTCCGTCTTTAAGTTTCAAATATGAGCTGCCCATAATGTGTTAGAAAACCACAATTGGAAAGAAGAGGAATTGAGGCGCTTTATGGCGAAGCCATAACAGCAAGCAAGTATAGAAGTAGACGAGAGTTAAAGGTAGACGGGGGATCTAATTCGGGGGCATCTTCCATTGTGTGCAGCGCGATTGCTTCACTATAGCCATAACAGTATGGAGTTCTCTTTTTCAGGGACCCTGAAATCGAGGATTAAGGTTTGACCCTGGAGAGTTGAAATCTGGGGAATTGCTAGCTTAAAAGCCACAAAACCAATATCCTCGGTACGAGCCGCTCAGGCTGATGTCACTTTTGAAGCAACGCGTTCGTAGTGGATTGCCGCCAGCTGGATGCAATGAGATTCTAGCCAATACCCTAGTAGTCCGACAAGCCTACCATGAACAGTTGCTAGCTAATCACACGGATCTCGGGTTTGATGGGTTATGAACTGGACTTGTAGCGCAAGTTGTCATGGCAAGACGCAAATGCGTTAACTAACCATCGAAAGCTCAAAAGAGCTAACCGACTCACTTCCTTTCGGGATCCCGACTACTAGAAATAGTTTCAGCCATACAGTATGAGCACACAAGGAAGGGGCCCCGAATTTTTAATAATCTGGGCCCGAGCGCCAATAGAAATCTGGATAACCAATTACCATTGACTCCGATTCTTCCTGCGGAAGAACCACTAGCCGAGCAGATTAACCCGTCGGCAGGCGTGTCTCGAGGTGCAAAGCTGTTTAGTAACTGATGTCAGGTTCCTTGCATGCTGAAACCTTATTAGATCAGCTCTGCTTCTGGTGTGCCGCCCGTAGCTGCAAAGCATCGCTCTTCTTTTTCTACCTTCTATCTGCAACGAAAACGGTATCAAGCGTGAAGGTTCGGTACGATGACCCTCCGGGGGCATATATGCATGGTTCCATATTGACTGGTGCAAGAGTTCTTACTGTACATGGCCTAGCCATGTTGCATTTTTGCCACCAACTGCACCTAGCGTGGTCCCATTCGACCGTTATTTCGACCCGGGATGGTGGTAACAGTTCTTCTAGGGGGTTTGACTGATTTCGGGTAAAGGCGGGTATTTCGATCTGGGCGGTGCTCTGACCCGCCCTATACAATTTTAAAGGTTCTCTAGGGATCCCTCTATTTGTAAAACTTCTTCAGAATTATTCCTTTTTGCCTCACAGAGGGTTCTGCTGTGTTGTGCTGAACCATCCGGCTCTCTACGCATGAGAGTACTATCCACATGCCAACAATAAAGAAGCGCCACAGATATGTTTAATGAAGATTTCAGAAATCATATAGGGCAATTGTACCAGGCAAGTTTTGAATTCTGGCATGCCTTCAAACGCTGGTTGCCGCAAGACAGGTGCTGTGTCAAGTACAATCTGTTCGTCTATCGAAGACGCTGGCTTAGTTGACAATTATCCCGTTATCTGTAGTTTGGTCTTAATTCATGCTACACATGGCGGGAACAAGGTAGCTCCCGTACCCGCATTAAGAGGCCATGCAGAAATCTCTAATCGATAGCACAAGACAATGATCCCAGGGGTGTGAATTGTTCTGACCCTCTCAGCCCACGAGCCATGAATAATTTACCCTCTCTTTTAGACTACTGTTGCAAAGGTTCTAGTGCTATCAGAATCACTATTCAGCTATATGGAGAGCTTTAGTAAGCACTTTGGCGATTACTACCAGTGCCAATGGAATTTCTGTTCAACTCTAATCCCATTTTACAATCTTACCGAAGCGTTGAACGAATTACAACTCATCTCGTTGCACAAAAGATTTAGGATGATGAGGTACTATTCTCTCTACTCACTGATTGCCTTGTGATTTCCATATGTAACTCGCGCTATTGTAACAAAGCAGTGGATCGTCGTAAGATAGGTATTAGGTTTCTGCTGCTCAAAATGCATTTTATTCCATCGACCTTGAAAACCTGATCACTCCACCAAATAAGCTTCATCAAAAATACCTGTCAAAAAATCTTATCTAGCTCGTGATACTTACCACCACTATGGATGCAACCTCGGCATACTACAGGTGCACCTGCTCGCAAATGGACCAACCACAGCCCTCTCAATACCAATAAGCATCTCATCGACTCGGATCAATCAAAACTTCCGAGTTCCAAAACTCTTGGAATTTAAAAATTCTTCCACCTCGGAGAATCTCGTTTCTTTTGGCCATTGTTCATCATCGGGCTTCTTCTGCATGCTCGCCATTTTTTCCCCAGAAAACATCAACTACACTGCATCACCAACTACTTGTACCATAGACCAGTTTTACACACGCTTTGCGACACAGCTAGACCACTCCTTGTCGTTTTGACTCCGTTATAACAACCTCATATGCATCACAGTCCGTCTATGGACGATAGCCATCGCATGGGACGATCCCGCTCGTCAGAGGAAATACCGACAAAGCATGACATGGACACTCAATCCCGAGAGCACAGCAGCAAACGGCTGCAGAAAATTATAGACAAGCATTTCACCGAATACATTGTTCGGCTGGGAATTGCCGGGGGTATCTCCGGCTCGGCCGCCAAAACGCTCATTGCTCCCATGGACCGTATCAAGATCTTGTTCCAAACGTCGAACCCAGAGTTTCTACAATACAGAGGCCTGTTCCGGGGTTTGTTCCAGGCTGGCCGCAAAATATGGGCCAACGATGGTCTCTACGGTCTTTTCCAGGGTCACCTGGTCACCTTGCTTCGTATTTTCCCATACGCTGCCATCAAATTTGTTGCATACGAGCAGATCAGATCCATGCTCATTCCTAATGACTCTTACGAAACCGCTGTCCGCAGATTCATGGCCGGTTCCCTTTCGGGCTTGACCAGTGTCTTTTTTACATATCCTTTAGATTTGGTTCGTGTTCGTTTGGCCTTCGAGACGAGAAACCTTCAACACACCGTGCCCGGCCACGACCACCAGGCTTTCATTGCCCACCACAAGGGTCGTTTATTTTCAATTTTGAAACAGGTTTACCTGGAACACCCACCCCACCGCGAGTCCGACCCCAGTTGGATCAAGTTCATGAGGAAAAAGACCCCACAAAGCCTTGTCCCTCTATCCAACTTTTACAGAGGCTTTGGCCCCACTATATTGGGCATGATTCCTTACGCTGGTGTGTCTTTCTACGTGCATGACCTCATCCATGACCTCTTCAGATCCAAGCCTTTGAGACCCTACATGGTTGCCCAGCCATACTCATACGTTTCCAGTCACAAGGTTGTGAAAATGTCTAAAGACAAACAAAATGTGAGTTCCAGAGACTCCAGGGTCCCTCTTCGAGCGTCAGCACAGCTCTTCGCCGGTGGATTAGCAGGCATGTGCTCTCAAACAGCAGCTTACCCATTTGAAGTCATCAGAAGAAGGATGCAAGTGGGCGGTGCCGTTAACTCAGGCAAATTCCTCACTTTTAAAAGGACAATGCAAGTGATCTTTGCCGAAAGCGGCATGAGAGGATTTTTTGTGGGTTTGTCCATCGGGTACATGAAGGTTATCCCCATGCTGGCGTGTTCTTTCTTTGTCTACGAACGATGCAAAGTGCTCCTTGGGATCTGACGAACTCTCAAATTGTCATTATTTATTTAGAAGTTCATGGGAACTCCGACGCTGGGGCTAGACCCCGGCAAATTTATGTACATGTATTAGAAAAACCAGGAGAACCACTTGTTCTTTTTAGTGACTTTGGTCCCGAATCTAGGTGTAGCCTTGGCGGCAGAGCCAATGTTGAAGCCCCATCTTTGCAACAACTTGACAATCAGCGGAGTCAAGGCTGCTGTCAATGGCACTCTGACAAAGATAAGCACAGACTTGTGGAGACCATATGCTATAGCAAGCTCGGTCCAGGAAAACCAAGGAAACCAGGCTCCCTCGGGCTCAGGCTCTTGTTGCTCGTGAATTCTATCAATCTCTTGTTCCTTTTCTAATTGTTCGTCACTCTTACCATAGCCAAAGTATTGCTTCACCTTGTTCTCATACAGCTGGATCTCCTCCTTGCCCATCAGGTGAACAAGCAAGTAACAAAGCGGCAAGTCTAACATGCTCAAAGTGAGATAGACACCCAAAGCTGAGTATCCGTAGTCCTTGATCAACTTCTTGATACCTTTGGGCTCCGGCTTCTTCACTGCATTGTTCAGCTGCAATCTTATCATTTGCTGGAACTGCAACCTGCTTCTACTAAGAAGCTGAGAAGGTTTTCCAAGCCGGAGGCTCCTTCTGAATAATGGACCGATCATGATGGCAAGTAGGCGATGTCTATGGTTAATGTTCGCACACCGGAAAATATAGGAATCCGTGCTTGTGCCATTGCCTGGGGGGCGAGTTTCACTTGAGTGTTTGACAATTTGAATATTTTGTTTTCCGAAAGTTGATTTATTTGGGGATTGTCATTTTTGGATAATAAACTGTTTTGACAATTGTCAGGCGTTTAATGTATCCTTGGCTGCAATGTCGTTGCTAGAGAGGCTAAAAAGACTGCACTCCAGTGTGATCCCGATCGACACAACGCTTACCTACTCTAGATCAAAATGCCAATTAATTACCTAAATGTGGAGTAGTACTTCTCCTGAGCAAACCTGTGGGCAACTCTTTGAAGCACCTCCTCGCTATATACATCCTCAAGCTTCTCTTCACCCTTCAATACTCTGTTCTCGTGGTTCTTCTGCTCGTCTTTCGTCATTACCACCACGTTCTGATAGCTCAATTCCTTGGAGGGGTCCCATCTAGAAAGCGTCAATCTTGTGGAATAGTTGGAGACCACGGACTTTCCGCGGAACACTTCTTCCACAATGTATGGAACATCTCTGAGAGCAACTGGCGTTCTCTGGTCCAAGTGACCCAATCTAGCCTCTTGACCTGCCAAGCTCTGCAATATGCCATCATAAATCTTGTATCTGTTCTTACCCTCGACGTATTCCACGGGGTATCCGGCCACTGTCGTAATGATGTGGGTAGCTAAGGCCAAACCGAACATTCCCGGCATGGTACCAAGAACTGGCAAGATACGGACACGGAAGCTCTTGAGAGCTGCGAGCTCCTCAACATCACCCTTGGCGATTTCATCTTCATCCAACGGTAAAAGACGGGCCTTCCTAGGGTCAGGCTTCTCGGCACTGAAAACAACAGGAATGTTGCCAATTATACCCCTCTTAGTCAAGCGGATCCTGACAGCTCTTGCGAGTGGATCTTCTTCAGTCTTCGAGATATCGGCGATGTTGATTCTTGTAGGATCGGACTTGCATGCGGCACCTCCAGACGAAATGACCTTAAGCTTTTTCTCGTGACAGAACGTCAAGAGGTCGACCTTGGTGTCGATATTGTCAATGCAATCCACAACCAAGGTTGGGTCAAAATCACCGCCCAAGATGAGCTCCTCTCCGCTGTTCTTGTCCCACAATTTGTTGTGGACGTCAATCTCAACCCAAGGTGCGATTTCATGCAAATGGTTCTTCAAGCAGTCAACCTTCGAGATACCGACATCCTTCAACTTGGCCACAGCGTGTCTGTTAAGCGAAGAGAGCGACACTTGGTCGAAATCGATGATTCTGATCTTGCCCACACCGGAACGCACCAACATGGTAGCCACCCACGACCCGACACCACCAGCTCCCACAACAACGATACGCTGATTACGGACCTTTTCCATGCCCTCTTCGGTGAGGAAAGCGTAATTTCTGGTCAATTGTTCACGGATGAGTTCCTCCGAGTGCTCATTCTTCTTCTCAGGTTTAGCGTCAGATCTCCGTAGAGGGACGACATCAGTATAACGATGATAAGCCTCGACGGCAGCGGCTGCCAACAAAGCAGCTGCCACCGCTACACTAGCAGTTCTGAGCGACATGACGAGTGTTTGAGATGAGACGGAAATGAACTTTTTCAGACTACGCTCATCTTTCCTGTCTGTAAGAGTTGTTCCGGGGTACCCAACGATACAACGAAAGTGGAACGAAAGATCGAATTGAGGATGACCATTGCATTAGAGGTATTAATGGCATGAAAGTCCTTCAAAGTCAGTTCCAACGAATATACTTTGGCCCCATGTTCGCTCACAATGCCTTGAGGCAGTACATGCGAACAGGGTACAATTCCCTCGGTAGGCCCTTTTGGATGTCACTAGCGATGAGCTTGAGCCCAGCCAATTCAAACAACTGTCTAAACTTAGCGTCCGTTCTTGTGACACTTGAATCTGTAGCATCAAAAATATCGTCCTGAGGAGCGATATTCTCCTTAACAATAAGGGTACCATTCTCCATCAATGCCTCCTTACATCTCACCCAGAACTTCACGAGTTCTTCGTCAGGCAACTGTCCAACGCACCACTGACACCACACAAGCCAGTAGCGACCCTTTTTCTCTGGCGATGCCTCCCACTCTTGCATGCCAATATCGTATATATCTCCAAGTTTACCCTTTTGGGCTACAATAGCAAGTTCCTTCTCCATTTGCGCCACAAAAGGCTTCACAGGCTCTAACAAGTCGCATCTATCACTAACCTTCCAGAGGAAATCTCTTGTAATTCTGCCAATTCCGGCACCCATGTCGATGGTAAGCTTCTGCTGGCCTGGAGGACACTCCATTCTTGTCTGGAGTTTTCGAAGAAATGTGGCAGACCCAACGATGTCAGCTTTTGGAACCAGGGTCTGCTCACCAAAACCACCCAAAACACCGTTTACCGATGCTGGCACAGACAGCCAGTAATCGATGGCGTCAGTGTAGTTGATCATGGAGTTGGGATCCTCATTCTGGATCAATTCGTGGTTCAACTCTGGAGGCGGTTTGGCGGGCATGTCGATAGCACTGTGGGTGAAGAGCAGCGATTTAAAAAACTGTCTCATATCCCGTACTGTGGACCAGTACACCAGGTGGTTGGTCCGTGCTACACCAAGTGGATTGGTTTCACTTTTGGCTACTCAAAAAATTAAATATAAATTGTAGGCTTGCAGTTTTAAAATCAACTTCAATTTCGCTCAGATCTTGATCAAGATCGTTTCGGGTATGCGCACCTATTGTTTGCTGGAAAGATTAAGCAAGGTGATCTGAGAAGGTTGGACCGGAGTGGAGTTCCACCATTAATTCCGAATTTCCCCAAAACCAAAAGATTTTGACAATCACACTTCTATGAATATTCAATAAAAGATACATCCACCAAAAAATTGTTTTTTCGAATTTACCACACGCTTGCACATTGGCAGCTGTTGATAGTGGTCTTGTCTTACATCAGATTCGCGTCTCAAAACACCTACTCATGGGATACTACGACATCGACGATATCCTAGCCGACGGCGAAAAAGTGCCTTGTGCGTTCAATGCGACTTACCCAGGTCTAGGTTTCCTTGAAGGAAGCCCCGGTAGACCACTTCAGAAGGACACAAAGGTGGAACTACCGATGTGGTTGGCGAAGCTTTTGGCAATGAGTGAATTACTGGCTCAATCTGACCTCAGTTTTGTGGAGATGCTTACCCCTGATTTCATAAGCACTAAGGTGCTAAACGCCATTCGTGCTGACCCCAAATCCGTGGATCTACATTCGTTGAAAGCAAGCTACTACAAGCTCGCGGAGCAGTGGATCTATATATTCAGTGACCACCAGGTTGCTGAAATTGTCATGGAGCTTTTGAAGCTGCGAGCTTTGGAGATTGATAACTTTGCCAGCAATACCAATAAACACGTGAACAGCTCGTTCTTGCTCTCTTTGGACGAGTTTGAGAAGAAGCTATACAAGGTTACAGCGGAGAGTAAAAGACAGAATAGACAGTGGGCCAGCCTGACGTGACGCGTGTTTCTAATTTCATGACATTTGTATACTACAGAATAAAATTATCTAATTTCTTTTCCCCCTGGCTCAGAAAAGCCCGTCTTCATCTTGACCATCGGCGTCCCCATCATTATCGTCTGAAGAGTCTTCCACAATTTCTTGCGATTTAAACTGTTTTCTTCTCTTGGATGGGGCCTGGTCAACAGCTTGACCTTCCTCGTCGTCGTCGTCGGCAACTGTACGCTTCTTGCGCAGGGTCTTTTTAGTTGGGACATCATCATCCTCATCTCCAGATGGCAAGGCAGGCTCCTCAGGTTCGTTGTCATCAGATGGTGGAGCCTCATCTCCATCGCTGTCATTGATGAAATCCTTCTTTTTGCGGCCACCCTTCTTGCCGCCCTTCTTTCCGTTGGCTTGGGCCTTCTTGCCCTTCTTCTTCTTGCCATCCTTCTTATCTTCATCGAAAGCCTTATCGTCATCGGATTCAACAACAACATTCAGTCTAGCCTCTTCAGCCCACTGTTGTGCTTGCTCTTGCAAAACAGCACGCTCCTTAGCCAATTCTTCCTGTCTCGACCTGAGAGCGGCTAATCTTTGCTCTTCCTCTTCAGCCTTACGAGCCTCTTCCTCCTGTCTTAACTTCTTGGCTTCCTCGAGCTTGCTGTTCAATTGGTTCACATTCTCCTTGGTTTCCTCAAGGCAAGTGTTCAATCTATTGAGCAACGTTGTTGTACCCATGTTGGCTCTTGACTTCAACTCTGCCTTGGGGAATGGAGGATGCTTCTCTTCCTCCGAGGAAAGAGCATTCAAGTCTGAAATGGCATCGTTCAAATCGGTGATGGCCTGGTTGATATCGTCAACGGTTCTTTGTGCAGCAGGTAACTTACTGAGGAAATCAGCAATTTGGAACTTCACATAAGCAACATTGAATAGCAAAGCGCTCTTGTTGGTTGACGACTTCGCGAAAGCCTCCTCTGAGTATTCAAGTCCCTTCTTCAAATAGCCCAAGTTCTTTTCCGCAAGTCCTCTCAAGTACCACGAACGACCCAAGAAGGACACAATCTTAGGATCACTGCTGTTCGTGAATCTCACATATGCAATCTCATAACTCTCAATGGCCTTCGAATACTGTTTCAACTCGACCAAAACATGGCCAAGGTTCAAGTAGACGGAAATGTCATTCAATGAGTCACGAATCTTTCTCAAAATATCAAGGCCCTTGGTCTGTTCCTTGTTTTCGATATAGATGATGGCCAAACCCTGTGCGGCAAAAACATTCTTAGCATCGATGGACAAAACTTTGGTGAACAACTCAATTGCTCTCAAAAAGTACTTCTTTTTCTTTTCTTCCTCCTTGGAAGACTTGATTTCCTTGGCCATCACACAATAGATGTTCGCCAATGAGATCAAGGCATAACAATCATGAGAATCATAGTCAACCAAAGTTTCTTTTTGATGTTGAGTATCAGCATCAGGCTTGAGACCAATCTTCTTGCCGAATGTCTTGATGAACCAGCCATAAAACGATCTGACTTCTAAATTAGAAGCATGTTCTTGAAGAAGCGTCTTGATCTCTTCCTCGAGCTCTTTCTTAGGTGTTTTTTCGGTAGACACAGCGTCCAAAAATAGGAGTCGAAGTTTGGCCGAGAAGTAGTTGGGGCACTCTTCGAGCAATTTGTTGTAAGTTTCAATAGCCTCAGTCTCATTCGAAGACTCCTTCGATCTTGCCAAATTGTAAGTGATTGGGGTACGTAAATCCTTACCGAGATCGACCACAGCTTCGTCAATAGCATCTTCAGGGACTTGGTATTGGTCGGCCTTTTCAAGAGCAATGGCAAAGTTCTCTGCAGCTGTGGATTCGTTATTTTTGATGAAGTTGAATACACCAATATTGTTGTACACTTCTAATGGTGCGTCCAGACCAATCTGCTTCCTGCTTTCGATAGCCTTATGCAAATAAACCAAAGATTGCGAGATGTCCTTAGATTGGTAGAGCTGACTCAACTGCAAGTAAGCATTGAGAACGACTGGCTCCTTGTTGAGGTAGGCTTCGTCGTCCTTCATGTTAGCAACAGCCAAACCACGATTGTTCGACAATCTGATGTATCTTTCCAACATTTGCACAGCTTGTTCATTTTTAGAACGCGATTTCAGTTGGGAATATAAAAGACCCAAAGCGTAGTTGAACTCCAAACACTTGGAGTTGGATCTAACGATGGACTCAAAGGTAATGATGGCCTCTTCGGATGAGCCACGACTAAGTTGAGCTTGACCCAAACCCAACTTGGCGAGCAAATTGTTGTCATCTAATCTGATAGCCTCATGGAAATACTTTTGCGCCTGAGTGAAATCGCTCTTAGCATAGGCAACACGTCCCAACCAAAAAGAGCCTTGAGAAAGGATCTTGGAGATGAACGAGGTCAATTTGGAAGATTTGGCAGATGCAATTTCATCAGTAGATGACGTAACGACCTTATTGACAATCTTTTCAACCAATTCGTAGTCACCCTTGGAATAGAAGTACGAAGCGAGCACGATTAAAAGAACCTTGTCGTTTGGAGCCTTTTTGTGAAGATCGCCGACCTCGCCCAATGCGCTTTTATAGCCTTCGAGGAACTGTTCATCAGAGATCGAGTTGGTGAAAACATTGTCAAACTTAGCCAATGTCAAAAGTAACTTGGCTTTGAAATTTTCAGGATCAATTTCAAGGGAACGATTCCATGAGCTAATAGCCATTGAACGATCTTTAAGATACCAGAAGCACAAGCCTATACCAATTCTAGGGTCAGGCTTCATTAATGGGTTCAAGACCAAAACCTGCTGGTAAATCTTCAAAGCGTTTGAGTAGTTTTGTGTTTTGCTGAGTGTGACCTGAGCCTTTCCAAGCAATGCAATGCAATTGGTCGAATCGAGTTTTAACAAACGGTCAAAAAGCTGCAAGGCGTTCTCTGCTTCGTCCTTGTGGACATGAAGAATGGCTTTTGACACAAGAACAGGCACAGAGTTGGAATCTTCGACCTGAGAAAGTGCCTCTTGAGCGCTTTTCAAATGGTCAGCTCTACCGTCTCCCCTGTTCACGAAAGCAAAATGGATGGCAGTCAACAAAATCAACAAACGATCCTTGTCGCTCTTGGATTTGATAGAAACACCCTTCTCAGCGATGGTGATGGCCTCATCTAGCTTATTGTCCAGAGCATAGGCCTGGGCAACGAGAATCCAGTATTTCACGTCACAAGACTCTCCTTCCAAAAAGGATATAAGCTCCTGAGGGTCATCTGGCAATTCGTCAATGGTAACAATATCACCGCTACCAATGACGATATCCAAAGTTTTGGACACCTCTGCGGCCTTACCACCCAAATAGTAGGAGGCGTCGATTGTATCGTCCATGGCTATCGGGAGTGCGATGCTTGTGGCAGTGAACTGGCCAGTAGATGGATGGGAAAGGTTTGTTTCTTGAGTTTATAGCTAGATTTACCAGTGAAAGATTTCTCATGCGTAAAACACCCGTACACCTTCTTGGTGGACCGTGTTGTTTATCTACGAAAAGTCAGATTCATGAATGTCTTGGTCATTAGTCATAAACTGGGGTCTTGAACTTGTTCATAAGTTTGTCTGAGATACCATGCAGCGGGGGTAACGCACTTGTGGTTGTTCTCAGTCTTCTGCCAGGCTTCGCACTCACTGTGAGTTGGTCTGGGTAGTACATGATATCGTTCGCCTTAAGCTCGAGGGTATAAATTGTCTCCGCCCCAGATTCAAAATTGAACACGGTGCTGTGAAATTTAAGCTCATCCCTAGTCACTTCGAGCTTGGATGGGTGCTTGAGCGAAAGTTTGTAGAGATCTGAATCAACTTGTTTCAATTTTTCCCAGGCTCTTTGAAACTCTTTAAGATTCTCCTCTGCAGTCAACTCTTGACGTGGTAGGGCAAGGATAGCAAAAGGTGCAAGTTCCGCAAATATCAAATCACTTGTTTCACTCGGTTTTTCGAAAAAGCGAATGTCAGTTGGAGTAGCTTCCAGGTATGTAACAACAACACTGATGTTAGCATTGCACTCAAACTCGATTTCGTTAGAGCCGATACCAGATTTGTAGCTGATTCCAGCTGCTTTTTCAGTCCTTTGAACCTCGTGCTCAAGTTCGTTGATCTCTTGGCTGCTGAAATTTCTTCTGCGGCTGAGCTGACTTTCGGCCTTCCTCAATTCATCTCGTTGCTCCTGGATTTTGACATTTGCTTTCTCAATCTCCGAACGTACTCCAGCAAGTTCTTCTTCTTTCTCACCTATCTGGACTCGGTGCTCGAGTAGTTTCTTATTAAGGTCCATGAGTTGCAGCTTAATGATTTTTAGCTGATTGGCATCTAAATCCTTAAATGATGCCTTTATCTCTTTGAAAGAAGAAACATCATTCTTGAGCAGCTGAAGGTCCAATTTGATGTCCTCGTGAACCTGTTCCAACTCTTTGATGCTCGCCTGGAGTGTCGATTTGTCTGCCTCAAGTTGCTCGAGGTTGCCCTGTTGCACTTCCAAAAGGTTTTGCATTAGCTGTGTACGCCATTGATACCAAACCTGTTTCGCTTGGTATCTCGTGAACTCCTTCAAAAGATGAAAGTGAGATTTCATCGAGATTTGGTCGTAATATGACGACAGGTAGTATTGCTTGAAGAGCATCGGATTATCGTTGAGAGACTGGTCACTGACTTCTTGGAAGAGGGCTTTGCCTTGCTGGATTTTTTGCGTTAGCTCTTTGCAACTCAACTCCAACACTTCAAGCAATGGTAAATGAACATTACCTTTGTAGTAGTCCTCGTCGGTTGTGTTCGACGAATCGTCCTGTAGCGAGAGTGAATAACGGTTTGCGGTATCACTTGCAATCTCGAGATCATCATAAAATTTCACACCGATGTCATTGAGAAAGGTAGGAAGCGACACTGGCTGATAGTTCGGGTCGTTAAAGTCGTCATCGACTCCATCAATCGACAATGTCGAAGTTTCTGCCAAAGGTATGTCCAAGGTGGACACATGAGGTTCTTTTCTTTGCTGTTTTTGTTTCGGCTCCTCAAAATCCTCAGAAACTCTCTTCAGCTGCAGTTCAACCTCTGATACGGTCTCGATAGCACTTCTTGGTTGAGTGAGTTCCATTGGTTGTGACAGTTCAATTTTATTGAACTTCGAAGCGTCGTCTGTCACCTCATCTTCTTTTTGACTTTCTTGTGAGAGTACGCTCTCGGCCACTTCCGTCTCTTTTGGTGTCTCAGGTGTCAGTGACGAGCGTTGTAATTCAGTCGACTTTTGCTCAACTTCCGGCACTATCGTCTGTTCTTGTGACTCTTGAGTTGCTTCCTGAACACTCTGTTCTGGTACATCTTGAGCAGAGTTTGAGTCTTGGTCCTGAGCCTCTTCAAGCTCATTTTGATTATCCTGCTCTGGTGCCTCAGAGGAAATTCCATCATCATCTTCTTTTTCTTCTCTTGTCTTTTTTGGTGAGCTCTTCGCAACACTTTCTGCGTTTTCTCCAAATTGTTCTTCTCCCTGTTGATCATCTTCGTCTTTCAGTTTCTCTGGTGACCCATGTGAATTCGAAATCTCACCAGTCCCCGTCTCTTGCTGGGCCGCCTGTTTTACTGGAGATGCCGCAGGTGTGCCATACACTGACGGGCTCTTGTCTGTCGTGTGATTAAAAGACTCTTTCTCCTTCTCCTGACCTTCTTGTTTGTTGGAGTCGTCCATTGATCTCTCAGGTAAATTGTCTTGCACTGATTCCTCTTGGGCTGCCTCAGGCTTTCGTTCCGGCTTTGCAACCTCAGCCTCCTGAGTCTTTTCAGTCACACCGTTGGATGATGCCAGAGCTGTGACATTTACCTGGCTCGTAAGCTCCATTGTTTCTTCATTCTCGGGTTCTTCGTTGGCCCCCTCCTGTTCGTCAGCTGAGAGGCTTGGGCTGGTCAATATCGGAGGTGGCCTATTCGCTTCATCTGTCAGTGGTTCGTCCCGTTGCCACTTTTCTTCGAGACTGGCCGCTGCTGGCTTGTTGAACGGTTGTGTGAGCTCCATATCATCGCCATCTCTGTCTGGGACTGAGACTCCGTAATCAGCATTCGGAACGGGGCTGAATCTGGCAGCTTCAGAGAAACCGAATGCGTCATTGCGAGAGTTGTCCTCGAAGAACTTGGTAAAATCCATTGTGGCTTCTTCGTTGCCGTTGTTGTCGAATTGCAACTTGTGGCCATTGAGGAAATGAGGTTTGGGACTGTCTGAGGAGAAATTCTCCTGGTTATTAGACACCACAGTGTATGAGGAGATATTCTTCGTGAACTGCATTGTCAATTCCATGTTCAGGTTCTCGTGATCGAAGCCCTGATAGTGCTGATCTGTTGAAAGTGGATACGCTAGGTTCAACTTACCGTCGAGCTGACTTGTGAACTCCATGTCTTGCTCCTGGGTCTGTCGTATCAGTCCTGTGAAATCCATTGTTTGATCTTCGGTGGACCTTGTTGCGTTTTCGTTCTGGGGTAGGTCTTCATCGTCACTGCTGTGAGACTCTGCTATATTCCTCATCAGATCAACAAAGCTTGATGTGTTTTTCTCCAACGCCGATAAGCTAACATTGCCTTCCTCTTCTGAGCTGTCCTCTTCCGGAACATCCTCGCCATTGGCCGGGACAAAATCAATTTTATGGAGCTTGACCTTGTTGGCAAACGAGACTCTTCGATTTGCAAGTCTGGAAGCGGTGTCAAAGTGTCTGAGGGGCATTGACGGATTGGGCATCGTCATATTCTCTTTGTTTTTAAGGATTGACTTCGTCTGTTTGCGACGGTATCCCGTGGTGTTACCATCCTCGTAGAGATGGTCGGGTACTGAGCTCATCTTGAAGTGGTGGTGAGTGTTTGTGTTTTGATATTAGTGCGGCATGCACCAGGGTGCGCCAACACGGTAGTAGGATATGTGGATTTTAAAGAGATGGCCCAGGTCGATTAAAGAAAAAAAAATGAAGATTCCAACAGAGCCCCTTGTTTAACTTTTGAAGGGGCTTTGGTGTTGATGGTAGATGTTGATTATCGATTGTGGATAGCTACAGCTATAGATGCGAGTGAACACTGAGGCCTCAACCCTAGAATCGGTCGTTTATCAAGATTTAGCAAATAAAGGGTTAAAATCATGGTTCTGTTAATGAAGGTAATGCCTTGGATAGGACTTTCTATATACTTTGCCAAAATCTTGCAACTTGCCTTCTGTAGATTTTCTGTCACTTTCCCCAAGGATGTGAAAAATTGTGAACTTCCCTCACTACGCGTAAGATGTCCAACAACCCTATTAACCACAAAATTCTACTTCCAAATTTTTATCCATCCTCAATTCCAGCAATACTTACAAAAAAATGCACAAGCTTCCCCAAAATCAATCAATTGGGCCGATTCAATTGTATCAAGTCGTCCCTCTCATCTCACAGATAAGCCTGCGATGCCTGGGTATAACAACCGAGGTACCCAGATCGGTCACAAGAGGTAAGATGACCGACTCTCCAAAGGCCGAGATTCATCCCGTAGAGCCTTTCGATAAACTTCGGCTCTTAGGGCTACCCCTCCAAAGCAAGCCTCATCCACAGAAGCTTATCTTGAGCAACTGTGAAAAAGTCTAGCCGCAGTCTCCATCTCCAGCCTATCGCCGAGTATAACGTGAAACATGCAACCCGCCTATTTTACAATGACGACATCGTGACCTTCCATTGTAAACGGCTCTTGCTGAGATTCATAAAGTTCATCCACCATTTACCCTACAAGTCGTAGGCCACATCGTACGAGCGCCCCACGCTTCTCCACAGCATTACCCCAGATCTCCAGGTCTGACCACTTCATCTGTGTCTGCACGCCGATGACACCACAAATCATGAAAAAACTGAAAGTTCATCCGGAGGACCGTAACAACCACCCACTGTGTCGTTTCGCAGCCATGTCTAACCGAGTAGATGTCGTAACCGAGTCAGCCCCACACTCGTAGTCACCGACTCTTCTACTGATCCCACATCCAAAAACGCCTTATCATACATATACAAAGTCTCCAACACCTTCTGCAACCAAGCCACACTCCATGTCACTTATCTACGTAAAAATCGTCAATACAATGTGGAGTACCCCTTGTGATAGCTTCTGCTTTGTAGGCCCCGCGCTTCCTCGGTCTCAGCATGTGTCGCAATGAGATACCCTAAACGAAACGGTGCCAAATGACTGAAAAAATAGAGGCAGGTCAGTCAGGTGGAAAAACCGCTGATTGGCCAATAACACGCCGTTTTTTTTTTTCCTCAGCGTTGCTTCCCCAGGGTGCAAACCCGGGCCCTTCCGTACACCCGTGCCCTCGGTTGGCGGACATTATCATAAGCAGGATACCCCATATTCCGTCCAGTGAGAAAAACACACAACCAACCACTTTCTTCTGCAAATCTCCAGAATGGTCGCCGATACCCTTGTGTACCACCCAACGTTGAACAAATTCATCAAATTCATAGACACCACCCCAAAGAGGGAGAAGTGCTTCAGATTGGTGGCTTACTTGTCTAGATTCTTGTCCTACTACTTGCAGAGAAAGGGTTACTCTGCTGAAACTGTCCAGAAGTTCAAGGACTTGAAGCAGCATGCCACCTTCCTCAGAAAGGGTATGCGTTTCTTGAAGCCTTTGAACCACTTGCAGGCTGCCTCGAAGGCCTACGACAACAAGCTCATGGACCATGTGTTGCTGGCCACCACCGTCATCAGAAACTTGGGCTACGCCGGCTACTTGACCTTGGATGGCTTCATCTTCGTCAAGATGTTGGGTCTTGTTGACAAGAAGAGATTCGCCAACTTCCCATTGTGGGCCTCGAGATTCTGGCTCATTGGTCTTATCGCCGGTGTGATCAACTCCCTCAGATTGATCAAGATCAACTCCGCCAAGTTGACCTCTACCGACGAGAAGGCTGACGAGGAGGCCATCAAGCAGAAGATCTACCAGGCCAAGAGAAAGTTGATCTGGGACTTCTTGGACATGTTCATCGCACTCAATTCCTTGAACTACTTGCACTTCACTGAGGGTGACGTCGGATTCGCCGGTTCCATCACCTCTATCATGGGCTTGAAGGACTTGTGGGCCGCCACTTAAATACGTACGAATAAGAGCTTCAATATATTTATTGCAAATCTTAGAAGACGAGAAACTTACTGAGGCTGCTCCCGCCAAAGCTTGGAGTAGTTCTGATAGTAGAGATGCCATATTATTATGATCCTGTAGTAGGAGCGATCAATCATAGTCTCAGAGAAAGTCTATAGCAGAGAAGAAATCAGGTGAAGCAGTTACACACTTTCGGGTTAGCATCGAAGCCGAAGACTACCTGTAATACCCTCGAGGCAATTTTTAAACAATGAACCTTTGATTGAGATTCCATAAGAGTCTCGATGATAAACGTATGATCTACGTCAAACTTATCGGACCCTGAAATTGTCTGGTGATTGGTTTTTGCAGCCACTATTGACCCCTTAGGTCAAAACACCAACTAGACAGCTTTTGATTCGCCACAAAAAGAGCACGCTTATTTTCATTGAGGAACTTCAAAATCAATCGAAGGATTAAACTTCATGATATTTTGATATCATCTAGAGAATCAATCCAGGGATCATTGCAAAGGTATATACCGTTTCAAACAATGAGCATTTTAGAAGAGAGAAAAGCTCACTTCAGCCAGCACATGAAAAATCTCTGGGTTAGTTAGCCAATTCAAACACTGTCAATTGAAATTTCGAACAAAATATGTAATTTTTTTCCAAGATCTATATATCATCTTGTGACATCAACATTGAAAAAGTACAAGTCTGCACCCGTACACCTCATCGAGCTCATCACTACTACTCTATAGACTTTCTCAAGGTATCGAACAAAGATAGCACCATGGATACACCACAGAGCCGACGTATACATATCGGCAACATCTCAGCCAAATTGGCCGAGAGCAAAGATTCCTTTCTCCTGAGATTGGGAAAATTTGGTACGGTCAAGGGCCCCATGGACCTTCGGACCAAACCAGTTGGTGATTTCTACTTTGCATTTGTCGATATGGAGATTTCAGACAAGCAGTTTGAGAAGCTCAGATCTTCTTTGAACGGAATCCTCTTTATGGGCAAGAAACTTAGCATCAATATCGCAAAAGGTGACTATATGGACAGATGGAAGAAGGATGCGGGAAGACCAGAAATCTCGAAAGCCACATTGGCAAAACTGGCTAATATAGCAGCAGCAAGAGCAGACAGAATAAGAGAACTGTCCATCAAGTACCCCAGCAACAGCATTTCAGGAACACCATTGCATTCCACGAGTGTACCTGCCCCCAATAACTCTAGCATGGGCTATGAATGTTCAGCCCACACAACAAATAATCTCAGTGCCAACACAAAGAACAAGGCTCCGTCCCACAGTCTCAAAGGTAAGGATTCTTACGGTCTGAGTCTCAATCCCAAGGGGACATCAACTCAGCAATACTCTCGCACTAGTGGCCGTGCTGAAGTGGTAAAGGGTAGAATGAGAACCACTCCACGTCCTGCTGCCCACTTTATCAGGAAGGAGCAGAGCATGAGACTTCTAATCAACGGTGAGCTCAAGCAAATCAAATGCTACAAGACAAAGCTTTGGGGTGTTGAAAAGAAGTCTGCCGGTGAACTCACATACAAATACTCCAACGGCACTTGGAGGTCTGGCGATGATCACATAGTGGAAAGAGTCAGTCTTCCGGTCGACAAGTGTGGAGTTGATGGTAGTCAGGCTGCAAGCTACGGTGCCGATGCACACCACGTTGATGAGATGGAAATGGAGAAGGACAAGGATGTTAACAGTACCGTGCTTGCCAATTTCTTCGAGACCTTTGACTTTGACAAGCCAGTAGAGCTTGACGATGGTAAGTCCGATGACGAGAGTGGCGTCACCTTCGATAGCAAGGGCCGCAAGAACATCGAGCTGTACGATTTCGAGACCAAAGGCTTCGTTGATTTCGACGACGACGGTAAAGAGCAGGGTAATGGCGAATCTCTTCAGACCTTCCTTTCTACACACGAAAGACCACAGGAGGAAGTATACTTTGACGAAGACGACGAGGGCAACGAGCTCGATCCTACTACTTTGGGTGAGCAGTACGCCACAGAGGCTATCAAAGAGCAGTACGATGAGGAGCATAAGGAGGAAGACGATAAGGACGAGAAAGTCAGTAATGATGTCGATGAAGCGGAAGCTGCACCTGCGCAAAACGAGACAGAGAACTTGCGTTCGTTGTTCGAGTCTAGCAAACCCACCAACAGTCTATTTGCTGCGGACAGCGGATTCAAGCTTGGTCTTGACGAGTCGGATGACGACATAGACGTTGAAAAGAACTTGGTTGATGAAGAAGAGCAAAGAAAATTGGCTGAGCAGATTAGCCTTAAACAACAAGAACAGGAAGAGGAAGTCCAGTCGACTGCAGTGAGCACGAAGAAGTTTGGTTTGTTCTGGACCCACTTTGAGTCTCCGTTCATGCAAACACAAACACAGCTTAGTAAAATTGGTCACGCTAACGAAGCCATCACTTTGCCCGGAGAAGAGGATGGAAATGAGCTCAGAGATGATGGTCGTGGAGAGGAGGACGCCTATGAGCGCTGGTTCTGGCTGATGAGAGGTGAAGTGGGACGTGAATGCAAGAGAAGAAAGAGAGACGTCTTGAGGACGCTCAAAAAGCGCCACGTTCGTGCGGTAGTTTAATATATGGGCAGGGTATACTGATGTAGAAGTTGCAACTGAGCATCGCGAAAATCAACTACATGACCCAAGACTCGAGTGTTGATACACGAGAAGAAAAGGAGCTACCCAAACTCACGGTAGCCAATTTGGCTGGTGATATCTATAATGGCGCAAAAGCTCTCATTTTTGACCCAGCATGCAACCGTCTAGCCGTGCCAATGGTTGTTTCTCTAACCTCCCTTGCAGGGAAGGTCGTGATTCTGAAAGTCAGATACACAGAGATCGACTTCACCACATACATGCAACAGATTGATCTTGTAAATGCCGGCGAATTGGATTACTCGAGAATCGTGGGCGACACGGGTCCTATTGTGTACCCGGCTGGTTTTGTTCAAGTGTACCAGTTTTTGCTTTGGCTCGCAGACGGTGGAATCAATATAAGGCGAGTCCAATTCTTCTTCAGTTACTTGCTTACGTTTACAGTGGCCTTGTCATGCGTTGCTTACACGATGGCAGAGGGTATTCCACCTTGGCCGTTGTACCTCTTGTTCTTGAGCAAAAGACTCATATCCATCTACGTCTTGAGGTTGTTCAATGATTGTTTCACCACATGTGCCATGATCGGCGTGGTGGTAATCTTGCAGCAAGTTTCTTACTGGCACAAGTCGCTTACTGGCACATTGGTGTTTTTGGCGAATGCTGTCGCAGCCGACTTGTACTCAATGGCTATCTCAGTGAAGATGAATGCCCTCTTGTACCTCCCTGCATTTGCAATTGTATCATACTTCCTTTTAGGAGAGAATTTGGTCCAATTCTTGGCTGTCCTTTCGGTTATTCCTTTGGTTCAAGTGCTTATTGGATGGCGCTTCTTGTTACCGTTGTTCTGGGACGACGAAGCTTCTTACATCAGATGGACCTACATGTCTCAAGCGTTCAACTTTTCGAGAAAGTTCTTATACAAGTGGACAGTGAACTGGAAGTTTTTATCCGAGGAGTTCTTCCTCTCTGATGGCTTCTCCAAAGGGCTACTTCTTGGCCATATCGCCGTTTTAGCCCTCTTTGTCTTTACGAGATACCTTGCTCCCCAAGTCACTGGCAAATCAATCAAACAGCTTTTCGTCGACGCTTTCAAACCCTTCACATCCACAGTCTCTTCCCGCAACCTTCTTCTATCGCAGCAAGATGGTCCTCGGTTGATTCTTTTGATCTTTGCAACAACAAATGTGATTGGTGTGACATTTGCAAGATCATTGCATTACCAGTTCCTTTCTTGGTATTGTTGGCAGATGCCCTTTTTGTTGTACGCAACAGGCTTGAATCCATTTCTCGCGGGCGGGATTTATTTAGCCCACGAGTGGTGTTGGAATGTGTTCCCTGCAACACCACTGAGTTCTGCATTGCTTGTTAGCATTTTAGCTATTACTCTAGCTGGTGTCTGGAGGAACAAAGAAATCTGGTTCACTACAAGAGCTGTGACAAAAGAGAAGAAAGATAATTAAGCATACATTGAATACGAAGCATTTCAGCAGTAATAAAACATAGAAATTATTAGATACTCTAAAATTCCAAGAAGTAAAAGAACTTTTAATAGCGGAAGTGTCGAATGTCTGAACTCAAGCCACTCATACTTTTTGAAAAATGGAACATGAAACAACCAACTTCCGAGTATTATTTGAAGCCATATTAATCGCCACCTTCGATGGGGTTTCCCCAATTGAAGCCCGTGATGCTATCATTGAGACCAGCGTCAGCAGAGTCCAAGAAGTTGTTGAACTCAAAGTCAACATCGTCCATACCAGAAGTGACGGCAGAATTAAAGAAATTGGTGTCGCCTGCCGTGGCACCACCCAAAACAAGTTTCTCATTACCGCCCAAAGAGCTGTGGAAGTATGCCGAGGAGCCTTGAAATTTATCATCGTCGGGACCCATATCAGTCTTCTTGTCGAGATCAATCTCTTCGATAAGCAGAGCTTCCGACTTATCAGAAGGCTTGACCTTCTTCTCGTCTTCCTTCTTTACACCGGCCTTGTTGTTCTTCTTGGCAGGAGAATCACTTGTCGAACTCTTTCTCTTCTTGTTGGAGAAGTCAGCATCAGCGGCAGGTGTTAGAGGAGCAGCGTTCTCTCTCTTAATGCCACCGGCCACGTTGCTTCTAGCATTATTAGCGGCACTTGGAGGACCGACCTTACTGTTCTTCTTCGCAGGCTGAGCACGCTTGTTTTTCGCTCCGGAAGGCAGGTTCTTGTTGTTGAGAACTGGTGAAGGGGCTGGTGAGGCCTTTGGAGGAGCATTCTGCATGTTTGGCTGCATGACGTTGCCATCTTGGACCTGTTGCATCTGAGGCATTGAATTAAGGTCGCCAGCACTGCTGTTGCGGGCAATATCAAGACGCTTCTTGTTTTGCTTCTCCAAAAGCATGAGCTGCATCTGGTAGTCCTGTAAGGCACTGGTGTTACGATTCTGCTGGTTGCCTTGGTTTTGCTCCATGCCAGAATTGCCACCGTTCTGTCCTTGCCGAAGCACCTGGCCTGAATAGTTCATGGGTGACATACCACCATTGCCCTGAGGAGCAAATTGGTGTTGCATACCACTTGCGGATCTCAGCTGAGGTCTGATAGGTCTAGCTTGTTTGCCCTTGGCACCATTACCCATATTATCATCCTGAGACTGTGACTGAGATGCAGCGGCAGCAGCGGCGGCTACGGCAGCGGCGGCTGCTTGTTGTTGACCGGGCTGCTGCGGTAGCTGTTGACCTTGCTTGGGCTGCTGATGAGCGGAAACGGCCTGTTGACGTAAACTGTGCATCTGGGATTGAACATGCTGCTGTGGAGTCTGGTGAGGCGACTGTTGAAGTTGCGGTTGCTGTAGATGCTGGGGTAGAAGTCCCTGCTGTTGAGGCATCATCATCTGCTGTGGCATGCCCATGTTCATGTTCATACCCATTTGCATTTGCGAACCGTTTCCACCCATGGGCATTTGCATACCATTTGCAACGTTCATGGCAGCTCTGTTCATGTTGTTTGCGAAATTAGGGTCCTGACTTTGAGGGTGTTGTTGATGCTGCTGCTGCTGTTGCTGTTGATGCTGTTGCTGCTGCTGATGTGGTTGTTGAGGTTGTTGCTGATTTTGGTGATTTTGTTGCTGCTGTTGAGGCTGCTGTTGTTGCTGTTGTTGATGTTGTTGGTGTTGATGTTGTTGTTGCTGCTGCTGTTGTTGTTGTTGCTGCTGTTGCTTCATCATCATCGACATCATGAGCCTTTGCTGCTGGCGGGCGTCAGAAAACTGTCTCTGCTGATTGACAGGGCCTTGAGGACCCATTATGACGGGAGCCTGGCCGGGGACCTGACTGTCCAGTGGGAACTGCAGTGGAAACTGTGGTTGGCCCATCTGGGGCTGGTACTGGCTATACTCCATGCCCAGAGCTTCTTGCTGTTGCCGCTGCTTGGCAAGCAGCATATGGTAGTAGTTGGAGGCCAAGGCCGAAGGAGAACGCTCATTTTTCGCCTGGAGCACATCCCAAAAGACCTGCCACCACTCAAACAAGAAGCCCTGCGGAGCATCCATACTCAAGGCCAAGCGAGGCAAATGGTGCTCTTCCAGGAGCTGGTTGGCCTGTTGGCGAGGTGTCAGGGGCATGAGGGGCAGGGCCTTGGAGGGCAGGTGAGACTGGTCGTAAGGAATCGACGGAACATCGGCCTCGCACACAAACAGACGGGCTGTCTGGGGCAAGGTGTTTTTGATCAAAAAATCGTAGATGTAAGCATTCAAGAGCTGTTTGGGCAGCGCCACGCTGGCGTCCAGCACACATCGAGACAGGTCCATGAGTCCATGGGCTACCGACGTGGCGGTGGTATTGACGGATGTTTCTGTGTTGCCGAGCTGACTCGGAGTGTCCAGCGCCATGGTGCCAGGAGTCCGTTTCGGGTGTATTTGCGGCGTGCTCTGGTGGCTCATAAACAGGGGGCGGTGGTTGTGGTTTATTGAGTGGTGATGGTGAGATGGAGGACTTTTGAGCATCAGTATGAGGGGACTGGATATGGTCGAGATAACAGAGGGTGAAGGAAATAAAGGCCCCGTTCGGCGGGTTTTTGGCCACTGCGGTTGCGCTTGCCTTACTTTGCAAGAAAAGAAGGAAGTTTACGTTTGTATGGCGCTGGGATGAAAAAATTTTCAACTTTTTGACTTTGGCCACTTTTGGCAGTCGGTGCCATATTACTGCGTGCACTGCTTCCACCAGCCATACAGCAGGAGCAGGGTTCAGCAGACCACGAGAAAAAATGGAAATTGCAAGAAAGAAAAATCACGAGAGCAATAATTCAGGAGAAAGAAGCGTCCTTTTTTTTTTATTGCAGACCATATTTGGCGAGTCACCCTTATTGCACTGGTCATCGCCCAACAGGCAATCTCCACCATTGGCGTTATCGAAAATCTCCCAGCCCCCCAGTCTGACGCATGGACTGAAGCGCTTTGAAAAATAGAAGAAAAAAAAAAAAAAAAAGTCTGCTACGCTTAGAAGAAAGCTGCGGTGATTGGCGGGGGCTTCCCTTGTTGCCCTGAAGCCATTGCCGAATGCGGAAATGTGCCTTTTCGAAGCCCCGGCCGCCGAACATCGTACTATCTTATTGTAGGCGAGAGAGCACGAGGGAAACACCACGACACGTTTGAAATCACCATAATAGGGGTGTGTGGGCTTGGAGGGGGCACCCGTAGGGGGTGACGGTGGTGGGTCATCTACGCACCCGTGCACCGCGGGTAACAATATGGCAGGTATCTGCAGCGGAATAACAGTGACAAGGCACTGGAGAAGCGACGTTAAGTGGTTGTGATTGTGGCCGGAATTCCTCCGACCAGGTCATTGGACCTGGCATCTCTTGGCACACCCCAGACAAAAACCCGTACACCATTTTTTGCAACCACCTGCTTGGAAAACCCAGACCTCAGCACGGGGCAGGCTAACCAAAGGCAACCTAGAACCCCCCCCCCCCGTCTCTACACCTCTTTACTCCAGCAGAATTTATCCATCTACTTATAAAACCTATACCGACACCGGGTCTCCGGACACCGTACACCGTAATAACACAAAAAAACAAACACAAACAGTAACAGCAAACACACTATTATCCACGCCCATCCACGGGCAGTAACTAATTCTCCATCATCATCACGCGTCTATCCAGCCTCCTGGCTACCGCCAGACTGGTTTTTGAAATCTCCATGAATATTTTTTTTCCGATTCCCGCCCCGTAAATAAAAGAAAACTCGGGGCCCCAAGCAAGGCCGACCTCGCCTCTGGCTGAGGTTAGCGTAGCTCACTAACCCCACACGGCAGCGTCGGTCTTGTTGTTATCACCCCAAATGTTGGAGCTGGACGGAGCAAGGTTTCCGCCCAAAAAGTTGTTTGACGAATTAAACAGCCACAAGTGGTCCTTCTCGTTGAAAGGATCAAATGTAGCGAGTCCACCGCCGTTTCCGGCGTGGGGGACCTGACCGGCCAAAAGACCGCCAGCAGGGCTAGCACCTGGTGCACCCAAGCCGGCATCAACGACACTGTCGTCGCTAAGGTTTCTCAGACCCAGCAGCAGCACCAGCGACACCAGCGGTTTCGTGATGGGCTGGTCGTCGAAGATCTGTGGCACGTGGACGACACCGGTGCCTCCAGCACCACCAAACTTGTTGGCAGCGTTGTTTCTGAAGCCGTAGACGTCGACACCCATCACACCCATGTTAGACGCTGAAGGAGCGAGAGGAAGCGCTTGGTTATGGGCTTGTGGTTGGTTCCAGCCGTATCTGAGAGCCTGGCCGTTGGAACTGCTGTCTGAGCTGCTGTGGCTCAAAGAACCAGAGTGAAACTGGTTGACATTGGTTCTGCGGTTGTTACGCCTGGTGTAGTATTGGGAAGGCTGGTTTTGTGCCTCGATTAAAGTTTTGTCAATAGTTTCTCTTTGGTTTACAAACGCCTCAGGAATGATTTGGCGTTTCATGACAATAAATAGGGTTGTGTTCTTCTATCAGAGGGTGGAGGATGAGAAAAAAGCCCGCCTGTCAAGAGAGGATTGGACTTTGGGAGTTATGGGCCGGAGGGTAGGGTTTTTTTCGCGGAATGATTCGACGTAGCGAGCACGAAAAAGAAACCAGGCGACTCGGCTCTGGTGCACGGGTGTGCACCCTACATGAGCCGCGAGGCACCGTAAGGCTGCTCACGAGCTCATTGACTGACTCTCCAGGTCGCTGTCTCTTCTGATGTAGGCAATATTTGCGTAAATGTCGTTTGCAACATTGCTCCAAACGATCACCCTTCTCCATTGAGAATACCCAAGGCCTGTCACTTTCTTTCTTTCCTTGCCCTTTCCTATATATGCTTTGGCTGCAAAAGCGCTAACCTTGTTTTTGAGTTCATGTCATACCCATATGATTATCTTCTCTTCTTTTGCTTGATTTCATCGTCCTTGGTGGCATGCAACTTGATTTCGTTAGGGTAGTCTGGCCTGTTACCCTGGTAGCCTTGTGACCAGTCGTAGCTCTTAGCGTAGGCAAAGATGGTACCGTTTCTGTTAAAGGCTGTCGCAGTGATACTTGCATTGACAGATGGGAAATTCTTCAACCTTTGGCGAGCGTCCTTGTCCCAGAAGCAGAAGGTACCGTCTGAGCCAGCTGTAGAGAACGTGCCATAAATAGGGTGGAACGAGATGGCATTAACTGGGTAAACGTGGACTTCCTGGTTGGCAACCGTCCTAGCAGATGATGTAGCTGGCGCACCATTAGGCAACTTACGGTGGCATCTGAAAGAGAAACCAGACTTTTGTTGCTCGGCTTCGTCAATGTACTGAATAGCACATCTGCCTTCAACAGAGCCAATCGCATAACCGTTTCCTTGTGGGTAGCAAGACACTACTCTGGTTTGGTACTTCAATGCTGACTGCAGCGACTTGAAGATCTGTTGCGGGTTGTTGAGATCAATTGCAGCAATGTGTCTGTCGGCACAGCCCACAACCAAAAGCTTCTGTGCTGCGTCCATGGTATAGACCCTCTCAGGTAATTGGATGGTCGAGATTGGCTGGGGCAGACGAGTATCCCAATATTTCAAAGTCTTGTCCCACAGACCACTGACAACAACCTCTGTGTTTGTTGGACCACACTGGACAAAACGAACAGCTCTCACAGGCGCATCATGAACACCGATTTGCTGAGCCTGCTGAGATGCCAAGTCGAAAAGCTTAACCTGTTTGTCGGCAGCACCACTGCTAATCTTGGAACCATCGGTAGACCATCTTGCGGAAAAGACGGGACCCTCATGTTCAAACAAGGCTTTTCCTTGATTCTGACCGGAGTTGGGATCAACCTCGTAGATTCTCACTTTCTTGTCCCAACTAGCCACAGCAAGAAGCTCTTGTTGTGGTGAGAATGCTAGATCAGTTATGCTGTCTTCGGGACCATTGTTCACCAAGACATCATTTGCAAGCTCCTGACCTGTAGCAGCACTGGTGTTCAGATTGGCCAGAAGATTTGATGATGAATTGAGGCCCGTGGTGGAGTTTAGACTGAAGGACATGGCGATGCGGTGATGTTATGAAGGGGTCTCGTTTACTTGATTTTTTTGTTGTCACGCGAAATCTTTACCACGACTCGAGACTGGAAGTTCAACGGACGATTGGGATCAATAATGCAAATTTGGTGAAACCTTAAAGCCTTACTCTTTGTTAACCCAATATCGAAAAAGTTTGTTGTTGGTTAATGGTGACACCCGTGCACCGCACTAACTACTCCAGATCGGCTTCCGCTTGAAACACCTCATGTTTTAACCCATGGACAAGGACCACAATATACCTACGGTCCGGTACCACGACCCACTACATACGCCACAAACAGGTAGAGAAAAATGGCCTTTGCAAGGACACTATGAAGACAATACTTACATCGACTGGATGAAAGAGTCGAATAGAGAGTCTGGAGCGCTGATGAATCTGAAAAAATGGGTAACGATAATCGGAAGCTCTTTGCTAGTTGGGTACGCTACAATTGTCATAGACCTATTTTCTGTTTTCCTTAATGATTTCAAAAAAGGACTCTGCTTTTCGTCGTTGGACACCTGGTCACTTCTCAATCCATACCTGACTTGTCCAGCTGACCATTGGCGTGACTGGCTGCAGATTATCTCTGGGTCAGGAAACATCGTTGTTAGTGGCCTTCTAGGGTTGCCAATTTATCTATTCCTTGTGTTGTCCTTCTCAATGGCTGCCGGTGTCCTTACCATTAACAAGGCACCCATGATCAAACAGCTGGGTATCCCTGAGCTCAAGCTCATTATCTCAGGCTTCAATTACTATCTCAAGACGTACTTAGGCCCCAGGACTCTTTTCTACAAGATTGTCTGTTTGGTTTTGGTGGTTAGTTCTGGCTTCTGGTTAGGTATTGAGGGCCCGTTGGTGCATGTATCGTGCTGTATCTTGTACATCAGCTTCGATGCCATTTTCGGAGATGCTGCCACGGAGGGAGTCAGAAGAGAGCTTCTTAGTGCTGCAACCGCCACAGGTATAGCTGTTGCTTTTAATTCTCCGATCGGCGGAGTTCTCTTTGTCGTTGAGCTTCTTCCTTCTTACTTCGTTCCGACAAAAATAATGTGGAACTCATTCGTCTCTGCCACTGTGGCTCTCGTGGCACTCAATGGTGTACGTTCATTTACGGATGGGGAGAATTTCCGAGAGGACGATCTTTTTGAGGTCCTGTTTGGTAACTTCAGCTGGCTCTTTTTGGAGATCATCCCATTTTTGCTCCTAGGTGTACTTGGAGGATTGTACGGTCACTTGTACACAAAGGTCTATCTCAAATTCTCCGACCCACAATTCAAGAGGAGGCTTTGGAAAAGATTGGCAGTTCTCACTAGAGTCAGCGAACAGCACGGTAAGTACGTGGAACTAATATTGGTCGCCTTGCTTACTGGCCTTCTCACCTTTGCCATTCCTTTAACGAGGATGCCCCTTGCTGCATTCCTCAAACTTCTATTCAAAGACTGTCCAAAAGACGACTCCAACTTGGAGTCCAATTCAGAAAACTTCATGTGCCAACCTTCGACAGTGAGCACATTATTCAAGCTTGTCTACATTACCATCCAAGGCTTCTGCTTGTCAACCTACTCTTACGGTCTCCTGCTTCCAGGAGGTATTTTGATGCCTTCCTTGGTGATGGGTGGTACTGTCGGTCGAATTGTTGGTATTGTTTCACAAGCTATTCAAAAAGCTGTCGAGGGTGACTACCTTGCGACTTGTACAGCAAAGTCGTGTCTTGTTTCACCTTCTTCTCATGCAGTTGTCGGTGCAGCTGCGTTCATGTCTGGAATTACAAAATTGACCTTGTGTGTGGTCGTCATTATATTCGAATTAACAGGTGCTGTGTCGTACGTCTTGCCCATCATGATCGCTGTCTTGACGTCCAAGTTTATCAGTGATCAGCTTTCAGTGGAGAATGTTTACGACTCCTGGCTTAGTACCGAGTTCAACCACATTGGTGAAACCGGAGAGGTGAACAGCAACAAGGGCCATGGTTTATGCTCATTTGCCGTTCTTTCCTCCACATTCAAGGCCCGTCTTCCAGATGTCACCGTGAAGGCTATAATGGTTCCCCTTCAAAGGACAAGAAAATTGTATATTCGCCCAAGCGAGCCATACACCCTTCTGTCATTGTACGCGTACCTTTCAGAAGACGCTCACGAGGGATATCCCGTTATTTACAGTGACGAAAACCCTCTCAGTCTTGGTTATGTCACAAAGAAGCATGTCTACTGGGAGATCGCTCGTGTGATCGGCAGCTCTCAGCCCACCTCGTCAGTTGTCTCTTTCCAAGCCAGCTTACCTGAGTCATTCCACGAGGAGCAGCAAGAATACGAGCAGAACCTTACTAACAGCTACGCCAATGTGCACATGGTAACCCTCGAGGTTGAAAAACCAATCATCATCGTGAAGGACAATACACCGCTCAAACAGGTAATTGAGATTGTGGAAAGACTCCACATGAACCATCTCGTTCTCACCGAACACAAAGACAATAACCGGATGTGTGGCTTTATTGACCGTTTCATTCTTTCGCGGTTGGTTACACTGAGGTTCTCTGAGTTGCAACAAGAGATGAGCATAGTAGAGAGTGTGGCGAGTGAGTTTGAGATCGCTGATAATGAAGAGAACAGCGACGAAGACGCCAACTTTAGAAGACAAAGAGAGAGTATTGAGCTCCTCACTTAATAGTAATGATAATGAACCGGCGGTGCATTAGAGTAGATGGGTGCGAAAAATCAAGTAGCATGAGTGGACCACCTCAAGGAACACTATGGATAGACCTGCTACCCCTGAATAACCCTGACTATGTAATTGGGATTGATACAGCGTTCTTCAATGTCAATGCCGTCTTCAAGGGTCTAAATCTGATACCCGCTGGTCTTCATCTCTTCCATTACGCCGATGGAGATATGAGAGCAGGCAAGTGGTTTGAATTCCATGATAAGCAAGTGACTTCCATATACTGGGACTGTGAGAAGGAACAATTCCTACAAAAGACACCTGACATGGATAAGGTTGCCTCCGAGTACCATTTCATGGTGCTGTATCCTGAGGATATCGAGGCCTGGACATCACTCACCAGGCATATAGAGATGTCTGATATCCAAGCCATTGGGCCATCTGAGCCTGTAACTACCGCCACCCCTCTGAAAGAGGAGAATATGGTTTTGAAGAGAACGCTAAAAAGCAAAGATCCAAATCAGGTGCTTCTGGACCAGACCTCCGAAGAGCTCTCTTACACCATAGTTCTGTTCAGAGAGACCGAGGGAAACAGCGACGAACAAAAGACTAAAAATGCTCTAGATCGCTCTTGGCAGCTACATCAGCTATACTCATCGAAATGGCTACTACTCTCGGAGCTCCAGATTTCATTTGTCCATTTTTGTGTCCTAGCTAACCTATGTTCATGTACCCAGTGGACCACCTTACTACGACTTGTTCTGCTGAGCGAGGCCTTTCTCCGAGAAGGTGCAGAGTTTGCCAATTGCTTCCTCGAATTGTTCTTGGCCCAGCTCGAAAAGATTCCAGAAGAGTATGTGGGAACGACAGAGCTCGGTGTGGTTGATATCAAGGAGTTCACGGGCATTTTCGAGAAGCTCGGCTCGATATTCCAGAATTCTAGCCGGTGGCATGCAATTGACTCTGTTTGTCAGAGCCGGTTTGGCTTCCAGATCAAGAATCTCCAGGCCAAGTTCGATGCTGACAATTACGAGATTTACGATCTTAACGACCATGACGAAGAAGATGAAGACGCACCAGCGCTAGTCTGAGAGTTCCTCCAAGTCTTTCTTGCGTGGCCTTCCTCGGCCCACGGAGGCCTTCCGCTTCTTCAACCACTCGTCTTTAAACTCCCTTGTAACGATTTTGCCCATGAACACTTCCTTACCCTCCTGAAGAACTTTCATGTAAGCCTCTCTGTATTCGTTTTTCTCGATCTTCGACATACTCTTCCACTTCAGGACAATCGCCTGCTGGTCAATCTTGCCATCCTCCTTACGGAACTCGTTTCCGCATATACTTCTGAAGTAGTTCCAGGCATGCGTGAAAGAAACTCTCTCCTCCTTTGGCCTGCTCTCCACCATGGCACCGTCCTTCCGTTGTAGGGAGTTGCCAAGGTACTGTGTAATGTAGAGGGCCTGATCTGCGGCTTTCTTTCGTGTCAGAGCCGTCTCGATCTGTGGGTTGGGTATGTCTGATTTCTTGGTCTGATCCACCCACTTTTCAATTTCTTCCTGAGCTTTTTCGAAAAGGGGGTCTTCAGATGATAAAGTCTCACCCAGCTTGAGCCCCGGTATTTTCAGAAGCAATTGGTCTAGCTGGGTTTCGGTCCAGCCTCGAGACACATATTTCTTGGGTACTAGGAACCAGCCATAACTGGTACACACAGCATCTATATTGTTGGGATCACTCTTCACTTCTTGTAGAAGCTTCAGAGCCCGTAATTGTGGTGATATTGACAAACGCCTAGCCGATACTAGAAGTCCTCGATACATGGTGATTTCCACTGGCGATGCTCTGCGCGCACCATAAGTAGTATCTACTTGGCGATACCACTCTACTTTCGGAATGTTGATTTCACGATTCTGGACTATAGCTGCCGCTTCAGCTGTCCTGATCAAGCTCACAGCCGATTGGCTGGAAGCTCCTTTTCCTGAGCAACTTATAGAAGCTGCAGGCTCGTATAAGGATAGCTTGTATGTGCTGGTAGTGAGAGCCTTGTACCAGAATGAGGAACCTTTGGACTGGGACGACGACGATTTTGATGACGTTGAGATCGAATCTGAAACCGGATCAAGGACTGATGAGCAAATCTATGATTCCTTTGTTGGAAGCTTGCTGCCAGAGGAGAAAGGCATGGCTGATCTCAACTTGGTGAACAAGATCTATACCCCAAGAATAGAGGCACACTACAGACACTACCAGAATGAAGTGGATGAATCGAAGATTCTCAAGACGTGTGCGAAGGACTCTTTTGGAAACGAAATCGAAGACCCCTTGGGTGCTTGGGTGAAGTATGGAGACAGTATCTATTGCTCCGACGCTGACTTATACGCCCTTCAGCTTTCTAAAACTTCAGAGGAGACCAAGGCTTTTGATAGAGTGATTGGAAATGACGAGAAGAAGCCTTTGCTAGTGCTTTATGGCTCTTCGAAGAGCCCCAGACTTGGCCAAATGTTCGAAACATTGTACCAATTTGCCGAATCTGACAAGTTGAGATTTGTGTGGAGATACGTACCAACTGAGGGCCCAAAGAGCGAGATCCCTGGATTCGGCGCTATTTTGACGCCCAAGCAGCCGCTCAATGGAACGAAATCGTCAAAGATCAAATACACTGGTGACATCAGAAAATACTTGGCTGATATAAGAAAAAGAGGCCAACCCTTGAAAGCCCTTGAGGAGGAGTCATACCAAGAGTTAGCTGTTAAAATCACAGCTCTTGTCCTTGCTCAGCCTGAAGCTGATCAACACGAACTTCTTCAAGAGATTTTAAACAATCTTCCCCTTTATGGACCTTACATCCAGCTCATTCAGAATATCCCAGGCTTGGAATCCACGAGGGCGGCGGCCAAAGTGAACGAAAACAGAGGTGCCTCTGCTGAGTCCGTCGGTCTCTACTTGAACGGTGCCTCGGTTCACAAATTGGAGATGGACCTCCCGCATGTCATCAGCAAATTGAATACAGAGCTCAGACTTGCTCAAAGAATGAGTGAACTAGGCTTCTCCAACGAGCAGAGCAAATTCCTTTTCTATAAGTTCGCTCTCATGAGTGCCTTCAGAGAAGTTCAGTATCGTACTGGCGATCAAGAAAACAGATACGCAGTCTACAAACATGCCTTTGATCCAACAGATGATACATCGGGTGGTGTTGTCTACTTCAACGATATCGAGAAGGATGACCCATATGACTTGTTTGATGTGAACAGAAGAGAAGCATACCTTGGAGTCGAGGCGCAGAGATTACAATTCGGCCAGGTTCCTGCTCTCAGAGAGAACTCTCATGAATTGATCTTCGCTATCAATTTTTCAAGCTCCATTCAGGTGAAGGTTTTCTTCACATTTGCCAAGATCATCCTCGACAGAAATCTTCCCCAACAGATTGCGGTTGTTCCTCTTGTTGACAGTGACGAGGATGAGTTGGTTACGGAAAAGTTCTACCACATTATGGAAGTTAGCGACTCCAAAGAGGCATTTGCTTTGTTGTACCAGTACTACGAAGCACCCACTCAAGAAGAGAAGCACGAGATCCTTTCAAAGGTAGAGGTCCCTGAGGACAAGCGAGGTGCCTTCAGAAACTACGAGAAAACAATTCGTGAGTTCTCGCTTGACTCTCCTTCTGTGATAATCAACGGTGTGATACACGACATGAAGTCTCCATGGCAGGCTGCAATGACTAAACAGATGGGTAATGATGTTCGTCTTTTGCAGCAAAAGATTAAAAAGAGGGAAGACAGAGGGAAAGATCTCAAATCTGTTCTCTTTCAGGATGCCAAAGATAGCAGAAATTCACGCGTTTCTCCAAAAGATCTAAGCAACATTAGATACAAGGAGGTAACAAAGGAGTTGATTGATAATTCATCGGCTTTCAAGAAGATCAATAAGCCGAATGACGCACCTGGAACTTTTTGGCTTATTGGTGACTTCAACTCCCGTCTAATCCTCGCTCAATTCTCGAAGCTTTTGGAACTTCTTGAAATCTATCTGGACATGTCTTTGGAAATCCGTATCTTGAATATTTCAGACGACGACTCCTTGCTAAACAAGCTCACCGCGAAATATGGGGCTAAACCATTAACTCATGAAACTATCACTGATTTGAAATCGGAAGTGTTGAAAGCCAAAAGCAAGGTTTATTCTAAGATACTGCTGAAGAAAGCTCAACTTCTTCAGGACCATCAGATCCAGCTACACCAACCCGGAATGTTGTTCAATTCGAGATATCTCAAATTGAACGATCTCTTCGATACAGAGGAGCTCATAGAGTTGGTTGGTTTCGAGCATAGGAGGCGCCTCAGCATTTTCAAAGACATCACCGACACCTACCCTAATATGTTCTCATGGAAAGGAATCATGTTCTTCAAAAAGTCTGGGTATGATAACTTCGAATGGTTTGATCTCGTGAGTTCCGTTGTGGCTAAGTCATTCTTCTTGGAGGATTCACAAATTCAAACAGACGTTGATCGCTTTGACTTTTCATCACTTAACTTTGTGAACTCTCTCAACATTACGGAAGCAAAGAATGGTGCTCTGGTAGATATACTTGCAATCGTTGATCCAATTTCTGATGTTTCTCAGAAAATTGTCTCTATTGTGAGTGCTCTTAAAGATCTACCATTCGTCAACGTGAAACTTTTGATTCAACCACTCAAAGATGTCGCCGAACACACTTCGTTGGAAAGGTTTTATGCTCACAATTTTGTATCCTCATATCCGCAATTTGGTGAAGACGGGACTTTCTTGATTCTGAATCATGGTGCTCAAACCCAAGGACTTGTGCCCAAATACAAGTTCTCTTCTGATCTTGATATCCCCTCCAGATGGCTCATTGTTAAGGACAAGCTATCCAAGGCCGACCATGAAGAGTTCACTGTTGATGAAATCGAGGAATTGAGTTACACACTTGATAAACTAGTGGTTGAGGGCTATGCAAAGGATGTGAAGACTGCTCAATCGATCGCAACATTGACTTTCGATGTAACAAATGACCAAGTGGTTGAAGATGGTATCGTCATGCATACTCTAGGCTATGTTCAATTCCAGCTTAAGCCTGATGTGTGGAGCTTGCTGATACAAAGGGGTTCACGTGGTGAACAAATTTACAACTTACTCTCAGCAAGCGACAACAAATACGACACAAACGATCAGCCTATCGAGTCTGCTGAAGTATCTTTGTTTTCCTTGCACGGTGCAGTTATTCATCCAAGACTTCTCGAGAAATCAGAAAAAGATCAGGCAAAAGCAAAGAAGAAGGTAAGCACTTCTAAGAATGCAGACATTAATGTGTTCACTCTCGCCAGTGGGAAGCTCTACGAAAGGTTCGTTTCTACGATGATGCTTTCCGTGAAGAAGCATACGAAATCTACAGTGAAGTTTTGGCTCCTTCGGAACTTTTTGAGTGCCGAGTTTGTGGAATCTCTTCCGCAATTAGCTGAAGCTTACGGCTTCCAATATGAACTCATTACTTACAAATGGCCTCTTTGGCTTCGCCAGCAGAAAGAGAAATACCGTCAGGTGTGGGGCTATAAAATCTTATTCTTGGATGTCTTGTTCCCTAACCAGTTAGACAAGGTAATTTTTGTGGATGCAGATCAGACAGCCAGAACTGACCTAAAAGAGTTAGTTGACACTGACCTTAAAGGTAAAGTGTATGGATTCCCGCCAATGTGTGACTCCCGTAAGGAAGTTGAAGGCTATAGGTTCTGGAAGCAAGGATACTGGAAGAACGTTTTGCAAGACGATTTGAAGTACCATATCAGTGCGCTCTTTGTGGTTGACCTCGATGAGTTCAGACAACAGTACGCTGGTGACAGGCTTAGAACTCACTACCAGAAACTCTCCAGTGACAAAGAGTCACTCGCTAATCTCGACCAGGATTTGCCCAACAACATGCAAAGGCTGATTCCTATTCACACATTGAAGCAGGACTGGCTCTGGTGTGAGACCTGGTGCTCTGACGAGAGCAAGAAGAAGGCTAAAATGATCGATTTATGCAGTGACCCTTTCAGAAAAGAAACCAAATTAGAGCGTGTGCAGAGACTGATTCCAGAATGGAAAGAGTACGACGATCAGATTCAACGGTTGCAAAATAGCGAGAGCGATACCGGTGCGAACGTGGGGCACGATGAGTTATAGGCAGGACAACCCAACCATATTTCATGCGAGGGCGGCCAGTTTAGGTACTTTGACGGGCGCGGAAAGTAGCCCATTATGGCATATACCGACATGGCCTCAGGTCACGTGTGCTTGTGAATCAATTATGCATTATAGGCGATGGTGGAAGAAGCTGAGGGGACCGGAGAGATGGCCCATGAATTCGAATATTCGAGACAGAACGAGATCTTATGAATGACCCCATGTCATACAATCTCATAAAACACGAGACTCAAGGCTGGATCATGATAAGCTAACCATGTGAGATTAAGTGAGTCTACGTGCTCTCTGCAGGACGCGAGGCCCGAATAGAGGTGACTAGTACTGGACTGAAAAAAATACTACCCGAACGTCTTCTTCATAGTTAACCATGAAAATCTCGAAGAAGTTGGACGATGCACACTCGTGCTCCAACCCGCCTCCGGCAACCTTCTCGTTCGAGTTCTTTGTCCCCAAGACCTCCCAGGGTGTACAGAACCTTTACGACAGAATGGATAGAATGTACGAGTTGAACCCGATCTTCATTGATATCACTTGGAACGCAGGCGGTCGCTCCTCCACCCTTACCAACGAAATGGTCTACACTGCCCAATCAACTCTTGGTTTAGAGACTTGCATGCACTTGACGTGTACCAACATGAAGGTGGAGTTGATTGACGAAGCATTAAGTAAAGCTCACGCCTCGGGATGCCAGAACATCTTGGCCTTAAGAGGTGATCCACCTTTGGATGGCTCAGAGTCCACTGGTGATTTCAAGTATGCTAAGGATTTGATTCGCTACATCCGTAAGAACTACGGTGACCACTTCAACATTGGTATAGCGGCATACCCCGAAGGTCATCCCGAAGAAGAGGATGATGGTAAGTTGTTGAGCTATTTGAAGGAGAAAGTCGACGCTGGTGCTGACTTTATCATCACACAGATGTTTTACGATGTGGACAACTTTATCAGCTGGTGCCTGAAGATCCGTAAGATTGGTGTGGATATTCCCATCATTCCTGGTATCATGCCAATTTCAACCTACTCTGCCTTCATTAGAAGAGCCAAGTGGTCTCAGGTGAAGATTCCAGAGCACTTTTTACAGGCATTGGATCCTATCAAGGAGGATGATTACGCTGTTAGAGAAAAGGGAACTCAGTTAGTGGGTGAGATGTGTCAAAAGCTTATTGATTCTGGATACGTCAATCACCTTCACTTCTACACCATGAATCTTGAGCGTTCAACTATCATGGTGTTGGAGCACCTTAACTTGATCGAGCACGTCAAAGATAACGCTGTTGTGGGTGACGAATTGCCCTGGAGGAAGTCGTTGCACCCCATGCGATCGAAGGAATCGATCCGTCCCATCTTCTGGCAGAACAGAAAATACTCTTACATCTCCCGTACTTCAGGTTGGGATGAGTTCCCTAACGGTCGATGGGGTGATTCCAGATCTCCCGCTTTTGGTGACATCGATCTTTCTGCCACAGAGTTGTTACGTCAATCTCCAAAGCGTGCCTTTGAATTATGGGGCTGCCCTCAGACCTTGGCTGATCTTTCTCAAATTTTGATTTCCTACTTGCAAGGCGAGATCAAGTCATTGCCATGGAGTGACGGTCCAATCGGTGATGATACTGAAGTGTTGAAGCCTGCGTTGATCGAGATGAACAAGAAAGGTATTTTCACGTTGAACTCGCAACCAGCTTTAAGTGCCATCAGATCCAACGATGAAGTTTTCGGCTGGGGTCCAAAGAACGGATTTGTCTACCAGAAACAGTATTTGGAATTCTTCATCCACAAAGATGCACTCAACATTTTGTTGCAAAGAGTCGAGGAGCACAATGCTAGAGATGCCCATTCTGTCGTCACTTACTACGCTGTCGACAAGCAGGGCACATTGTCTACTAACGCTCATGATGACGACATCAACGCCGTCACTTGGGGTGTCTTCCCTGGCGAGGAGATCTTGCAACCCACTATTGTTGAAAAGGTCTCCTTCTTGGCCTGGAAGGATGAGGTCTACCGCTTGCTTGACGAGTGGGTGAAGATCTTCCACACCAAGTCCGTGAAGGAGGAAGTTGAGGAAGCCAAGATTGATGCTTTCTCGAAGTTGTTGACTGGTTTCGGAGACAACTTTGTTTTGTGCAACTTTGTCAACAACGACTTCACCAGTGGCAACAACATTATCTTTGACCTTTTCCAGGATCTCCCTGTGGCTTCTCTTTAGATGCCATCTCTCCATCGTTCAATTCTTCAACACATACACATTTGCTCGGATATTGGCCCTGCTTTCAACAACATCAGGGGCCCGGTTTTTATCTAATTCAACTTGGTGATAAAACCTCTGTCAAGTGCCACCTTCATTTTGATGGAGCTCAATCCGGTGACTCGTCACCGCAAGTTTTTTTCTGCATTTATGCTATTTACATAACCCATATAGCATCCTCAACGGCATGGTTCACGAATAAAAGTACAATTTACAATTTACCTTGTAGCTAGCCAGGTTTATCCGTGTATTAAGATATATCACTCAAGCTCACCCACCCTCCACACTTCGAGGTTCATGATCTTGAAGGAGCCGTATTCTGCACCAGATTCGTGGTCACATAAGATCTCATTGCCGAAAGTCTCGCAAGGGTACGAGACACCCAGGTAAAGAGATTTGTCGATATATAGCCCGTTGTTACCATGGGAAGAGCCAACAGCTATAAAGTCGACGTTTGAGTAGATCAAGTTGTCATTGAGTCCCGTGTAAGGAAATGCCTTGAAACGACGGTCTCTTCGCCTTTTGGGTTCCTGAGGTGCATTGTACCACTCTGTCTTCCACAAGAAGCATTCGCCATTTCCGTAGTATCGTTTGTGTTCCAGAGGGCGAGGATGCTCGTTGAGGTAGCAGCCAAACTTGTTCTTGTGCTCATCCTGAATCACCACGATGTAACCGTGTGGTCTACTACCCCGAGCATGCGGGTTCTCACCAAAAGTGACCATATTCTTGACCACGCCTTCAGCAAAGCCGCCTGAGTCGCCATTGGCCCTTGCCTTCCTGACATTAAGATTATGCTTCTGTGTTTCAGGACGGCAGTTTCGATATAGCGAGTTCAAGGAGATGCCGTGTTGCTCCAAGGAGTACAAGAGCTCCCATTCATTGTAGAGCTGGAGCCGAGGAGGAAGTAATGATCTTATATTCAGCGCCAATTCCTCGTCAAGCACCCTATGTTTTGTTCCTTTGGCATAACCCAGAAGCTGGAGATCTGATAAGGGTGGGAGTGGATCTGGTGATGCCAGGGTCAGGCGCAGCTCAGGGGTTGGGGATTTCTGAGAGCCCAAAAGACGCCCTAAAAGTGAGGGTTGCTTTCTAGGGACCCTTCCCTCGGGCTTTGTATCCGAAACATCCACACTCATGGTAAGAAGTTGCTAGGTAGTAAGGATCTGGGGTGAGCGCACTCTAGGCAGGCCAGGGCCTAGATGGTGGACTAGTGGCCCAATCGGGTGAGGGAAACGAGAAATTCAACACCGGCTTTTACGCTGTCAATGAAAACAATGTGGGGGAATTCTGCATGAAGTTTCTTGTCGAGCCCTGCCATTCCAGCACACCCCAAAAGCACACAGTCTATATTGTCTGAAGCGTACTCGCGCAAAAACGCAGACACTCTTTCGGTGATTTTGGAGAACTCCGAGGCATCGCTAAGGTCGAGCACCAGAACGTCCAATGCACGGCTTTTTTGGAATTTCTCAAAAGGAAACTGGCCGGATCCAGCAAATTTGGTAATTGCCTCGTCCAAAAGCGGTAACCACCCGCTGGTGCTGGTCAACACGAACAGTCTACGCACTCTAGCATTAGCGTAGCTATACAAGAGAGTCGCTTGCATGATTCCCAACACCGGCTTATCGGTATGTTGGGCAAGCAGCGCCACTAGCGGATGGTCCGAGTAGCATGCCACGAGGAAACCGTCGTATTTGTCCAAAAGGCGTTGTTCGAGTATATCAGGAAGCGCTGCTTCTTCAGACTGGATCAGCGTTTCTTTACCACTGATCTCCTTGGGGGCATTGGGTGGCGCAGTGTAGAACTTGAGGGTCGTGCCAGGTGGTGGGGTAATCGTGAGACGGAGGTTTTCAGAGACAGAAACGGACGAGTTGGGGTTGATCACAAGAAGAGAGGGCATGTTGGTGGTGGAGTTGAATTCCGCGCGGCGGTTGAGATAAGGCGAGTCAGCGAGGTGGAGATTCCAGGGAAGTGAGATTGGATTACGGTTTTGGAGTTTATGGGAGTGAAGAATTTTTTGTTGTGGTGGAAAATAAGGTTCTAATGTTGTAGATGTAGGAGGAGGGCCCGACAATGGTGGGTACTTGATACTGGAAGACAGATGATCTCGTAGTAGCTAGGAGGTACTTTTGAGGAGAGGTAGATTAAAGATTTATATCGAGGCGTGAGATAAATCTGACTCAGATTTGGGCTGCTGCATCATGAAAAAATTTCATTTTTGATCGCTCTTCATTTTCGTTAATGATCTACATGCGACTAAGTACTACAAAATACTCATTTCAGCACAAAATGATGAATTTTTTGCCACCAATGAAGAGTAAAGTAATATCTTACAAGCTAAACTCTTTGAACTATCTGTCAGCCGAAAGGGCAACAGAAAAATAAAAAAAGGGCACAACTACGGTCGACGTTTTCCTTCCATTTCAAGAAGCGTAGAAGCTATCCGACCAGCTCGACAAAATTAAAGTAACAAAGCAAACAGCAGAGTTTAATAACTGAGCTCAAACTACACTCGATTTGCATCAATTCCATTTCCTCTCCAAAACACGTCCTCTAATCCAAGTCCCACCGAATTTTGCACCCATTCCTGCACCTCTCGATAAGACATCACTATTCTTCTCCAGAAACCACCATGCCATGTCGTTTGTAGCGGCAATAGACAGTTCCAAAAATATATCAAGCTGGTCTCGTGCAGTGAATGCATTAGCTCAAGTTCTGGACCAAATCAAGATCACAATCTCCGGCTTGGCTTTGACACTTCTGGCCATCAATCCATCACGAACAAGCAGCGGAGAGATCCTGTTTGAGAGGCTGTTTTTCCGAGAATTCTCCTTTGATACGGCCAATATATCACCTGTGGGTTTCAAAATCGATGAAAATGACCATAACTACCTGTCATACTCGTGCATTGTCTCGTCTAAGCATATGGTGGTGCTCTTCAAGAACCTAGACGCGGCGAGTCTCAGCTACATTTGCCTTCGGCTTGACTGCTACGACGGTGTACCTCGAAACAAGGAGTTCAAATTGTTTGTTGAAATATTGACAAAGAAAATGATTGTGAAAAAGTACCTGGTCAATTATCAGCCAGTGCTACCTCAAGAGCTGCCTATTCCACGCATCTACAAGAAGGACTTCGACAATGGGAAGTGCAAACATTTAATGATGGAATTGAATACGATGAAGTCATTTCTCGATATGGTACCGCTCTCTACGGAGGACTTCAAAGTGGATGTGAAGCAGACGAAAATCCTGTTTGTAGCTTTCACTCGACAGGTGCTCAAAGACAAGGAGCTACTCAAACAGGCAATGCTGATCACTATTCTGATGGCCATAGATGAGCTCATGGAGCTGAATTTGGATGGTACTACCAGCTCGATTAATTTCCGTCTTAAGGACTACCGCACGTTCATTAACTGTTGTACGTCTATGGGAGATCTAACCCACAGTGATGATAATTTGCTGCCCGAGCCTCTGTTTGAGGCTTACTTTAAAGGCGGTGGAGATCCTCTTGTTGTGGAGCATAATTCTGGTCCCGTTCTTGTCCGTTTAATCATTCTCACCGCTGGCACGGGGGAACCTCAAGATGGAGACGAGAACAGGGACAAATATATTCTTCAAGGTCACACGATACACAAAGTTCCTGAAAGCCATATAACGAGAGCAAAGCCTACCAGCCTCATAAGCAAAGGTCGCCTAGATAACGCAACAGGTCAGGGCAGAGAGCCCAGCTACGAGCCAGACTTCAATTCGTTCCAGTCTAGCTCTATGGGAGACATTGTCACCTACGGGAAGCGCGGTTCGACGCCGACCTCTGAAGCGCCAGCCAAAAAGGCTAAAACTAAGGCAACTGACGCGGATACAGACTACAGTACCTCTGACGAGGAAGCTGAGCTAGGACCTACCCAGCAGAATAACAAGCCTACATCGTTGTTCGGATGATTGTATATTACGTCGTATGTATTATGCAGCGGCGTCTGATGAACACCCCCGGGATGCTTACGTGGATGGAGATGGGGCCTCGACCTTCTTGTTACCGAAGTAATGGTGGTTGACCCATCTGTAACCTTGGGCCAATTGGGCACACTCATTGGCGAAATGACAACCAAACAACAAATAGTTCTTTGGGCTAATGGCAACGGAGTATCTCATGAAAACCAAGGAGTACATAATCAACGAGCCTGTCATTGGACCAGAAATGAGATCTGGGTCTTTGTTCAAGTCCATCATGGCAGCGACTGGGATACCGAAGTTAGACACAGGGCCCCAGAAGTGCGTGGTGAAAAGGTACCTGAAAGTCTGTTTGTTGAAGATGTTCTTGAAAGACATGGCCTCGAGAATAGGGTACTTGCTGGTGCTGCTATCGGTATAGAACACTCCGCTTTGATGGGTGGTGTCGTGTGCAGTCCCGGTGGGTTCCGTCTCCAATGGTTCCGCGCCTAATGGCTGCAAAATTACAAGCTCTTCGTGGATCATGATGCATAGTCTATAAATTGTACTTAGTTTGGTCCTTGAAAACCGGGTTGAGGTGGGTTGAAATACGTTTGTGGCATGTGCGAAGATTGAGCATAGTTCAACTCGCTTGCTTGATTCTTCTCGTTTTCATCCTCATCCTGAAGCTGATTGGGGTTTTGCCCCACTGCTGGATTGCCCATCATACCATTGTAATGCTGAGTAGGAACTCCCTTTTGTCCTGCGTTGTTCACCAGGCCATTCATGTTTTGCACCATCTGATTGTTCATTTGCTGGTCCTGGCCTCCATTGTGACTGGATATGGTTCGAGGGCCCATTTGTTGATGAGGAATTCCCTGCTGATTTTGCATTGGGTGCTGGGGAAGCTTGTGATGCTGAGGGAATTGACTCTGCCTGGGGGCCAGGAATTGCGAGGACTCTCTGCTTCTCAAAGGCAGTGGTTGTTGAACATTATCAAACTGAACATGGGCTGGAACCTGAGACTGGTGCTCTCGTTGAGAAAGATGTGGTGGTGCCTGAGTCATCTGCTGTGGCTGATGAACTTGTTGCACATCGCCAGGAACTTGGTTCCAAGCACCAGGGAACTGGTCCTGACCTTGCATGTTGTACTGATTAAGAACATCCAGGCTGAGGGAGTTCGACTGCATGTTCTTGTTGTAGTCAGGATTTTCAAACATTTGAGGTCCCATCTCATCGTCCGAAGGACTGCTGAGATAGTAGGGAATATTCTCTGCGTTGAGCCAGAAAGGATCCTTAAATGAGAAACCCAAAATCTTGTCCAAATCATCAGTCTCGAGATTTGGAGCATTCTCAGAATCAGTCTGATGGTGGTAATCTCTCTTCTTGAGAAGGGTATTGATATGCTGGAGATCCTTGTTAATCAAGTAAAGGATGTTGGTGGACCACAAACGCACATCCTCACCCAACTGGTCAGTCAACTGCGAGGAGAACTGGAGAAGATCGTTGAGCTTTTGCTCGATGTGCTTCAAAAATGTACCAGACTCTCCTTGAATGAACTCCTTGGCCTTGTAGTTGAGGAGGGTAAAAATCACGATAATACCCTGGTACATAAAGGAGTTGAGGAAAGGATAGTCAACACGGAAGACCTTTCCGAGCTTAGTTCTGCTGAAAGCCTTACCCTCATCATTAAGGAAGTGAGGTGTGATTCTCAGCAAAAAGTCCTTCGTGAATTCAACAGTATAATCGAGGAATCTCAGAATAGAATCACACATGGCTTCGATGAGATACTTGTTATCCTCGGGTCCCAAGAATTGGTTGCTGAATGGTTCAAGCAACTTGGCCCTGTTGATATGCAAAATGATCAAGTCCACGATAGCAGGCTCCCTTTCGACCGCCAAAGGCATGTGGCATGATTCGTCCACTTCCTCGGCCAGGCCCAGATGCTGAGATTGGTACTCCTGGCTCACGAACCAGGTGAGCTTTTCACATTCCTCTTTGAACCTAGCATCGAGACGCATAACGTCGGCGATGGTGAAGTTCATCATGAAACTCTCGATAAGCATCATGTTGGATAATCTGAGGCATTCACTGAGACCCATCTTCAACTGAACCTGAGTCTTCTCAGAGTCTAAACGAAGCTTGGCGAGGTTTTGCTGGTTGGATGTGAAAAGCACAACCGAGTTGACCTGAATGGAGATAGGGTTTGGACGACCCAAGACAGAGCAAAGCTGGCCGCACATGTACTTCAAGGCAAACCAGACCTTGAATCTAGGTACATCACTGTCGGAGTCATCTTCGTCCGACACTGAGTCATCCTTCTCTTCGACCTTCACTCCGCCTTCGCCAGATTCGTCTCTCAAGTCCTTCTTTTGAGACATTTCAGCAAGTTTGACAGGAGCTTCTTCTAGACTGTCATTGGTAGTTCTCATATTCACCATGACATGAAGACCAATGGCGTATGCCACAGCACAGCAATGGAACAACATAGACCATGACTCTTCGTAACGCTGGTCAATGAAATACCACTCGGTACACAAGATGTATGCCTGGACAGTCATGATAGATTCGTTTAAAAGGTTATGACGCAACTTGGTGAAACCACGGTAAAGCACATTCTTAACTAAGCTTGTGCTTCGCTTGTGTAACGTGACAACCGAATCAACAGGGTCCTTTGTGAGGCCACTTTCATTATAGCTCTTCGGCGTAAGACGCAGAACCAGCAATATCAACACCATGTGTAGAAGGAGCAAATCATCGTCGTTCTCCCATTCCTTATCGTTGATGCTATCATACGAGTTAATGAAACCGATCAACTCCGGCTTCGAAATAAACGACCTGTAGGTGCTGTGCTCGAAGAAATGGCTTATAAGGGTCTTGATAACCTCGAGGTTGTCCTCCTGCTTGTCGTTCTTGCCAAGCAACCACGGGAGAGGTTTCTTCGAGAATGCAATATCGCCGTTACCTTCGACATCCATATCATCCGAGTCCAGTCCTTCTCTTTTCTTTTTAGAAGGATGGCTATCATTGTTGAACGGCGTGCTGCTCGAGTCGGACTTCTGTGGCGAATCCTCGTTTTGGTTGTTATTGTTATTGTTGTTGTTCTTCAGTCGAAGAGCCTCGATCATGTAGTTCGACGAGGAAGGACCGTAGTACTTCTCGCCCATCTCGGTCGTTTCTCCGGCTATCTCGATACCGTGTTCGTCGTCATGCTCAGTATTCTGAGTTCTATCGAGCGTCTGGAGCTTGGATCGTAACTCGTGATTTTTCTGGGTCAACTTAAAGTTTTCGTGAAGAACAGCCAACTTCTCCTTCCGGAGCAACTCGACCTCATCATGTAGGCGGTGGACCTCCAGGGGAGAGTTGGAGTCCAGATTCGAGGAGGACCTCACGGGGCTCATTTCGTGGGTATGGCTGTGGTGATCATGTTCGTTGGCGATGTTGATGTTTCGGAACTTCCTCGGGAACTCACAGATGACGCCTTTCTTGACACACTGGTTGCAAGGCTTCTTCTTGTTACACTTTATCTTCTTCCGACGGCACGAAATGCACGATATGGGGTAGTCGGACATGGTGGAAAGGAACGGTAATGGGTTATCTCGAGGTGTTGTTAAGTGGAGTTATGAAAAAAGTCGTAAGTAGTCTATCCAGACAGGTTAAGTGATGAAGAAATCACAGATCTTTTTCTTGGTGTATCCGTCAGCCCCAAGTGCCGCAACTCCATGCTGTCTTGCAGACAGCGCTGCATCATACAGCAGGAGTGTGCATAGGGTGCTTTTTTTTCCTCATACTGTGTGGCGCAAACTTGCCCACGATGTGGCGAATGTATCTCGGTTGTTTTATCCAAGCTGGTCTAGCCAGCGTGCCGAAACCACCGGACTTATTACTATGATAGGGAATTCTGGAATTTTATTAAAAAAAGTAAAAATTGTTTTCGGCCAACATGAAATTACCCACATACGGGGGTCTTGCTCCGTTGCTAGATGCCCGGCGTCTATAGAGAACAGTGCGCATCTATACCTGTCTGTCATGTCTCAGAAATAGCAACTTAGGCTCGGGATTCCTTGGAGTGCATCGGCGCCGTAAAGCGGCACCGGCGAGTTCAATTTTCCATCGTTTCAGATGACGGTGAAGAAAAAAAAGTAAACCGAGTAATCGATTTCTCAACATCGCTGCCTTCGCTTATGCACGTCACAATGGCTGGTGAGAGGCTAGTGAGATTCGCCGCGTGCAAGTGTCAAATAATTTTTAGTTGTGTTTTGTGTGAGCGCGGACGTTAAGCACATCGTTTATGCTTGAATTGTCCTAGATTTCCCCAGGTTGCTAGAAAACGCAGGCCCACCTGAGACATTCTCCTACAGCTTTGCTGGGGGCTCCTAGCAACTATTAGGCGCCAGGCGGCTCCGTATTCCTTTGGTGAAATTCTGTATTGTTCTACGGCGGAGTAATCGCAGCTGTGGAGGCTAGTGCATCGGTCACTGCATTACCATGAGGTGCATTCTCTTGGACACTGGCTTTTGACGATCAAAATGTCCGGTTGAGCAAGTCATACGCCAATGTCACCATGCATGGGATCAAGATATTGTCGTTAAGCGTAGCTGAGCCTTCTAGAATGCCGGCAATCATGGCAATGATGAAGGTGTTCTCCCAGTTCTGGACCCTCTTATCTTCGGGCATAATGTAGAAGTCGATCAACACAAAGGACGCAAATGTAACCACCATAAATGTAATTGTTCCCTCGAGCGTTCTCAGTGCGCCCTTCCACTTGATCTTGCCAAATCTCTTCCCCACAATGGATGCAAGCGAATCACCCAAGCCTAGCGTCACTAAGCCGATGTACGAGCGTAAGTTGACAACGTCTCCGAGAACGTAGCCGTAAGCCAATGGAGCAACCACACCGGCAAGTAGGAAAATGTAAGACAAGTTGAGGGGACCCTTGAGATCTTTTTCGTCCTGGAAGAATCTCAACTCGGTGAACAAAAATTCTCCGAGGAATGTGATTCGGGTGCATCTAATCATCTCGATGACAATAAACACAATAAGCGACCCCAACAATGCAATGGCAGTGAACTCTGGCTGCTGCACGAATGCAGGGTATCCGAGACAGAGCACCAACATAAAGTGCCACACCTTTCTACGAAGGTTGAGGTTGATCTTGTTGGTGTAGGCCAAACCAAAAATGATTGGAATGGCGACCAAAAGGGAAACCGCCCAGTAGATGATCAAGTGCAAGCGAGCGTCAGATTCCCAGATGTAGTCGAACAACCACAACACAGGGTTCTTCTCATCCAACTCCTTGGTGAAAATGAGGTCCATAGTGAAGTAGAACACAGCAGCGAAGAGAACGGCAATGAGGATAGCCACGCCTTTTCTGAGGACACTTTGCTGCATCCTCAAATAAACCCAGTAAAGCTGGTATGCTGCAAAAGATGCTGCCATAAGAGCGATGGTGAGCTCACGGAAAAGCACCAATGGGAATGGCATGGCCTTTGCGTCAAAATTGTACAATAGGTTAACAAGAAGGAGGCAGATCATGTGGATCTCAGAAGGCAACATGGTGGTCAACTTAACATTGGTTTCCTCCTCCTCGCCCAATTCGTTCCATCCATCCAAGATGTACTCCAAAGAGAAGTATGTGAGCACCACACGAAGATAGAAGAACACTTCCACTGTAGTGGAGTCGTTATAGATGTAGTAGAAGACAAACGACGAGAGCACCTTGGCAACAATGTGAAGGTTCTTAATGGCAAAGTTGTTCAAGGCCAAGTTTACCTGGAAAAATGGTGCCTTGGTGTCGCCCAAAAGCACAAACAGCAAGATGGGGATGACGAAAGCGTACAACGTGTTGAAATCGGGCAACACAGGTGCCTTGAATCTGCTTGGATCCTCCTTGTACTTCTTCGTCATGGAACGGTGGTTAAGCCACATGGCCAAGACAGCTCCAATCAAGTTAAATCCCACTGACGATAGCGTCTTGTCGTCCTGGATCTTATTCAAGTAAACGTAGAAGATCTGGCCGATGTAGAGACATGTCATAATCTGAGCAGCCTTGCAGAAGTCCAAGTAAAGATTGAGGAAATCCTGGAACTCATAGATGATGTTCCATGGAAAGTTGTACTGAGATGGGTCGTCACTCAATTCAACTCTCTGGGGTTCGGGCTTTTCCTTGGGAGCAGGCTGGGGTTCTGGGGTAGCATCGTAATTTTGAAAAACAGAGGCAGTGGTCTTGGCAGAAGCCAGCTTCTCCTTTTTGACCTCTTTCCGTCTGGCCATGGTGGGGTGGTATAGGTGTAAAAAAAATAAAGGCACCGAGGTATTTCACTCTGTGCACTTGGCGATGGAGCCCAAAAAATAATGACTCCGGCGTGATTCGAACACGCGCATCTTACGATAACAGAACTTGAGTCTGCCGCCTTAGACCGCTCGGCCACAGAGCCATTTCTGAAAACGACAGGATGCGAAAAATCTGAGAGCAGCAGATCGTGGATCAGGTGACGTACTGCATATATTGCTGAGGGAAGAACAATTAGGGTTTCAGAACAATCAATTGATCAGTGGGATGTGAGGTTGATAAGGTTTGGACTATCTTAGTCGGGCTGCGATTCAGAAGAAGTCTCAACCAAAAAGAATGAAAATTGCCCCAATTACCGATTGACTTTCTCTTCATTGAAGACATTCGCCAACCGTAAACGCTACAACTTCTACCTGACTGCCTTTCATGTATGTCTCATTACTCTATCGCCAGGGTGACGCTGGTATTCCAATTTAATGCACAAGTACGACCTCGTTCTGCGGACGTCATTTCGTAAGCCCAAGTGCATCAACAACTTGCAACGGCTCATGAATCACCACTCTGGCAGATGTCTCAGAATTCATTCTGTTCAAAATGCCCTATTCCAAAATCACTTGCCAAGTCTAGCCAGGGTTGGTCATACCATTGAGTCCTCTGTTTTGCTCACTGTTCAATTCGGGGATCCACTAGGTTATCGGAATTCACAGTTCCTGTTAATGCCTTAACCAAATCATCTTTCATTACTGTGGTTGCAATTGGTACCCATCGAACATCACTACTACCTACCATGGCGCATCTCGGGAATGCCATTTCGCAGCCAAAATACCACACAATTGAAAAGTCCACCAATTGCCTCACGAAACCTTCAAAAACCTCCAAAAAAACACCTTGTAATCACTCATTTTCCCGATTTTTCCTCGGGATCGGTACCACCATTGGCCTGTAAGTGTCACAGGGTGTTGCTTAATCCTACATCCTAAGAAGATCGCCTCGGGAGTGGTTTACTAAGCCATTGTGCTCCGAGAAATGACAATGGGCATAATAAGCCGCTGCCGGCACCTAGGTACCATAGCTCCATACTTTTTGACATTAGTAAGCGACGCCACGTTCAAGCATAACGCACGAAAGCAACCAAAGATGTTGCGCATCAGGGTATATAAACGGGCACGGTTCCCAATTGCACTGACAATTTCAACACATCACAATGGTTAAAGCTTTGATTGCCCTTTCTTCATACAACGGCCCACTCTACGACGATGGTGCCAAAACCGGTGTCTTCTTCGTGGAGGCATCCCATCCATGGGAGTACTTCCACAAGAACGGTGTGGAGGTGACTTTCGTCTCTGAGGATGGTACTTTTGGCTGGGATGAGCACTCTATCAGTGAATCCTTCTTGCAAGGTGACGACAGAAAGGTGTTCGAAGACTCCAATTCCGGTTTCAACCAGGCTGTGAAGGTGGTGAAGAAGGCTTCTGAGGTCAATGCCTCGGACTATGACATTTTCTTTGCTGCTGGTGGCCATGCTGCTACTTTTGACTTTCCTAAGGCCCAGGGCTTGCACAAGTTGGCTGCTGAGATCTATGCCAGTGGAAAGCCTGTTTCTGCAGTGTGCCACGGTCCATTGATCTTTGACAACTGGAAGGACGCAAACGGTGACATTATCGTCAGAGGTAAGAAGATCACTGGTTTCACTGACGATGGTGAGAAGCAGCTTGGTCTTACTGACATTTTGAAGAAGTACGACTTGCTCACTCCAAGAGAAACTGCTGAAAAGAACGATGCTCTCTACGTGGAGCCTCCATCTCCATGGGAATCCTTCGTGGTTGTGGATGGTAACTTGGTCAGTGGTGTGAACCCTGCCTCTGCCACCGAGACCGCCCAAAAGGCACTTGAGCTTATCTCCAAATAAGCCATTCAGGCCTGACTGTTATGCCCGTATATACGAGATATGCTTTATTGACGACTAATCTAAAATCACCGCCTTCTTTTTCTTCTTCTTCGTCTTTGGCTTCAGACTCACCTCAACTGCTTGTTGGTCTGTGCTAACTTCATTATTAGTCAGGCTAACCTCGTTTGTTTCTGACTTTTTAGGCTCCTCGGCTGCCTCTGTTTGTTTCGCCTCCTCTCCTTTTAGTGAATGCTCGCCCGTGACTTCCAACTCCTTCACTTTCTTCTTGGACTTCGATTTTTCACTAGCTTTCTTCTTCTTTTTTGCCTCCTTGGCCTGTCTCTTCTTCTCCTTCTCGGCAAGTTGCTCCCTCAAGGCATCCAAATCAACATCATACTCATCTGCTTTACCTTCAGTAACCTCAACCGGGGAAGAATTAATGTCGAAATTGTCAAGATTTGAAGAGCTGATCAAAAGCTTGTTCAGCTTTTTCTTCTTTGAATCTGCAGAACCCTCCTCTGTTGGCTGGTTGGGAACGTCTCCACCGAGGCTTTCTTCACTAAGCACAGTCACCTTATGCTTCTTCATCTTCTTCGACTTCTTTGTTTCCCTCTTGGCGAGTTCATCTAACGAAACAAGAGAGTTCTTCTCGCTAGGTGTCTCAGATCCAGCCTTTTCAGATGGCGTTGGCAAAAGCTGCGTTTTCTGTTTACGGCCCTTTTTATCGCTCGGTGTGATGTAGAAGGGATCGTCCTTCATTCTCTCCAACCGCTCGCGTGTGGCCTCCTCATCATTCTTCTTGTTTTCCTCTTTCTCGGGTGGTGCATCGTCCTCTGATTCCTCATCACTGTACAACATGTCGAGGGGGTCGTCATCGATAACACAATAGCTGGGAGGTGTGTTGATCGGAATATCAAGATCAAGGTCATCGGGTAATTCAATCATTTTTTGTGCTGAAGCTGCCACGGGGTTAAGAGTGTAGCCCTTGAAGAATGAGGGCAAGATTGAGGTGAGTAAGTGTGGGATTTCCTGGTCACTAGAATCGAGCAATTCCTGAGCTGCTTCCGTGTCAACCTGAGATTGGTCTTCCTCGGATTTTGGAGATTCCTCTTCCACTGATTCTTCTTCTTCTTCATCTTCATCATCGGTCTCCTCGGAGGATGAATCAGATTCAGAGTCCGACGCATCGTCTTCCTCATAGTCAGAATCGGCATTATCCGCAACTTTTTTAGCAACCTGTTTCTTGTAATAAGCAATCTCATCCAGCTCAAGTTTTTTGATCCATGGCAAATCTGCTCCGCCCATTGCATCCATACTTATGCGCAAGAACTCCAACCATGACAAGGCTCTCTCTTGAACTTCGTAATCACCATTTTGCTCGAAATTTTCCAAGAACTTGATACTCTTAAACAAGAAGTATGCTAGCTGACCGTAATGCTGCAGTGGCAATTTACCCTGTTGGGCATAATTATCAGTGTACTCTGCCACCAAATCGCTATAAAGCTTGACTAAAGCTGGTATCAAGGTGACTTGAACCTCCGGGTTGGGTAGTTTGATCAAAAGTTCAGAGATGATAAACTGAGAAGGCCCTGCTAGCTTCTTGTCCACGTAACTGTTCACTATGGTGTTGAGCATCTGTATCTTATAACCCAATGCAGCGTTCAGGGCCTCTTCATCTTCGTCATCAGAATCGTCATCTGTTATGCCAAGTTCACTGACGTATTCTCCCATCAACCAGTATATGTCTCTCATAAGTAAGGGGCTGTATTGTAACACTCTCTTGTCAGTGACAAACTCGAACACGACTTTTCTCATTAAGTAAGGACGAAGGGATGGCACTTTGGTAGCAACACTCTTGAACTCGGTACCAAGCTTGCGAGCAATTATGTCAGAAGCTCTCTTCGATAATGCTGGTGCAGAATTTGGGGAACCATCAGTGTCAACAGGCAAAAGTGTCATATTCACAACATCCTTGAGGACGGTGACATACCAGTTGAAGTTAGGAATATTTGCATAGTTGTCTTTGGAAGCGATTTGTAAGATCTTGAAAACGATTTCAAGTTTTAAGTTTTCCGGAACATGCACACTGGATTCATCAGGCACTAGTTGTAGGAGCAAGACCCTGATAAGTTCCAAGATATTGTCTTCCGTCACGAGGAATTGACAGACTTCGAGCGCTTTCTTCATCACAATTGTATCTTTGACTTCCAAACTCGACATGACATAGCCGGAAACTCCGTTCACCTTGTGCATGAAATCTGGATATATCTTCAAGATGCTGATTAATGCTATGAGACCGACAAAGCGCAAATTTGCGTCGCCCTTGACGAAGAAAGACACCAAGTGCGTTATACATTCTTTGGCGATCTCCTTGTCTTTCGATGAGTCTGGCGATAGCATTCCACCGTTCACAATGCAACTGATACTTTCATAGACCAACGATGTGGCTTCCGTCTTTGACATAAGATCGATGATTGATGGAAGAATTCTCTTCTTCATTCTGGGCTCAACTTTCAGCAAACTTTGGAAAAGCTTGAGAATTCTGATAATAAGCCAATTGTTTTGAGTCTCTCCAAGGATGGAGAAGAATTTTGGTAAATATGCAATGAATATGTTGGGGTTCTTTTTGGAAATTTCACAAATGACAGTGATTGTGGCGCTGACCACCGCAATGTCCTCATCGTCTAGCTTCTCAATCACTCTGGGCAAGCTGGACCGTAGACTTTCAGGGTACTGCAAGAAGATCTTGAAAAGGGCCAACACGGCCTTCTTCCGAATGTAAGGTTTTGAATGGGTGAGCTTCACCAAAACATCGTCAACAATGTCCTGGGCCAAGTTTGGTGTGACTATGGTAGCTATACCACTTAACGCGAGGCCAATCTCAATGTGATTATGAGAACTTAGATCCTTCTTGAATTGATTCGTCGCTAGTATGAGCAAGTCCTTTTCGTTTTTGAACGACTGCATCGCGGCAAGGTATCCAATTCTTTTCTGCTGGAACCTGGAGGAACTCATGATTTCCAAGATCTGGAAATTACACCAGCTCATATCAAAGCCGTACATCTCCAAGTAGGCCAATTTAAGCACTGCCGTTGCCTTCACCTCGAGGTCAGTGGTTGTCAATTCGTTTTTGCATTCCTCGATGGCATTGTCCAAGAAATCCCGGAGACTCTCAGGTGATTCTTTGAAGTGGGATCGGATACCCTTGATAAGATCGTTCAACGATTTCTCAAACGAAATGCCAAACGGCTTGAGCCGGGCTAGCATCTCGTTACTCTGCATCTGAAAAGACGACATTTCGACCGAGAAGCTTGTTTTTGGCAAAGTGTTTTTGTTCGTAGAATCTGACCGTGAGGTTGTTCACCATCAAATCTCCTGCACCAAACACCTTACTACACCCAAGGAAGCTACTACTACCACAAAACACAAAACTCAATAATATGTCCTCGATCGGTTCGGGCTCTGATATACTGATAGACAATGCGCCGGAGACGCCGAATTTGCCCACATCACAGGCTGACTTCAGTGATACCTACGAGGAATCTGAGGATGAATTTATCACAAGCGACGAGGAACTTCTAAGCGGAATGATTTCCAACGATGAACTGCGACAGCATTACGGTCAAGCTACGTCATTGGCGGATCATACGGAATACTTTTCAAAATCAATTGCCAATGCAATGGAGTTGTTGCTGTTGGATAAGTCACTTGTTGCGCAGGCGCAATTGAGTGGTCAGATCAACAACAAGAACCAGCAACTTATTGAGATGAACGAACAGCTCTGCTCAAGACTTGAAACATTGAAACAGCAGTACGAGTGTCATATCGCCAGAAATCGTTTGGGCACATTGGAACGAGACCTAGATAACATCAACTCGCGCATAGAGGCATTGAAGAGTGGAGCGAAGAAGTCGGTTTTATTTGGTAGCGGTAAGCTCGGTGTTGCCAACAAGTACCCGGTGGAGTACAACCGTGCCAAAGACAAAGTTTTGGATCGTGTGTCCGATGCGTGATACCTATACTCTAGCGTATATGATGCCCAAACCGTCCATCCATCTGCTTGTGTAGCCATACATGCCCACCATTTGGTACTCGGGGCCTGGTGTAGAAAGCGATGATAAGTGGCCTCCTCCAGCATTACCCAACATGGCCGAGGTACGACCTTGAGTTGTGTGTATTCTCATAGCGTCCAACCATTGGCCATTTCTAAACGTGAACTTCTCCACAGTTTCACCCGGCTGCAAGTCAAAGTCTGTGTAGTGAGGCTTCTTGTTGCCAAGAGTAACCTGTCCACCCCCACTACCACCAGAAGAGCCCAGATCCAGGATGTGGAATTTGTTCATGAGTTTATTGAGACCGCCATTTCTGGGTGGAACCGGTGGTTTTTCCTCTTGACCAGAACTGGAGTTGTAGAAAATAGTGAAGCCGTCCAAAGCACCGCCGTGGTAAACTCTCACCTTATAGATGCCCTTTGCATCAAAACCAATATACTTCATTTCTCCCTTTTCTGAGCCAAGCAAAGCACTCTTGATACCATTTAAGGTGCCACGTCCAAGACCAAAATCGCTCTTGATAGTATTCGCCAGATGCGCGTGCTTCTTGAAGTCTGGGATCCACAAGTCACCAGCGACAGACAACACTCTGACCGAGAAGTTGGCACTGGCATCCTGCTTCTGCAGTCTGATATCTCTGAGACATTGGTTGTAGTCAAGAGTGATCTCGTGCTGAAGACCCTGGCCCCCATAGGATTTGGGATAAAAGGTGGTGTGGTGACGAGCCAAGTCTTGATCCACAAGCTCAATCATGAAAATACCTGCTTCAGACTTGATGTTGACTATGCCTTCCCCAACTGGGTACAGCAATGGGACTTCGCCGTTCAGGTACAGATTATCAGGTTTCATGGTTGTAGTGTGACTTTTAGGGAATGATTGATCACTTTCATCAACGGGAATGGAAAACGAATCATGGTAGAAATAACGAATGAGATCACGGATATTCCAGTGACATTCCTTTGGCCACAGGCCATCCGGATTGATGATTCTACCGTTGGAGCCGTCACGAAGACATCTTACTTCCCTAGTGACGAAAGATCTGTTCCACCACATGTAGTCACGAAGCATAACTCCGTCAGTCTGGTGAGGCAGACCGAACAGATGGCCAATCTCGTGCATAAATGCACCTAAGCAGATATTGTGACATTCCCATGTTGTTCCACACTGGTTGCAGTCGTTGGCAACTTCATTTATGGAAAGTTTTGTACCGTCTGTGAGTGTTGTTGCAATTTGTGGGAAAGTGTAAGGGTAGGCGTGGAGGCCGTGGGAGCCGAAAATGGCTAGTTTGACTTCGCCTGTGCCACCTCCAAGAGCAGCGTGAGTGGTGATGTATTTTTTGTTGGCCCAGGTCGAGTCCAAATATATGACAGCACACTGCACGGCAGTGTTGGTTTGTTTGTAAGGACCAATGATGTCGGGGGTGTTTTTGATCAAGTCAATGGCATGGCTGAACAACCAGCCCTTGTCTTTAGCGTCCGGGTTTTGTTGAGCGACATTGGGGTCTCTCAACTCGGCAACCGTCTTGGGTGAGCGCAAGACATGCACCTTCACCTCTTTATGTGGTGTAGGTGAGTCCACGTTGTAGCCGAAGATGCCTTGATGCAGCTTAGTCTCTTCAACAAACTGAAAGGACCGGTTGCTCAAACCGAGGCGGTGGAACTCGTCCTGAGTAAATGCTTGCATCATTCTTGCGCCCACTTTGATTCTTTGAATGGCTGTGTCCAAGTTGGCATATTGTCCCTGGTTCACCTTGTACTTCGGCATGTCGTATGTTCCGTTGGAGTCTCTGCCCATGATAACGCACAAGTGGACCGGCTTGTTCTGTGGCAATTCATTGAAGAAAAGCGTAAGTTTACCCAGATCAACAACATTCTGGTGGTTCACAGGGAATCCGTTAGGATCCAAGTGTGCCTTGTCTAGGATATGTACCTCGAAGTCGTTTGCTTCACCAGGCGATACATGCACAAAAGCCTTGAATTGGCCGTTGTTGACCTCATGGAACTGCGGAGGAAAAACCTTATTGGAATTGTTCACAAATTGAACGAGCCCACTCTGGACATGACTTGTCGTTCTACCAGAGACAATGACAGCTGGCAGTGATACAATTTCACCGCTGTTGTAATTGAAGGTAATTGTCATTGTGGTGTTGTGGCGATGCTTTTCTATTCAATTTTTTGGCTGTAAAAGTTGTCTTTTTCTGTGGTGGCTTGTCTTTCTAACAACCTTCTCTATCTCCTATAAAAAGAAGCGAGACTTCGGAAGATACACCGGAGTGAGATAGTGTGCGTGCGGCTGCGCGGTTGTGGAGTATCAAAACAAACCAAACAAGTGCATTCTTAGATTTAACGAAATGAAGCACAACACTAGGGCGGCACTCGAAAAGGGGCCTGGTCGGTCCTCTAGTGATGCAATTGATCTTTCTGACAGTGAGGATAAGAGGGACCTGAGTTCTCCAGAAGTGGAGCGTTTTGTGGAGTCCATGCTCCGTATGGAGAAGTCCAAGGGGGATGATACAAAAAGCCTGAAGAGCTCGAAGAGAAAAGACTCTGGCAGCAAGCGCAAGAGAAGAAGAAGCTCCAAAATCAAGAAACCAAAGTTGGGAGACGTGGACGAGCCCAAGGAGGCAGAGGAGGACTTGAAGGAGACTGAGGCAGAACTCAAAGAAGAGCTCGAGCGGGGACTCGTTCCTGAAGCTGCTGTTGAGTCGTCCTCGGAAGAGGAAATAACTATCGTTGAGGAGAAGGAGCTGCTGCCTCGACAGTTGCGCAGAAGGAGAGCTTCACTGGGTCTGAATAACACGCCCAAGAAGGTTAAGATTGCAGAGGAAGTCAAATCCGAGAAACTATTTGAGAGTTCGAGCTCCTCTGACGAAGAGGAAGCCGAAGTCAAGGAAGAGGAAGCACAGGTCGACGAGACGGGTTTCAGCTCTGGCACAGATCCAGATGTGAGCTATGACACCGAAGAAGTCAAGCCCAGAGTCAATGGCTCAAGGGCTCGCAAGACCCGCCATTCTTTGAGAAGCAAGGCTCAGGAAAAGCTGAATCCGGACGACCCAATTGACGTGGATGAAGAGGTCAGTACGAGTGAAGAGTCCCAGGACGACATCATGGAGGAACCTGCCGTGATTGAAATTGCGAGCGACAGCGACAATGAAGGCGACGAGGAACTCAAACCTGTCCCTCACACAACCTCTGATGGGCCTCGCTCTCAAATCCAGCTTCTTTCGAATTTCAGCCATGAGCTCTTGTCCCTGCCCACAGACCCTGACATTAATACTGACACTGTGAGTATACATGAGCTTTTAGGTGCAGAGGATTTGACGGAAACAGTCCAGTTCAACTTCAATGTTGATATAGACTACTTTTTGACTTTCTTTCACCCGAACTTCATCAAGAAGCGCAATAAGATAACGTTTATCACTGGCACTCCGTTCCTTTCGTCTCACCCAAAGCAGAAGGAGATCAAAGAGAAGTACGACATCAGCGAGATTATTGCAAACCTTCCCAACAAATTTGCTTCTCATCATACGAAGATGATGGTGAACTTTTTTGCTGCTGGTGCTGTCGAGATTGTGATAATGACCGCTAATATTACGCAGTTAGATTTCAACGGTCTCACTCAAGCGTGTTGGAGATCAGGAAAGCTCTACCCTGGTAAGACGGAGGGGTTGACCGGAAAACGTTTCAGGTTGGATCTCATGCGCTACCTAGCGAGATATAAACAAGACGTCACCAACAGCTTACTCAAGAAGCTCGATCATCTCGACTACAGTGCAGTCACCGTAGAGCTCGTCGCATCGGCTCCAGGCACTTACAATATCGAGGATGTGCCAAAAGGCGATATTTATGGATTTGGGAAGCTCAGGCAGGTTCTCGAACGAAACGATCTCCTCCTAGATTCCGAGGAAGGAACTCACAACATCTTGGCGCAGGTCACCTCGTTAGCGTATCCTTTCAAAAGTGCAAAGGGCGAGACCGCATCGGTGTTCAGTCATCTTCTTTGCCCTCTTTTCTTCAAAGAGTGGGAGAAAGACCTTTCGCCTGGTGCTTATGCTTTTGAAGAACATCAAGCAAATTTTGACTACCAGCCTCATATTGTGTTTCCGACAGTTGACGATATCAGGCACAGCAATTTTGGCTACATGACGGGCTCCGCTATTCACTTCAAATATCAAGACTCTGCTACTCACAAAGCCCAATACGAACAAAACATCAAGCCGTATTTGCGCAAGTGGAATCATAGCGAACGCAAAACTGGTCGTGAATTGATTCCTCCTCATGTCAAGTATTACGCAGTTGACAACGCTGACGGGTGGAAATCTCTAAAATGGGTACTCATCGGAAGCCATAATCTTTCAAAACAGGCCTGGGGAGCTCCAAAAGCTCGTTCAGGTGGAAATCTTTACGAAGTGTCGAGTTATGAACTCAGTATTTTGATCCCCGAAAAAGAGAAGCCACTCGTGGCGACTTACAAAAGAGACACGGATAAAAATGCTGGAAAGCAGCCTGTGCGGTTTCCTTTCTCGTTACCTCCCACGCCATATGGTGCTCACGACAAGCCATGGAGTCCAAGTGCGGACTGCGGCAGTAAAAAGGATCGCTGGGGCAACCTTCATCATGGAGGCTTCTCGTTGTAACATTATGTAAACTATTTAATTGTAAGCGAGTTAATATATGTCATTAATCGCGTCAATCATGGGAATATATTATGAGTAGCTCAATCGAGACAGCCGAATTAAGCAATAATTAATTATCTTTAGCTTCAAATGCTTCATAATGTGTATCAAAATGTTATAACACTTTGTTTGTTTAGTCATGAATATATTCTAACACTAAGTTTCCCACCAGAATCCGTGAGTTTAATCGATTTTTCATTTTTCGCAGCCAAATTGTTAAAACTGGTACAATTCAGCAACACTATACAAACAGAATCCCTCAATTTTTGAAAAACTCTTTGCTTTATTCAACCTTTTCGAATCCCAGGGTGATCTGGTTAATCGTGCTACAAAGAAAAAATCAGTAGTGCATTGTACATTTTATTATAAAAGTCTTTCTATTTCTCATGGTAGTTACTAAGGACGCGCGGATCAACTAGACGTGTATTCGCATCAACAAACATTGCAACCACAACAACTCCACACAAGCCATGCACATCAAGAAAGTAACCGTGCAAGGCTTCAAGACCTTTAAAGCCACAACGGTAGTGGACGACTTGCTGCCAGAATTCAACGTGGTGGTTGGCAGAAACGGCTCAGGAAAGTCCAACTTCTTCGCTGCCATCAGATTCGTCCTTCTGGATGCGTACACACACATGACTCGTGAGGAGCGTCAGGGTCTTATTCACGAAAGCTCAGGAACCGTAATGCTGGCTTTTGTCGAGATTGTGTTTGATAACTCGGACAAGAGGTTCCCTCTTCCTCATGAAGAGGTAGCTATTCGCAGAACCATCGGTTTGAAAAAAGATGATTACTCGCTAGATGGAAAGCTAGTGACGCGTTCCGATGTGATGAACTTGCTCGAGAGCGCCGGATTCTCAAGACTGAACCCTTACTATATCGTACCTCAGGGAAGAATCACCTCCATCACAAACTCGAGAGACTCCGAAAGATTGAACTTGTTGAAGGACGTGAGTGGCGCCAAAGTGTTCGAGGCCAAGCTCAAGGAGTCGTCCAAAGAAATGGCGAATTCCGATTTCAAGATGCAGCGCATCAATGAAGCTATGGAAAGGCTTGATGACAAGATAGCAGACTTGGCCATCGAACTGAATGATTTGAAGGAATTCCAATCTCTCGAAAGCAATAGGAAAGTTCTAGAGTTCCACTTATTTGATCGCGAGTTGAACAGTCTCAACGCCCAGAATGAGAATCTCGACGAAACCTACAGCGCCTTGCTAGCTCAAACGAGGAAGGACTTGGAGGATATTGAGACCAGAGAGAAGCTTTGTGAGGATCTTCAGAGCAAAATCAAGAGCACACGTCATGCCATCACATTGGCTACTTTAGAGAAGCAGCAGGCTGATTCTGACTATTATCGTCTACTCCAAGACATCGGTGTAAAGGAAGCAAATGAAAAGGAGCTTGAGCTGAATCTTGGAAATGCACAAAACGAGGCTCAAGAACATGCTCAAAAACGTGAAAAGTATGCTGCCTTGCTCCAAGAACACGAGGAGACTATTAATTCACAGCTTAAGCCTCAACTAGATGAATTGCTTGAGAACGAGGCACGACTCAAGGAGGAGATCAACAAGCTCGGCGCACAACAGGCAGCTCTTTACTCTAAGCTGAACAGATTTAAGAGCTTTTCCGACAAGAAAAGCCGAGACAAATGGCTCAAGGATGAATTGAAGGCACTCAAGGAGCAACTTGTCAAGAAACGTCTGCTTCATCAAAAGGCTGTTGAGGAACACAGAGATCTCGAGAAGAAATTCGAGGAGGTGAAGCAACTTGTCAAAGAAAGCAGGCGCTCCTCTGACGAAAGTGCTAGCCAAATGGCAAACAGGAGTATCGTCACGGAAGTGAGCAAGACCAAAGCTTCTCTCGCGGATCTTACAGAAAAGCGGAAAGCTCTCTGGAGAGAGGATATCAAACTTCGATCCCTACATGAAGCTACTGAATTGGAGCTTTCTGACGCTAATCACAAGGTGAGTCTGACAATGGCTCGTTCCCAAGCGGAGGGATTGAGAGAAGTGCAGAATATTACTGAACGTCTCAACTTGCAAGGATCTGTGTATGGCCCGCTTTCTGACTTGTTTGTTGTGTCCGATAAGTACAAAACTGCAGTTGAAGTAATTGCAGGTGCTTCCTTGTTCCATGTTGTCGTCGACAACGACGACACAGCTCTGATCATAATGAAGGAGTTACAGAGATTGAAGAAGGGTAGAGTGACCTTCATGCCTCTCAATAGGATCTACACTCCGCCAATTTCCTTCCCAAGTCAAGAGGAACAAGACTTCATCCCTCTTATAAAGAAGATTAGACATGACGAGGACTTGGTCGGAAAAGCTATTGAGCATGTGTTTGGCCGTGCTATCGTATGCAAGGACCTCCATCGTGGCGCTGAACTAGCTAGATTGCACAAACTTACTGCAATCACATTAGATGGTGACAGAGCAAGCAATCAGGGTGTGATGACCGGTGGTTTCAGAGAATACAAAAATTCAAGGCTTGATGCACTCAGAAGTCAGACTAAGAAGAGAAATGAGCTTAAAAGACTACTGGAAGAGATTAAGACATGCTCCAAGAAACTACTGGATGTTGATAAAGATATCACTGATTGTAATGCCAAATTAGATGGCCAAGTGAACGAGTTGAACACGTTGAAGTTGGATCATGAGAGAAGAAAGGGCGAGTTGAGTCAACATCTTAACAATAAGTTTTTGATTGAGAAAATGGTATTGACTGCTAATAGAGAAGTTTCCAACATCACCAACAGTCTTGGATCCATTGATGCCAAAATTGTGCAATACCAGGATGAGCTTAAATCTCCGTTCACCGATCAATTGAGTGTTTCTGAAGCCAAAAAACTTGAGGATCTCAACAGCAGTCTTGACGCTCTCGAACGTCAACTTGATCAGGTTGTCTCTGAGACTTCGCTGAAGGAGACTGAAATCGCCAAGCTCGAAGCTCAGTGCGCCAATTGGAACTCACACATAGCTGTCGAGTTCAATGAATTCAGCGAACGTGAAAAGAGCATAGAGCTTGCTAGCTTGCAGAAGGAGCTCGGATCGTTACGTTCTAGAGTGTCAGCGGCGAAACGCAATTGTGACAAGATTGGCAAAGATTTGGAGAAGCAGGAAACAAAGCTCACAGAACTTCAAAGTAATCTTCAGGAAGCTAACCAGGAGCAGGGTTCACTGGTGAAGCGCCTCGAAAAGTTGAGCAAGAAGACGGAGGGCATTCACTCTAAGAAGTCGATTCTTGACACCAGAAGGAAGGAGCTTCAGGCGAAGGTGGGTAATCTTGGAGTCTTGCCAGAGGAGGCTTTTGAGGATGCTAAGTTTGAAGAACGTTCTCTGGACGATCTTCTTGCAGAACTCAATTCAGTGAATGGGGATCTCAAGAAGTACTCACACATCAACAAAAAGGCGTTGGAGCAATTCAACACGTTCAAGAAGGAACAGGAAGATCTTGTGGCTAGGAAAGAGGATATGGAGAAATCGAAAGAGTCGATTGAGAAGCTTATTGAATCATTGAGCCAGCAAAAACACCATGCTATTTTGAACTGCTTCAAGCAGGTGTCGAAGAGCTTCCACGAGATATTTGAAAAGCTAGTGCCTAATGGAACAGGAGAGTTGGTTATGCAGAAGAAGGATGGAGTCACTGACGAGCAGTCGCCAGACTTATATCGTGGCGTGGCGCTTACCGTTTCTTTCAACTCCAAGAGCGATGAACAACAGCACATTGAGCAATTGTCGGGCGGCCAGAAATCTCTTTGTGCTATTGCACTCATTCTCGCCATCCAGAGATGTGACCCGGCTCCATTCTACTTATTCGATGAGATTGATGCCAACCTCGATACCCAATACCGAACCGCTGTGGCCAACATGATCAAAGCCTTATCACGGGATGCTCAATTTATTTGCACCACATTCAGACCAGAAATGCTTCAGGTGGCCGACAATTTCTACGGCGTATCGTTTGCCGATCAGGTAAGCACCATTACGGGCATCGAGCGTGCCGAGGCACTTCTGTTTGTGGAGGGCCAGCGTTAACTAATTATTTGACTATAGATCAATGCAATAAACAAAAGAAGTAATGAATCGTAATAGCTAGACGAATTCCAAATTTAAGCTTTTTTCCCTTTGGGGCTGTGCCTGACATCTTGCATCGCTCTGATTGGGAACCCAGTATGTAGAACATCAACCCACATTCTCGCGAGGGTCCCTACTGCAAAACGAAGCCCACGTTCTTTCACCCATAATGCCCGATAAGATTCTTCTGCCCGAGCAGATCCAGAATCTCATTGCTCAGGGTAAAGCCATCGTCATTTACAAAGACTATGTGCTTAATCTCACACCTTGGCTTCCATTCCATCCTGGAGGAGACAAGGCGGTATTCCATATGGTAGGCCGGGATGCCACAGACGAGATGCTAGCCTACCACGGGCCCGAGGCCATAGCTGTGTTTCATAAATGGAAGGTCGGAAGGATCAACTATCCCTGGAAAAATATTCTTCCACCGATCCAGGGAGCTGTTTACAGAGTTGGGGAAAAAGCTCACCGCGATAAACTAGGAGACAAACTCGACGCCTCAGGCAGGGAATCGTCGTCGAGTGTGGACATTTCCAGTGCTAGCTCTTCTGATGTTGACGTGGAAGAGCCTCCAATCTCGGAGAAATACCATAAAAGCGGGTACCCACCGCAGAAAATATCCCCTGTCGTTCCCCAGAATATCGAGGTGGTGTCAGAAAATAACGTCGACGAGGTTTTCCCGGTCGATCGGAAACTGGTAATTGTCGACCCCAAGGAGAGTCTCAAAAACTACGACAACGAGCTTTCCCGCCGTGATCTTCTCTCGCTTCCGGCCCTCGACTACGATACCCAGTCCACTCTCAGGGACAAATACAACAGCCTTCACGCCAAGGTGATTAAAGCAGGCTTGTACCAGTGCGAGTACAGCAACTACATCAGAGAACTTGTTAAAATCGGGTCTCTCTTACTCTATTCGTTTTCATTCCTTCATTTGGGCTACTACACCATCAGTGCCGTGCTTATTGCCACGGCATGGCATCAAATGACGTTCATTGCACACGATGCTGGTCATGTTTCTATAACTCACAACTATCAATTTGATAATGTATTTGGTATGGTTATAGCGTCCTGGTGTGGAGGTCTCTCGCTTGGATGGTGGAAACGGAACCACAATGTTCACCATCTCATCACGAACGACCCCGTCCACGACCCAGACATCCAGCACTTGCCTTTCTTTGCGGTGAGTGTGAGGTTGTTTGAAGATGTCTATTCCACATACTATGACAAATTCTTGTGGTTCGATGCTGTGGCCCGGAAGATGGTGCCCTTTCAAGAGTACCTCTACTATCCAATCTTGGCCTTTGGTCGCTTCAACTTGTACAGATTGCTGTGGACGCACGTCTTGATGGGCGAAGGTCCCCGTCGTGGTTCAGCTGCATGGTTCAGGTGGTTCGAGTTGGCTGGGTTGTCCTTTTTCTTCTACTGGTTCTTCTACATCATTGTTGGCCACAAGGTCGAGGGCGGCTGGAACAAGACCTGGTACGTGATGGCATCCCACATGTGCACCATGCTTGTTCATGTTCAAATCACCCTCTCCCACTTTGCAATGTCTACGGCAGACTTGGGTGTGAGCGAGTCTTTTGCATCCAGACAATTGAGAACCACCATGGATGTGGACTGTCCTCAATGGCTTGATTTCTTGCACGGTGGCCTCCAGTTCCAGGCTATCCACCACTTGTTTCCACGTATGCCCAGACACAATCTCAGGAAAGCACAGCCGTACGTGCTTGACTTTTGTCAGGAAGTCGGGTTGCCATATTCTATTTATGGATTTGGCAAGGGTAACGAGATCATCATTGGCAAGCTAGCAGAAATCGGCAAGCAGTGCTCCATCATGTTGGATTGCACGAAGAAACTACAGGAGGAGAAGACTCCAGTCACGGATATGATTTAGGTTACATAGGTAAAATGGCAATGCTGGTGATGGATATGCGATATGTATGCTAGGTGTTCACGTCGTGGTCTATCTTCCCCTGTTGGTCCAACCACAAGAGGAAGTCGAGAACCTTGTTGTTCTCATGCTCGTAAAGGTCTCTTTGAACAAGTTTCTTGTAGAAAGATTTGTTGTTTGAAGGTTCATTCTTGTATCTTTGAGGCACGGCAACCTCGATGCCGTTGATGATCTGAACCTTGGAGTTGGACAGAGGCAGGTTGGCAGCCTCATGAAGGTTCTTGCACTTATTGCCGAAACGGCATTTCTTGTTTTTGGCAAAGAACCTGCAAACGTTCTGCTTCTTGGGCTTTTCTGGCTTTTCTTCCTTCCGCTCCAGCTGCTGTTTGAGCTTAGCTTCCACGTTCTTCCTTGTGGGCCAATTTTTCTTTCTTTCCTCGATCCACTTGGCAATGTCTTCTTCTGTCTGCAAGCTGATGGTCGTACCCTCGATGAAGATGGGTTCTTCTGCTGGTTTCTCAGGTTCCTTCTTCTCCACGATTGATGGTTGTGAAGGAGGGGAGACCAGGTTCGGTAGATGGGTTGGGAGATCTAGTAGAGGAGATGCGTATTTTGCTCTTTTGGCAGCCGGGCCATTTTCGCTATCTCCTCGCTTTCCTGGTGGAGGTGGACCGTAGTTGAAGCTCATGGCGGTGTATTTGAGATGATGCGACTGCGATGTGATGAGCCTGGGGAGGGTGGACAGATGAACGAAGACAAATTATGGAGGAGCCATGAGAGGTGGAGGTCTACCTTTTTTCGACAATTTGGTCTAAAAAAATACAAGAACCTAGTATTTCATCAAATATATTGCAGTGGTGAAATTGGCTGTGGTGATGGTGATTCGCAGCCATGCTGTTCAGTGGGGAAGGGCATGAGGTACCATGAAGAGAGATGTTATATGGGAGAAGGGCGACAAAAAACTAATGGAAGCATACAAATCGCAACATCCAAATTCGTCTGACCATTTTGACCTTAAAAAATTATTGTGTTTCAATACTACTGTTGACGAAGCTTATGTCATTGTCTGCTCAGCGGCCCCACTAGTCGACAAAACACCCTCTTCAGTGGATCTCCTCCATGCCAGACCCAGATCACTCTACCCTGCCTAACCTACGACAGAACTATTTAAATGCCTCGCCGCCCGGCTATTTATGATCCTCCTAGGTCGGCTGAGTCGACGTTATGGCTTTGCATGGCAGCGGCACGGTGACTCAAACCTGCCTCCATCTCACAATAGCAAGGCACCGGAGCTAAAAATATCGGATTCTGGGGGGCCTCTTCCGCAGCCTTGGCACCCTAGGCACAGGTCGCCTCGTCAATTCAGGAACTGACTGCGGGTAACCATACAGCCCTCCAACGAAACCTTCACAGAGGTCGAGTGTCATTTTCATTCCTGTGCTACAGGCCGTCCGCAGTAGGAACCCTCGTGTCTTTGGCGGCTAATCCATAGCCCCCCCCATGCCAGTCGTGCAATCTCAACCTCCTTCCTAGATCTGCCAAGTAATCCACCGTCCGATGCGGTCCATTTGTCAAAACGTCGAGTATCTCGCTGGCTGCAAAAATGTCGCGGCGCAGTAGCCAGCGTGATCCGCACAAGCAGATCGACATTACCCACACAGTCTCTCTATAGGTTCGGGTCCGTTTTCAGTGAGATAGCCGCCCGGACTGCGCGAGGGCTGAGCAACAGCCGTATTGTGACCGTCCAGGACAATGAGGCCTTTCGTGCTCGTTTTTGGGCCAACGGCGCTGACTGTTCCATGCATATGTCACTGGGCGATCGGCGTGAGCCCTCGGAATTGCTCGCACTGCCGGTGATATATAAACAACTGCTGCTGCTCGTTTTTTGTTCGTCAACATCAACATGGTATGTTTTCCCCACACCCTCCCATTTTGGTCTGCCCGACCAAACCTGGGCCCCTAGAGTAAAACCTCATCTAACATTCAGTCCTACGGTCCTCCCCAAGGCGGTTATAATCAAGGCCCCCCACAAGGCGGCTACTACAACCAGGGACCTCCACAAGGAGGCTACTACCAACAACAACAGCAGCCAATGTACGTCCAGCAACCTCCTCAGAAAGGCGGTGGCGGTGGATGCTGTGCGGCCTGCTGCGGTTGTCTTGCTGCTGTTCTTTGCTGCTGCTGCGCTGAAGCGTGCTTGGGCGGCTAAGCTGAAAATCACCCACAAAAGTCAGGAACGTTTGTATTGCTCAATAGATTCTATCAACGGCTACGGGCCTTAGTTTCTCTTTTTCGACGTGGAGTTCTTGGGCAACTCCTTCGAGTAGGGAATGAAGTCGGGCTCGCCTGGAATGTACTTTCTCAACACCTCGGGCACAACCAACCCGTCCTCCTTCTGGTAGTTCTCCAAAATGCAGCAGAGCGCTCTCTGCGTGGCAGACAAGGTCGAGTTCAAGCAGTGCACGTACTTCTTCTCGCTCTGGTTCTGCTGCTTGATACCGCAACGGATCTCGAGGTTTCTCGACTGGTAGTCCGTACAGTTGGAGCACGACACCAACTCCTTGTACTCCTTCTGGAATGGGAACCATGCCTCCAAGTCGAACTTCTTGGCGGCAGCGTTGTTCAATTCACCAGACACAATGCCCACAACTCTGTAAGGAAGACCAAGCGACTTGTAGAACTCCTCAGAGGCACCGATCATACGGTCAAACTCCTCCCAAGACTTCTCGGGCTCCGTCAACACAAACTGCTCAATCTTCTCGAAAGCATGCACTCTGAAAATACCCCAGGCGTCCTTACCGTGGGAACCAGCCTCTCTTCTGAAACAAGAAGAGTAACCAGCGTATCTGATAGGCAACTGCTCAGCAGGGCTCTCGAACCACTCGTTGGAGTGGTAGGCAGAGATTGGCTGCTCAGAGGTGGCGATAAGGTACTTCTCGTCCTCACCGTCCATGACCTTGTACAACTCCTCGTCGAACTGGGACAACTGGGCGGTCTTGGCCATGACTTCCTTGTTCATCATCACAGGAGCCTGCAAAGGAAGGTAGCCCTTGCCGTAAAGGAACGACAAACCGTAGTTGATCAATGCCTGGTTCAAGAAAACACCCCACTGTCTCAAGAAGTAACCACGGTGGCCCACAATCTTGACACCTCTCTCTGGGTCGTAACCGTCCAATCTCAAGAGGATCTCGTGGTGGGACAAGGTAGCTGGAGCGTTGGTGGCAGCGGCGACCTGGCCAATTTCAGACAATCCCTCTGGCTTCCAGGTTCTCACAATCTCGTTGTTCTCCTCGTCCATGGAGTCAACAACACTGTCGTGAACAATGTTACCAATCTGGTTGACCTTGAATCTCAAGTCAGCGTCAGCCTTCTGCTCGGTCTCGGTGAGCTCCTTCTTCTCGTTGGTGAGCTGGTCCTTCTGGGCCAAAAGCTCAGAGGCATCCTCCTTGGCCTTGAATTTCTGGCCGATCAGCTTCTGCAAAGCGTTCAACTTCTTGTTCAACGCATCCAAGTCGAATCTGATCTTGGTCCAGTTCTTGTAGTCGGCGATGATCTCGTCAACAAGCTCGACAGAAGCACCTCTCTTCTTCTGAGAAGCCTTGATCTTTTCGGGCTCTCCACCCTTTTCAGCCAAAAATGCGTTGATGTCCAACATGATGGTGGTCTATCTAGGGAAACTTTTTTTTTTCATATACGTCGCGGGTCGTACACGACAATGTCTACTGGGGAGAGTGGGATAAGGCAGGGGTTTGAATGAATTTGTTAAAAGTGTCATTGACTGATTCATTTGATTTATTTGATTTAGAGATGACTCATTTAAGGTTTGATGGTGGTGAGTTGTTGAATGGTTGCAAAACGCGATGCGCATACAAGTGGTCCGTCTGAGTCAGGGTGGAGAAGATCCACATTGGGAATTTCATGTTTGAAGGATTGAGCACAGGAGTGGAGTCATATTTTTCGTCAATGGATTGTGACTAATTGACAAAGAATTTAATATTCGAGAATCATGAATCTTGAATATTTAACTCAGGCACGAACAGAGTAGATTCTGGAGCTAATGTATGATGCGTTAGTCTACCTATCGGAGAGGATTGGAGACAAAATTGGCTTCGAGAATGGCACAGAAAATAGCTAAGAACACTCAATGATGTTTATATATATCTAACAATCTCACTCGATCGGTAAGTTACCATAGCTCGGACTCTTTCATGAAAACTCACAATAGTATGTTTCAATGGGAGCATCCTACGAAATGGATCCCTAAATCTTACTTCCAATTTGCTCATTCGACAACCACGCTAATTGCTATATATCATTCAATTGTAAATCGACTTATTATAGCCGTATCTAGTACACCGAATATCACCAGGAAATGGCTGCGAATGTATCTTCGCACAGCAATAGTGAACTGACTATCCATACTTTCCCCACAAAGTCTTTATACCCAACCTAAAGAACAAAACTCAATGGCCCACACACTCCAATGCAATCACTTCTACTAGAGCGCAAATGTGGTCGGATATCAAATCACGAGTTTGTTCAAACTATCACAGAGTCTCTCTACAGCAGTCTACGACAGGTTGAAGATGAAGACAAGACATTTCCTACCAATTGCCACGGCGGTGCTGCAGTAAACAGCTTAGCCTTAGAGACAATCGATCACAGGTACTTGTTCAGCGGTTGTGCTGACTCGTCACTCAAGCTTTGGGATCTCAAACCAGACGAAGATGAGGACCCTGATGAGTACAAGACAATTGCGCAGATTCCGAGAAAATCGGCCCATCAGTTCGGCATTTCTGCTGTTAAGTGGTGGCCTTTTGATACTGGTCTCTTCACTACTGCATCTTTCGACCATACGGTGAAGATCTGGGACACCAACAATCTCGAAGTAGCACATACCTTCGATTTGACCAGCCGAGTGTACTCAATTGCAATTAGTGCCAGTCAGCAAAATGAACATTCGGCTCAGGCTACTATTGCAGTTGCTAGTGACCAGCCTTTTATCCGACTACTAGACCTCAGGGCAGGATCCAGTGCACATACTCTTCCAGGCCATAAAGGCAAGACATTGGCTGTAGACTGGCATCCCAATAGACCATATCTTCTTGCTCTGGGTGGATACGATGGTGAGGCTAAAGTTTGGGATATACGAAGAAGCGACAGTTGTTTGTGCCGTTTGGACCTGACTAAAACCAACGAGAGAGACTTGCAGACTGACTGGCTCAATCTCAAGTCTGAAGCGGTGAAGGCACATGCTGGACCGGTCAATGCTGTGCTTTGGGACGAAATGGGAACTACATTGTACACGGCTGGCAACGACGACAAGGTACGTGTTTGGGATATGATAGCTACTAGAGCACCTCCACTTAACAAGTTGGTGAACTACGGGCCGTTGACGAGAAACAAGTACTTGCAGTCTCTACCGTTGATGTTGAGTCCGCAAAATGAAACAGAGATCCAGCACTTGTTATTTCCATCAGACAACGGAGACATCTTAGTTTTCAGAGCGGCGGATGGGAAGCTTGTAAGCAGGCTTCAAAGAGGTTCCCATGCGAATGCCACGAGAACAGCATCAATGGTTTACGCTGGCCCATTTTCGGTTAAGTACTTTTGTGGTACCATGGACGGTGAAATCATCGTTTGGGAAGGTGGTAATCGGGCCGGTCGGACCATTGAGGACGACTCGGAGGATGAGTATACACAGCTAGAGGCCAAGTTGTTCCAGAACAACAACCAAAAAGCAGAGAAAGAGAAGCTTTACGACGATCCGTATTTCAAGAGGCACGGCCAGGACAATTGATGCTGCTGTTGAGGAATCTGTACAATTCGTGCTTCAAATCGGCTGCTGCTATCAAAAAATACAGAGGTGAATGCCTTGAAAAAATCTGAAAAAACATCCAGTCACTTTGAGACTTCGACCGATGCATTGAGGGATACAATTGGCTCTGGATTTGTGTCAGCCTTGCTATCGCTCTTCATACATACAGCGACGATCCCAAACTTTTGTCACTCGCTGCAAGGGAAACACATAAGTTTTTCCCAGCACTTAATCAAATGTAATAGAAATAGTAAATCTACAAAATAATCAAATTCAGGTGGTTTCAAAGCACCCGCTTCTGAGACACCGGTGAAGTGCGGTACGGGTGCTTCAAGGTACATCGCGAAGTAGGAACATTTCAAGACTCCAGCCCAATCAACAACCACAGTGCCCTATGAAACTAAAACTTCAGGTGGTTCTTATACCAGTGACGCTGGCTGAGATGCCCACATCCAGCATAGCCACCTTTAAAAAATTCCTACATCTCACCGACCCAGAGAGCTCTGTGGGGCAGGTTTGCGATGCTCTTATAAAAAGGTACAACAGGCTTTATCCGGAAGCAGACAAACTCCAAGTAGAGGGCATCCAAGATGACGACCGGTGTGACTTGGACCCGGATTTTGCCGCATCAGACGTGTTTCAATCGGGCGATGTGGTCCGTGTTCTTGTTGATAATTTACTACCGACCTACTCAAGAGACACATCAATGATACTTCCTGATGTTACAACTGCAACTGCCGACGCCACAACAGGCTCCAAAAGACGAGCTGATTCCAGTGAAGCCAACGATTCACGAATGTTGAAGAAGTCGCGTACCATATGGGGAATTCGCCAAGATTCACCAAGTGAAGCGGCTGAAACCGCTCCGAAAGCTGTTCCAACTAATGATCTGGTGACGAAATCCCCGGTCCTACTCCCTCCACCATCGCATCAAACTCCTGGTTCCAAGATAATACCGCAAAAGAAACCCTCACCCGCGTCCTCCTCTGGCAGAAGAATAACATCAGGCATGCTTAAATTGCCGGATGAGAGCGAAAACAGTACTGAGAGCGTGAAAAAGACTCCTCAGGCTGTCAGTCAGTCGCCAGAGCATGACGAAATAGATGACGGTACGGATAGTGACGACCTGGTCTCCCATAGGCTGCTCAAGCACAGGAAAGAGAATGACAAAAACCATGCTACCAAATTAGCTCCTCCCCCTACCGTTCCCACGAAAACACCATCGAAGAAGGAGCCTCTTAATACGCTGACGCCCTATCACAATAGCACCCAGCCACCTCAGCCTCAACCTAATGCATCTCAAGCTCCACCAATCACGCAAATTCACCAGCAACAGCACTTCCAACCGGCACCCCAGGCTCTGCAGCAAGCTCCTCGTCAGAATTATCCTATCAACTCGCCTGCGACAAACAATAATGGATGGCAGCCCACTCAAACTCGCTTACCGCAGCCACAATTTCCTGAACTTCAAAGGCCAAAACAAGTGGGCTCTCAAATGAAGCTTATGCACACATACCGCCAGGGAACTGCTCCTGCTAGTCAATTTGGTACCGCTCCGGTCCCTCATCAACAAGGGCAATTACCACACATGCAGCACAGTGCACCACCCCAGCATCAGAACCAGACTCTTCAATCGCCTTACGCAGGGATCTCTAATATCACTCATCCGTCATTGGCTCCGCAATACGTTTCGCCCAGTGGAAGCTTTCAGAGTCATTTGTCTCCTGCCCCTGGTCCTCAACCACAATTGCAGAGGCCCTCACTGTCTTCCTCACCAGCGGCCCCAGTCCAAAATACCACTCAACATCAACAACATCGAAACACGTCGCTGCTTGAAAACTCATTAATTCGTCAATATCCAGTTACAAGTCCTATCGAGGATCAGAAAATGCAAGAATCTATCAAGCAGCTGATCCATGAGAAGGTTGATGACGCAATGAGAAGGCAGGAGTACCTCGTCAAGCAAGGTGTTGGTAAGATAAGAGAGGAGGAGGAAAAAGAGAAGGAAAGAAAGACTGCTGAGGATAGAAGACGAGATGAGGAGCAACGCCGAATGCAAGAGGAAATGAGAAAGGCCGAAGAGAACCGTATTCTCATGCCTGCTGAAGAGTTGAAGAGGCAAGCAGAATTGCTTGAACAAGAGCAGGAATGGAGGGATAGAACCCTTCTGTTCCAGAAGCATTTGCAACAAAAAGAGGAGCTACTCAAAAAGAAGGAAGCTCTAAGACAGCAAGAAGTTCGAAAGGAAGCAATTTTGAGAAAGCAGGACGATCTCAGACGACAGGCCGAACTCAAGAAGCAGGTTGAGCGTAAACAAGAGGAAGCTTTGCGGCAGCAAGAGCAAACCAAAGCGAAGGTACTTCAAGAGAAGAATTCATCACAAGGAAAAGGAGCTGGTGAAGATATTGCAAACAACACTCAAGTTCATGGCAAAGCGCCACCTGTTCACGTTTTTGATTACGACAAATCTTTACCAAGCAATGTCATGAAGCCTGCTACAGGCTTTGGCGGTCTAACCCCTACTGTTGTTGCACTGCCTCAACCAGAACCTCGTGTCAATAAAACTAATGGGTCTGCTGCCACAAAAGAAAACGCAGGTGCTAACAAAGAATCTTCTAACTCTGGAAAGGCTGCTCATGATGGTGACAAAGAGGATGTTTCTCTAGATAAGGGCGAGATCATGTCAATCATCAGAAACAACATGCGCGTACCTCATAAAATTATCAAGAAACTCTCAGTTCCCACTCCTGATAATACTAAGTTTGCTGCTCACGAGGAAGAACGCAAGCGTCAGATTCGGGAGGAAAATATCGCCAGAAATGCCGCTGAACTCGAAAGCAGGCGCCGCAACGCAGCCGCAGCTCCTCCAAATACTACTAGGAGCTTGCGTTCTCGTGTAACGATCGGTGGAGTGCCAAATTTCGATACAAACTTGGACAACATTGAGGACGAAAGAGATAAGGAGAAGGAGAAGTTGAAGGAGACCAGGGCGAATGCGTTGCCAGCTCCTTTCAATGACTTTGCTAGCAAGTCCAAGCTTTCTTCAATCTATGTGAAGATGAAGAAATTGGACGCGAGGATCGAAAAACAGCACCAGGAACTGCTGAAGAAGATAAAGAGTGAGCCATCTACTCCAACCTTGCAACGAAGTGAAGATGCCTCGCAGATATCAAATGATACTTCCAGTGGACAACAAAGCACGCTTCAAAAATTACAAGCTGCCGCAGAAGATGAATCCGATGAGGGCAATGAAGCATCGGAGAAAGAAGGTAGTGCTGAGGAAGAAGAAGAGCAAGAAGAGGAGGAAGAGACGAACGCTTCATCACAGTCAAGCGAAGATGATGTTGAAATGCAAGACGCAGCTGCCGTTTCTAACAGCTCTGAAGAAGACGCTTCTGTGAATGAATCCGATGATTCGGAGGATGAAGAATCGGAAGATGTGGATTCGGATGCTGTTAAACAACCAAAAAAGAAGATTCCAAAACAAATGAAGCCAGCTGTTGTTAATCAGTCTTCCTCCGCCACTTCAGGCGTCATTAAGCGTGGCAGAGGCAGACCAAGAAAGGACGATCCTCGCAACCTTACTAAGAAAGTTCCGCAACCAAGGGCGTCTCTTCGTACAAGATCTGCAGCTCCAGAAGTTATTGAATTGGAGTCATCGAGTGAGGATTCAAATGAAGAGGACAGTGTTGAGAATGAAGAGCAGATCGAAAACGACAAGGTCACAACTGAAGAGTCCAACCAGGTGTCAGTGGCAACTAGCGCTTTTGAGACTTCCGAGAGTGAAAAACCATTGAACGCTACAGAACAGTCGACAAGAGAAGGTTCTGCAGCTATAAGTGGGTATGATTCGCAAAGGTCTGAATCGCATTATACTGACGCCGAAGCCCCCGATGTACGTGGAAGGGAAAATGATGATGACTCCAACAAGCAAGACGGCGAGGCTGCTTCAGACCCCATCGAAATTGATTCTAAGGCTGGCACTGAAGGCCCTGAGACTCATGTTGACAAGCTGAAATCATCAAGTGGAGATAATGCCAAGGAAGCTGCTCTGGCATCCTCTCTGGTGGAAAATCATCCAAATGTTACTCAAGTTTCGTCACACGCCACCACGGCTACTTCATCATCTCCCTCGGTTGTGCCTGAGCCAGAATCAAGCAAGCTTCCGCAAGAAAATGAGGTTGCCAAGAGAGATGAAGCTACATCTCCAAAAAAGGCCACTCCTGTGAAGGCTAGCATAGAAGTAGCACCTGTTCAATCGGTATCAGCTTCTCAAAAGACTGATGCCTCGCCCACGAAAAAGGTAACTGCATCCATGTTGGTGGCGGCCCTTAATAAGCTGCCCAAGTCCAAAGATGGCCAGAAGGTAGGCTCAAACACTCCAGTGAGCAAAAACATCGGTAATGCGTCGAAGCGTGCATCTCATGGGGAAGGACTGTCGCCAATAAAGAAACTCAAAATAGAACCTCCAAAGGTTGACGGCAAAGTTGAAGACGGAGAGAAAGACGTTAAGCCGGATGTCGTGATATCATCGGGTTCCGAGTCCTCATCGTCCTCATCGTCATCATCTTCATCGGAATCTTCATCAGAATCTTCATCCTCCTCGGAGTCTTCCTCCGAATCTGATTCTGACAATGAGTCCAGCGACGATGCTCCTCAGCCAAAGTCGACGTCGCAAAAGGCTGCGGCAGTTGCAACTGGGAAAAGTGGTGCAAACAGTAAGGTTGAAAAGTCCGATGAAAAATCTCACCTGAGTAATCTCAAAGACTCTGTTTCAGAAAAGGCACTGGTCTCGAAGGAGAAATCGCCCTCTAAGGAAAAACTAGCGAAGACTGAGACAATTGCCGAAAAGAACCCTGTCTCAGGAAAAGGACCAATCGTTGATAAGAAGCCTGTTGTATCAAACGAGAAGAAGCCTATTGAATCAAAAGAGAAGAAGCCTGTTGAATCAAAGCCTGCATCAAGTTCTTCATCAAACTCCAGTTCAGATTCGGATTCGGAATCGAGCGAAAGTCTGTCGGAATCTGAAAGCGAGTCTAAAAAGAAACCGCCAACCATTGCTAAAAGTGCTTTGAAGAAAGTTCCTAGTCTTGTGAGCTCCAGAGTTGTGAAGAAGAACTTCGGCTCGCTTGCAAAACCAACTGCTAAACCCATCAAGGCGCCATCCCCACCCGTTCACAAGCTGACTGAAGGTGTGAGGACCATCACCATTGAGACTCCATTTTCGAAGTCATCTGATGAGGATGAACAAGCGAAGGCAAAGAAGGCGCAGCAAAGGCCAGCACCAACAGCGACGTTGCCAAAATTAAACTCTCTTAGTGATTTACTGAAGCGAGGAGTACCGGATGTACGTGACTCGAAGGACAAGAGTTCTTCTGATTCTAAGAAACAACCTGAGAAGAAGCTTGATATCTCAGAGTCAGAGCTGGAATCGCTGAGTGAGTCAGATCTGAGCTCTGGTTCGGATTCAGACCTGGACTCAGATTCATCCGATGATGAGGAATCCTCGAAGTTCGCCAGCTTGAAGAAGCTTTCTGGTGATGGTGATGCCAAGAAGAGGAAAAAAAAGAGCATGGGTTTTAGCAGTCTCATGAGAGATGCTAACAAAAAGTAACCTGCCTGTTTATATATTGTATCATGCGTGGGAGCAATTACTCCTAATTTATAGAATAGATATTATCTCAAAGCACGTCCGACGACGTCCATGCCCCAAGCACGGTAGTCGAATTTGATATCCTTCTTCTTGCGCTGCTTGATCTTATAAGCATCGTTGATGGAGAACAATATCTGCTCGAACAACTGGTTTATCCATTCCTTAGCCACTAGTGGCTGTTCTAGGTAGAGGGCGCCAACGTACTGCTCGAAGTAATCAGCAATAAACTCCTCCTCGTAACGAGCCTGCTCGTACGGAGGATCGTTCTCTCTGTGACCCGCCAAGTATGGAATATACTCCATCTCGAGCATTTCACGTACAATTCTGTCATCGAGAGCAACGTGGAGGTTGTATGCGACTGCAAGCTTTGACAACAACGTATTGGTTGCCAAGACGGTTCTGAGCAAGGTGTACGTCTTCTTGCCGAACGTCTCGTCAGCGCTGTATGGGTCCAGGTGTCTAAACTTGTACAAAAATTCTGAGGACTCTCCTGCTAAGAACAAGTCTCCAAGCCCATCCAAGAACGATAAATCGTAGCGGATCACGTTTAGGGCCAGCCTATCCACAGATATATTCTTGGCCGTCAAGGACTTGTAGAACTCGTGGTTCTCCAGAAACACGGCTCTGTAGAGCTCCTTGTGCATCAATGCCTTTGCCAACAAGTGCTTCGACTTGATTTGCGGCAAGGGTGGGAGATTAATCGTTAGCGACTCATCCGCCATCTCGACCTTGCGTGGGTATGACTTGTGGTCGTACATCAAACGGTAGTTGATGGAACACGACTTGTAGTACTTGGTAGCAAGTCGTAGTATCACCTTCTCCTGAGGATTGGCAGGCTCGTTCATCGTGAGCTTGTAGTCTCGCAGTTCAAGATACAAATCCAACATGGCATCTGCAAGCTGCTCTATCTTGGACTCGGGCTCCTTTGACATCATATACGCCACCTGGACGTAAAAGGCCCTCACATCCAGCTTGTGGCGGCTCTCCAGAGCTCCACCCACATGTTCCAATACCTTAGGATGTGAAACACAGGCAGTCTGGCCAAAAGATACCAAATCACTCACAACACACTTGATAGATCCACTATCAATCTGTGAAGGTAAGGAGAAAAGCTTCTGGTAAATATGAAGCTTGAGCTTATCCACGGCAAGCATGGAAAGGTGGTGCTTATACCAGCCCTTTATGCTAGCCGGATCTAGGGGAGGGTTCAAAGGGACCATTGGTTTGGTTGATATTGAATTCTGTCGTGATGGTAGTAGCACAACCGTATGGGGGCTTGATACCCGTTTTATAGGCAGCACAAGCCTGCAAAGAGTCATGTTTTGGTGTATTTATGACAGATCTGTTATCACCATACATGCCTTATCACCGCGTGCACTCCCAACGTGGGCACCACGGAGCAAAACAAAGACCGAAGCCTAAAATGGGGCTTTTATTTATTGGTCATTTCATTGTTTTGATTTAGTTGGTGATTTCATACAAAAAGAGGAGCTTGAGTCTCAGAAAGATGAAGAGAATGAACTCCGGAGTATCCAGGGTCCTCCAGATTCGCAGCCATTCTGAGTCACAGCAAACCCTGAATTGCCACCGAATATCTTGTATGCCATAAAGAAAGTGGGGTGATGTATTCTTCTACTGTTACAGGCAGTGGTATGAGTCAATAAAAAGTTCTCTGGCGTCACATTTAGAATCGCTACATGAGGTGGTCTGTGGAGTGAGTCATGTAGCCATTATTTTTTAGGATCAGACAATGAAGGAATTCGTCAAACCTTTAATTTTTTCTTTTCTTGGTCATTTCAGGCCACACTTTCAACATTGCTGCTAAGGCGCTCCTGTTCCTAAAGCCTTTGAGCACGTTGAGCATGTCTCACCTTCTTGACAACCTCCATGCCAATGCCATAAGAAAGCTCATACCCAGATCCGGCTGCACCGTATGCATTGATTATGGGAACTCCATTCTTTGAATCTAATTCAAGATTCACTCCACCCTTTCTGGCCGGTCTGAACCCCACGTTCGTCCTGATAACATCGAAGAAAGCGTTGCCATTTTTGTCTGTTCTCATGAGCTCTGGAAAATACTTCGATGCTCTTTCTTTGATTGCCGTGCTATCTTGCTCCCGCACCGATACATCAGTTTCGTTGATCTGCTTCGTACCACCTATGATCACCCCTCCATTGAGCGGTCTGTTAATGCAAAATGTCCAATCGCCCAGTTTGTGCTGAATCGTGATGGTTTTATCCGCAAGGGCATTATTGTGAGGCAGGTTGACTAAAAGAGTCTGCCCTCTGATAGGAAAGCAGGCGGGATCGTTACTACCGTTCCATAGTAGTCCGTTTCCACTGCAATTTATGATTATGCAATTGGGATCTTCAGAAACCTCAACAGCTTCACTAAGCTTTTCTAGCTTTCGTTTCACGAACTTCACCCCAAATTCAGCCCTGAGCTTCTTATAGAGGAACTGAATGTAGTGTGGGGCGTCCAAAACGAATGTGTCGTACAGAGCACCAAAAGCAAAGCCCTCGGGCACTTCGTCTTTCCCCAATACTCGAAAGTTCTCGATCTCCTCCGAGTATCCTTTGCTCAATCTCTCATACAATTCGTCCTTCTCCACATAGTCTATGCCTTGAACGATTCTCACTGAACTTTCGGGATTCTCACGAGCAAACCTCTTCATACGCTTCCACGTCACTCTAGTCAAGGGATACTCTCGTAGCTCAGCTTCATTTTTCAGCGGAAATGGCCGAAAGTGAGCTCCAGCCCAAGGTGACGTATACTGGCTCAGATAAGGAAAGCTATCTGGGTGGTGCTCTGCCACAATGGTGATAGGGACATTCTGAATATTTTCACATATAGCCAATGCCAGGGAGAGACCCAAAACACCAGCACCAACAATCACGATTTCCTTTGGCATAAAAAAAAGTGGTTCGTTCCAGTAAACTTTCTCCACTGGTGTTCTGCGGTCCTTCATAGACTGTACTAAATGGCTGCAAGAATGGTGCGTCTAATTCCTTATATACCTAGTGATGCTTAAGCAAATCCACCTTCAAGATGTCAACGATCGTCTTTCCGGCAGCAACAACCTCCTCGTCAAAGTATCTTCTACCAGTGAGCTGCAATGCAATTGGGGCGTTCTTGAACTGCTCAGGGTCATACTGATCGTGTTCAAGCTCCTCCAACTTGGTTCTAGCAGCTGGCTTGGGGTCCCATTTATCAAGCTTGGGGTCTTGGTAAAGACCGGTTTGGAAGGCCAATGTGGGGAAGTCAATAAGGTTGAAAAGAGTGGTGTAGGACCAAACGTAGGCGGTCTCTGGCTTGGGTGCGACATTGACGAACGCAGGCGAGATAAGCATGTCAATGTTGTTCTCGTTCAAGTAGTCGGTGTACTGTTGCTTCAACAAGTCTCTGTCAATGCTCATTTGGCGGTTCTCGGCAACACCAAACTCTCTAGAGCCCTCACCGTAGTTCAAACTCCATTTGGTCAACTTGCACAATGGCTCACCGGAGCCAGCCAAAAGCTTCCTTTGCTTGTAGTTACCATCAGCAGAGTACATCTTGTTGACAAGTTCGTATGCAAATTCGGTTCTGAGCGGCTTGTGCTCGATGACTTTAACACCAGCAGCCTTGAGCTTGTCAGCGACATGCTTCAAGCCTCTCAAGATTGGTGGGGTGGGGCTGACAATACCATCGTCGTAGGCAATGGCCACAGTCAAGTTCTCGGGCTTAGGCTTCTCGACCTTTCTCCATGGAATTGGAATCGTGGTGCAGTCAATGGTCCAAGGCTGGCCCTGGTTAACGTAGACATCCATCAACATGTCGATATCGTCAATGGATCTAGCCAAAGGACCTTGCACGGCAGGGACAGACTCTTGACCGCCAGCGGACGAGACGCCTCCAGCCTTGGAGAATCTGCTTGTCGTTGGACGCAAGCCCACGGATCCAGAGAAGGCAGCAGGGCCTCTGATACTGCCACCAATGTCGGAACCAATACCAATTGAGGAGCCACCAAAAGCAGTGATGGCACCTTCACCGGAAGAGGAGCCACCTGCAGTCAAAGAGACGTTGTAAGGGCACTTTGACCAGCCGATGAAGTTGTTGTTGCCGCACAAATGCATCAATGTCTGCGGCTGGTTTGTTCTGACATAAAACACAGCGCCCAACTTCTCCAAGATTTCGGCCGATGGGGCGTGTTTCTCGGGTATATTGACAATGTGAGACACGTAACCACCGTGCGTGATCTTGCCCTTGTAGTTCATCTGCTCCTTCAAGGAAATAGGCAAACCGTGCAAGGGACCCACAGTCTTGCCGTTTTTGGCGTAGTAGTCGTCCAAGTACTGGGCACGCTCCAATCCCTCGTCGGTGAAAAGCTCCAAAGCGCAGTTGGTCAATTGATGGGCGATGGTGGCTCTTTTGGCAAAAGCCTTGAAAACCTCCACTGCAGACCAAGCGCCTTTGGCAATCTGGTTGACAATTCTCGAGGAAGACGAGTCGGTGATTTCGAACTCCTTCTCGGTCAAGAGCTTCTCATCGTAAAGATACTGAAGAGCATTGAACTGCTCCTCGGCCAAGGCCTCAGCAGACTTTGGCACCTGGATCAGGTACTCTTTTTTGATGGCGTTCTCAAGATCAGAACGGTACTTCTCGAGCCTTGGCAAGAACTCCTTGGTGTACAACTCATTGTCTTCGTAGGTGTCGAGCGCGTCGGTAGTGAGGAAGTCTTTGTAGGAGACCATTTTGTGGGATGAAGAAGAAAGACTCAGGTTGGAGATCGGGACTTATAAGCACCGCGATAACGGTAGCGGCTAATCGGCTTTGCCTGCCTATTACGGAAGGTGAGGAAAATGTTGACTCGCTGCCGCGCTAACGCGGGGCCCTCAAAGAGGCACTAGCCGGGCATTGGAAGGCTCAATATTGGAGAAATATGAAAATGGCATTTTGAAAAGGTTGGAATGGCTCTGGTACTTATATAGTGTTTTGTGCACGACATATCAGAGCTGTCATCCTGTGTGCGCAGCGGCTGCAATTAGATAAGCTTGATAAGATGGAGTGGGCTGATGGGGCATTAGATGGATTGTGGGGGAAGTTGATTGAAGAATATCTGTTGATGAACGTTGATTTCGTTCGGGAACATTGTAGATGAGTATGGTGGGTGAATCCATAATTTTGTGTCCTGCGAAATGCTTGTACTGAGATAAGCTGTAGTGGTAGCCATAGACTGAATAGGAAGCATCCACGAGGCCATTGCATTAGTCATTTCTCCAAACTTTTAACTTCTCCGACGAGTCTATAACTTTATTGAAATTGCTCAGTCATCACGTTGCTCGCACGGTTGATTTCGGCTATGTCTGTCGACTTATCATGTCCAAAGGCACCTCTGGAAACGCGTTTTCACCATCAGTAAACCAAGCCCATCATAACCCTCGATCTAATCGACAGAGTCAGCGAGTTTTTGACTCAATCTGGCCAATCTCCCAAAGTAGCCCGCTGCTGAGCTTGTGGTCTAAATGGGGCTTAATTTGGTCTGACTGGCCATATTTCAAAACCATAAATTTTCACTTGGCAGCATTCTTGATACACAAAAGCTAAAAAAAGGCCGATTTAGGATACCTCGCTTATGCCATGCACTCAACACACCCTCAGCCCGCCTGGTCGGGCAAGACAAGCCACTTTGGCCAGTGAAAAAAATCCATCAATGAAAAGTTGTCAATGGGATTGAGAATTTGCAGCTAGTCAAGAAAAGCATCTCTCATTATTTTTCTATTCTCACGGCCTATCACATGTACAACCCGGAGCTGGGGATAGACCTTGCATGTCTCCGATCCTGGTAAGTATTGTCCCTTCAGGGCTACATAACAAGGGGCAAACTAAAATAGAGTCTTTTCTGGGATTCTGCAAGCTTTCATCATTTTTAATTTTCCGGGCAATCATTTGAGTTTTCCACAAAACCACATGTGGGCGGTTATCACAGAAACCACAGTTTTTTAATTCTCGCGCTTCCGTCCGTCCCTGCCCTTGGCGCCTGTGGCCTGTGAGACGTCATAAGGGTGAAAGTAAACAAGCCACATTAGGTCACATTTAGTACGACATGACTAGAGCTGGAAAATTTTTAGTGAAAAAAGGACAACAAGATTTGCATTTAGATTTTTTTTTTATTGGCAGATCTTCAAGGCGGGCCCTAATTAGGCTTGTTTTATCCTTGTTCTACGCTGTAGGAAGGGCTATCTTCGCGAAAAGAAAAAAAAAACAGGCATCTGAGGCGTCCACTGCAAAAAAAAATTACTATACAGCGCCGGGAGCCAGCAGGACCCTTTAGGTAGTGGAAACAAGAGGCGCATGCAGGATTTTGCAACCAGCCACCAAAAGCCACCACGATCGAGACACCCTTACAGCCGTGTTGATGAAAAATTGAGAGGCTCAAGCGATGGCAGCAAGGGATGAGGCAGTGTGGAAAAAAATGAATCCTTGCTCTCGCAACAAGGGATGCTCGAGGCGGAGGTGGAATGCTTCTAGAAGGTGCGTATTCTTTGCAATGGGGCGAGGCTGCCCTAGACAATGGCACATACAATCGAAGAAAAGCCGGAATTCCCATCAATGGAGGAATAAACTTTCTAGGTGCAGCTCAATGGGCTTACGAGATTCTAGCCAAATAATATGTATTGTGGTCCGAAGGGTCCATGGGGGCAAGGGGCCAGCCCTTGCGATGCAAAATAATAATGATATAGAAGTGGTGATAACGAAATAAGTAATTTTAGGGGGCTCAGGCCTTTCTTCGGGTCTTGGACAACCAGGCGTAGCCGACAAGACGATACCTCGCGGTGGTGAGGTTCCAGTTGGTGACAAGCTTGCGGACAAGATTGGGCAGCTTGAATTTGAAAGCAACCTCTGTGAGTGGAGCAGGCGTACGGATCCACCTTGGCTTGACGTACAGCCATAGCGTCTGCAAAGAGTAGAGGGCCAAGTCGACCAAGAACATGGCCACGAGGGGCACTGCCATCATCAAGGCGATGCCAGCAGAGGCTCTCAGCACAAAGTACTCTGCTCTGGAAACGTAGAAGCAGCTCTGTTGGCCCAACAAGGCCAGGCACATGGCGGTGCTGGGATGCATGGCGAATGGCAGAAAAATTGGGGGTTTCTGAAAATTGGATGTTTTCCAGAAACGAGGAAAATGAGTGTTTAAATACACCACGGACACAAGGATAGCCCGAGCTGCGGCCGGCAGAGATAGGGTACGCACAAGCGCCAGGCGCCGGATCTCCAGGGGTGAAGCGAGCAGAGCGAGCAGGACAACAATCCGATTGTTGCGCTGGGACAATAGGATGGGATGTTTTCAAAGAGGAATAGCACTACAAACAAAAAGTTTTTTTTTCTTCTTCTTCTTCTTTTTTAATGCTGCTGCTTTGCGGTTCAAACCAAAAGTGTGTTTTTGTCTTTTGTGGGCTCATCCCCCGTGTGTTTCATCAGCTCCCTAATTATCTGCGGCTTGCTGATCGAGATGGGCCTGCTGCAGCCGAGGATGAGGCTTCCTCGGTATGGCACTTTTAATGGCAAAACGGACCTCGTATCATTTCCTCTGCCTTGTCCTTTGTTTTCTGTCTAATTAGGACGCTTGAATGGCTTTGAACGGGCAAAATATCGCCATATCATCGCATCCATTGTGTGTGAGGTGCTCGCTGTCTGCCCAGTTTCGCAGCCACTGCGGCTCCAGCAACCCGAGTACGAGCAAGAAAGCTTCGTACACGAGGCCCCAAGAATAAGATTACAAATATAAAATCTAAGTACTTTTGCTATTATCAGTCCATTCGTGGTCACACACTGTTTTAACTACACATCGCTACCGCTCGATTGTGGTCATTTTTTCTTATGCTATTGTCTGGTGGGCAGATTCTGGCGCTTCAGCCGCCTGTACCGCGCATCCTCATTCCCGAGCCGGAACTTCTCGGGTGCCCAAGATCTGCGCAGGGATTCCTAATGGATCTTTTCTGTGCATTGGCTGCAAAGAACTGGGGGCCATGGAAATGGAGTAATTGGAGATACAATTGGTCTTAGGGTTTGCAATGCCCAAAACAGTTTTATGCTTATGGGGCATTGAATCATCGTGCGCTTCCGCGCACTGCGCTGCTGGTGAGGTTTCACTTTTTTTTTTATTTTTCACTGGCCTGAAAAGCGGGCGACAGGCAATGCGTGAAATTACGAACTACTGAAAACCGACATCCTGCTTCCCGAGGCACCGAGGAATATCCTGCGATGAGCTTGAAAAGGCCGTACGTGTGATAATGGGCAATTCCAGATGAAACACTATAAATCGGCTGGATTGTTAGCAGGCACTTTTCCAAGGTTAACGTGGTTGAGCCACAAAGTAAGCTTAATTTTCAGTTGAATAAGAAGAAACGGAGTGCCCCACCTGGGACATGGAGAGCACTCCCTAAGCGACATTCCAGCTTTTTTCAGCCCTCCCCTAACTCCCTATCCTAAATAGCCTACTTCCTCTACCAATTGAGCCGAGCCTGGAAATTAGACTTTACGGTGTGCTGTTTGCAGCGTCTGGCCCAGCGTGGCTTCATGGCTTCCCAGGGCCCCTGGCTCCAGTTATTATGGTCAATGGAAGCCACCATGCCCAGGCCTCGCACAAGGCCGATCTCCGAGATTTGCCAGTACTACTTCTGGGCAATGATCCAGAATTGGAAGCCCCGTGTAATAGGAGAGCAGGATCGGTAGATGGGCTGTACCCCAGAAGTTACGCACCACGAACGGCCCATGGGGTGGGTGGATTGATGAATACTCCGTAGAGTTGCATCTTTCTCCGTGGGGTCATTCAGGGGGTGGTGTAGGGCGCCCATGGTGGTTTTTTTTTTTTTATTTTTCATCGGGAAAAAATGATAATTAGACAGTCTCGTTATATTTTTCATCGGTTTTCGATGTAATCGGCCAATGGTGTCTGTGTGGTGCTCAATTGAACTACTGATGGTCGTAGGGAGGTTTGATTGAGTATCTCGAACATTGAACGGTGAGACGATTAAATAAACCGACCAGATTACCGTCACTATGGTGGTAGCGTGGGTTTAATTGGTGTCATCAGAGTTTCTGAGATGTCTCAGTGGGCACTCTCAATTGATGGTATCTTCTTTTCATCAAAGAACAATAATTCAGGGAGAGACTTCTTTTTCTTTTTTTGACTATTTCTTCATTCCTTCTATTTTCCGCCTCCACGGGTCCCGGATTGCTACTCAATTGTCCTAAAAGTACATTACAATTTTGTTTTACCTTTCTACAATTTTACAGTTGTGCCGCAAAACCGCCTGCGGGTCTCACTTTTTCCAATTTTCAGCACATATGCCAGATTTGAGAAAACTTCTCAGATACGGCAATTGTGCCGGAATACCACCTTCTCGATCGGCCTCCCTTCCATCCGACAATGTAGCCCCTTTCCAGAAAAACCGTTTGTTTCCTAAAACGCCTGATCCACATACTCGGAGTCCGAGTCCGCTGTGATTTCTCAATGTTCGAATGATCTCCGTCGATCTCTGTACTTCTTCCACAAAGCGCTAGGGTCTTTCTCGCAGTGGCTTTCCTGGACCCTGGCTGCGAATTGCACTGCTATACATTTTTTTTTTTTCTCCCGATCATTGTAGAAAAATTCCGAGAACGCCGAGAATTCAGTATATTGCTCAACGAAGTTTTTCACTACCCGAGCTGATTAAACTCTCTAAGAGTACCGCTCAAAGTCAAAGTTTCGCTTCGACTGAAAAATTCCAAATGCGCATAAGTGGCCGCCTTGGCACGGCGGGTTCCTAACCTGAGCAAATTGCTGAAACGTAACCCTATCTTTATTACCAGAGCTTTGGGGTATTCTGAGCAAATAAGAGCTATTTTATCGAGGCGATTTTGCCTGGCCTACCATTCGCTCTAGACCTCATTGTCTTTGTGGCTGGGCGTCTCGCTTATCAAAAGACGAGAGCTTCACCAGTCGCATGAGCGTTATTACTTACCACATTTGGCTGCAAAATGGCTCACCCTCACTCTTCGTCCAACGGCTAAATCACCATTTAAGATGAGGGCCTTTCCCCTTTTTTCCTCTGTACCATGCTTCGTCAAGCCTTGATTACGGCCGTGCCGCTCTTTTTAGCCACTCTCTTTTTGTTTTTCGTGGGCCTTTGGGAAGAGAAGTACGATAAAATATCCTACAAGGGCGTTGACCAGTACAGAATTAATGCCTGTGGAAACTTGCTAACGACCTACTACACGGGCTGTGGAGGCCATGGTCACGGAGGCCTGTTTGGCTGTTACTGTACCAACCCAGTTTTGCTTTCGAGCTTTTTGGGCTGTTTTGACCGCTATGGCTTGAGTGCCGATAAGACCGTTGATTTGGTCCACAAAGAGTGCAACGACCCTGAATTGACCAAAGCCATGCTTCACCGGTCCTTGGATACTTTCCACAAAGAGAGCGTTTTTGTTAACGTCACGGGCCGCTGGGACATAGGCCACTTGACCCACGCCCAGATGCTGGACCACACTGCCATGGGCAATGAGTCTGTGATTGTCGATTTCGGCACCTACTTCCCAGACTTGTTTGTGAGAATTTACACTGCCAGAATGGGCAACCACGACAAATCGCTTTTGTATTCCATTGGCGGCATTGCTTTCTGGATGGGCTTGTGCTTGATTGCAACCATTGCAAACTGGACTGTTCGTTTGGTACCTAGCTCAAGAAACCTCTTTGATGGAACATACTCCAGAGCATGGAGGAAATATGTGACGCTTCCAGCCTTGATTGATAGAAAGCGTAACCAGGAACAGAAGTGCTGGACGGTTTTCGATGGTCTCGTTCCCACCAGATTTGAATCCTTGGCCCTTTTTTCTTTCCTTGCATACACCTTCATCACACAGATTGTCCATATTTACTACGTTGACGACAATCCTTTCTGGGATGGCAACAGATCTTTGGCTTTCTACGTTGGTGACAGAACTGGTATCCCCAGTCTCATCTGGACCCTTTTACTTATAATCTTTGGCGGCAGAAGCAATATCTTACAATGGCTCACCGGGTGGAAATTCTCTACTTTCGTTGCGTACCACCGTTGGATTGCCAGAATCGTCGTTCTTCTTGCTGTTGCTCATTCCATCGCTTTTACATACAACGAGCACAGAAGAGGTACCTACCACACTTCGATTATACTGGACTTTCTCATATACGCTTGCATTGCAACCATCGCTGGCTGCCTCATGTGCTTCCAGGGTCTCTTATGGTTGAGAAGGAAAAGCTACGAAATCTTTTTGATCATTCACATCATTTTGGCTGCGCTCTGGATCATGGGATGCTGGGTCCATGTGGAGTGGTTCGGCTACACACCATTCATGATTGCTGCTGCCTGTCTTTGGGTCGCCGACCGTGTAATCAGATTTCTCAGAATGGGCTACTTTGGAACCCCCAAGGCAACGGTTCTGTTAATTGAGGGCGACACTCTCAGGGTGGTTGTTCCTAAATCTCCCACAATGAAGACTATCCCCGGTGGCCACTGCTGGGTATACTTTGGCTATGGTTTAGCATTCTGGCAAAATCACCCTTTCTGCTACATTGAGTCTCCTGATGGAAAAACCATGACTTTCATTTGCAAGGTCAAAGGAGGTCTCACCAAGAAAATTGGCGACCACCTTGAGAAGCTTCCCGAAAAGTCGTGCCAGATGAGGGTTGCAATTGAAGGCTGCTACGGCGAGACCTCTCCAGTATCCAGACACAGCAGCATTGTGTACTTGGCAGGTGGCCACGGCTTTCCAGGTGTATTTTCTGAGGCTTCTCATGAAGCGGCTAGATCGCCAGAAAAGCAAAGCATAAAGCTTCACTGGATCATCAAGGACCTCAAGGCCTTGCTGGTGGTTTGGAAAGAACTTCAGTTTTTGGCCACCACAAAAATCGAAACTACGATATATGTGACCAGACCAGAAAGCACCAGAGCAGAGTTGGCTTTCCTCAAGCAGGAGTCCTGTGAATCGTCCATCAATGAAAAGGAGGAGACGCTGGCACACGTCACGGCACTTTCATGTACATCCTCTTCAGAAAAAGAGAGCATAGAAGTGGACATGCTAATGCAAAAAGTCAAGGACTTCTTTCCTCACATCACATTCGTTCTGAAAAGACCATTGATAGACAACATTATCAGCAATGAGATCGAGGAGTCCACCGAAAGCGCAGCATTTATCACATGTGGCCACCCTGCCATGGTCGATGACGTAAGAGCTGGTGTCGTTTCCAGAATCGACACTACAGAAAAAAGAATCGATTTCTTTGAACAGTTGCAAGTGTGGACATAGCCGGTTCTGCCCCATGCATATTTTGCAGCCATTTTGTGCGCGTTACCCGCACCCGAGTACATAGAAAATTTGAAGACATCGCTTCTTCTCAAACTACAACTCAAGAGTATGTGAATGATGATTACCATTTTACCTTATCTACATTATCTGAGGCCTTCGGGCGAGGAATACAACGAATATCTGACTAACACATACAAGGCAGCAGAAGCTGAAAATTTTCACGGCAGAGGAGACAGTGGGGTTCAGCTAAGAGGAGGCTGAGGTGGGGAATAAGAGTAGCTCAAAAGCAGATTCATTGTTTTGGTTTTGAATCCACTTGGGTCTGCCGATTATGACTCACTACTTTCTCTTCAACTTCTCCTCCTCCACCTCCACCCCATCTATGATTCCAACAGAAGTGCATGTAGATTACGGCGGCATCAGTCATCGGATTGCTCAAGACAAGATCTCCTTCAGATCAAGCAGATTCTCTTTTTCAAAAGATATTCAAACGCGTCCTATTCCCTCTCTTGACCATGCCTGTTACTCGGTCAAAACGTACCATCAAGACTGAGGCCGTTTCGCCTTCCCCCACAAAAGTCACCAAGATCAAGAAGGAATCGGTTACCAGGTCTCCCAAGAAGCCCAAGAGAAACATTGAGGAGCTCTTCCAGGTAACCGAGGTGCCTGCTGATCTTCTGATTCCGCAAAGTTACGTTGATCACCATGTCGAGGACTTTGTCAAGGGTGTCAAATACATTATCTCCAAAGACCCCACATTGTACCCAGTGATCGTGCATTCTCCGTTCGAAGTGTTCGCTAAGAAGGAGGTTCCCGTGCTTCTGGATCAGGAGAAGATACACAATTACTGGTACGCGTTGATCAAGTCCGTGTTGGGTCAGCAAATCTCTGGCTCTGCTGCTAAGGCTATTGAGGTGAGATTCAACCAATTGCTTGAAGGCAATTGCAATCCGCAGGCGGTGTTGGATCATGATCCCGAGAAGCTCAGATCCGTTGGACTCCTGGGCCAAAAGCTCAAGTACATCACGCATATCAGCGAAGTTTTCAACACTCCAGGAACGAAACTTACAGACCCGCAGTTCTACAAGGACAGTACCAATGACGAGCTTGTGGAGGAGCTTACAAAACTAAAGGGTATCGGGGAGTGGCTGGCTAAGATGTTCTCTGTTTTCACCCTCAAGGAGCTTGATATTTTTGCCTATGATGATTTAGGAGTGGCACGAGGCGTCTCTCGATACTTGGCCAATCGACCCCAGCTTCTCCAGGAAGTGAAAGACGGGGTGCATGCTGTAGAGGTGCTCAAAGCGGGACTCAAGAAGAAAGGCAAGTTCATGACGCCTAGTTCCAAGAGAGACTGGACACCGCTCCATGACGAGTATGTCAAGTTCCTCGGGCTCATGTACGCACCCTACCAGCTGGTGTTCATGCTTATAATGTGGCGCTTGGCAGCTACAAACGTTGAGGTTTTGGAGAATGTTCGTTAGTCAGAGCCATAGAGACACTGCCAAAAAGGCAGCGAGAACGTTGGACGTTTCGATGATCGATCCTGCGGACTCACCACCAATGGAAATGTGCTTTTGGTCCGTTTGCTGCCGGCGAATCAGCGTGAGCTCCTTTTCAATGGTATCGTAGCCGTAATCAAGCTGAGGACGGCGAAGAAAAGCGAGTTGTCTCTCGGTGAAGCCCTTGTGCTCGATAAGATAGGCGATAAAATGGTCAATGTCCAAGTCCACCACCGGCGGCTGTTTCACCTTTTTCGGTTTCTTCTGCTTCGGCTCGAACTCTTCACGCAGCAGCTCGACCAAGTGCCTTGTGAAAGAGGAAAGGTCGTTTTCGTTGGACAAGCGGTTGCCGTAGTTTGTGATTTTGGTCCGCCTGGGTTTCGCCTCCACCTGCAAAGAGTGGATTTCGGGCTCCTTGGAGTAGAACAGAAGGTAATCCTTGATCCAGGCCGAGGAGGCCACAGCAGCCGAGACAGGCGGGATAGGCTGAGACAGAGACTGGGGCAGAGAAGGAGCAGGAGAGAGCTTGATTTTAGAGTCGGGTCCATTGCGGGCAATACTGACCAGAGAGGACAAAACAGCCCCCCAGGCTAGTGCCGTGGACACGAGATGGTGGAGTAGCATGGTTGTTGCAAAAACAAGTGGGTGCAAAAACAAGTGGTTGCAAAACAGGTGGTGCAAATGCAGAGTGTGAGAGGTGCAAATGGGCATGAGGCAGGGCCCAATTGGGGGTGCTGGAAAGGGTACAGCTGCAAGGCTGATGCGACTCAATGGAGCAATGTCTGGTGCAGTTTATCGAACATCTGGTTTAGAGAACTGAAGGAGGGCTTTGTGCAAACGTGTGTTGACGTTTGTAAGCCCGTTGGTATTTACCTTTTTGCGAAGGAGCCAGGTTCCATTGTTCTTGGATCGTGGGATTTTCCCGCTTTGTGGATAGTGCTCGCCTCGCTTCGCAGGTGCTGTGCAGAAAGGGGCAGCGCGGCAACTGAGACAACGGATTTGGCAGTGGCCGGGCTGAAAGCAGCAAGAACGCGGTGACAGATGCACGGCGGCCACCCCTGAGTCGAAATCAAGGAAGGCTGGCTTTGGCAGGTGCAAGACTGAGTTTGGGGCCATACACGAGAAAACAACAACGGAGAAGAAAAAGCCAATTCGTATCAGGGTTTCCATGGACGGCGCAAACAAAGACATTCCTTGCGGTGGGCTGCTGGTTGACAGGGCGCGGGCCGAGCAGGTTTAGACCGCAGGCGACGATCGTCGCAGCTAGTGTGCCCAGCCACGCCGAAACAGGACAGGCAACGCAGGAAAAAGGACGAGAGAAAAACAGTTCCAGCGAGGAATGCGAGCTTTAGAGAGCAGCCTTTATTTTTCGTTATCACCCGAACGCTCACGCTCCCGCTCACGCTCGTCTATTCGGTCCGGCGGCTGAGGGTTTTCGGTCCACAGCTTGCGGTCGCACTGCGCCAGCAATGTTTTGTTTCGGCAGTGCATGCTGCTCCCCGGGCAAACCGCGAGTGAGACAAGCTACCAGCACAAAATTGACTTTGGAGGGGGTTGGTTTTTCAAAAAAAAAGCAAAAACCGCCAGAACCTTCACACGCAAGCAGGCAAATCGCAGCACGCCGGGTGGTGGGAGCTCTTGGCGCGAGCAATCCTCTTTCTCGCCCGCACTGCACTGCCGGGCAAAAATAGACTCGCCTGGTGTGCCCATCGGCTTAGGCGAGATGCTTCGGGAGTCGCAACGGACCACCACCGCCTGGCCCAACTCACGTAGACTAACCGCCAAAACAGAGGATCCAAAACATCGCCATTCCCCCAAACCAAACCAAAAAGTAAATACCGTAACCCAGACACGCTGTTTGTTGTGCCCAAACCTTAGTGTGCCATCGCCTGGTGCCTGGCGGAATCTGGTGGTTGCAAAATCCCTGTCTGTCTCATCCTGCGCACTTGCTTGGCCCCACGCCTTCTCAGCCTACTCTCAACTGCATTTTACCAACCACTGTTTTCCAGGCCACCTGGGTCCATTCGCTTTACGACACCGCCGTTGTGCTTCTTTCCTCCACCTTTCTTTCTGGGATTCTGCTTTAGTCCCCACACACTGCCAACGTCCTCCATCGCCATAACCTCCACCGCCAAATCCACACCTTCCACCGCCATCTCCCTCCACCGTCACCTGAGCAGCTCTTGCTACTCGCCTTTCCTTCCATCACCACTTCCCCTTCCATACTCGCCACCGGCTCGGTCCATGTGCTGATGCATCGCTCCGGCTCCTTTTCATCCAACCCGTCCCTGTCACACCCCAGGCTAGCCCGCCTGGCCAACACCGACGACCTTTTTGCGGTCGACGACCGTGTGGCCAGGAAACCGAAACACGACCCACAGGGGCCCTTTTACTTCCCCAACGGCGAGGTTTTTCGCCCCAGAAACGCCCCCCTGCGCCGCCATAGACCTCCCAAGATCCACCCTGAAACCCATGGTCCTCCACCGCCTCATGGCCCCCAACCGCCTGCGCAGCCTGTTTACCAGCCGTCGCATCAACCTGCTTACCAGGGCCACCAAGGCTACGGTCAGCCTGCTCACGGCCCGCTGCAGCTTCCGGTGAACACCTGCGGATTGTCCAATTTCAGCGTTCCAGGCAGCCCTAGCGTAGGACCAGGAGGGTTCCCCAACGCTGGCTTCGCTCGCCAGGCTCCAAGATCAAACTCGCTAGCATCAAACTCCTCCGCCAAATCGGTCACCTCCACGGCAACTTCCACGGCGGCTTCAGCGTACATGACACGCCTGCACTCGTTCCACAACTTGAAGGCCAAAACCCGCTCGGACTTGACCCAGCTGCTTCGCAACGCTAGAGTCGATACCAATATCAACATTGCTAGCCTAGCTCCGCTGGCCAATCCTCCTCCCCAGGCTTCCCGCTCCTTGACCCCGGCGTACCCTTATACGGTGCCTGTGGTCCACTCTCGCTCCCACCTGCTTTCCAACAACAAGTACCCGGAAAACTCATCCAACATTGTCAAATCCGAACTGTCCTTGTACCTGGACCGCGGCCGCCACAGCGCTCTGTCCGACTCGAAAAACTCCAGCTTGTCCAGCTACAACCTCAACCGCTCCAGCTCCACGACGCCACAAACCCTGGTCACGTCCGAGCAGCAAGAAAGAGATGCTAGCGAGGATTACAAAGACAAGGAGAGAGAATTTAAAGATGAGACACCGCTCCCCACATGCCTGTCGCTAGAATCGATAAGCGAGGGTGCCACGAAAACGTCGACGTACATAGCGGACTCGTGCCGGAACCCAGAAGCGTCTCTGGAGTCGTCTCTGGTTCATTCTTCCACGTCTTTTGCCAGTGCTGAAGACGGAGATGAAGCATCTGACAAAGGACAATCGAGTGTGCATGAGGCGCATTCTGCCAACGGATTCTCAGCCCCAAACTCACCGACAGCTCAGACCAACACTTCTTTTCCCACAGACGCAAAAGAGTCCACCCCTGAGACCCAGCAATCTGAGTTCATGTCTGAAACCAAGGCGGTTGACCCAGCTCTGCCCGTATCGACCCACTCTGCCGCGGATCGAACCGTGTTTACCAGCGACAAGGAGTCCGCCAAAAATGCCTCTCCTACAACGTCTCCAGAAGGCTCTCCCAAAGATTTCCCCAAAGTGTCCTACAAGCCATACAAATCGATGCTACTAGACGACCAAAACGCGTCGGAATCGCCGGATTCGTCTGGTCTAAAACACCAGCCGTCTGTTCAAGACCTGGCGGTCACAATCTCCCAAAACACCAACACTTCGAACGAAACATTGGCCAAGACGCGACCAAAACCTGCCAATATTGATACTAAGAGAGCGCAGAATTTAGACGAGGAGGTATTCACGCCGTGCAGCGAGTATAGCTTTGCTGCAGGCGAGGAAAAACTCATATGCAAGCAAGATCTCCAAGACCAAGAGGATGAGCATTTTATGGACGCCTACACTGACGAAACGAAACCTAGTATTAAGCGAGATGCCAGTATTAGCAACATTCTTGACGCCTACTCGGAGGAGCCAGTGCATGAAAGCGTATCCAAATCGGATTCGCACGATGCGCAGGACCCGCAGGAGCCTCAGGAACCACTCCAGGAGAGCATCCAGGCGAGCGTTCCCGAAACGGTAATTGAGAAACAAGAGGAGGCCAACGCTCCCCACTGTTCTGAGAAACCCCAGCCGACGCAACCGGCTGAACATTCTGTTTTGACACCCGAACCTGTGCCTGAAAAATCTCTCCCTGAGGCTTCGTCCAATGATGACACTTTGTATCATGAGTCGCCCGAAATAGACGCTTCTGCCCTGGAAAGCGACACTGATACATGCAAGGACCAGAACTCACACATGGGTCATCAAGTTGTTGATGAGCATAAAGATGAGCCTGTCGTCGATACTGAAGATGTTCTGGAGCTGACCCCTATCAAGCCAGTCTTGGCCGAAGAAGCTTCTGAGCCCGAGCAAGATGCACCCGATGTCACTGAACCAGTCAGGGATGTTACTGAGCCTGTCAAGGATACTGAGCCTGTCAAGGATACTGAAGCTGTCAAGGATGTCACTGAAGCTGTCAAGGATGTCACTGAACCTGTCAAGGATGTCACTGAACCTGTCAAGGATGTCACTGAACCAGTCAAGGATGTCACTGAACCAGTCAAGGATGTCACTGAACCAGTCAAGGATGGCGAAGAAACAGTAATAGACGCACCAAAAGCTGAAGAGGAGCCTGTCACCGCCCCTCAAGAGTCGACGTCGGAGGAAGGTGAAAATCTTGAGGTCAGCAGGCTGCCTGAGGATGGTCATCTGGAGGCCACTGCACCTATAGCAGAGGTCACCAAGAAACCACCTCCTTCAGCTTTAGGTGACTCACCCCTTAGAAAGCTCGTTGCCAAGGAGCTGGAAAACAGGACTGAGAAGTCAGACAATTCCTTGATTAAGAATCGCCTTTCCATGCTCAATGTCGTTAACGTCGATTTCGATAAATCCTTGCCAACCACTCCTGACAATATGAAATTCACCGTCAACATGCCTGACAGCGTGTCGCCCAAGAAGCTGATTTCTCCACAAAAGCCTCCCATGCAACGCAACAACAGCATGAGTAAGTCGTTCTCCATCAATAATTTCAAAAAGGTTTTTGGCCGTTTTGGAAATGACAGTTCTGTGAAGGACTCTTCTGAGCTGATACTGTCAAGGAAAGAGTCGTTTGGAAGCAAGCTTCTAAAGAAGAAGACGTCATTCTCGTCTGAAAGCGAGCCATACTCCCATGCTAATCTGTCATTTTCATCACTCTCCACGCAGAAGAAAGGGAAGCGGAAGTTTTTCAAAACTCTCAAGTTCATCCCTGGCAACAATGTCAAGGAGGAGATAACTTCGCCAGTCTACAGTGTGAGATCTAAGGTTCCATCACCCACTCTTGAAACCTTCTCCGAGGAAACCGCCCCTGTCAATCTTTATAGACTTCCAGACTTCGAAACAGAGGATGATGGATTCCTGGACTTATTGTTGAAATTTGATGAGGTGGAGAAGAAAGCAGAGCTTGAAGACGAGCAAATGAGGAACCAACCCAAGGCGAACGCCTTTTTTATGAGAGACGATGAATTAACGAAGGCACAGATCGCCGATCAACAGAGGAATGACAATCATAACTCAGATGAATCTCTTCCAGAGAAATACGACGAAGCCAATAAGGACAACGCAGAAGAGAATGAGGAAATTGATTCTCAGCTGAATAGCCCCGACATACCCTGGTCCCCAGGATATGATGACTATGCATCAGGCTTTATCACCCCTGAAACTGACGACGGTCCCAAGAGGGTGCAATCCTTGAAGCTCAACAAAACTCAATTGCAAGACATGTTGGACAAGAAAGCTCACAGTAACCACTTCATTAAACACGTCAGACAAATGCAGGACATGGATCTGGTAGAGATTATTGTGGAAGCTTTCAACCCCAACGAGAAGAAGGAAGATGAGCTTGAGGAGCCAAAGGAAATGAATTCCATCTTAAAGGACTCGACAATCAACAATGGCCCATCATCGAAGGCGGTCAAGTTCTCAAGTAAGGTGTCCATCAGCGAAACGTACCCTTCATACGTATACAGAAGGTACAACAAGTCTGTGACGCAGTACTATCTTACTGAGACCGGTGAGGTGAACAAGATCAAGAATGAGTTGAATGCCTACAAGTGTTACGAGATGTTGGTACACGAGAAGTCGCAAAACAATACCCAATTCTTCTATTAGAAGACGCATTTTACATAATCCCACTTAATTCATTTCTTCATCATGCATTGGTTTAGCTGCCGCGATATGTAGAGTAGCTATGGTTGGCCAAAAGTAATGGCACATGGTAGTGATTATCAGGAGGGTTCTCGACCTGGAACACAATCTCCACAAATGGGAAGAATGTTCTGTTGGCAGCGTTCAATTCATGGAAATACTTGCCTGTCAAAAACTTGATCTTGTAAATACCAGGCTTAAGGTCCTGCCATTTGGCCTGGTTGATGCCAAGTTTTGTCGCCTCGTAAGAATCCAATTGCGGATTGACTACCCAATTCTTGATTCTTCCATCGTTATCCGTCTTACTCATGGCGAAAGGCTTTTCTGGAGATCTGAGGTCATAGGCACTTTCAGAACCCTTGTCTGTGACGAGTGGGCCAATGTGGAAAATCAGGCATGTGACGCCCTTTGCAGGCTTGCCCAAGCAAGTATCCAAGATATGACAAGTAATTGGATCAACCGACATGGAAAAGTGAGTTATCTGGTTAAGTGGAGCAGACCGAAGTATATATAGGTGATAAGGCAGGTGGTGTGCAGGTCTCGGCGATGCCCGAGCTAGTCTAGTACAATAATCAGAGGCTCATCAAACGGAAATGACGAACTTTCATCGATGTCAGTGTCGCATTGACTGGAATTGTCTGTTTTGAAAGTGTGAAGTCGAGGTGTTTGTCGTAGTTGCATCTCGTCTGATGACTCGTGCACATCAGAGTCGGTCACCTCGATGAATTCCATATTGAAGCTGTCTGAGACTGACAAAACTTGTGGAACCTGACTTTCAGGGTCAATGATCCGTAACTTTTGCTTTTCGAGTCTATGCAAATAGTCCCTCTTGGAGAATTTGGGCTCCTTGGGCTCTTTCCGTTGTACAACATCTGCTTTATACTGCCAGGGGTGTTTTAAGTGTCTCCGTGTCGCTAAAATGAGTTTCCAGCACTCAATTTCAACAGCTAGATCTGGCCCTATGGAGAGCACGGTCAACCGGTCTCCAATCACTTGTCGCAGGTAGTCCTGGAAGAACAGAACATGACCCACGATTTCAACCAATGAATCCTCATTAAACAATTCAAAGATGCAGCTCTCAGGGATCTTGACGTTGATATGGGACACGTCCCCCGAGCAGTCATCCACTGTTATGATGTAGAAGTTATTAGGGTTGGTTCTGCCATTCGTATCATAGTTCTTGTGGACTGAGGACAAGACGCGTCCAAATATCTTCACTGTTTTTATTGGATAGTTGTTGACCAAGACACACCCTTTAGCATGCTCGTCAAGTCCCTGGACTCCGTAGACCTCTAGCATGGTTTTGGCCCTTAGGATATCTCTAATCGCTAGAGGCACTATGCGGTCTGCAGTAGGGGCCAAATGGAATAGTTGTGGTGAGTAGAAGCTTCGGCCCCATTTTCGGAGAGCTATGTGGTTTTGTCCTGGCGCTATATCTCGTCGAAGTGCCATATCATATTTAGTAAGTAGTTGTTGATGTGCGCATCAAAAACAGGTCTTTTAGGCTAGAGTTAGTCGATGAGCCCTGATGATGATTAAAGCTGGGAGATGGAGAAATGAATACGAATTCGTTTCTCTCACCCTACCCGACGATTCGAGGCTCATATATTTTAGGTTTTCAAAGTTCGATGATTATAGGGATGTCCCTAACTACTCATGTAACCGCATATTTCGCAGCCACCAATATAGTCGAGCAATGTTGTGAAGCTAACATGTCACACACCAAAAAGGTTTCTTGAAGAGAATCTGTAAGTGTCTTCTTCATTTCAGTGAGTCTTTTGAAGAATCATTCGGCTAAATTGTGGCCCAAATACGTAAATACATCTCAGGCTACACGGACGTCAAGGTATTTACAACAAGCACGAAGTCACAATTTGAGGCCACCCCCATACAATGTTTCAACAGCCAACTCACAGATCAAAACAATCACTAAATGTCGTTAGAATTAGCCAAATTGGGGTTCGAAATACTCCAGTCCGGCACATGGGCCTATCTAGCATAGTACCAGTATGGCTGATGAGATGAGCTGCACAATCGAATCAACCAAAGATGTCCTTATTCGAAGTCAAGGGTTGGAATCTCAAGGCCGATAAAGTCGCCGTAGGTGGCACAGATAAGGTTGAAAACAAGAAATCCAAAAAGAAGGAAAAGAAGGAAAAGAAAAGAAAGCTAGAGCAGGAAGCCAAGGCCAACGCTGAAGATGAACCAGAGGAAGAGAAACCAAAGAAACAAAAGGTTGATAGCGTCAAGGAGCTGAAGAAGGATGTTCCAGAGAAGAAGCTGAAGAAGGGAGAGAAGCAGGAGGACATCAAACCCGCTGAACCCTCCCATGAAGACCAATTCATCACGAAAGAACCAGCATCTGAAAGAAAGCTTACTCCATTGCAGCAGAAGATGATGGCCAAGCTCTCTGGATCCAGATTCCGCTGGATCAACGAACAGCTCTATACCACTACTTCAGACAACGCTTTGAAGCTCGTCAAGGAACAGCCTGCCTTGTTCGATGAGTACCATGAAGGTTTCAGATCGCAGGTCCAGCTGTGGCCAGAGAACCCTGTTGATGTTTTCGTTGATCAATTTAAAGCCAGAACCACCAAACCAGTTAATGCTCCAGGTGGATTACCTGGTCTTCCTGATAAAAGCATCGTCATCGCTGATATGGGCTGTGGTGAAGCACAACTAGCATTGGATATCCAGAATTTCGTCAAACAGCACAATCAGAAGAGCCAGAAGAAGAAAGGCAAGTTCCACGATCGCAATGGTCCAGCAAGAACGTTAAAGGTTGAGACTCACAGTTTCGATCTCAAGAAGGCCAACAACAGAATCACTGTTGCCGATATCAAGAACGTCCCAATGGAAGATGAGCTGTGCAGCATTGTCGTTTTCTGTTTGGCTCTCATGGGCACCAACTTTTTAGATTTTGTGGAGGAGGCTTACAGGATATTGGCGCCCAATGGTGAGCTCTGGATTGCGGAAATTAAGTCAAGATTCACGGAGCTGACCAACGCAAAGACAAGGGTCGCCGATGACGTCGGCTCCGAGTTTGTGGAGTCGCTCAAGTTGCTTGGCTTTTTCCACAAGAAAACAGACAATGACAATAAGATGTTCACGCGGTTCGAGTTTTTCAAGCCGTCGAAGGAAATTATAGAGCAGAGAAAGGCCAAGCTCGAGAAGAAGAAGCGCTTTATCGAGCAGGAAACGAAAAAGGAAGAACTCGACCAGAAGAGGAAGGAGAAGGCCGAAGGTGAGTGGTTGTTGAAGCCCTGTATCTACAAGCGGAGGTAATGATGATGCTGGACAGACTTTCGGCTGGATGCCCGTATCCGCATATCACCTCATTTAATGCAGCCCTAGTATAATGTAGCCCTCATATAATGCAGCATTTCCAGGAGCAAACTTTAAATTGGTAAGTGTAGAGATTCAGAAGCCTCTTTTCGCAGCCAGTGAGGGTTGCCAGTACTTAAGGCACGTCGTACCCAACTCTTATGACCTCACCCTACGTTGGGCTGGCTGCACAGGAGCCACGATTTCATGCCGCCATAGGTCACGGTTTCCTCTTTTAGAGCCAGCCAACATTGCAAAGAGTGGATTCAAGCAAGATCTGGTCACGTGACGGCCTAATCGGGAAGGTGTCGCCAGCCAGATCTGCAAGTTTGACATACTTTCGCACGTTAGCCAGCACAGAACGGCTGTGGTGCATTGGCTGCGAAAAAAAAAAGGTCCTGGCTCCGAAGCCCAAAAGCGAAACCGCCCAGCTTTCCAGCCAAGATGTCATATAATAGGAAAAATCCCGTTTTCCGTGCTCCGCAAACGACTTTCTTTTCATCATGGATTTCTACGAACCAACGCTTTTGTTTAGGCAAAACGCCATCAAGAGACCCGACCTGGTCTCTCTGCTGAGCTCCTACTACGGCTCAGACAACGAATCTTCAGCCACGCTCCCTTCACATCACTCCAACCGCTCCAGAACGCTGTGGCTCTTGAACCACTCCAATGCTCTGGACACACAGATCCTCAACAAGGCGTGTTCCTTGGACAGAGTGAATATCAAATCAAACTACTGGAAGATTCCCGACAACAGCATGGACTTGACGGCGCTTGCTACCAGCAGCGTGGAGTCTGCTTCCCCACTTTTGGCCATTTCCAGTGCCCAAGCAGAAAACAACCTTTTCATCTACGAGCTCGACGCCGTCAACCACTACTTGACCCACCACACCACCATATCCTTGCCCAATATCCACACACTTGCCTGGGTGCCCAACCAGAAATCCCGCTACCTTGTTTCTGGAAACAGCAAAGGCTATGCCCACCTTGTGTCCGTGCCACTTCCTCACTCATACACTGGCGAAGCAGAGGGAGACGAGTGTGCTGAAATCGTGAAACGCTTCAACCACCGCAAGCACCTCAAGTCCGTCAACAAGGACCCTGCTGCCCATACCCACGCCACCACATGCATTTCGGAGCTCGGTTTCACCGCCAACGACAAATTGGTCTCCATCTACGACAACACCTTGTTTGTGTGGAACATGAACGACTGTGAGGCTTCTGCCAAACCACGCCCTGAAGGAATCCTGGTGATTCCGGGCATCAAGAGTTTTGACACGACGCCAAGACAGGTGAACGATCCTTTCACTTTGGGACTCTGCGGTTCCTTTGGAATTTCGCTTTTCGACTTCAGAAGCCGGGGCCACAATGTACCTAGTTCGTCACTCCACGCTAACGGCACACCTCGCCAGCTTTCAGCCAATTTGCTCAGATGGTGTCCTACAAACGAATACGTCATGGCTGCTGCCCACGGCGATGGTGTCGTGAGGCTCTGGGATCTTCGAAAGCAGGATACTTTCGCAAGTTTGACAGGCCACATGAACAAGCAGGTGACTGCTCTAGAATGGAACGACAACGACATTTTCACTGGTTCCAGCAACGGCAACATCATTCACTGGGACTTGTCTAGCGGACTTGACCCTGCTGAGGATATTGCTAACCATGCCGATAAGCTCCAGACCTGCTCGATGAAGGAAGGTCTCTCCAGTGTTTCCTTTGACACTGTCAGTAATACCATGGTGGACGTTGCCAGTGAAAGACAGTGTGGCACCATGCTTCCAGCGCTGAATAACAACATTGTGGGTATGTGCCGTGTGAGAGACCTGGAGAGTGACTTGACTGACTGTAAAATCGTCACCATCGACGGTTCGTCTTTCCTTGGATTGCACTCGAAGATCTACGATGCTGTGGAGAACACCAGCAGTGAGAAGTACTTCTACACGGCTGAGGACATTGACTTGATGCTGAAGGAGGAATTGTCTAATGCTACACTCATCAATTCCAGCGACAGCTTGACACAGCCATTGAACATCCAGAGAAAGGTCACACACTCCAAGACCAACACGGAGACTTCTATTCGCACAGACGACTTCAACTTCAACCTTGGTTTCGACTTGGACGAGGTTATTTCTCTCCATTCTGTGGATTCAGAACCAAGCAAGTCTCACACAAGCACGTCGCCCAACTCTTCAGTGCTGAACAACGACTCGAACTACACTCTTTCGACAGTGGCGACCGTGATAGAGTCTCCTTCACAGACCCACACACATGCAAAGAAGTCGCTGTTGGCTTTCTTGGATGAGGGTCTTGAGAAAATCTGCTTGGACTTCTCCAACCAGAACCAGTTCACGACAGCAACATAGGATAATGGCAAAGGATTAGAGGATATTAAAAATAATAAAAAAAGAGAAAGAATTTGCGTAGTAAGCCTCATAGTCGGGGCAGTTAATGTTCTGCTAGAGCTCTAAATGGTTTTCATTGTTTATTTATATTATCATTATTTATAGGATGGTTATATATTATGGAACGTTCGATCAAGTGCTGATTGATCTGGGACGTCTGAGTCTTGTGTTTGTCATTGTAGACCTTGTCTGGGAAGCCTTTTGTTGCTTCAATTGACTAAGTCTAAGCATTCTTTCTAATGGAATGCGAATGTAGAGCTTCTCCTTGGTGGCAGGGGTCTCTTGTGGTAACAGCAGCTGTGTTACTTGTGCATTGTAGCATGGGTTTGAGGGGATTTGGTTGTGCTTTGTGAAATTGTAACTTTTCTTCAATTGCTGCTTTTGCTTGTAGGTCTTCTTCTTGAGCTTGAAGCGAAGATATAGCTTGGGTTCGGCCTCTCTTGGTGTGGTGATGAGACTCTTTTGTACTAGCCTAGGCAGTCTTCTGCGAAGAGGCTTGATGATGGAGGTATCGATTTGAGCGGAAGTCATTGTAAAGTAAGTCAATTAGTTCGAGCTTGTAAGAAAAATAAGTGTGTGGTGAATGGAGAAGAAAGAATATGGAGAGGCTGCTACTTATATTAAATTTTTGCAATATTCGTTGGGTTAATCGAACTAGGGAAGTCTAAGTCGTGGGGTCTGCCCTAGTCACGCAAGAAATTATAGAATTGGAAGGAAATATGAATATGAGCAAAGAAGGGTAAGTAGAATGTTTGAGGTCATTTTTTGTTGGATGGTGGGTTACAAGGAAATTCCAATGAGTAGTGTCACAATAGGTGTTGCAGTCCCATGGGGATCAACGTATTACTACTACTAAGAGATGTTAGATGGGATAGATGGGGTTTGCCAGAGTATGTTCTGAATTATCTCTTGTCAAGTTGATATTTTCACTAAAATCTACCATCTCTGACCTCCGTGTAACTACTAGTTGTTAGGTCTTAGTCTCCATAGCTGTAGCACTCTAGACGCAATAGCACGCTTGACCTAAAAGACAAACCCCAGGAAGCAGTCACACAACACCAAACTAAATACCCCACAGAAAGAGGAAAAAGCATTCTCCTTTCCACCGAGTCGGCAAACATCACTTTAGGTCTTGTGCCCCTCTACTACATCTCAGCTGCTATTGTGACACTACCGGGCTCGGCATGCACTTCTCAATCCGGTAATTTGCAGCCATACGGACGGCAGTCATTCTTACACAAATTCGTGGTTCCCCGGTTCTGAAATTGGAATACGAACACTTGAAACAATTTTACTCGTAAATCCAGTCTTATCGTCTAATCAGGTATTTGAAAAGCCACAACTATATCCTCCTCACAGATTTCGCGTATGGGCGTCTCGATATGGAGCAAGCATGAAATCGATTTTTCTTATTGTGTAACTACTCTCCAGCGCACTCAACGATATGTCAATATTACAAACCACGAGAAGACCAAATGTAAAATGCGGAAGAAGATGTAACCATGACTAAGATATTACATGCTTCGCCTACTGACTAAAAGCAGGACCGCTAGAACCGGGAGAATCACGTGATCAGATTTGTTATCGCATACGGAAACTGCTATCTTCGACGAATTCAGAGGGAAATTGAAGAGATTAATGACTCCGGAGTAATAATGACACGCAATTCGAGCAAGTGAACCACAAAGAGTAACAACTTTCCTACCTCAAGGTCCTCACCGGTCGCCCGAGAACCCAGATTGCTGTAGACCCGTACACCAAGAGCCACCCTACCTTAATCGTTCTCACTGAAAGAAATCTATTGCTTTTTATATCTATCGTTTAGATACATAAAACCCAACGGTCCCCATCACGGTTCTGACAAAGAGTACCCATACCCTGCTTCTTTGCCCTCCAGGCTAAATAGTACCGTCACGTATCCGAATTTAGACCGTTTTATCCATCTTACTGCCTTTTTTCCACGTTTTCCCTGAGGGCTTCCCTACACCAGTTGATCTCACCAATCGAGGGTACCTCTTCTTTTAGATGACCAAAGTCAACGTCAAAGTGGTGGCTGCTGAGTCATTGTACAAACGTGATGTGTTCCGGCAGCCCGACCCATTTGCTGTTATCACCGTCGATGGTGATCAGACCATCACCACCAAAACCGCCAAAAGAACATTGAACCCATACTGGAACGAGTCTTTCTTGCTCAGTGCTTCCGAGGACTCCATCTTGGCTATCCAGGTCTTCGACCAAAGAAAATTCAAGAAGAAGGATCAAGGCTTTTTGGGTGTGGTTAATGTTCGTGTCGGTGATGTTATTGATTTGTCATTATCCGGCTCTGAAGAAACTATCACCCGAGACTTGAAGAAGTCTAATGAAAACCTAGCTGTTAGTGGGCGTGTCATCATTGTTTTAAGCCACAACACCAACCCATCCTCTGCCCCTGCCGCCAATGGTTCTGCAGCCCCTGCTCCAAGAGCATCGTCATCTGCACGCAATTCCGTTCCAAACTCTACACCAGCTGCTTCGTCTGCTCCTCCTGCTGCTGCTAATGGTAACGGAAACAGTAATGGAAACGGCGAACAGTTCACCAAGCAGTATTCGTCGTTCGAAGACCAGTACGGAAGATTGCCGCCCGGTTGGGAGAGAAGAACCGATAACTTCGGCCGTACCTACTACGTGGACCACAACTCCAGAACCACTACCTGGGAGAGACCAACCTTGGACCAGAGTGAGACCGAGAGGGGCCAGCAGAGAGAAAACCATACTGAGGCTGAGAGAAGGCAGCACCGTGGTAGAACCTTGCCTGGCGAAGCTCCTCAATCTCCTACATTGCCATCCGCTAGCACATCGACTAGTAACAATGTTACAGTGAACTCTACCGGTGCAAACACCCCTGTTAGTCCTGCTGCTGCCGTTTCTATGGCGGCTACTGGTGGCACTACCAGAGGCTTGGGCGAGTTGCCAACTGGTTGGGAGCAGAGATTCACCAACGAAGGCAGGCCCTACTTTGTTGACCACAACACGAGAACAACCACCTGGGTTGACCCCAGAAGACAACAGTACATTCGTACTTTCGGCCCCAACACCACGATTCAGCAGCAGCCAGTCAGTCAGTTAGGTCCATTGCCTTCCGGTTGGGAAATGAGATTGACCAACACGGCTAGAGTTTACTTCGTGGACCACAACACAAAGACCACAACTTGGGATGACCCTAGATTGCCTTCCTCCTTGGACCAAAACGTTCCACAGTACAAGCGTGACTTTAGAAGAAAGGTTATCTACTTCAGATCCCAGCCAGCATTGAGAATCTTGCCAGGCCAGTGCCATATCAAGGTGAGAAGAGACCATATCTTCGAGGATTCATACCAGGAGATCATGAGACAGACTCCAGAGGACTTGAAGAAGAGACTCATGATCAAGTTCGACGGCGAAGAAGGTTTGGATTACGGTGGAGTTTCGAGAGAGTTCTTCTTCTTGTTGTCACACGATATGTTCAACCCATTCTACTGTCTTTTCGAGTACTCTTCTCACGACAACTACACGCTACAGATCAACCCTAACTCGGGTATCAACCCCGAGCACTTGAATTACTTCAAGTTCATCGGTAGAGTTGTGGGCTTGGGTGTGTTCCACAGACGTTTCTTGGATGCTTTCTTCGTTGGTGCCTTGTATAAGATGATGTTGCGCAAGAAGGTCAACTTGCAAGACATGGAAGGTGTCGATGCCGAATTCTACAGATCCTTGCAGTGGATCCTCGACAATGACATCACCGACATCCTCGACTTGACATTCAGTGCTGAGGACGACAAGTTTGGTGAGATTGTTGAGGTTGACTTGAAGCCAGGTGGAAGAGATATCGAGGTTACGGAGGAGAACAAGGCTGAATACGTTGAGTTGATCAGTGAATGGAAGATTCACAAGAGAATTGAATTGCAATTCCAGGCATTTATTGACGGCTTCAATGAGTTGATTCCTCAAGAGTTGGTGAATGTGTTTGACGAAAGAGAGTTGGAGTTGTTGATTGGTGGTTTGGCTGAAATCGATGTCGAGGACTGGAAGAAGCACACGGATTACAGAGGATACCAGGAAACTGACCAAGTTATCCAGTGGTTCTGGCAGTGCATCAAGGAGTGGGACTCCGTACAAAAGGCCAGATTGTTGCAATTCACCACTGGTACGTCAAGAATCCCTGTCAATGGTTTCAAAGATTTGCAAGGTTCTGATGGTCCAAGAAGATTCACCATCGAAAAGGCTGGTGAGCCCAACCAATTGCCAAAATCCCACACTTGTTTCAACAGAGTGGATTTCCCACCTTATACCTCTTATGAGAGCATGAAGCAGAAGCTTACACTTGCCGTTGAAGAGACTGTCGGTTTCGGACAAGAGTAAGCTTTATGGCATGGAATCGTATTCACAACACAACAAAATTTGCATGAATTGCAGGGTTCTTTAGGAGGGCCTCAAAAGAGCTCAGTTCAAATGCCCCCGCGTTTGAGGTGCAAGGACTGAATATTTCACGATGTCATGAGAAACGTAAGATTCTCTGCGATGGGGTAAGCAGGTCTGCATCTCGGTCCGCATGAGGCTACTCCGCTGAGGCTGCAAGCACGATTAGTCAGACTAGTTCTTGCAATGAATTTCATTTGATAGTCACATTTAATACACACCGTTATTTAAGGTAGTTCAAATATTGAAGGCGACAGGTCCAGACCTGATTGCAGATAAGAGATAAGTCTGTGTAGAGCTCCGCGCCGCACTCAGGAGTGGTAGAGGCCCAGCAAAGTGGAGAAGCATAGAACAAAGCCAAAATGTCGTTGGGATATGTAGGCTCTGTTGCTCCCTCTAAATGTCACATTAGTAAAAGTGGCGTGCTGACCATCCCCTCATCTGAGGTTGGTTATAAAAGCAGCCGTGAATCGAGCTAATTAGAAACCATCGATACTAATCCATCATAATGCCAGATCTTTTCGACAACTTCTTTGGTAAAATCTCTGCCAAATTGAACGGCGGCAAAACCACTCCCTTCTACGGCGGCTCGTCGCAGGTAAACACAGGCCCCTTCTATAGCTACCACATGAACGGCACCAATAACAAGTATTGGATGACTGATGCGGAAATGGCAGAGTCGCGGAAGACGGCCCAACAGTGGCAGAAGTTTAGTGAGTCCAAGGCCAGAATGGGGTCGGTGGGCTCTATGGACTCACAGGAAACGGACGGTGACCAGTCCCGCAAAAATAGCGTGGTGGGGCCCTGATGATGAACTTCCAAGTATGATGAACCAATTGATGATGAACCAACCCAAGCATTATAGTCTAACAATGATGACTTAATTATTAGTGTAGACCGATACTGTCGATTTATGTAGGCGTTTTCAAAGGCGTCAGAAGCAGCAGCAGTTTCTGCGGAGCCACAGCTGATTTTTTCTTCTCTCTTCAAAGCTCGACGTCTCCGAGTGGCCGTCTCCCGTAACAGGAAGGTTGTGGCCATGCTGGTTAGTCTGTCTGTAGGCCTTTCGGCTGTGCTCGTCGGTGATGGAGTTGTAGTTGGGGTGATTCAAAGATTGTGATTTGGTGAGCCGCTGCTGAGACGAATTGTTGGGAAGACCTCCAGCAAGCTTATCCTGGCCACTAGGGCGCTTCAGGACGTTGGTGACGTTGGTGTTGTTTGCTTTACGTCTTTGCTGTGGGGGGTGTGGGTTGCCGTAGCCGTGAAGGTTGGCTTTTTTGTTTAATGCCGCATCCCATCCACGTCCACCGTTGAGGTCCATCCAATCGTAATGGCCGTCTTCTGTAGCATCGATCAGCTGAAGAGCTTTATCCATGAGACCCACGAGGTAATCATAGTCGGGCTCCTCATCGAACTTGAGATTCCGCACATATGTCAAGTATTGAGCAAACTGAATAGGAAAGCCCTGGCAGAGCTCGTTCACCAGAGTGCTCTGTTTCTTCATGCCAATGCGCTCGTACTTTTGCTTGTTCGTAGGCGCCTTAAGACCTTGCCAGGGCAACAGGCCCCGGAGAAAATACATGAACACATGTCCAAGCGACTCCAAATCATCTCTTCTCAGCTGCTCGCGGCCCAAATGCGTGTTGATGGACATGTAACGAGCCGTCCCGCTCAACGCCTTCTTTTCTCTGTACGGAATGTGCGATTTGGTCTTGGGGTCTCTGTACTGTTTGGCCATGCCAAAGTCCACCACGTAGACCTGGTTTGCCTCAGGCGTGTCGGGCTTGCCAATGAGAAAGTTATCAGGCTTCACGTCCCTGTAAATCAAGTTGTGCTCGTGGATCCCCTGGACCCTCTGTATCATCTGCTTGGCGACTTGGACCACTGTTTTCACCGAGAACCTCCGTCCGCACCAGTCGAACAAGTCCTCGAGAGAAGGACCCAAAAGGTCGATCACCAAGATGTTATGCACGCCCTCCTGGCCAAAGAAATACGCCTTGGGCACTCCTAGCACGTCGTTAAGAATCCGGTAGGACCGGTACTCGTCTCTCAATTGAGGAGCTTCACATTTCCGGGGCTCGAACTTGATTGCCACCTGCTGGTTGTTGAGGAGGTTAATTCCCTCGAAGATGATGCCAAATGACCCTTCGCCGATTTTGCTGCCCACTTTGTAGTGGACACCGACTCTGCTAGAGCTGCTGGACTGGGCCATGTTTGTGGAAAAGCTGGTTTCTCGAGGTTATTCGAGCGTCGGTGTATCCAAGCGGTGCTTGGTCAGATGGAGGATATGATATGTGTTGTCCGCTGTGACCTTTAAGTCGATGGAATATGCTGTTTACGCTGATGAATTTTCGTGCTATCGCAACTGGTGTCGGTTTTTTCTGGTTTTTTTGAAACACTCTCCGGCATACAGGGCGTCACCAGCACCCCAGAGGAAGTACAACAACAGCACAAAAGCGGGACAAGGCAATTTTCGGAATGTTTTCCGTGTCTTCTTTGTTTGCAATGAGATGACGTTTTTTCGTCGTCTACCTCTTTTTTTTTCTATCGGTCTCCGTGAGGGTAATAAATCTAAGTTAGCAAGAAAGCCGCCCCAATGGTGCCATGTATGCGGCTAAAAGATAACGCATTTTTTTAGAAGTATGAATTTGGTCAATCTATCGCCAAAGACAGGTGGGCTTTTCTCCCCTGATTTTCAGTATCTCATTCGCGTTGATGTGAGTATGAATGTTGATATTGACCCTGCTTCTATACTGAAGCAGAGTGCTTGATGTTGAAGTATGACATGAAGGTTCACATAATCAGGGTCTAATATTCTTCTCCGAGCATTCCTTGCTTCTCAGCTTTATGTATGACGTTGATTTTCTATTAGTTATCTCGTGAATTAATGCTAAGCCTTTTGCCAGTTTAGGATTTGCAGCCATTCCGTCAAATCGCACCTTTATTCTAAATGCGGTATGACGAAAGGCACAAACAGGTAAACCCAAGATTTCTACATTTTCATCGTGAGGGCAGTACCTGACTTATAAAGAATTGATGTAGCATAATTCGAGATTTAGGTGGAAGTGTCGATTGAAAAGATTGTTTTGTATAATTTTGCGCTACGACGTTGGCATTTCCTTGGCAAGCAAGCTACATCGATAGCCGTGAAAAGTTGTCAATTGTCAAATTCACTGATAATGAGATACAATGCAAAAGTGCAGATGATGTGTAAGCCAGGGGTTAAAAGATGAACGTTCATCGTTGTATATCGTAGGCGTATTTCCAATCTTCTTTTCTTCATAAAATTGAATTGAACGTTTAAGTAAGGGACTTTGCAACAACATTGTCTCCTAAATTCTTTTCGAGTTCTTCTCATGATAAGAAAATACTAAATGTGGAAGGATTCATTTGGTTGGCCTCAGTTGAGTTTCTGTAATATGGAAGAAACAAGCTGTTTGCTTTTACTCAATGGATCCTTCAATGTATTCGATTATTGAACCACTATCTACCGCAGAAGCCACTTCCCTATTCAATTCGAATTTAGCATGCAAGAATCGGAACCATTCTTCCATCTTGCCATATAATTCACGCTTCTTATAAATGCCAAAACCATTTATTGCAACCACTCCGAAAAACATCCTCTTCAAAACTCCATGATACCAAGCACAAATTTTTTAAAACACCCGCCAGCTGGCAAACAAAAAAATCCAGTCCTCACGCCATCAAATTATATTACACTTAAACATCAAAACTCTGGTGGTTCTGCATCACCGCTGAAACCATCTACACCTTGATCGCGCTCACGAAAACTTCAACGATTGCAACTCGTCACCATGTCAGAAAACGAGAGATTCGCCCCTGGAACCCAGGTCTTGGCGTATCACGGCCCTCTTGTCTACGAGGCAAAGGTCTTGAAGTTTCGGGAGAGAGGGAAGCTTTTTGTGGAAATAGGCGAGGGACAAAGTGAACCATTGGATCAGAACAAGATCCCTTTGTTCCTTCAAGACGGCGATGCTTACTTCCTACACTACAAAGGATGGAGCACCAAGTGGGACGAATGGGTTTCCAACGAACGTGTGATGGAGTTCAACGACGACAACTTGGGTTTGTCGAGAGAACTACGAAATGCTCGTAAACGAGCTATTGAACGTTTGGATCCTTCCAAGGAGAAGAAACAAACGGTGAAAGAGGAACCAAAAGAGAAGAAAAGAAAGAGACTGCCATCTGCTGCGCCGCTGCTGGCAGCATCCAACGGAACCGTGGAATCCAGGCCGTCGACCAACGGCTATGTAAGAAAAAAGCTAAAGCAGGAGCCCAAGGGCCCTTCTTACGAGATAATGATGCCCTTGCGGCCAAAACTAAAATGCATGCTCGTGGACGACTGGGAGTTCATGACCAAGGACCACAAACTTATAGACTTGGACACGGCGGTGCCGGTAAGAAAGATACTAGAAGACTTTTACGAACATCAAAAAGAAAAAGTCAGCAGCGAGATGCTCAGGACCGTCAAGGAGGCCATCGACGGGCTTGCGATTTACTTCGACAAGCTGCTTCGGTTCAACTTGCTATATCGTTTTGAGAGGCTTCAATACAGCCAGCATCTAGAAAAAAACCAGGAGCTAAATGCCACGGACCTTTATGGAGTGGAGCACCTACTTCGACTTCTTGTCACCCTTCCGGCCCAGATCGGCCAGACCAGCATGAATAGCATCACCGTGAACACCCTCATGGCGCAAATGAGGGACTTGAGCATATTTATCGATGACAACATCAGCAGTTATGCCAGCTCATACATGAACTCAAGCCCGTCGTACGACCGGCTTGCTAGAGGCGCCTAGACAATTGGCTACGGAGCATTATCGTAAATCATTTTATTCATCGGGCACATAAAACATAAAATCGTAGGAAAGCGTCATAGAATCAGAGAAGCGGGATTACAATGGGATGGCCTTGTAGTCAACCTCGACCATTGGGGTCTCGTTGTTGCACTTGACCTCCAACTCCAACTTCCAGTGTCTGTCGTACAAGTCTTCCTCCTCCTCGGTGAAACCGTGGTGGCCTTCGTCCTTGAACTTCCAGACAATGTTCTTTGGCAGCTCCTCCATGGTGGCCTTACCAAAGTCCATTTGGAAACCAGAGCACTTTGCCATTTCAGTCATCAAATGACGCTTGATGTGGTGCTGCAAGTTGCGTCTAAACTTTCTCGAGTTTTTGTTCATGGTGGGCTTTATCTTCTCCATGTTGCCCTTGATCTCCTTCATGATGAAAGGAGGGTAGTACTGTAAATGAGCGTGGCAGTAGTCAAAGTCGTTATCCCATGTTTCGTCACGGATGTACGACTCAAAGGCTACAAGATCGTCGAAGTCTTTTCTTGGTGGGGGTTTCAAGATCTCCTTCATGGAGCCGTCCTCACTCTCGATCGAGGTGATGGACAGCGATCTGGACTTGGGAACCGGCTTGAGGTGCTCAAGCTTTTCGAGCTTGTCAAAGTCCAATTCGAGCACCTGGTTCTTCTTAGATTTGACCATGATCGTGGGTGTGGGTGTTAGTAGGCGGTAGTGGGTTTCTTCGTATCAAAGCGTAAGTTCCAGAAATGATATACCTAGCTTGCTAGATATGAGATGTCTGGAGAGTTGGGTGGAGAACAAAAAAAAGGACGCCAGAAGGCCGTCCTTATATAGTGCAGGCGGCGGGTCAAACCGGGGTATTAGGGAAATAGAGGCCCACTGGCCATGCGCCAGTCACTCCACCAACTCCACATTCCAGGTGCCGAACAACGAAAAAGAAATGCTGGGGTTCCCAAAAAGTCAAATTTTCGAATCACCGCTGGTGTGAGTCAGAGGAATTGAGTTTACCGGTTTTGCAAAATTTACAAAAAGTGCAAAACTCGTTGGTTTGGCTGTCTCAGTGGTGGAGCCTCAAAGACACCACCAGCTGGATTTCGCAGCCAGTGAGTCTGCGGCTGCATCGATTTGCACCCAACCGAGACACCAAACGGTCTCACCCAGTGGCCAATTCTCCTACACGAACGGCTGTTTTTGGCCCCGGGCCCGCATGAAGGAAACACGTAAACCGGCACCGTTGAAAAGACGAAAAAAACTCTTCATATTCTTTTTTTTTTCAAGTGGGTGTTTTCTTTGGCCCGGTCTGGTGATGGTGTCACGCACCTGCACTGGTGGAGCCAGGGGCAGAATGGGGAACCTGCCTGGGGAGTCCGAAAAGCTGGGGATGCTGCGATAGGCTGGGCATGAGACCCAGCGATTGGGTGATTTTTGGGCATTTCCCGAATTCTTCCGTCTGGCGTTTCAGCATTTTGGGAAATTCATAGAACCGTCTCGTTTATTCGTTTACGTCTCGTGAGCCCATACTGTGCTGGGTCTAGGGTAGTGTGGGACTAGGGTAGTGTGGTGAGTACTGTGGAGAACGAGGGGACTTCTTGTGGGGCCACCCCTAGGGTATCGGCCTAGGTACCGGCCTAGGGCTCCGGTCTATCGGCAGATTGGGGAGACCATTGTGTGATAAGGCTTGTGATGAAAGGCAAGAAGCGTCGGCCCAGGGTGGTTTTCCATTTTCTTGGAACCAGAGTGGTTTTTCACTTTTTATTCAGATCAGCACGATAGGTGGACGGCTCTAGACTCTAAAGCACCAGCGGAGTGGGATCTTGGCCTGAGAGGAGAGACGACATTTGGGCCCCTCCCTAGCCCCTATACCAAAACAGACAATAAAAGAAAAACGGGGCGGCGTGGTGCCTGTGTGGATCGTCGTAAAACAGCTATCTGTCTTCGCTGCATGGGCTTGTGGAGCCGTATGCATGGAATGGCTGCAAAATGGGGAATTCAGCTGGCAGAATGAAAATCACAAAATCACAAAAGCCCTGACGATGCCTTGGATAGATAAGCCGAAAAAGGAGATAATGCACGAGGGGAAGCGGATGCTGAAGCGGCTCATCTGTGATCTATGGGTGGTAGTGGACCTCGGCACGACAGCTAACGGTGTATTGTGAGGCCGTGTTTTGGCATGTGTTGAATGAGCCCGTTAAATGAGGGTGTGTTGACTTGAGCATTATAAGACGGCGAAAGTTTCTTAGAAATGATAGCTCCAGTGACTATAACTGAATGTGCTTCAGTGCATCGATAAGCAGTGCACTGTTGCAGCCAAACCAGTGGTGCCCATACCCACGCCACCAACACACGTCAACCACAAACTTTCCAAAATGGTCATTTCCCGATTTCAAAGACTACCATCCTTTACCAATAACAAATTTTTCCAAAAATGATAAGAAAGCACCACTCCCTCATCACCTCTACCACCCCCAGCGTGCGCGATCTGAATCACCATCAAGCGTGCGAAAAACTCATCTCTTCAACAACTCTCCATGTTCGGTGTCTACAATGGGCCCGGCGAGCCCGATAAGCCGCTAGAGATGATGACGCAGGAGGAACAGGCCGAGGTGGGCGCTAAGAAGATGATCGAGTTCATGCAATCCTGCCCCGGCAAATCCATCATGTCTGGCGTCACTGGTTTTGGTCTTGGTGGTGTCTTGGGTATCTTCATGGCTTCTTTGGCCCACGACTCTCCAACGGCGCCTGGTAACATCAACCACTTGCCGCTCAAGCAGCAGATGAAGGTCATGGTCACAGATGCCGGTTCTAGAGCATGGTCCTCGGCTAAAAACTTTGGATACATTGGTGGCATCTACGCCGGCGTCGAGTGCTGTATCGAGAGCTTGAGAGCCAAACACGACCTCTATAACGGTGCTGCCGCTGGATGTGTCACTGGTGCTGGTCTTTCCATCAAGGCAGGCCCCCAGGCTGCATTCATTGGTTGCGCTGGTTTCGCTGCATTCTCCACCGCCATCGAGCTCTATATGATGTCCGACTCCGCTGCACCTCCTATGAACGACTACGACGACTGAGTCTCTTGTAAATATCCCTGTAAATTAGACACTAATGTACACTTGCGCTAGCACCAGTAGTAGCAGTATTCGTAAGACATGTGGCCGAGCCAGAACGACACGGCGCCGAAGGTGAAAAGAAGCGCTGCACCAGCCGCTATCCTTTTCTGGTTATTGTTCGTTGTTTCTGCCGGCCGAAGATGCTGTAGCCGCTCGAGCTCCTCCAATATGCTCGCCTCTCTCAGCTCCTCTATTAGCTTGTCCAAATCCTGCTCAATCGCTCGGAGCTTACTTTCAATTTTCTTATCCACAAGCTCATTACCACAGTTGCTCCGTAGCTCTTCGATCTTTTCTTCTATAGTGTTCAATGCCGCTTGAGACCCAGTAGGTACTAAAGCTGTTTCCTCAACGCTGGGTTTTCTCCTCCACAATGGTAGTCTGGGCGGTGTAGGAGGCAGCTCAGGCTCACTTGTTCGATTTTCACTGTAGCCAGAGAAAAAACGACGGCGTATGGGCGGATCTGAAACGATTCGGACTGGTTCATGTTTCACTATGGTGTCACTGGGATCGTCTTCCTTAACTGACGGCAGAGGCTTGTAGGGTAGGGGAAGCGGCTCGCCTAGCTGTGCCCAAAGATCACTATTTTTGGTTTTTCTGTTCATAGAACAATTATATAACGAATGACTGGAGTTGGATCTGGTTGTTTATTTTGTTGATACTCGCGCATGGTGTTTTATGTGTATCGCTGTGGACAGGAACTACGGTTTGGGTGCAAATCATACTCTAATGTTCATTTATTATTTGCGGGCACGCAGCCTGAACTTGTCCATGAATCTGAAAACCAAGTAGGTTGCGCAGCCGATGAAACGGAAGAGAGCCATGAAGGCCACCGTCCAAAGAATCACTGTGAGGAAAACTCTAGATCTATCGTTCTTGATCACATCTGATTCACTGTCGGAGTTGAACTGATTGAATCCACCGGTTTCTAGAACGATGGCCACAATCACAAAGTTGGAGATCATCCAGATCAACACTGTCATGGATCTCACAAATGCATAATAGTCCTCGTTGGAGCCCTTGTAGTTACCCTCGTCAGCGTCAATTGGTTTCTTGATCTTCTCAAGTTGGTTCAAATAAGATTGGTTGATCTCTTCTTTGAGAACAGGGATATTGACATCGAAAGTACCATCCTCTCTGACCTTAGCAGCACCCAAATCGGTGGCACCTGTGTCACCCTTTGTACCCCAAGAGATATCATCAATGTTACAAAACGCGTAAATGTTCAACACGTTAATGTAGGAGGGTGAAAGCAAAATGTACTGGACGAACGATGTGAACATGTGCCATGGTTCGAAGTACATGAATGATGCAATAAAGTACAATGCATAAGTTGACGCAGTAGCGACAACCAAGTCTCTGAATTGTGAGTTTTTGAAGAAAAGTGACACCGAAACTCCACTATTGTCCTGATAAATCTGTGTAATGGCGTTGACGGCCATAAATATGGCTGCGAAAATCATGTATGCCATAAGAATAGCAAAGAAAACCACGATGACAATGTAGAATTTCTCAGTTCCCTTTGGTTTGTTACCAAAACTCAACACGAAAGTAGTCACAATAGATGCAAGATATAACCATAAAAAGATCACAGATAAAACGTTACCAGGAGCGAAATTGAGACTTTCGTCTGATAGCGATGTGGTCAAGATACGGAAAACCAAAAAGTAGGAGCCAATGGAAAACCACGAGACGATAAGGTTAATGAGCTGATAGAAGAACTCAACATGGAACATGAGTTTCTTTCCGATACTATGCAGCGAGTGCCAGATCTTGTAGAAATGAGCAAGAGAGTAAATGGCTGCGAAGAATGAACCATTAAGCCATCTTCTTCTCTGCAAAATAAACTCGGCAAGGCCTTCAGGAACATCTGTTTCAGCACTGGCGGATTTACAGTACCGCAAGACCCATGAACAGCCTGGTTTAGCAACAAGCTCATAACAAAGAATTCTATCTTCGGCAAGGTACATGTTGGAGGTGAAGATACCGGCCTCCTCCTTCAACATCTTAGTCTTAAGCTGATACTCGTCATCATTTGGATCAAGCTCGCCACTTCCGTGCAAAAACTCACCCTTGAAGTATTTCTCTAACGGACCCTTTCCGTTGATGTCGTTCTGTAAAGCGACGTATCTGTAAGCCGAAAAGGCACCAGGCAAGACTGAAATGAAACCGAACACGGATTCAGTGGGCTTGTCGAGAATATTGGAGATTTTGTACTCAAAGTTTTGGCCGTAAACAATTGGGTTTGTAATCATTTGTCTCTTCTTCAAAGAAGCCTTGATCTCACCACATGTACCGGCCACACGAGGGTCCTTATCGAACTCTTTCCATAAGTGGTACAAGGACTTACCCGAGGGCTGGGTACCACAATCGAGCAAGACCACGATGTTGGGATCGAGGACCTGTGAAAGAGCCTCGAAACACCAACGATGACTGTTGATCTTCTTTGCATTATTTTCCTTCAAACAGAAAAGCATCTGCACTGGAACAACCTTCTCAGTCGTCAATTTGACGGTATCATCGACTGACGAGATACCTACACGAGTAGTGTACTCGTAGATATGGCCCTGGACCTTCTTATCGTCAATTCTGGATTTGGCCAATCCCTCCTGGTAGACACCAAGAGCGGCCAAAAGCGCCTGAGCACGCTCGTTGATCTTGGAACGGCCATCACTGACCACGCAAACCACGACCTTCTTCCACGAGTCCTTGCCCCACACTGGAGAGCGCGATCTCGACTCCAAATGCTTGATATTCTTGAACACACCCTTAAGAGTACGGGCAAGAAGAATGTCGTCTTCGTTGTACATGGTAATAACGACCATCATCTCGGTCTGACGTCTCACAGGATAATGGATAGGACGCAAGATGTACCCGTCTCTCCAGAAGTTCGAAGGTCCACATGTCACGGCGGTGTATCTCATGTAGGAGAACTCTCTACTTAGGCCGCCATCTTGCAAACTGGGGTTATAGTCGGGAAATTTGGTAAGAAGCTCCGTGGCCACAGGACAGTCCAAAACCAAGTGACCATTGTGACCTGTGGCTATACCGAGTTTGGGCTTTTCACGGACCTCTTCCTGCTCAGGAGGCTCGGGGAACTCTTCGCCGTTTTCAGCAAAAGGCAGCTGCATCTCCTGGTCGTAGATAGTCTGGCCATCTTGTTCGGAATCGGAGTCGGCCACGTGCACGGTCTGTAAGTCCAAGTTGTCACCTTCAAACCTGTTGAACTCGATCTCTCTGTCGAATTGCTGCTCCTCCTCGTCATCATAAGCATGAGGCACAAACGCCTGGGAGAAATTGTACCCTGTAGCGGCTGGATCGTACGCGGTGGGCTGGTATGGCTGAGGGTAGGCGCCCATTTCAAAGTCATTGTCTCTAAAAGGATCGTGGGACGGTAGAGGCTCTCTTGGAGGAGGTGGAGGAGGCACATGCAGCGTATTGAACATGGCCAGGGGTCTTTCGTCTTCGTAGTAGTCTAAGAAGTCGTCATTAGACTGTTGCATCTGACTGCTGTAGACGCGCTGGGGCTGTTGAAAGTTGATGCTATCGACGGCATCGTTGGAGTAGTTGTAGACACCGCCAGTCTGGGGATACCTAAGGTACCTCAGTTCTTCGTCGTCTTCCCTATATGGCATGGACGAGAGGGAAGTAGGTTAAGTCGCGAGAATGGGAAATATAAGACAATACGACTAAAGCTGGGCTGCTTCTGTGTAGGAGGCGATCTGGGGGTGTGGCAGACGGAAGCTTATATAGTTTAGGGTTGTGGGGCACACTTGAGGGGCTTTTGAAACGTCAGAATTGGTGTAATTTTTTAAACTGCGCTGGTGTTGTCTGTACGGCTGCGTCTTGTTTCCTGATTCAGCTAATTCGCGGTTTATGCCAATAAGTGCCTTGGAGGTGGATGCTCGAGGGTCAAGAAAAAAAAAAAAGTAGAATGGGAGGTTTGAAAAAGTTTTTCTCGCTTTTTTATTTTTTTTCGACATCCACAATGGACTCCTCCGCCGGCGAATCGGTGATACCTGTGGATCGGCTATAGGCACTATAAATAGCCCAAACATCGCTCCTACACCGCATGCCGAGCCCTGGCATAGCCCTGACCGTTGGCAATGCAGAGATCACCAGTCACGGCGAGGAATTGGAGGAGAAGATGAAAAAGGGATAAAAGTGAAGATTTGAATGACCCCTGAAACTTGGTTTTTGCCAATTTGTGGTATCGACCCCGCGAGCCCTAACGGCGTTATCAACATGGCTTTGTGTAACTAGACCCCATCGCACCTACTCACTCGCTTAGACCACACAGAAGGATCGTCTTTTCTCCTGCACTATGACACGGTTCCCCTGCTCCAGCAGATTTACGGGCTTTCTCAAAGACTTGCCTAAATGTGAGCATCATCTCCATATTGAAGGCACCTTGGAGCCGGCGTTGCTTTTTGCCTTGGCTGCAAGAAACAACATTGACTTGCCTGAGTGGTTTCCCCAGACCGTGGAGGCATGCAACAAGCGCTACTCCGAATTCGCCGATTTGCAGGATTTCTTGAACCACTACTACGTGGGCATGGGCGTGCTTATCCACGAAGCGGATTTCTACGATTTAGCCATGGCGTACTTTGAACATGCTCATCGTGACGGATGTCTCCACTCCGAGGTGTTCTTTGATCCTCAAGGGCACGTTGAAAGAGGCATTTCTGTGGATACGGTTGTGAACGGCTTGCACAGGGCCTGCAAGGATGCTGCTGCTAAATTTGGTACGACCCAAATGTTGATAATGTGTCTTTTGAGGCACTTGCCTGCGCTGCTGGGCATGGAGACCTTGGCGTCTGCTGAAAAGTACTACCAGAACGGCGTTATTTCCGGTTTGGGCTTGGACTCGGCAGAAAAGCCGTTTCCACCTGAGTTGTTTGAAGAATGCTACACCTCGTTGAAGGAGAAGTTCCCCGAGGTGCGTTTGACAGCCCATGCTGGCGAAGAAGGTGACCATACTTACGTCACCAAGGCATTGGATGTGCTTAAGGTGAGCCGTATTGACCATGGTGTGAACTCAAAGCAGTCGGAAGCGCTTATGGACCGGTTGGTCAAGAATGACACTCTTTTGACCATGTGCCCTTTGTCGAACGTAAAGTTGCAGGTTGTCAAAGATGTAGACGAGTTGCCGTACCGTGAGTTCTTTGATAAAGGGATTTTGTTCTCCATCAATTCAGATGATCCCGCCTACTTTGGTGGATACATCTTGGACAACTATGTCGCTGTTCAGACCCGTTTTGGCTTTTCGGTCAAAGAGTGGTGCACAATTGTGCTCAATGGTATTAACGGATCGTGGTGTGGTGAAGAAAGGAAGCAGGAGTTGAGGGAGATTGTCGATGATGTCTACGCAAAGTACAAGGATGTCTTGTAGGCGGGCAATGGTATGGTATGGGATGATATGATAGGAGAGTTTATAGACATATGGGAAGGTGTGAATTGAGTTTGTAGCTTGCTCTGGGTGGAGTCTTCTGATGTCAAAGCTTATTTTTCAAAGTCAAATTAAACAGGCGCTTAGAGTGGGCAGGCAACATCTGGCCACACAAAAGTCCAGCAACCATGGGATATGAATTCTATGAGAACACGAGTGCCAGCTTACCCGAACGTTAAAGAAATATTGAAAAAGTCTCCGATTATGTGTGATTTAGATCTTTGAAAACTTTAAACGCCGATATCTCGCGATCCGCCGGGAATACGGCTTTTTAAAGCACTTTAAGGCAAAAAGGTCCATTTGAAGTTTATATTGACCTAACTAGAACTCATTTTCGCTTTTGAATGACAAACACACTATTAAGACATATTTTACCTGCACTACCATCTTGTATAAAGTGGCTCTGTGGCCGAGCGGTCTAAGGCGGCAGACTCAAGTTCTGTTATCGTAAGATGCGCGTGTTCGAATCACGCCGGAGTCATTATTTTTGGCATTTTAGCATCTTTGCTGCCAGACCATGGAGCAGGGCATCATGCATCGATCAGGAATTCAGCAATTCGCTTAAGTGAGTGACTGTGTAGCAATAATCTACTGTGGATGCGCCCTCAATGGGTGCAAAATACACATTTCACCGAGGATTTGGGCCATTGATCTAACGGCCACTACCAATTGGAAAACAAGATTTTCAAAACCTTCAATGCATTCAAATTTTTTCGTAAAATATTGCCACCCTTTGCCACACTCGGGGTAGCAACAACTGGGAGCAAGCAGCTTACGTGCATGATCCCACAGTAGGCTATAAAGAGGTGACTTGGAGGCAGAAAAAATACCATCACGAATTACACAATATGGCCAGAACTATCAACCCAATTATTATTATCGTTGCAATTGTCACCGTTCTCCTTGTCATTTTCAGAACTCCATCTGGAAAGGACAAGGCGGTTGACACTTATGCTGCTGTCACTGACACTGTCTCTGACGCATGGAACAACAACTACATCTTGTCTTTTGAGCCTACCAAGAAGGCCAAGAGCACCGAGGAGGCCGAGAAGATCAAGGCTGACTTGGACCAGGCTGTCGAGGAGTACAGAAACTACTTGGAGAAGGACTTGGGCTCCAAGGTTAAGCACACCTACGACTCCACCATCCACGGCTTGAGCGTCCAGGTTGACGAGACCCAGCAGCTCTTGAAGGCTTTGGGCAAGAAGGCTGTCGGCAAGGCCAACAAGCACGAGACCATCTTGACCGACAAGCTCTACGAGCTCTTCTACAAGTTGAAGGGCGATGATCTCAAGAGATTGGGCATCAAGATCAAGTTGGAGAAGGACAAGTTGGTCAATGCCCAGACCTAAGCCCGTCCCCTCCGGCGGCGCCCCCCACGCTTCTATAGCTAATAAAATTTGAATTCACTGGCATAGCCATTGACCCGTCAACGGTCTATGATATATAGTCTCCAGTATAAACCTAGAGCTCCACCTCCTCCAGCTCGTGGATCTCCTCCACGCCGTCGATGGCACCGAACGTGTTCTCGCCCGAGTACAAGACGTACAAGAAGCCGTCCTCATCCTTGTGCTCCTCGTAGACCGTACTCATCAAGGCTGCTGTGGGTGGCAAGATGTCATTGACAAAGATAAAAATGGCCTTTTCCGAGGGCAACTTGATTCTCTTTCTAATCACGTACACGAATTGCCCGACGGTCAAGTCTCCTGGCACAAGGTACTTTCTCTTGTCGATTTCCTGGATATCCGAGTTCTCTACCTTCTCACAAATGACTGGGAGTCTATCCTTGAACCTCTGGAGGATTCTGGTCGACTCGGACTTTCTTTTTTCAAACGAGTTCTCGTCTTTGAACTGCGATCTCATTGGCGGCTTGTTTTCGTGATTTCTGTAGATGTGGTGTGTTTACTGCGATAGGGATCCTTTTATCTTATCGTCACCCCTTGTGGGGCGCTATGACAGGCAGGACTGCCTGGGGTCGTGTCCTACCCACGAGGTTGCGAAAACGGTCCCACACATGGCCTGTGGAAGTGTAAACAAAGCGTGTTTGTGGAGAGAATTTGGGGAATTTTTGAATTTCAGTGAGCGTTTTGGTGGTGGTTGATGGGAGAGGTTTAAAGTAGAGAAAATGATGGCTCTTGGCTACGGACGGTGGATTACGTAATCTGGGAAGTGTGGCAGGTGTTACCATGACCGTATTAGTCACGGTGGCGACCGAAGGCGAGGCGTGGTGTTTTTCGATTAGAGATCAAAAGCTGTTAAGAATTGTCTGGTTTTGTTTGGATTCTGGTGCATTCAGATCAGTGGGTAGGCTCAGTTTGCAGCCATTGGTTGCAAGCAGTACCGCAGCTGGTCACAGTGGACCATGACCTATGTGATGGTTTTAAAGATTTGAAGAGGTTCTTTGGAGAGTTTTGTTTCGAGTGGAACTTATTCGTCGATAATTGATTCGGAGGTCAATTTCGGAAACTGCGGTAGAGGTTGCTGTGGGTACTTGCGGGTGAGCAATGTGTCTCACTGGTGGTTATGGCAGTTAGAATTTAAAAGCAGGCTTTAGCGTTCAATTTTGTATTGAACTTTTAATTGGCTTCTATTTTGAGGAAAGGTAGTTAATAAAGTGCTGTTGCATTCATAGCCATCCACCATTAATAGTAGACCTTTAGCCACTGCAAGTCGAGTTGACTGATGCAATGTCGACTTTTCAGCCAATGAAGAACCAAATCAGATTCAAGCAGCCATTGCTTTAGATTCGAAAAGTCCAGTAATCGTAAAATAAAGTTCCGTAGGCTATTCGGCTTTCTCATCTCCTCAGTGTAGATGGAAGTCGAAGCACCAGTCCTAAATGATCATACCCAAACACCAAGATTATCAATACTTTCTTCAATTAAATGTTATTTCAATTCTCAAACCCTAAATTCTACACCTTCACCACAGGTGACCTACATCGAACACCCCTCCGACGTTGTGCTATTGTTGCAAATTCCTGCACTAGCAACGAAGATCGATCTCAATAGACTAGATATGCTTCTAAGACGATTACTGACCTGGAAGCCCCAGCAAGGCTATCCCTTCAAATGTGGGCTTGAAATTCACACCCAGCTAAAAACAAAGTTCAAGCTCTTTTCGCTATCCAAGAACGATCCAGATTCCCCTCCAAACACCAATGCTAGTTACTTCGACTATGGTCTTCCCGGAACGTTTCCCCAATTGAACCCAGAAGCTTTGCTTTTGGCACTTAAAGCTGCCACTGCATTGAACTCTAACATCAGTGAGTTGTGTCATTTTGACCGTAAACACTACTTCTACCTCGATCAACCAATGGGGTACCAGTTGACACAGCATCATAGACCATTGGCCAAAGGTGGGCAATTGCACTTGACCAAGAAGTACGATAATGTCAGTGAAGACCACACTATACGAATTGACCAGATTCAGCTTGAGCAAGACACCGGAAAAATGAACTACAACGAGTACGATGGAGCAATCACTGTGGACCTTAATAGAGCAAACGTGCCACTCATCGAGCTAGTCACTGAGCCTGACTTCAAGAACATTGAGCAGGTGAAATCATTCGTCAGAAAGTACTTGACATTGATGTCTCACTTGGGCGTTTGCTCCGGAGACATGGAGAAGGGCGCCATGAGATGCGATGTGAATATTTCTGTGAACGGAGGAAAGAGAGTGGAAGTCAAGAACTTGGGATCTACTTCTGAGATTGTGGCTGCGGCTACCTATGAGTACAATAGACAAGTGGAGCATTTGAAGACGTCGGACGAGCCCATCATTCAAGAAACCAGGGCCTGGGACGGTAAATCCACCTACAGGAGAAGAGACAAGGAAGATGCAAATGACTACAGATACATGCCCGACACAGAGATTCCTGGCATTTTCCTCTCCCCTCAGATTGGGGAAGAGATCCGTGCAATCCTTCCAGAGTTGCCGGAAGAGATCTTGGACAAGCTCACCACTGAGCCATACTGTCTCGAGATCAAGCACGCTCGTTTCCTTGTGGATAACGTTGACATTCTCAAATACTACCTTGACTTGTATGAGTACGGATGCATTGGAGCCATGCTTGACATCAAGACAGTCAACAACTGGCTCCTCCACGAATTACTAGGTGCCTTCCATAAGTTGGAAGTTCCTTTCGACCGTACGGCCATTAGTCCTAGAAGCTTGACCGAGTTGATGGTTATGGTTAAGAAGGACAAGATCACATTTTCTTCCGCTAAGCTTTTGTTGTTACAGCTTTTACAATTAGACCCTAAGGAGAGGCATCTTCCCATGCATGAGTTGGTTGAGAAGTACGATTTGGGCTCTGCTAACAGCGCCTCCACTAAAGACTTGGATGAGGCGATCACTGAGATCTGTCAAGATATCATCGCGGCTAATCCAGACGTGGTTGAAAAGATACAAAACGGAAAATCCAACTCTATCAACCACCTTATCGGTCTCGCCATGAGACAAACCCAGGGAAAGGTCAATTCAAAAGAGTTCGAGAGGGTCTTCAAAAATCTTATCAATTAAAGGTACATCTATTTGGGAACGACATGAAACTCGAAATGGACATCAGTCTCTCCACTGATCTGGTCTTCGATATCGGATGACAGGCGATCTCCAGGTTTGAGGGTATAAGTCACACCTATGTCGCTTTCTTTTATCAAGGTGTCAGGCAGATCTAAGGATCTTTCCGCTTCACCAAACACGAGTTCCTTATAGTCTGTCAATTCGTGCATGGTGGCCATCGTTCCTTCGGTCCGAACAGTGTCCCTAGTGAGGTGTTTGCTTTCTGTGAACTCTGTGGAGATAACAGGATCGTCACTGTTGCTGCCCATTGAAATCTTTTTGAATCCAATGAAGCGAAGGAAGCGGCGGTACATAGAGAGTGCATCTGTTCCCAAGCCAAAAAGGATGAAGGTACAGAATGCAAGACAAATGTTGATAATCGGCGACGCAAGCTGTGACGTTCCATAATCGAAGGCGTATATCGTGCCCCAGTGCTCGTTGTGAATGTCCTTCAAGTTGAAAGTCAGGACCCCGAAAGTGTCAGCAGCATTGACAAAGTTATAGATGGCGAAGGGCACTAAAACAAAGATGATGAGCAAGCTGAATATCACCAAACGTGCAAATCTTCGTTGGTTGAGGCCGGAGCCTGTGCATCTCAAAATGTCTTTGATATCTCTGCGCTTCTTGAGGTATGTGATCAAGGTCAACAAGGCAAACACAAGAGCAACCACCGACCACACGAGATTCCAGATCTGCACCAAGATGAGTGTCAAATATGAGTATGCGTAAGCAGCAAGGCAGCCACGATATCTGAAGATGACATAACGGGTAGCTTGAACGATAATCGAAGTGCTCATGACGAAGATTGGAGTGATCCAGCACATGGCAATATTGGTCAAAGGGCGTCTTTTCGATTTGGGGTTCAAAAACTTGTGGTTTTCAGCACGAATGATCATGAACAAGTTGAACATGACGGTAGCAATGCAACACAACTTTCCCGAGGAAGCTCCACTGGTGAGTCTGACAGTAACATCACAGTAGCCTGGCGCAGTAGTTACCGCATCAAAATCATCACCACTCCAGATTAATGCATTGACAAAAGCGATGAGATTCTCATAGCAGAGCCAAAAAATCAAGCTGCATGCTGGGATATTCTTTTGCCTGTGGTGGTAGAAAAATGGTGGTATCAAGAGCACAAAGGCTATGAAGGAGAAGGCAGCGATACACAGACCTTGAGCGTCGAGAGCCATTTTCTATATCTTTGAAATTTAAGACTCACCGGCAATCTCATTACATTTATATTACTTGCATTGCATTAGTTGGCTTGGATTATTTTTCGTTGTCCATCTCAGTTGTTTGAGATGTGCCATTGAAGGCCCAATACAGTAACCACATACTCAAGTACGAGAGAATTATTTTTCTCGAGATGCACATTCCAGGAGAAAAGCAGGACAGTAAATGTGAAAATTTGTAGCAGTCAAGTCTTGTCTATGCCGATTCGGCAACCAATGGTCAGCTTGGAACTGTCCTAGAGCGACTTCAGGCAGGTATAATGAAAGATCAGTATATCGGTATTTTCCAGGACCGACTAAATTTCCTGATATTTTTGACTTTTCGGGAAATTGTTGAAGATATTGGGTATAGTCAATGTTTTCACGAGATCAACATACCATCGTATTAGGGCCTCGCAGTATGAACACCCGCCTACAGTCACCTCTCTTATTCTTAAATTATAGTATATGAATCCCCCATGTTTTTCTCTTTTTCATATGTATATGACAGTTATGCAATGACAGACTTCAAGATCTCGTGGGAAGCGATCACAGAAGCGTACTTCTGGTTCAAGAACTTCAACAAGTCAATCACCTTCTGCTTGATCTCTTCGGTCTGGAACTGCTTCATTCTGTCGAGGTACTCCTCTCTGCCCAAAGTGGACTCAGCAATCAACTTGAGTCTCTCGGCCTCCTTCTGGAAGATTTCGGCAAAGATCTGGATCACCTTCTCGGACTGAGAAGCAATCATCTCGTTACCGCTCTCGTACAAGCTGATGATCCACTTCAAGATTGGAACGTTCTCCTCAGGAGCAGACTGCAAAGGCAAGTGGCTGAGAAGAGCTGGCAACACGTGCTCAAGTGGAATGGCAGCCTGGTTCTTCAAGGCCATTCTAGCAACACATCCACAAGCGTTGGCGTTGGCTCTGTTGACCACATCCTTGGTCTCCTGGTCGTCAACCTGGCCCTCCTTGTCAGATCTGCTCAACAAGTGGAACATCATCTGCAAGATTTGCTGGTATTGAGCAGAAAAGTCAACCTGGCAGAACTCAATGATCACACCGACACCGTAGGCGGCGTTACCCTTGACCTCCAAGGACTTGTCATTGGCTAATCTATCGCTGAACACCTGCATCAACTCTTGGGCGTATGGGTTGGAGTCCTTCAAACCAACGGAGATCTCAGCCAAAGCACCAATGGAGCTGACTCTCTTACCCTTGGACTTGGAAGTGACGTTGGAGAGAATGACACCCTTGAAGGTCTCGAAAACCTTGACAAAGTCAGGACCCAACTTCATAGAAAGCAAGATCAACACTTCCAAAGCAGACTCGAACATCATGGCCTCGGTCTCGGAAGCATCCTCGCCCTCCTCGATCGGCTCCTCGTCGTCAATCTGAGATGGGTGCTCCTTCTTCAAAAGGTCCATCAAGGAACCACACAATCTCTCCAAAGAACCAGTATCAGAAGGACCGCTGGTGACAGCAATGGCACCGAAGGCATTAAGAGCCTCACAGATGTTGTCCAAGTCACAACCAGCCAAGGTAACCTCAAACTCGGATTCCAAGTTGGTAACAGTAAGCTCTCTGGCCTGCTTGATCAAGTCCAAAATAGGACCGTCAATGTAAGGCTGCTGTGGGACACCAATTGGAGGCTTGAAGTTGTCGCCGTAGGTAGCCTTGAACATGGCACGGACGATCTTCCAAAGAGCGTTCATGGCAGCTTCTCTCATACCGTAAGAAACCTCAATCTGCTCGGCCAAAGTGGTGATGGAGTCGTTGACGTACTTACCGAAAGCACTGCCGGTACCCATGGCCAATTCAGAAAGAGCAACAGAGGCAATCTCCTTCTCGATGGTAATACCGGTGTTGACCTTGAACTTGTCACCGAGGTTCTCCTCGTCATCGTCAAGAAGACCCTCAGCATCGCCCTCCTCGAGGTTGAAGGAAAACTCCTCCTGGTTCAAGCACTTCAAGATCTGTGGAACGATGTTGTCCAAGAAACCAGCGAACTCGGAACCGTAAACCTTGGCCATGTTGGTGATGAAAGCAAAACCGGACTCTCTGATTCTAGAGTGCTCAGAGTTGAGAGCCACGTAGGCAGCCTCAACCAAAGGCTTAGCGTAAGAGGAGAAAGACTCAGAACCGACGGCTCTGGCCATGGTGGAGATGTTCTCGAAGGTGAGAGCTCTCAACTCAATGTCCTGTTCAGACATACCCTCGGTGTCACCAGCATTCTGGATGAAAGGCTCCAAAGTTTGAACGGACTGGTGGAAGTATGGGGTGAAACCTTTACCGGAAGCAAAAGCAGTGGAACCAATGGCAGACACGATGGCAGCCTTCAAAGAGGAGGAGTTGGCCTCCTGCAACATGGCGAAGAACTTCTCCATCAATGGCTGAACGTACTCGGCAATGGCATCGTGGCCCATGAACTCAATGATACCGTCCAAAGCGTAACAAGCGTGCTTGTAGGTCATAACGTGAGCGGCGTTGTTGATAATGTCCACGAGAAGAGGCAAGAACTCCTTGTGGTATTCGGCAATGGCATCCTGCAACTCAGAAGACAACTGAGCCAAAGCTCTAGTGGCAGCAACCTTGACGACGATCTCGGGGTCCTGCAAGCCTCTGACGATAATAGGAACGAGCTTAGCGGCCTGAGCGCCCAAGTACTCTGGAGCACCGGAAGAAGCGACACCAATACACAAAAGACCGGCTCTTCTGGCGTACATGTCTTTGGAAGTGACCTGGGCCTCCAAGTTCTCGAAGAATGGGTTGATCACCTGAGATGGAGGCAACTCGCCGGACAAGATGGCCATCAAACGGAGAGCCAAAGTGGAAGGAATGTTTTCCTCGTTCTCGTTCTCCTCGTCCTCGTTGTTCAACTCATCGTCCACATCGATCTCCTCGGAAGCGATCTTGAGAGCAACAAGAGTGAGGGAAGGACCCAAGTTGTTGGACACAACCTTGGACTTTCTCATGGAAACCACGGAAATCAAGAATTGCATGGCCATACAACGGATGTCCTCGTCCAAGGACTGGTTGGTGGCGATCTCCACGACAAACTGGATAACTCCGACGATTTGGTCGCCCATCAACTTGTTGTCCAAGAAAATCAACGAGTTGAACACGTTGAACACATTCTTGGTCTGCTCGGAGTCGTCAGCCTCGATGGTCTCTCTGAGCACCTGCACCATACCGGGGATGGAGTTCTTGAACTTGTTGGCAGTAGCGGTGTTAACCTCGGCCTCCTCCTCAATGTACTGAGAAAGCACCTCAAGAGACATGGTAGCGTTCACTCTAATGTCTCTTGGACCCTGCTGCTGCAACAAGTTGGCGAAAAGGGTCACAAAGTCGTCCAGGTATGGACCGAGAGCTGGGATCTGGGTCTCCAAAAGAGTGTACAAGGTGTAGACGGCCATGTCCTTGGTCTGAGCGTCGCCGTCGTTGATACCGTTGATCAACGTGGACAACAAGTAAGGCCACAGGTTCTGCTCCAACTCAATCTCTCCAATAGCAGCAACAACACGGGCCGAGGAGTGTCTGATCAACTTGTTCTGCTGGGTGAAGGTGTTGCGCAAAAGAGCCTCCTTGATAGGATCCTTCAACGAGGCGTCCACGCTCTCCCATTTCGTCGAAATGAGCTTACGAGCCTCCACGGCAGCCAACTGCTTGACCTGGTCCTGCTCGGCATTCTGCAAGATGTGGAAAAGAGATGGTAAAGCCAATGGGTTCAGGTAGAAGTCCTTGGACAAGCGGGCCGTAGCCAGCTTGACGGTGGCTGGCGCAAAGGTCTGCTGGAGCGTCTCCTCCAACGCAGCAAGATATTGGGGGTCCATCTTGGAGAAGGTGTTGGTGGATCAAAAAAAATTGACCTCGCGATGGAGGTGTGCACGGACGCCTGGCTCCAGGCTCGATGGGGTGGAGAGGGTTGGATATTATTGGGTGGTCAGGGGGATTGAAATAATTTGGAAAACTTTTCGAGAGGTTTTATTGGCGGTGATTTGTTTGCTTTATTGGTTTTGTGTGGGTTGGTGGGATGGTTGCCTGTGGTGGGGCATGTCTATGTACTGATGGCTGCAACTTTTCGCAGGACATCCGATGGGGTCTACTTGTGGAAAGTGTTATTCACGATGAGGCAATCGCAAAAAGGTGATTTTGGCAGTGTTCAACGTGGCCATTGCAGTTTGGCGAATTTTTGGTGCCGTGTTTTTGTGGCACCGATGGCGGTATGTGTGATGAGATCTCGATGAGATCTCGATGAGCACGATGCATGGGGCTGTAGAGTGAACATCCTGGTGGCTGTAGAGTGTACTTTTAGAAGAGCATTAGCGGTGTGGATGACCTACTCCCTCTATCATCCAATCACGACCTCTTTGATGATATCGATTCCGGATAGACCTTGCTTATTGCTGGGGACCTCTCAACCACCATCTCGGTGGCACTTACCCACCACTCACCCGCCAAAGTCGACCGGCATCTCACGGATCTTGATCTTGTAGTACCGCTGCAAGTCCTTGAACTCGTCACGGTCCTCCTTGGTCAACAAATTGATGGCCTTTCCCTTCCTGCCAAAACGACCAGAACGGCCAATACGATGCACGTAGTTCTCCTTATCCAAAGGCAAGTCGTAGTTGATAACCAAGGAAACCTGCTGCACATCGATGCCTCGGGCCCACACGTCCGTCGATATAAGCACCCTGGAGTTTCCAGACCGGAAATCGTTCATGATCAGGTCTCTCTCGTCCTGCTTCATGTCGCCATGCATGGCCACCACCGCAAAATTGGCCTTCCGAAGCTGCTCCGCTAACCACGTCACCTTCGCCTTGGTGTTGCAGAAAATGACCGCCTGCGTGATCGTCAAGTTGTCGTAGAGATCACAGAGCGTATCAAACTTCCACTCTTCCTTCTCACACTGGATGTAATACTGCTTGATTCCCTCCAAGGTGACGTCTTCACGTTTGACAAGAATACGCACAGGGTCGGTGGTGAACTTGGAGGTCATCTCCAAAACCTCTCTGGTGAGTGTAGCACTGACCACCACCACCTGCACCGTCAGCGGAAGCTGTCTGTAGATTTCGTAGATCTGCTCCTTGAACCCCTTGGTCATGAGCTCATCGGCCTCGTCTAGAATAAGCATCTTCACGCTTCTTGTCTGGAGATGTCTCCGTTTGATCACATCTAGCACTCGTCCAGGAGTTCCACTGACAATATGCTGACCTTGACCGAGCTTCTTCGTATCTTCGCCCACCTGCTTGCCACCAGTGCAGGCATGTGTGTGGATGTTCATGTAGTTGCCCAAGTTCATGATAACGCTGTTGATCTGGGTAGCCAACTCTCTGGTAGGAGAAAGCACAAGGGCCTGGGTTTGGCGCAATTTCGGTTCTAGCGCTTGAAGCATACCAATGGAGAATGTTGCCGTTTTTCCCGTACCGGACTGGGCCTGGGCTATGGTGTCTTTTCCAGAGATGATTTGCATGATGGCTCTGCTCTGAATAGCTGAAGGAGCCTCAAAGCCATAGGAGTAGATTCCCTTGAGAAGATCGGGCTTGAGAGCCATTCCCTCGAACGTGCTATGCACCTTGATGTTTTTCGACGATTTCACCGAGAATTCAAGCTCATCGTCCGCTGCCCTGTCAAAGTCCATGGTAGTATCAGTAGATCTACTCATCGCGATCATCGCGCACCTACTACTACTACTCATGAACTCCGTGGTTGTGCTAATAGGCGGAGGCCATGCGGCTGGAAAAAGAACAACCGCTAATTGGATAAAAGACGATTTGGCCAAGATGGTTGCCGCTCCGTTGGAGATCGAGGTTGTGGATATGGACGACTATTGCACTAAGAAATGCCTTTCTGTGGGTCAGGAACACGGCAAGAACTCTGCCATTACCGTGGACTCCAGCCGAGCCGTGGCATTGCTCAAACCGTCACGGTACGACTTTGCCAAGTTGCAGAAACACATTGAGGACTCCATCGCCTCGCTGTCGAAAACAAAGGTTATCATTGTTCATGGGCTCTATGCTCTTTATGAGAAGGCCATTCGGGAGCTTTCTCAAATCAAGGTTTTCATAAGTGGAGACGCCGACACAAGGCTTATTCGCTGGATCCGCCGTGACGTGCTTGGAGAAACGAAAACTGCCGAACTAGAGAATATCATCAACGCTTACCTCCATGGAGCCAAGCAGGAGATGAACGACTATATCTTCCCTACTAAGGAGCAGGCAGATGTGATCATGCCACGTGGCGCTGAACCAAACGCAATTGCCTTGATTGTGGATGGTCTTCTTCCTTACTTGGGTCCCAACGAGAAGATGTCTGAACCCACAAGCTCCAACGTGTTGCGGCCATCAGGCCACTCGTTCAAAAACGAGAAGTTCGATGCCCAGAAACGTAAGTACTACGATGTGGCGTGAGCGCTTTTCTATATTAATGCTAATGACTGTTCCGAACATCTAGATGAACGTTTTGTGTAGCTGCACCCACTTGTCCACTGGGTCCTTCTCCACCAGATACTCCGTCATGCCGGCAATCTGTTCCCCGTCAACGGCGTCCTTGAGCTTCTTGTCGTTGTTGTACCACTTGCGAATCAAGTAGACCATCTCTGACTTCTTGAGGTATTGCGTGAACCCGCTGTACACATCGTACGCATTGTGCTCGATAAGCGACTTGATCACAACGTACAACTTCTCGTAAGAGATCTGTGACTTCAAGAACATCTCAACCACTGCACCCTCTGGCGGAGTCTGTGCCACAGAGTCCTCTTCAATGGCGTTTTGGATGTATTTGCACACCATCTTGATCAACCGGTCAACGGGGAAAACAAGATCATTGGGTGCCAAACTGACACCAACAGGAACAATCTTGTCACTGATCATCTTGTAAAGAGGGGCATCGTTCGACTTGTCGGTCATGTACTCGTGGAAGATTTTTTCAAAGAAGAATTCCCATCTCTTGAAAATCTCGTCTGGGTTTTTGTAATCAGAAACCTTGAAAATGGCGAAGCAGATTTCATAGTAACCCAATGGGTCAGCGTATTCATTGAAAAGATCGCTTGCGCTTTGGATCTTGTTGTTCAAGGCATCCGAGGCGATCTTTTTGTTCTCGCCGTTGATACGCTTGTCGTTTTGAATCAAATTGAGGAGATTCAACTGCACGTTTGCCACGTCAAAGAGCTCGTGCACCAAGTTGGAAAGATGAATCATCTCTTGTCTCAAATTAGGTGGGCAGGTGCAATTGCAGAAACCGTTGGCTCTGGAAAGGTATTCAATTCTCTCATTGAGTGGGATGATGAAATCGGAAATCGCCAAAGAGTACAAGATCCGAGCAGCAGCAAAATAGTTCTCTCTTCTGGCATGGTAAAGCCAAAGAAGTTGCGTCAAACCAAGGTCCTTCTGAGACACCTCCTCCAAGAATGGAAGGATATAAGGGGTCTCGATACTCAAGAGTCTCTGACTGTTGCCCTGGTTGATGAACCATTGATAGAACTCGTTGTGGAACTTCTGATCGGTTGATGCAAAACAAGTTTCGTAGGTTGCATCTCTCACATCCATAAACTCTCTCAACAAGAGTTGGTTGTTTGACTCTTCTATTTTCAATGCATTGACGTCAAGACGAGTCAAGATCTTGAAAACAAGATCATAAAGCTGCATCCTCTTCTTGTTGTTGATCTCGAGCTGGTTTTTGAAGTTGTCAACCTTGTTGTCACCATTCGTGATTAATGCTGATGACTGAGTGTTGGTCACAGAGTAGCACTTCTTAGCGAGCTTCAAAACGAACTGGACAGCACCGGTGTAGAACTCCAATGTGAGCATGATGTTAAGTGCATTCTCGATGTTCTCAAGTGTAAGTGAGTCTACCGCTTGCTCGAACAAGCTGATGGCATTGTTCAAGCACTTGACCTTCAACTCGCTGTCCCTGTTTCCGATATTCTTAGCCTTTGTCAAGTTCTCGATAGCCTTGAAAATGTAAACGTCGTCACTGGAGCAGAATGAACCGCATCTGCCTTGTAAGGACGATGCAATTGAGTCAATTGAGCCACCTTTGAGGATGTTTTTGTTGATAATGGATGACAAAAGGTCCTTGATAAGGCCCTTCACCTCTTGTGTTGGGAGCAACAAGTCTTTGAAAGTCAAGGTCAAGAAGTTGACTTGGTTAGTGAGCGACAAAAATTGGAAGATATCATTGAAGTTCTTCTGGTCACTTTGGGTCTCCTCGATGAGTACCATAAGGAACGACAAGGCCTCCTTCATCGAGTTCAAACTTCTCACGATCGATGTAAATGCAATATGCTCAGCTCTCATGCACACCTCATTTTCCATCTTTGTAGGGTCTGAGCTATAGCTTGGAGCATTGAGACCTGGAATGTCGTTCAGGTTCTCGTTGAAGAACTCCAACAACACGAACACGGAGCCGATGTAAAATTCAACTTGGCTCTTGGACATGGTGAGACCCTGGACGATCAAGTTTCCTTCCTTCAAGGACAGCACCTCAACAGAGCTATCATTGAGCATCTTGATGTGTGGGAGTGGGGTGAAGACCTTCTTGTTCCAAAAGTCTCTGAAGAGTCTCGAGATTAAGAGGCAAGTGCCGTAGAAACGATCACTGAGAACAACTTGCTCGACCATACGCTTCGAATCGGAGGGTTGGAGTGGAAGATGTGATGGACCGCCAGAGACAGTCGATGCGTTTTCAGAAAGTCTGGCATTGCTACCAGCATGCGAGAACAACATGGATGCCGTCCTGTGGAACAAATCCTTCCCATTGAGGTAACCTGGTGAGCAAGACAAGTAAAGCAATGTTGAGCATGTCTCTTCGTAACCATTCTCCTCAATGAAGTTTTCGAGTACCTCATCCTTGAGGGAACTGATGATTTGGTCAGATGTTCTGTACTGATACATGAGAATACCATAGTTGGTGAGCACCGCAAACTGGAGAGGTTTCTTGGTGTATTGAGACGCAAGAACATTGGCATAGCCATTAGGAGTCTCCGTCGCGTTCATGGATGGGGTCAATTGCACGATGTCATGGATATAAATAGGGGAGCCATCTTTCGACTCAACCTGCGATGCAACCTTGAGAAACTCGGCATCTTCCACTAGCTTGTTATTACGCTTAAGGTAGCCATAGTTTGTTGAACTAACGAACAACTTGTCTGACCCTTTAGTTCTCTTCACAGCCAAGTAAACACCAGGGCTTATGATTTTTGAGAACTTCGTGTTCTTCAAAAGCTCGGAATTCTGCTGGTTGGTAACCATGGTTGCCACATACAGCTTGATTCTTGTGAACTGGTCCAACTCTGGATTCATCTTTGTAACCTCATCAGATGGTGGGAATTTCACGGAAACCAAGCTGAGTTTGAGGTTCGTGGCAAATCTGGATGTAGTCGACATGAACGAGGCATAATGACCGGCGGAACCAATACGTAAAAGGATACGGAAACCGTAATTCGTGGTAGCAATGAGGGACACGCTGTTGGATTCCTTTGTGGAAACGGGCTGAATGCTGACAATTCTGAATTTCAGGAATGACTTGATGTTGGCATGGTTTGAGTACAAGCTGGAAACCGCTCTGAAGAACTCAGCAGGTGTGAACTGGCTGTGTTGAGAAAATTCCTTCTGATCAGGGGTCAATTTGTAGACTCTAATAATCGACTTGTTGGAAAGTGTGTACAATACGTTTCTCTGGCCGTCGACGGATAACTCCAGAATGGATTCGGGAATGGAGCTAGCTTTATTGCCGTCCTGAGTACCCGTTTTGTTATGCAGCTCATGCTCGGAGTGGAAAAGGTCGAAGCCTCTCATCTTGCCGATAGGAAGGACAGAGGATAAGCCGCTCTTCGTGAGACATACCTTGTCACATCTGTTTTTTATGAAGGAAGCGTTCGAATGGTATTCCAACTTCCACACATTGACGCCATCACTCTCGCCTGAGAAGTAGATCTCATGTGTTAGTTCGTTGAATGCAAACTTGTTGATCATGAGTCCTTGAACGTTGACAGAGAGGTTAGGGTTGAACACCTCCAAGTTATTGAGCAGCTCGTCGTATTTCACGACGTAGATGTGGATATCCATGGTGGTAGCGATTAGAAGCAAGTAGTTGACCTCTTTCACGAACACGCCTGGCTTTGGCTTGACAAGTTTCACAGTCAAGATGGAGTGGCGGATTTGGTCGATCGTGAGAAATTGGGATGACTTGTTGAAGGACGATTGTGGTAACTTGTAGTTCCAGAACACCAACTTGTTGTCGACAGCGATCCAAGACCTGCTGATTTCAGGCATGAGGCCCATATTCATCAGACACTCTGTCAAATTCGTCTCTTCGAAGAACTTGTCGGGAAGATCCAATTGAGACACCTTCTCGAAACGTGAAAAGTGGCCCAAGCCGTTTTCCTTGTCGAAGAAGTAATTGTCCAAGTTGTTGTTGCCCTTGTTTAAATATGCGTCTCCGTATGTGTCACCCGGCGTCATCGAGTCTATTCTGATCAAGTCAGTGATGAACTTTGAACCGAGCTTTAAAGGCGGTAGATTCTCGAAGTTGGGTACGCTGATTTTGTAGCTCACCTCACCAGCGGAGTCAAGAGCCTGTGGAAGCAAGAATCTCTGTGACATGACAGATCTAGAGTCGCCATTGGCATTGGATCCTGATTGATTTTGTTGAAACTGGAGCGTTCCAATAGCATCCTGAGCTGGTTTGATCGTTGGGGTAATATACCTAGAATTTGTGCCAGGCCCAGTGGGGGCGCCATTGGCGGCCGGCCCATTTTGTGGGTGCTGTTTACCCGGGAGCACGGAGGCCAAAAGACTCATTGTGGTCAAGGATGGTGTATTTTTCTTGCCGACGATGAGAGATGTTTATTTGGATCTCTTAAAAAAAATCAGAGCCAATGGTGCTGTGTGCAGGTCGGTATGAAGAAAGGTAGCTTCCGAAGCGTTGGCACCGACTAAAATGGGGAATAATGAGGGTGATTCGTATATTTTGTGTAAGAGGAAGGTTGGTTTTTCTGTATTGTTGCAATTGACGACAGTGGTGCTGGTTTTGGTGATTTGCAATGGTTGCGAAAAGTAGCAGTCCAGTAGAGTGGAAGTAGTTTGGAATGGTCTCTTGAAATTAGATGATCTTTGTAATTCATTTTGTTCAACGTATTTGAAATTAAGTGAATGTAGAAGACTTTCTGCTTTTAAAAACCAATGGGACATTTAGAACCGTAGGTGTTGAACGTGTTGTGTCGTCTCACTAATAGGAGAGCTCAAGAGGTACACTCATCCATTTATCCATGTACCTCCTATCGTGTAGTGCTAAGAGAGTTCTAATTCACTCAAAGGGAAGCTTTTTCGATAATATAATATCATTGTTCAATCCATGTGCTAGCATCTTCTCAACATATCCCAATTGGCTGCGAAAAGGGCTTAAAGGCATGAACTGATTCCTAACCCTTGAGCAATTGAGCTCAATCCCCTGCCTTGATTTGTTAATTTACCATCTTACTCGTAAACCATAAATAAAGCATCGCATTCACAAATAAGTCGGATTGACTCTCCACGTTTGCACCCACCCTCCATAAAGGTGCGGTGCACTATTTGTGGCTGGCTGATACCGCACTTTTGTCTACCCCAGATATCACCACTTCTTTTCATGAAACTCACAACCTTCGTTGCTACACTTGCGGCGGCAAACGCCATAAGCTTCAATTTCTATGACAACCTCTTCCACTCGTCCGTTCCGGACCGTGTTTTGAAGGTCGCCGAGGACTCCTACATTGCTGCCTCGGAAGCTGATAAGCTCAGGCTTAGAAGGGAGGGCAAACGGTTTATTGATGTTACCGAGAGTTTGCCCGTTAAGGATGCGGTCAGCCAGGGCATGGTTGCCCAAAGTGGCGGAAACGGCCTTCTTACTTGGTTTTCTAAGAACATCGAGACCCTCAAGAAGCCTATCCCAAAGTACAATTACCCTACAAAGGCAACCCACCAGGATATCGTCGAGCCGCTTTTGAGCAAGATCGACATTGAGGGCGTCAAGGCTCATTTGGCAAAGTTCTCGTCTTTCTACACTCGCTACTACAAGTCCGAGACCGGCTTGGAGAGTGCCAATTGGCTTCATGAGACCATCCAGGAGATCGTCAAGGTTCTTCCTGAAGATGCTGTGTACATTCGTAAGTTCAAGCACAATGGCTGGGACCAATACTCCATTGCTGTTTCTATCAAGGGTAAGGTCGAGGACAAGGTTGTTGTAGGAGCACACCAGGACTCTATCAACTTGCTTTTCCCCAACTTGTTGAGAGCCCCCGGTGCCGACGACGATGGACTGGGAACTGTGACCACCCTCGAGGCTCTCCGTTTGGTTTCCGGTGCGATTGCAAATGGCGATTTCAAGCCCTACAACACTTTGGAGTTCCACTACTACTCTGCAGAAGAGGGTGGTTTGCTTGGCTCCATCGACGTCTTCTCCAACTACTTCGCTGAAAACGCCACTGTTGTTGGTATGCTCCAGCAGGACATGACCGGTTATACCGCCGGTACCACCGATGCTGGTGTTGAACCACACTTTGGCTTGATTTCCGACTACACGTCCGTGGACCTCAACGAGTTTATCAAGGTGATTGTGGAGAGCTACTGTGCCATTCCGTTCCATGAGACTGAGTGTGGCTACGCTTGTTCAGACCACGCTTCTGCGTTGGAGAACGGGTACCCAGCCAGTTTCTTGATTGAGAGCGAGTTCAAGTACACTGCCAAGCAGATTCACCTGACCTTGGATACCATGGATCGCTTGGACTTTGACCACATCAAGGAGCACGTCAAGTTGACTGTGGGATACGCCGTGGAGTTGGCTCTGGCCAAGAAGTTGTGAGGGGAAGGTATAGGTAAGTATAATTGACAGGGAGGAGAGACGTTGTAGATTGGGTTAGACTGGGAGATATCGGATGTGTGAAGAAATTTTAATCTAAGGGCTTGATTGCCTTGCAGTCAGATAACCTAGATTATTCAAGAATGGCTGCAAATGGGTCCTCCACAGGCATTTGTTCATTTCACTTAACGATCAGAAATGATGATCTAGAAACTCAATTGCCTGATTCATCGAATAACTCAAAATGAAGGACTGTCGTTCCAGTATTATTATTCAATGTAAATGTATCAGAGGAGTGAAAACCACCTTGTGACGATCACTGCAAGAGGACGTCATACTGGCAATTAAACTTCAAGGTTTGATTCCTCTCGTTGAGTTGAAATCAATATCTTACATAATACATGAACATTTCCTTTTCAGGAGCATCATTGTTGGTTCCACCACTTCTACCCCTCGGTCTCGCTTATCAATCAGCCGTGCAGACCGAGCCGCAAGGCAAACCACAATCGATCTCATCAACTTCCTATTTCTTACATTCAATTGGTCAGAAATCTCCTATACAACTGCCAATCAACCAAAGCAATTCAATTGCCACTATCAATCACTTACAAACACACTCACGCAATCAGGGTATCATATTTCTATTTACTCGGAGCCCTCCTCCTCGAGCTTCTTGGGGAAACGCACAACGTCGAAACTCGTCTGTCTCAACGAAGTGACGATCTTGCCCTCGCCGTTCTCGTCAACAATTTGCCTCTGGCTCACGGAAGCCTCCACATACACCTGGGCGCCACCTCTCAAGTGGTTGTTGAAGAAAGCAACCTGCTTCTCGTCAAAAACAGAAAGGTTGTACCAGTCGGCCACAGTGTTGCCGTTCTCGGCAGCCTGGGGGTTGTATCTGTTGACAGCCAAGGAGTAGGTAAGGAAGGGCACGCCATCCTTGGTTTCTCTTGGGGTGATGGAGCCAATGTTTCCGAGCAATTGCATCTTGGCAAAAGCGGACCTGGTGGCCGAGGTGGAGAAAGAACGAGCTATCGAAGCTGCTTGGGATCTCAACATAATGGTAGTAGTTTAGTGTTGTAACTTGAAGCTTGATGTTTTAACCCAAGCGCGCTGGCCACACACGCCCAAAAGAGACAATTCGCGGTACGTGCACCAGCATTGTGGCGACATGCAATGAGACAGATTAGCGATAAGAGGGAATTCAGGATATGGAAGAGACTTGCGGAATGACCTGTTGCAATGTAGATTTGTAATTATTCCCGGAAAGCGCGGGGAGAGGATCGCGTTTGCCCCTTATGGTCGGGGTCGGAGTGAACGCACAATAGCAGGTGGAAGGGCCAGTCGGGGCCAGTCAGGCCAGCCTGAGCAGACCCACTGGAAAGCCATGGAAGTTGGAGGCAGGTGAGGAGCGTCACTCACGTCTAGTAGTCTTCTCTGGGGGTCCCGCCAGCGGGCTATATATCGTTCCACAGCAGGCCGCCGCCACACATCACCATCGAGCTCAGCGTCGCTGTGTCGGAGTATTCCACGTCACGGAACCCCACTGTGGGTTGCGTGCGCGCCAATGTATTGACAATGTAGTCGTTCACCAACGTGCCCAGCGTGCTGAGGAGATTCTGCCACTGTAGCACCTGGAGCAACCGCGTGATGAGGTCCTTGTCAACAGGGGCGCCCTTCTTGGAAAGCAGCTTGCGCAAGATGGCGCTGGCCCGCTTGAAACGGGCGTACTCGGCCTTGGACATCTTCTCAAAGTAGTGGTCGCCGTAAAACGCAGGCACACGCCGGAGAATCGACGTGTCTAGAAGCTGGCTGACCAAGTCCAGGTCCAAGTCCCACGAGGCGATGTTGTCGGACACGGCGGCGTCCGTGGCGTTTTGCCACTGGTCTATACGGGAGGAGAGGGACGGCTGTACCTCATCGATAAGATCGTCGTTGTCTGTTTCTTCACTGCACTCGCTGCCACTTTCAGACACCGCCTCGCCAGAGCCTTCTGTGGTTAGTGGGTTTGTCGTGGAGAACAGAATCACGTCGTTGTCTAGTCTATCTGGATTGAATACGACCCACAGGGACTGTGACTCCGAAAGCACCGCTGACTCTGTTTCCTCTGGTGCCGTGTGGCGCACAGACACCCTTCGCCTTGTTTCGTAAGCTGGGTTGAAGGCCATGATATGTGAATTTGTGAGTTTTTTGCTTGTTGGTAGTTGGGGTCTGCGAGAGGAAGTGTGGGTATTTATAAGAAGCGGTGGGTTCCCGTGATCCCTTATCGCTGTGTCCTGCACACAGGCGCGGGTCTCTCAGAATGTGTGGTGGCAGGGCTTTTTTTTTGCTCGTCTGGTGACAAGACCGAATTCGCTCCGAACCTGAATCCCGGTGTTGCGGAGGTCTACAAAAGTGAGTTTTTGAAAGGGAAGCTGCAAATTACAGGGGTCTGGCGGGTCGTGCAAAAACAAAAAACAGCAATTTTGCAATCCCACAAAAAACCTTATTTCGCCTCCAGCAAGTCCCGGTCCAACGGCCGCACCTCTCTTATCGGTCAGGCAGGTGTCAGTGGAACGCAGTCACCTTACCACAGGACCTGTGGGATGGAGGTTTGGTTTTTGAATTGATTTTTTGTTTTTTTCTTTGTGCCATTTTTACTATTTCTTGCCTTTTTGCTACTATCTCCTCAATCAAGACCCTGAAACTTCTTATCTCAGGGTGGTTGCTGGTTGTGGCTGTTCAGCAACTGAGATGGCTGCAAAGCTGGAACAGTAGGATGCGTCACGATCGAGCCAGACCGACAAGACAGATCAATGTGTCACGCTGTGCATCTAAAAACGTGCAAAGTGTCATACAGATTTTCGGCTTTTCAGCCACACCGTCGAGGCCGTGGCTGGGCTGGTCCGTGTCAAGGTGCTATATTAGTGTGGCAGGATAGTAGGCATTAGTGCCGTGTGGTACTCAGTGGCACTTCGTGGTACCGTGGCGGGCCCTCCCATTACCCAAATTACAAATTACCGTCTTCTTGCCGATAGTCTAATTTCTATACTAAAATGAATCCCCAAAAGAATCCCCAAAGCTAAAAGCCATATCGAAACACCAGGGCCTCACTTGTCGATGGCTGCGAAAAGAAGCCCTCCACAATGACACTCACAAAGAGCCATCTGACTCACCCCCTCAACAAAAAATCTGGCATGACAGAACAATGATTTCGAATATGAAGGCGATTTCGAATATGAAGGCTTCTAGCCTCCCTGGCCTCCCACATCCATACCTCCAGATCAAAACCTTGCAGCCATCAAAGTCCCCATCCAAATTTTTCCTTCGTGTGTTTTTTGGGTTTTTTGTTCAGGGTGACCTTCGCAGGATCTTTGCAACCGGCGGGGTCAAAGCTAAACCCAAACAACACCACGTCATCGCCCCGCTCTACCGGTTCCCCTCTGTTACTTGTGCTCCTTCACAGTGTGTATCTGAGCCCGGTGTTTGGATCTGGCAGCATTACCCGGCAACACAAATTTTCCTCACTGCGAAATTCACATCTTCTCTTTTTCTTCAACTATTAGACCTGTTTCACATTTGGGACTTTGCTTCCTTCGTAAACCTGTCCAATACTACCTAGACTCTTCTCTTCGGCTGCTGTGGCACATTCTCCAAAGAGGCCTTTGGATCGTGAACCACGGCGCCGTCTTGCGCTTATGATGATAAATCCATGACTGACACTGATGAAGATATAAATCAATCGAAATTAGTCTTTCACCCCTATCTGAAACGCAAGGCTCTTTTGCGTGTTTGTTTAAATTGCAAAAAAAAAAAAGATGACACGGACAGGAATCGAACCTGCAACCCTTTGATTTGGAATCAAAAGCTCTGCCATTGAGCCACCGCATCGTTCTTGATTGTTGAAAATACCGCTTTGATATATCACCGCTTTTCAGGGGATTTCAAGAGATTGCATATTTTACACTACCAAACCATTCTATCTCATTCTATCATCACACTCACCGAATTTCACGGCCTGGGAAGGTCTGTGCGTGGAGATATGGCCGGTTTTGTCTCCCTGGCCTGCACACACCCACCTTCCACGAATTGCGATAATCAACTTGTCAAGACTTGTCTATCCAGCTTCTTTGCAAACCACCAATTCTTCGTCATGAGAGCTTCAATACTAGGCTCGGTGTTGCTTTCCGCTGCTGTGGCACCCGTTCTTGCTAGAGACTCGGCTTCAGCTGCCGTTTACGAGCTCTCCAATTCTGCCAACGCTGGTGCAATCAATGCTCCTTCGTCAGCAGGCCGTTTATACTTGGCTGACAAGCTCGGTCTTTCCGACTTTTTCTACGTCGAGGATAACGAGGTTGAGGCTTTAAACAAGTTGCACGAAAACGATGTGGCCGAATCCTCCTCGAAACCTAAGCTCTTGGTGGAATTGAAGGGTGTCGACCACCCAGCCGAGTTCTTCCAGAGCCAGGAATTGCCTCCCCACTTTAACGTGAAAGACCACGTTAAGAACCTCGTGGGAGGCTCGCTCCACAAATTTGCATCCATCCTCTCCACCGCTGAGGACAATATCGCCGCCCACTTGACCAAGGAGATCAAGGCCGTGGGACCCAAAGACGTGGTGAGCAAGCTCAAGGAGCCTTTCCGCCATCACGACGACGCTCTTGTCTCTGCTTGGAAGCACTTCACTGGCAAGGGCGACCGTCACAAGCGTGACCAGCAGCGCATTGACCTTGGTCTCCAGGACAGTGGCTTGAAGCTCGTCAATGACAAGCACTTCATCAACGACCTCGCTTCATTGATCCAATTGAAGACCGTCGAGGCTGGCGAGAAGGCTGTGGTTTTCGCCCAGTCTGTGTCGCTTCTTTCCATTGGCCGCAAGATCGGCTACGACTCCAAGACATACCAATTGTCCAAGAAGGCGCTTGGTGACGTGCTTATCGAGTTGCAGAACAAGTTCGATGTTATTGTCGTGGCCGTTGGTCTCGACGAGGTGCTCCACGAAACCCAGCAGGCTGATTTGGAGAAACGTGGTGCTGAGTTGGAGTCCTTGTTCTCCACTTTCGAAAAGAGAGAGTCTGGAGCCGCTTGCTTCAGTGACGAGGCTGCCTGTAACAGCGGCACCTCTAACTGCTCCTCTCACGGCGCTTGTAAAGAGATCAAGAAGAAGTGCTGGCAATGTGCCTGCAAGGCATCCTACGACAAGGAGAAGAGCAAGACCACCAACTGGAGCGGCTTTGACTGCGGCAAGAAGGACATTTCTGCCACGGCACACCTCTTGTTGTGGACCTCGGTGGCATTGATCTTGTCTGTCGCTGCAGGTGTCAAGCTTCTCTTTTCCATGGGTGACGACGCTTTGCCTGGTGTATTGGAGGCCGCCACCCAAGCCAAGAAAACCGGTCAGTAAGCCCCGAGACCTTTGTAAAATACGATAAACCAAGCTTTCTAGATCGATAGGACCCAGTGCTTCTGGGGTGTTTGTACACGTGATCTCCACCTCTATACTATTTAGGAAGTGGTCAGATACGCCTTAACCCCAACCACCGTATCATCAAATGATCCACACAAGAAGGCCGGTTTTTGCCGTCTGCCTCCTTATTCTCGTTTCTTGCGCCATATACTTTGTGGCCTCGGGAGATACCACCTCTCTCGGGACTTCCGGACCTGTGAGTGCCAGAACTCCAGTGGTTGAAAAACATGTCCCCCAAGATGATATCAAGCTTTCAGAGAAGGAAAGTAAGAAAATTGAAGCAGATTCAGGAGAATCCAGCTCAGGCCAAAGTGTAGGCGAGTTCACGGATCAGCCATTCATGCCCAAGATGGCTAATGAAACATTGAAAGCAGCACTTGGCAATTCAGCATGGCACCTTTTGCACACCGTTTTGGCCAGATACCCCGAAAAGCCTGATGAGCAGCAGAAGGCTACTTTGAAGCAATACATCCATCTTTTCGCTCAGGTGTACCCATGTGGAGATTGTGCTAGGCATTTCCAAGGACTCTTGAAGAGACACCCACCCCAGGTAAGCAGCAGGAAGACTGCAGCGGTATGGGGATGTCATATTCACAACAAGGTGAACGAAAGATTGGAAAAGCCAATCTATGACTGTCTGAACATTTTGGAAGATTACGATTGTGGATGTGGATCTGACGAGAAGGAACTGGATGCCACTTTGGGAGGTGACAGCGTGGACCATCTTCGGCAAATCCAGGTCGACGAAAAGGAAGAGAAGCAGAGGGGCGGATGAGCCCATAATGAATGCGGGAATAGCAAAGTAATGCAGTGTATTATCCTAGAAAGCTCCTCGAGGGAGCATGTCAGTAGGCCATATTAGACGATTGTGCAGCACAGACCCCCAGCGGAAGAACCCAGCTTCATTTGCTGATGGGTTTTGAACTTGTTACGCTGGGAAAACTCCAGCCAAAGGTAAGGAACGAGTGGATCGCTCGTTTCCTCGGTGTTCTCTATGATAAGCGCAGCGGCCTTGGAGGCTGGAATGCGGTCTTTCTTGAGCTGCTGCTTTAGACGCTCATTCAACTGCTCGATACGACGTAGCCTCAAGAGACCGATACGGTCGTTGAATTCGGGATCCATGTAGTTTGGGTGGAAACTGTTGGTCTTTTATAACCGCCTGCGCACAACGATATTTTTTAAAACCTGAAACACCATTATGCATTGATGGCAGTGGATCGAACAGGAAAAGAGCCGCACCTAAGCCGGGGTGCCATTGGCAGGTCGATGAATATTTAGCTTTGTTGGGGTGGGTCTCGGTGTAGGATCTTGTTTCAATGTATCGATGGTTGTATGAGTTGACCATATTCAGGGCGAAATGAAGCCCCAAAGCGATTCCAAGACCTTATTCTTACCCGTAGCCAGATTCTATAGTTTCACCGCGTTCAGGCAAGGAAAAAGAGACCAATGATGCAGAATGCAATGACAAAGCCCATGATGAGTGTATCCCTCTTTCTCCTCGTATTGATCTTCGAAATCAACACATTGATGCCTGGAATATTCTGCAAAGTCCCCAGAACCCTGTTGGCGGCATTCTGCAACTGCACACGCTGGCTGAAAAGCTCGTCTCTTGTTTCATACGCCTGTTGAAGAAGCCTATCAGCAAAGGAGTTGGCGTTATCCACCCTGGCTCTTTCGTCCAAGATGTAGTTGTTCTCGCTGTCTGGTCCCAGCAGTATCTCCCGCTGTTTGTGGGCCGAAAGGTCTGATCTGATGGTGAAAAGCAAGTTGTTTCTATTCCTCTCCTCGGTGATCCTGCCTTGGATCTTGTTGAACAGGCCCTTGTGGTCCGCCAACACCTCCTTGTGTCTCTGTAGCTGTTGGAGTTTCGACGTAGACATGTTGACATCGGCCTCCAGAAGACGATTGAGTCTTCCCACTACTTCTTCTCTCTTCTCAAGAACCTCAAGAATCGAATTGGTCACGGTGGTCTCCTCCTCGGAAGGATCCACAGAGACGCCTCCTGATTGGATCTTGGAAAGACGGCTTAGAAGCTGTTCTGTCTGCTTCTCGAGGTTCTGTGCAAATGTTCTAGTCTGTGTAAAGGTGGCAGAAGACATGTTGGTGACAGTTGATAGTGTGTTGATTTCGCGCCTCACCACGTATTACCAGGAGGTGGATGGACTCTTGAGGTGTGGTTTTGGCAAAAAGCTGGAAAGGTGATTTGATTCAATTTGGGGGTCTTTTAGCTCAAGTTTTAAATGGGTTTTGGTGGAATTATGGAGGAATTTGTTGTGTAGAAGGTGTCTTTGTTAGGGTCCGTGCATCGGTGAAGGGCTGTGTTTCAGGAAGGGGCCATTTTTTAAACGAACACATGGATGCAGTCGATATAAAAGCTTTGGAGATTCCTTAATACTAGTTTTAATTACAAGTTTTTAAATCCTTAGGCTTTAATAGTTACAGTTTGGATTGATCTGATTGGGTGCAAAAGAGCACCCTTGAGTACGTCATGGACGCAGTTTTCCAAACTTAACCATCAGCTACTTCTTCTGAAAGCTGAAGAAAATTGAGTACTCTCGGAGCAAGAGATTTGATTTAGATACCGTTTCATTGGCGTATCCGGTTTCTACTTGGGCTATTAGGTATGCCCTCTAAGTTCTGATTTTCTTTCAACCATCTCCCAACTTCACTACAATTGCAGAGTTTTCCAATTACATCATTAGCTATTTAAGCCATCAGTTCTTCAGTGGATTTTACATTATGGAGCCTAGGCGTCAGTGGGACCTACAGAGAGAGGTCGAAGTGCCTATATCTCTGGATCTACATTCAATTCATTCAGCTTCCGATATCCACAAATATTCATATTCTTTGACTATGTTGAACCAGATCGATCAATTTAAAATCTTCACTAATCAATGCCATTTCGCTATTACTATTGTAGAATTGCCGTTCAATCTCCCTAGTATCCATTCGCAGCAAGTCTGGATAAGCCAGCAAGTTGCCCGATTCGGTATTTGAATGACATCGCCGATATCTACGATAAATCAATAATCATCAGCTACGACAAACAAAGAAAAAGAACTTATAATTTAATCTCACCTCAGAAAGCCTTTCACACCTCGTGCTTTCTTTTCACAAGTTGCATCCATTTTGGCATCACCAGCGACATTTCGCAGCCATTTGCAATCAAGTCCAACAACCATCTTTATCCTAATTCACCATCTAATTCCACTCCAACGCTTGAAAAGGCCAATTAATCCCTAATTATATCACCTACCACACAAATTCCACCCTTGTGACCGTCCACTGCAAGGGTCCTCCACACAGCAAGCTTATCTTCAACACCTCCCATTGGACATCACCTCATCTCAAGTCATGTCTGTGGAAGACCTTACACAAGTTGTCCCGGACCCGCTAGACGAGATCTATCCAGAAGACGAGCCGCAATTTGTGCCTGAGCCACCCAAGAAAACCTGGATCCACACGGCTTCGTCGATTCTACTAAACATCCAGAAGTACCTGGCTTATGGCTTCTTGGGGTTCTACGGATTACACACAGCATCCACGGTGATCATTCCTGGAATTGGAATCAGCCAGTCGGCGTGCCAGGATGTCTTTGAAATGTGCAGAAACATATATATGGCTCCGTTGATGGAACCCACCATGGTGTATGCTACAGGAATAGTTCATATCGGTGCAGGGCTAGCACTCCGGATTCTACGCTTGTGGGCCAAGAAGAGGCCAAAGAAGAAGGAGACGGATATCATTATAAAGGAGGAGAATAGAGACGACATTGGTCTCGGTGGAATTGGCACCATATTCGGTTTAGGCTTCAAGAAGCTGTGGATATCTTCAACCTTCCCCAGTTTCACCCCATTGACCTTTTCTGGATACGTTCTCACCGCTGCAGTAGCCTTTCACATTGCAAAAATGAAACTTGGTCCTGTTTCCGTTGATGGAGACTCCTCCTTGGTTACACTCTCGTATGTGACCCATTATCTCAACCAGCTGCCGTGGGGAAAGGTCGGAAACTTTGTGAACTACGGCATGCTTGCACTTCTACTGTGGGTTTCCTTTTACCACACAGTGAGTGGGTTGTTCAAATATAGAAGACAATTCAGTTTGAGAGCAAAGAAAATCGCATATGGAGTGATTGCTTTCCTCACCGGCCTCAGTGTGATTTCAATGACAAGACTCCGACACTGGGATCTTGAAATCGGTTTCTTAGGCAAACAATTCGCCAAATACCTCTTTGTGGTGTGATAGATAAACGTTAGAGGATAAGCGTGTATGCAGCTAAAAGTCAGCCCACAATTCTGGGGTACATAGTACATAAGCTCGATAGAATTACACTTTGCATAATTATTCGAATTTTTTTTGTTTTTATATATTTCGGCGTACAATAAATAAGACTATGACAAGCAGCGTGCTTGAAACACCGAGTGTTTCAGCCAACTGAGGGTGCCGCCAATGTCAACACTGACATCCACTCTTCGGTCAGCTCCAGCTCCCTAACAAGGGAGAAATCATCAAACATCAAAAAATCAACCGGTTTGCCTTTGGCTTTGCTGTCATATTCCAGCTAGCTGCGCGTTTCGGTCGGGGCCCTCCGGCCAATGTCACACCCAACGGTGAATGCAAAAAGTGCCTAAGCAAAATTAAGCAGTGGCGGGGCCCAAGGTTGGCTCCTTCACGGCGCTGGTTCTCTTGGACTTGTAGTCCTTGACAGCGGACTTGATGGCGTCTTCGGCCAACATAGAGCAGTGCAACTTGACTGGAGGCAAAGACAACTCCTTGGCAATAGCAGTGTTCTTGATAAGCATGGCTTCCTCGATGGTCTTACCCTTGACGAGCTCGGTCACGTAAGAGGAAGATGCAATAGCAGAACCACAGCCGAAAGTCTTAAACTTGACGTCCTGAATAACTCCAGTGTCCTCGTCAACCTTGATTTGCAATCTCATCACATCACCACAGGCTGGGGCACCAACAAGACCGGTACCGACGTCAACGTCGTTCTTATTCAAAACACCAACGTTTCTTGGGTTGGCATAATGATCGAGCACCTTTTCGTGGTACATTCTCTTGGTTGCCACTGGAACCATAGAAGGCATTCTCAAAGCATGAGCAGCCGAGAGTGCTGGTCTGGCGACTCTGGCGCTGTTAAGCATTGGTCTTGCAATTTGTCTAAACATGATTTTAATGAAGAAAGACGGTGTAGGAAAAATACTTATAGTGCGGAGAGACTGATTTTTATGATAAGCGATGACTGGCAGGAGAGGATTGGATACAGGGCAGGTCATGTGGCCGCCGATGTCGGTTCCGGAACGAAAGGCCGGGGCGCGCGACATTTACTAAGCAAGAGCTGGCGGTTCTGATTGGCGGATAGCGCGACATTGTCGTCCTGACGGGCCGTCGGAGACGTATGACCGAGGAGCCGAAGATGAAAGAATTCTTCGAGGATGGCGAAATGATGTTTAAAGTAAGGGTTTATCGAGTAATTGGTATTGTTTTCGGGTGTAACGACATTATGTATGTCGGTGGTCCGTCTTGACGGGTCCGTGCGACAATGTCGCGCCTACTGCCTTAAACAAGGATCGGATTCACCCCGACTCGTGTAAAAAAGCAACCTAGTACTATTGTGAAGTCGAGAATCGCGAATCTAGATAAATCTTCTACCTTCTCCTATCCTGTATGCAGTGCTCTTTGTATGAACAATTAGAATGACCCAGCCAGCGACATGTTTCGCAGCCATTATGGAAAAAGGGCTATGAGTGGCTACACATGTGACAAAAAACAGTTCGGCCGTTGACGAAGCTATTATGTCTTACTTGGCCAATGCACTAAAAAGAATGTCTCAAAACGTCAAACAAAAAATGTCGCTCGTCGGAGTCAGCATACCGAGTTTCTGACAGCTCCAGCGACATATTCTGAGACTGGCTTGATGAACTCTAAATGGGTGCAACCCACATTATTTTTTATCGATTCCATCTTTTGCGTCCTCGAGGTCAGATCAGAGTCAAAATTGGCCCACCATACTCCGACCACGGCTATATCAAGGGAGGTGAGACATGAGGTCTGAAAAGTATGGAGTTGCGATTGAACGGACGGAGGAAAGCCAATTGCCGAAATCTCCGAGGCCCTTAAACCTCGAAGCTTTTAAATCTCGAAGCTCTCAGATCAGCTCTAAATCTCTTCAGAGAATAATTTACAATAATTCAAGACGCAGTCAACAGAAAGGTGATTTGATTGCCTCACCATGTCTATGAGGTGCTCCATGAGGTGAGGCAAGAATTAACGTGAGATCTGGAACACTCCACAAAGCCAGTGCAGCGAACATTACAAATCAATTCCACCTCCTGCTTCCATATTCCCTTATGTTCTCTTCCAAGCTTAGTATCACGAGATCTGCACCATCTTCACATGCTCACTGGTCGTCTAAACAGGCTAGCGACTAAAGAGGGCTTTGCTTATCGGGCATTGAACGCCAATCATTGGTGTCTATAGGCCGGTCAACAAGGCGATCGGCAAACAAGTTTGGAATCGAAACTAAGAAAACTGACATCCCTAAGAAAACTGAGTTCGTGGGGGGTTTAGTTAGGGGTCCTATGGAAGAGCTTCATCCTGTTGGGTACCTCTTTTGCCCGAATCTGGAAAAAAGCCGTTTGGGCTTCCAGAAGGAAGAAACGAGTTAATAAACGCACGATAAGCCGCTTGATATGCAAAGCTCTTTATATTTTCACGGATTCTGTGGAGGGGATGCTAGTGTATGTGGCATTCTACAAGGTAGATTTCGCAGCCATTTCCAACAATGGTGCAGCAAATGAAGAGCTCTTTTTGAGGCGAACTAAAACTAAAAAGTTAAAGAGAGCAGCCAGTTAGAGGATACTTTTACGGTCGTCTGACTGGTAAAAGCCAGCTAAATCTTATTTGGTACCGTTTTTGCCAACGTGCTCTTAACCAATAGCCAGCGTTGCTAATATCGCACAAAGCCAAATCACGCCAGATTCCATGGACAATGAGCAGCCAGGTAGTAGGGTCACTCCTACAATTCAATTAAAAGTGCTTTCATTTAAATCAACCAAAAACAAAATATCAATAGTTTTCGTAAAAAGTAGCCCACCTGCCTCCCCTCTTGTAGAATGTATTAGCGAAATTGCCCATTATGCCTGATGCTGATGCAATACAGGTCCAGCCCAACCTACAATACCGATCCACCCCACAGACCAACAAAACAAAAACCGTCTTTTCAGCCAACTAGCGTTTTTTCGTCCCTACACCAAAAACTACTTCAGCAAAATCAGCCACATCCTGCCCCTCAGATCTCTTCATATCGCTATTGGGCACTATCGCACTGCACGGAGAGCAACAGATCTAAAGTAAAGCACCACAGCTTCTCCATGTCTATTCCGCCGTCGGACATCGAGACGGGTGTTTCTAACGGCGATGTCGACTGGCTTTTCAGAGGCAAGTCGAAAAAACTCACGAAAAAGCTCCACCTGGACAAACCAGACGATGAAGGTGAGAAGAAGCCAGACAAGGAAAAGGACAAGGATAAGGACAAACCGAAGGAGGAGGCGCCTGTGGTGAAGCCGGAGGAGCCCAAGGAGGAAAACAAAGAGTTACCTAAACCTCCTGCCAAACCCAGCCCCAAGGCGTCGTCTGCATCTTCTGTTCTGCTTACTTCTTCCGTGGAACCTCCTAAACGGCGCTCCAGCATCAGTTTCATGAATTTGGGGAGCTCCTCCAATGGCAATTCGCTGGACACAGAGCTGAGCTCTTCACAGCCGCCGCTGCGGTCCAATTCGGGCCGTGGACGGTCCTTCTTCAGCTCGATTTCGCTGAAGTTCAAGCTGAACGGCTCCAATTCCGGCGGTCTGCCCAGCATGAGCCCCCACACTTCCCACAAGCTCAATCCCAACATGATCGGCTCGGGATCCCAGCCGCCGCCGGCCAATCAGGACTTGGCGTCGCTCGTCAACAGACCTCCACCTGAAGCTGGCATTCTGATTCCTCAGGGCAGAGGCAGACGGTCTTCGTTTTCGTCGAGCCCTAAGCTGTCTTTGGATTCCGAAAGAGGAGGCTTCTTCAAGCGCAGAACGTCCAACGTGGACCAGGTTCCGCCTCCACCTCAGAGAGTTGTGCTCAACAAGAACCCGAACAAAGAGAAGGTAATGAGAGAGTTTGCAGAGCGTCGTTTACGAAGAGTCGCCTTTGCATTGGAGAAGCTTTCCGATGATCCTCAGCAGCAGATTCCCTCCAGACGACCCAAAAGAGGAAATGTGCTTATCCCTGAGGACTTGACTGCTCCCCTTCCTCGGCTTTCTCAAGGCATCTCCGTCAGCGACGGCAAGGGCAACAAGACGAACGTCACGGAAACAAAGTACTCTGAAAAAGAGCTTCAGATGGCCGTGGACGCTCAGAAAAAGGCCCTTGCGGAAGCTGAAAAGCACGCCATGGACGCCCACCTTTCTGCCAAACGCCTTGCTAATCAGATTTCTCTGTTCAAGACTTCAAGCAAGTCGCCTGCCATGGCGGACGACGACGAAGTTGACGTCCAGGCCGGCAAGATCGAAATCGACAAGCCTTTGCATATTCACGAGAACCACTTTGACGAGGGCAACAGCTCCACAGAAATACCAATCGAGGACCTCCTGCTTGAGGATATTTACAGCAGATGCTGCCATCTTCGTGAAATCTTACCCATCCCAGCTACGCTCAAACAGTTGAAGAACAAAACGAGCCCGCTCCAGACCCTCAAGCTCCTCAACCCGAAACCCACGTTGATTGACGTTCTTTCATTTAGCGACTTCCTTGCTATCACCCCCATCAACACCGTCATATTCGACAACGTCACCATGACAACCGAGATGCTCAAGCACTTGTTAGGCTCTTTGGTTCACAGCAAAACGTTGGAGAAACTCTCACTTCGAAACGTCGCCATCGACGAGACAGGCTGGCTCTATCTCTGTGAGTTCTTGGGCAGGAACCGTACCGTCAAGAAGCTTGACATCTCCCAACAACGAGTGAAAACCGTTACAAAGCAAACCTCATTCCGTTCCGCGATGAATTGGAACCTCTTCATCAAGACCTTGATTCACAGAGGCGGCATTGAAGAGCTCGTCATGGGTGGCTGCAAGCTCTCAGACGACACTTTTGAGAAGCTTCTTGAGGAAGCCCTCACCATCGCCACTTGCAGACTTGGTGTTGCAGCGACAGAAATCAATGTCTGCAAATGTAAGTTGATCGCTGACTGGATCAGCAGACCCAACTCCAAGTGTGTGGGTATCGACATTGCCTACAACGACTTGAGCCAGGGCCAACTCCGTCCATTCATTGATGCTTTCAACACCAAGCCCACTCGCCTTATTTTCTTCTCACTCAACTCCACCCACATTCAAAACATGGAAGAAGTGGGCGAGCTCTTGAGGGGTTTGTCGAAAGTCCAGACTCTTCGTTTCTTGGACTTGAGCTCTTTACCACAGCTTTTCCCTGGCGTCATCTCCAAGCTTAGCAAAACATTGCCATACTTTCCTTCATTAAGGCGTGTTCACTTCGACTTGAACGAGCTCACTTCACAGTCCATCGATGCCATTGCAGATATCTTGCCGAAGGTGAAGAACCTAGTGCACGTATCGCTTCTTGGAAACCGTAACTTGGACCGTGGTTGCATTGGTTCATTATACTCGGCCGTGAAGAACTCAAACATCTTCAATCTTGATTTGGATTATGACCTCGTCCCAGATGAGCTTTCACAGAGGTTGGCTCTTTACTTGATGAAGAACTTGGACCGTCAAGTCAGACCAGACATCTCCAGCCGTGGTGATGCTGCCCAGGATGACGTTATGTTCGACGGTTCACTTCTCATGGAGACCGCGGAGAAGATGTTGATTGAAAGCGATAAGAATTCCGGAGAGGCTGACTTGAAGCTCCAGAAGATCATTACTAATGCATTGATCGAGAGAACCAACTCGATCAGAAAGGATATCCACAAAATCATTGATAGTCTTTTCCAGAAACGTGCAATGGGAACACTCAATTTCGAGGACAAGGAATCGTTGTTGCGTTTCTGTCTCCTTGATGCCTCGCTCGAGAAGGTGGTTCATCTTTTCGAGCAAAAGGCAAAGAAGTTCACCAACACTCCATTGAGTCCATCGCCTTCCACGCACGATGACAAACAACTTTCGCTTGACCTGGCCATTGCACAGGGTCCTACGGAGCCAATGAAATACGTTGACCATCAGCAGCTTCACGAGGGCTCCAAGGCACTCATTGACGCCGGTCCAATTTTGATGGCCAAATCAAGACCACCTCCAGTGACTTGCCAGCCCAGCGAGCAAACCTTTGAACCTCATCAGGTTGTTGTCGAAGCTGGCTCTGACGGTCTGACGGTTCCCATTGATAATACCACAGGCCGTCCTGTTTTGTTCAGATCCATGTCACAGACGTCTGTGCATGCCAAAGAGCAGGAGAAAGAGGAAGGTGAGTTCCACAGATGGGGTTATTTCATGGAGCACAGAGACAAGGCCGAGCCTTCCGATAAGGAGAAACAGGAGAAGTTGGTCATTGGCACGGTTCCTTCTGGGTCTGAGCTTCGAGAGGCCATTATTGACGCCAAGGGGGTGGATTCTGTCACGGACTTGATTTCGAAAATCAACAGTCAGAGAATCAGTTTGGACGGCATTTACAACCCAGGACAGTCTGCTCCGGCTACTGAACAGCGGCCCACAACCACTGAGCCTGTGTTCCAGGATGCACACGAGACTCCGGTCCAGGATGATGATGCACACTCCATTGACTCCAACGAAGATCAGAACGTTCATCCCGTGGTGGACGAAGCATACGATAAGCTCTTGAACGAAGCGCAGCGGGTCCGCTCCAACAAGGAAGCCGCCTAGGCTACAGAATAGGAATACACTAGCATGCAAAATCACTACATGAAAAACTAGAAAGATTAGACGATTGACTATACAAAAGAAGACGCTTACTCCTGCTGGGCCTTGAAGTTGGCGATCTTCTCGTTGATCTTGGCCTGTCTCTGCTCTCTGGTCAACTTGACGTCCTTGTACTTCTTGGACTCAGCAGCGTACTCAGCCTTGGTGTGCTTCTTCTCAGTAGGCTTGAAAGATGGGTCCTCTCTGATCTTCTCGTGGGCGTTCATGTAGATCTCCTCAACATCCTCAGGGTCAATCTCCTCGTCAATGTAGGACTTGAAGACCTGTCTGTACTTCTCCTCATCGTCGTCCATCAACTCCTCCATGTACTCAGCAATGTGACCACCCATGATGTACTTTCTGAGGAGCTCAGCGTCCAACTCCTCGGACTCAATGTCCCAACCTGGGAATCTGTTAGGAGAGTGAGGAACGTACAAACCACCGTCAGAGGCACCCTTCAAGACACCAAAGACTCTAGCACCGGTGGTGGTTCTCTGCAAACCAATGTCCAAGAAAACCTTGAAAGGACGAGGACCGTCCTCAACGGCCTCGGTGAGCTCGTACTCACCCTCGACCTCCTCGACACCCTGGTATGTCTCGTCCAAACCGAGCTTCTGCAAAGCTCTTCTGGCAACCAACAAACCGACAGCGTAAGCAGCGGACCAGTTGGTCAAACCGTGCTTGATACCGTATCTTGGCAACTCGTGGGCGTAGGCGGCGGTCAAGACAATGTCACCGACGATCTGGGAAGAGACAATCTGGGCAATGATGTCCTTGTTGGTGAATCTCACCACCAATCTGTACTTGGGGGAGTTGTACTTGGCCTTGTGCTGAGCGACCAATCTCTTACGCTGGTAGTAGTCGGTCTTACCCTCTCTTCTTCTACGGAAGGGGGTCTGGAAACGAGACGAGTAGGCGGAAGTCTTGACGGATTTGTCGAAAGCCATTTTTGATGTGGTGATGTAGGAGAGAAATTTTTCAGTCAAAGGTTTTTTCGCACCTTTAGGGCGATGTGGCCTGTGCACGACCTTTGGTTGAGACTTGTGCGGGTCTGCGATGTGCGCGGGTCCGCGTACATCTGGGTATGTCGGGACTGGATTAGTGGATTTGGAGGGGTGGGGGACGTTGAATGAGTGAGTTGCTTTTAGTGTTGTAATTTGGTATTCTCTTGGAAGTAGGCTTTGGTTGGTTTTGATAGTTGTGCTCGGTTTGTGCTAGAGGTGATGTAAGAAGAAAGGAAGGACAAGTAGGGTAATATGAAAAAAAGCAGGAAGGCTGTATGAACTAGATAGGCATGTTTCTCGATTGGAAAATCTAGTTAGCTTTCAGTCGTCTTTGAATAAAAAGCTGTCTCTTTCAGTGGCTCGTGGAGTAGAAGAGGTGACGAGAATGGCTTGTAGATCTTCTCAGTAGGACGAGCCTGATAAGTCTATCCAAGGATTCATAGTTCAAGCTTATTAGTTTTCAAGCTAATTCATAGAAAAAAATCGACTCTTCTACTCCACAGAACATTTGCCCTCAGGACTTGCAGCCGTGCTGCTTAACAATAGCTGACATAAGCAACGACCTGTCACAAGAGCGATAACAAATTCGCCAAAACACCAACTCAATTGCAATTGCATTCACTTATTCACCTATGGCTGACTCCCCCGATATCGAGCCAATTCCATTCCAGCTCTCCTCGTGTACCGAACATCACCATCTCATATTGCACGGCTGCGAAATACTACATCACCAGATCCAGTGAACCACAACGACCCCTCTCCCCCGAACCCCCTGGTAGCCCTAAAGTACACCTCAATCAATAAAATAACCTTCAATTCATCCACCCAGCGAATCGCCTCCTCAAAACAACTCCCCCTCTCTCCCCCTATGGACATGCACTTACGATGCCAGTCCACCAATGCCACTCAACCACAAACCACTCACCCCCTCCAACACTTCTCCCCCAATACGTCCCCCACGGTGCTTG